>NC_133284.1:28277769-28953768 GCF_005239225.2 Populus alba
TCTGGAATGGTAGCCCATGTTTCAAAAAGCACTTAGCTATCATTCTGGCAGTATCAGAAATCATTGGTCTTCTTAACACCGTATTCTCTGGTACCCATTCAGTGTTCACAACCTCGAAGGCATGGAGATTTCCATCTTTGCAATCTTCTGCTTCAATATAAGGGACCGACACATTCCTTATCATGGACAAGGTTTCTTCTGCTTAACTTTTACTAGAGTACCATTGATAATATACTTCAAACATTGGTGTAGAGATGATGTCACAGCCCCAGCGGCGTGTATCCATGGCCTTCCCAATAACATGTTATACGAAGGATGGATGTCCATCACTTGTAATGTTATCAGAAACATCTGAGGCCCTATAAACAATTCAATGTCAATGGTCCCTATCACCTGTCTAGGGGAACCATCATATGCTCTAGCTGTCATCGTGCTTGGTCTCATGTAAGTAACATCAATTGGCATCTCATCTAATATATGCCTTGGTAGCACGTTCAACGCTGAACCATTATCCACAAGCACTTTGCCGATCAAATAGTCCTTACATTTCACGGTGATGTACAAAGGCTTGTTATGCCCAGTCCCTTCCGGGCCTAGCTCATCTTCTGTGAAGTATAAGTAATTGGATGCTTGAATTCTTCCCACCAAATGTTCCATCGTATCTTGAGTAATATCCTGCGGCACATATGCTTCATTCAACACCTTTTGCAATGCCTTACGGTGTAACTCAGAACTCAAGATAAGTGACATTAAAGAGATTCTAGCAGGAGTTTTCTTCAACTGATCCACCACACTATACTCACTATGCTTCATCAACTTCAGAAATTCATTGGACTCATCTTCACTTATAGGTTTGTTCACTTCCATGCCTTTAAAAGCATCAACTATTTCTTTTCCTTTAGCTTTCCTCTGCCTCTCTAATTCTTCTGGTGTAAAACACCGACCACTTCGAGTTAAACCACCGATTTCAGGGTGAAAGATGGGAGTAGGGTTCTTAATGTTGAAAGAATACCCATAAGGCATTGAGCCATAACTTTCACTGTTTGTGCATACAGGCTTGGTCAGGATTAGTTTTGGTGGACCACCCACAGTTGGTTGGAGTCTACAAACTTCCATTTTTGTCTCCTGATGGCCTATCATCCCAACTTCACTGCTCTCTTCTTCACTCTCTATTTCCTTAACATGCCGAAAGTCAGCATCCTTTCACTTCGTGGTGAAATTCTTCACAATCATCAATGTGATGTCCCACCTTGCCATGAAACTTACAATAATTATTTTCATTCATCACTGGTTCAAACTCAGATAAATATCCAGACTGTACCAGCATATCATACAGTCTTTCCATGGAAACTTTCAAAACGCTTTCCTTTTTACCCTCAATTCCTACAGCATTCACTCCTCCACCGCTTGCAGCATGATTGGGCAAAGGATTGGATTTCACATTCGGTGCATCATCAAAAGTTATCCATCCAGCCTTTATCAATTGCAGAAGCTTGTTTTTGAATGCATTACAGCTTTCAATGTTATGGCCCCAGCAACGCCAGCATGATATTCACATTTCAGATCTGGCTTATACCAATTTGGGTATGGAGGTTGCAGTGGGGTTAAGGGAAAGGGAGCTACTTGCCCAATACTCAACAACTTTGAGTACATTTCTCCCAAAGGAAGTGGTAATGGTGGCAGTCGTTCTTGGGTTCTTTGAAAATTCCTTCTTGGAGGATTAACGATCTGGTTACTTTGTTGGTCATGTGGTTGGTTTTCTTGGTTGGTAGGGAAAGGTTTAGTGAAGTTTACACTTGCAACTTGTTGGGTAGGCATTTGGAAGTTATAATGGTGGTAATTTGTTTTCTTACCCTTGTACATTCCTTCCACGTTGTTCACCTCGGAATCCTTCTTTTTCCCAGTAAAGCCTTTCTTCTCAGTAGGCTCTGACATTCTCCCCGCTCTTATCGCTTGTTCTATTCTCTCAGCGATAGTTACAGCATCATAGAAATGCTGAGCTGAACTACCCACCAGGTGTTCAAAGTAGGGAGATTTAAAAGTGTTAGAAAAAAGAGTGACCATTTCTTTTTCTAACAAAGAGGGTTGCACATGAGATGCTTTTTCACGCCATCTCAAAGCGTATTCTCTTACAGTCTCTTTGCTGCCCTTTTCCATGATTAACAAGCTTGACCTGTCCGGGGCTACCTCCATGTTGAATTTATACTGCTCCACAAAGGCTTTTACCAAATCTTTCCACTTTCTGATCTTGGTGTTATCCAGCCTTGTATACCAGCTTAATGCCGATCCAGAAAGACTGTCTTGAAAGAAATGGATGAGAAGTTTCTCATCATTCACTACTTCTGCCATCTTATTGCAATAAGATTTAAGATGAGTGACTGGGCATTTAGTTCCAGTATACTTGATGAATTCTGGTACCCTAAATTCCTTGGGTACAACTACATTTGGAACTAAACACATTTCTGCAGCATAAACAGGATCATATAAGTCTGCCCCTTCGATTGCCTTCAATCTCTCTTCTAGAGCAGTCAATTTATCATAATCGACATTTTCAGAGAATTTCATCCTTTGTGGGCCATCAGTTGCCAGGTTTACAGTAACTGGCACTTGTGCTGGTGGAACATTGGCAGTGAACTGTTGTTCAAATGAAGAGGGATTTGCCCCTAAATTTTGAGGCGGGAATACAAAGGGAGCTGATGGCATAGATATAGATGGAGTTGCAACTGTCGGCTGGGTAGAGGTACCTTCCCCAGACTTGGATACTAGGGTCTGCTCGAGTAGACTTGTAAGTCGTGCTATATCGTTTTTCATGTTCTCTAACTCTCTTTGATAATGAGCCTCTAGTTGAGCTCTTTCTTCATTCTCCATTATCTTCCTTCGTAGTCGAGTGTAATGAATTTTATGGCCTCTTGGGGGACCTATATTTCAACCTGGATGAATGCAAGTAAACTAAATGAAATG
The DNA here is from genome assembly GCF_005239225.2 of Populus alba. Classification (NCBI taxonomy): domain Eukaryota; kingdom Viridiplantae; phylum Streptophyta; class Magnoliopsida; order Malpighiales; family Salicaceae; genus Populus; species Populus alba. Next base: position 28,280,731 of record NC_133284.1, read on the forward strand.
CACAAATGGGTGCAAAATGCCATATGGTTTATGCATGTTTGTTATTGGTTTCAAATTTTCTTTTAACTTATGATAAGGAACAAACCAGATTAGATTCTCTTAAAAAAAGTTCTCACTGAGGACTCCAAACCTACAGGGACTTGAACCGATTTAGGGGAGAAATTTGATGCCATAATCAGAATCAAAATAAGCATTTCTCATTATTTTACAATATTACAATTACAACAGACTCAATCTTTCCAAAGCCTTGGACCGTCATATGTTGAGATCTCATTAATTCCATCTCTGATCAACCCAAAAAACCGATGGAATTCATTTCTAGTCATTGGCTCACCGTCTGCTATTTGTTGGGCTATACCTCTTAATCCTAAAGCATAATTCTTGGCATCATCTGCTTGTACATGATAACGCATAGCTTCAGAAGCCCAACATTCTGCTTCTCTTTCTGCATTTTCTTTTTCTGATGATAAGGTCTGCTCAATAGAAAGCAAATGATCCACCCGCTCATCTAAATTGGCAATTATTATATCTTGACTTCGGCACTGCTCCTGGAGTGATTCATTTGTCTCTTCCAACTTCAATACCATTTCCTCAGCTTTTGATGCTCTTCCAATCCATCTCTTTATGCTAACATCTTGCCTCTTCTTATCCTCTGACAAAAGTACATATTTTTCTTGTAGTTGCTGGAACTTAAGTTGTTGCTGTTGTAGTTGAGCTAACAAATCATCCTTTTCTTTTCTTGTGTTAGCCAAAGCTTTTTCTTGAGTGATTAGATTAGATTCTAACCTTCTTCTTTTAGCCCTTAACTCTTCCACTTCAGCATTCAAACTTAGGTTGTAAGATTCTTGTTGGGCGCGAACTTCTTCGTATATGTCTTCAGTAGACTGAATCAAAGACCTCGGTGGCCCTTCAAAAGGAGGAACTCTGTACCCTTTCCCTCTCGTCTTTTGCCATATCGGATACCCTTTAGTTGTTTTTCCTTCTACTCTTTTAGCAGAAGTAACCCTACCAGGATGTTTCCATGCCTTCCTCACTGACTCTAATAATTTCTTCGAGGTCTTGAAATCTTCATAAAATGTTGCCAGTTCGGTAGTCCTTGGAATAAACTGCTCAAATCCAAACTGTCGCAAAACCATGTTGGGACAATAACTAATACAGCAACGGGCTCCTATCAACGGAACCCATGGGTACTCACCACAGTATGCCAGATAAGATTTGAAGTAAGAGTATCGACTCCTCCAATGAAACTGAGATTTACTTAAACTTCGAAACATTGATTCCCATGTGGATCTTCCTACTTCATGAAAATGTTTTTCAGTGAAATTCTCCAGCTTAGAATAAAGATGCCATGGGGTACCGATCAAACCTGAAATCTTCCCCTCAATCATATGACTCACAGTCCAGACAAACAACAACTGCAAACAACATCTTAAACAACCCCTTCCAGCTCTTCTACAATAATTTAAGGATGAGAAGGTTTCTGCCAATATCGCTGCAGCAGGGTTGATTTTAAGGGTCGCCACACTTTTAAATACATTAACAGCCTCAAAATCGATCATTCCCTCGGCAGATGGGAAAAGAACCAAACCATATATGCCTAAGGCCAAAACTCTCAATCGAATTTCGTTGCTCTCATCGCGTAATCTCCTGTTGAATATGGCTTCTAGTACATTCCAAAACCAACCCTGGCTATTTCCTCGTTTAGTCGCCTGTGCTTTTGCTAGTTGACAGTCTATTTGAGTAATCCAAGCAAAATTAGAAGGTGCATGCTCTGTATGTGTGTAAAAGTACACCTTTTCTGACTTGGGACAATCTAACAGGGCATCATACTCCTCGATAGTAGGAGTCATATCCACAGTATCAAAAGTGAAGCACCGATATTCTGGATCCCAAAACCCTATCATGGCTTGAAAACAAGCATGCTGGACCCTAATTTTCAGTAAAATGTGATAGATCCCCGTATTGTTTCTGAAAATCGATTTGATCATGAGAGGATAACTTTTCCCAACAATCTAGCAACTGTCCTGTACCAAGTGGCTTGTCATCTAATTTAACATGTTCTGGCAATTGAGACTCAAACTTGGATGGCAAACAATCCCCTTCATCATATTGGTTCAATTCTGATCTGGTCAAAAATTCCTCAATAGTAATGGGCTTTTCCATCTCACACTTCCTATAAGGATCGGTGGAGATTTAATGAGAATATGAAATGTATATGAATATGTATGTTAATGCATTGATATTTGTTTGTGTCCTAAAGGTATATCCTAATTGATAAGATCTAGCTCATAGGGTTTGGCTCAGTTGATTCTAATCTTAAAGATTTTCTTTGGTTCTTAGATTGCCCGAATTACCCATGGGGTAATCAGCCTCTTAACCTTATACAACATGAGTATGGGAAGAAAATTCCACAATACCCGTTGCATAGGGTGAGTTACAATCCAAGCGAAAGTCCAAATGAGCATCAGTGGACATAAGTCACACTTGCCACCTGAATCTTTCTTTTCTAATCTTAAAAAGGACGAGCTCGGGTCCAGAGCTTTTATGGGTTCACCGTGAAGTGTGTGAATACACAAATAAATAACATGCATGCATGTGTAATTAAAAAATGAAATGATTTACAATTGATATTGCATAAAATAAATAGTGCAAATAAAATAAATACTAAAAAATAAACAGCAATAAAAAAACAAATGAAAAAAAACACACACAAGCAGTTGGTTCAACCCTATTCCCCAGTGGAGTCGCCATTCTGTCGATACACGACGTCGGGCGACGGCTCCGCTCATTTTTGTTTATTTAACAAAAATATTTTTTTATTTTTATTGGGGAAATGAAAATTTTATTGGAGTCGCCATCTAGTAATTTGAGGGAACTAGAAATCCCAAATTAGACACTGGTCCAGAGATTCAGGTACTGGGTTAGTTATGACTAAGGGAAGGTAGACACCACCCTTAAAACATCCTTTCAAAAGAAAGGTTACCCTTACTCGTGTGTTTTTATATTTGATTCAAATGCTATTATATTTTGAGCTTATTTGCAATTTCATTTTTTAAAATAGTTAACGTCGGTCCCTAAAAATAGGAGACGCGTTAAAAAAATGACGTCAGTCCCTAAAAATAGAAGACTTGTCTAAAATATCGACGTTTGACCCTAAAAAGGAGATTTACGTCTGAGTTACCAAAAAAATAAAATAAAATTATGGATATAATCCATATTTGTTTGGTATTTAAACTTTATTTTATTTTACTTTATTTTGACATCGGTCCTTTTCTATAAAAAGAGACATGTCGACAAACAACGTTCATAAGAGACGTTAAAAAAAAAAAGACATCAGTTCCTAAAAATAGGAAAACTCGTCTAAAATATTGGTAGAAAACTATGCGAGAAAATCACTTTTTTTTTTTTAAATGATTGTTTTGAATTTTATAAAAAAAAATTTCGAAGAAAACCGGGTATTTTAATACTGGATTTGTATTTTACAATGTAAATATACAACCCGATATTATGCAAAAATTGGTAGAAAATATTTGAGAAAAATCATAAATTTTTAAAATGATTTTTTTGAAATTTTTTTTTTATTTTTTAAAAAAATAAAAATAAAAAAAAAGTCCACTGTATGAACAGTGGACGTGAATTATAATTCACGCCACTGTTCATGCGTGAACAGTAGGACGTGAATTATAATTCACGTCCTCTGTTCCTGCAAAAACAACAACAACGACGAAGAAAAAAAGAAGAAGGGTAAGAAGAGTGGCTTACCTGGCTGAAGGGTCGTGGCTGCCGTCACTATTCTGGCTGAGGAAGGTGTGCTGCAAGTGGTTGCAACGGTGGAGCTGGTGATGGCGTCGGCTTCCTGTGGCAGAGGAAGGAAGAAGAAGAGGAAGAAAAAAAACGCGCGGGAGGGGCTGCAGCGAAGAGAGAGAAAACGACGGTGGCTCTTGGTGGTCGGCTGGTGGTTGCGTTGGCTGCCTGTGGTGGAGATAATGGTGGGAACACCGGTGATGAGGATGGTGGTGGCTGAAGGTCACGGTGGAGAGAGAAAGAAAGAGTAAATGTGCAGAAATCGGCAGAAAAACAGGTTTTTTGGCTGACTTTGGACCCGATTTTTCTCTTTTTTTAGGCCATGAAATCCACCTCTATTTATAGGCGGTGGAAGAGGGCAATCTTGTCTACATTGAGAAAAAATTTAAGCCCTTGATTCAGTTGGGAAGGATCCCAACCATTGGCTCAAAGTAGGTATCATGAGTTGAAAATCTGCAGACAAAAGCTGATTGAGTAGGCCTCTTTAGGCTGTCACCAGTGCTAATATATTGTCATTTAGCCCAACCTGATCACATGGGGTTGTAGAAAAAATGCATAGGATCCGTTTCATATAAGATTTGTTAAATTCGGTGGACATTAGGTACATTGAATGCAGCTGCAAAGTAGTCAACCAGACCAGCTTTTTCAGAGAAAAAAAATAAAATCTGCAGACAAAGACTGATTGAGTAGGCCTCTTTAGGCTGTCACCAGTGCTAATATATTGTCATTTAGCCCAACCTGATCACATGGGGTTGTAGAAAAACTGCAGAGGATCATTTTCGTATAAGATTTGTTAAATTTAGTGGATGTTAGGTACATTAAATGCAGTTGCAAAGTAGTCAACCAGACCAGCTTTTTTCAGAAAAATAAAGAAGATAATGAACAGTGATTTTTTATCAAAGTCCATTTCAGTCCTTTCTCTTTCAATTTAGCCCTAATTGACCCTAAACCTTTTTATTTAATGCAATTCGCCCCCTAATTAACTTGGTAAAAATTAAATTTGGTCTTTTAAAATTCGGATTTTCTCAATTAAGCCCAAATTAAACTCCCAAACTTAATTTTTCACCAATTAAGCCCCAAATAAAATTAATTTGACCCATTTAAAATATAATTAAGTCCTTGCACTTAATCAAATCCTTCAATTGGACCCAAATTAATTCTTAAACATAATTAAAATTTAATTCGGCCCATGATTAAATCAAATTGGCCCATTAAAAATTTAATTATGTCATTGAACTTAATTTTTATGCAAATTCATCCGATAATCATTTAATTTGACCTTGAATTTGTATTTTTTCTTCATTTCTTAGGCACAATAAGGTACAATTAGGCCTTGAACTTCCTCCAAAATTGTAGCTTGATTCCCCGATTTCCTTTCTCCACATTGTCAGCCTTTATTTTTATTTTTTTAATTTTATTTTTGAAAAAGAAATTGATTTTTTTTTATTTTTATAAATAATAATAGAAATAAAATAACATTCAAGAAAATCTTGGTGAGTCCAAAATTGGGTTACAACACTAAGCATGAGGAGTCCAAAATCAAAGGCAATGACAATAACAACAATAATAACAATTAGTAATGACATCAACAATATTTATCTCTCAGCAATAAAAACAAGAAAGGTAACATTAACCAAAGCGTATCACGCGAGCTGCCCAAATATAATTGGCAACTCAATTGTTTTTGGGTATCGTTTATGATTTTTTTTTTATTGATATTATTGGATTTTTCTCGTTGAAATCTTTCTAATGATATCAGACATATCGTCATCAGAGCTTTGATATGCCTCCGGGGTCTCATTGTTTTTTTTTTCCCTCTCTTTTTTTTTTTCTCCTTGAAATTTGTATCATCCCATTTTAACAATTTATTTGAAATATCACACTTTCCAACTACGACATTTTAAAAAGTCATGATTCTAATCCATGAATTTTACTGCACCACTTACAAGTGCTTTAATATTGTGATGTAGGGTGCTTTTTGTTTTGAAAAATACATCAAAAATATTTTTTTTATTTCACATCAGCACATCAAAATTATCGAAAAACATTAAAATACATTAATCTGATATTTTTTTCAAGTTAAACACATTTTTAAAAAGCATCCAAAAATAAAAATTCACACTATTAAACACTCAAAAGTGCATAAGTCTAGTAATAAGCCAGGCCAATCACTTGAATATTCTTAGATGGATCACGAGAGTACAAGACTCCATGATGTAATTAATAACTTGTAAAATAATAATAATAAAAAAACAACAAAAAAGGATGATAAATTCACTGGTCCCATAAACAAATTTTATTGTGGACTGGAATAGTGAATTTATGATCTTACCCTAAAAAAGCCTTTAGGCTAAGGGTTCAGGGGTTTTCTTTGCAATTAGGGCATTTTGAAATTTTTAAACTAGTGGGGAGCAAGAATGGTATTTTCCTTTTAAGTTACTTAGTAAAAGGACATAAATACCCTTAAGAGTTATACATTGTTGTTTTCCATTAAGGGGTAGATTTGTATTTTTAATTATAAGATGCATAATAAAATAAAATATTTCCCTTTATATACAAAAATACTTTAATAGCTGACGAGATGTGTTTTAATTTTATCTTTTTTTATTTGCACAATAAAAATACATCCTTATTATTGGGGTTCAATTTATTATACCTTGGGTCTGATGGCATTTTTTTCATTGCACTATTGGTATTTTTGTTGTTATTGGGTAAAATGAGGGGTGTTTTTTTCTTTTAATAAATTAAAGATATTTAAAAAAGATTTGTTGGCACCTGTAGTGATTTCAGTGACCAAAAAGTTGTTTTAGATTATCTTTAGATTCGTTTCGATATCTTTTTCATGTAATGGTGATGTGTGTACAAAACAAAATTTTGATTTGACTCTAACGACTATTTCTTTTTCTTCTTCTTTCTTTACCCTCTCCCTCGATTTTTAAGCCCTTCCCTGCAATATTTCAGATCAATCTCTCAACTTCTCTTTGTTTTCAATTAAGTCCCTGATATTTTGGTTAATATTTGTTTTATTTGAAATAATTTATAAAAATCAAAATTTGTTTCAATTTCATGTTTATTTGATATTTTTTTATTTGTTAGATTTGGTCTCTATTATTTTAATTGTTGTTTATGCCATCTGAGATGATTTTTATAATTTTTTTTTTTAGAGATTTCACCCTCCATCATTTTTTTTCCTATCAAATTTTATTCTTATTTTTTTATTGTTGGTTTTTTTTTTTGCTTTGCCATTTTTTTTTTGTTTTTAAGTTAATTTTATCTTTCGATATTTCTTTTATTGGAGATTAGGCTTTTTGTTTTTGTATGCCTTTTCTACTTCCATTTTTTTCCTTTTTATTTGATTGGGTTATCTAGGATCTTTTTATTTTTTTGTTTTATTTTTTAAAAAAAATCAAAATAGATTTTATTCTTGAATTAAATAGAATTGATTGATTGAATATAGATGGGCCATTGTTTTTTTTTTTAAAAAAAGAAAAAAAACAATAGACAATGTTTTGCCTGCTTTATGCAGTTCGTTAGAAAATTAGGGGTTTGGTTTTCTTCAATTTAAAACTCATTCTTGACTTAAAACACCTAGAAAACACTATAGACACTTGACTTAAAACACCTATAAAACACTATAGACACTTTGATTAACCTATCCATGGCCACTAGAAACCCAAAAACAAAAAGAACATCTAAAAAAAAAAATCAATTCGAAGCCAAAATAATTATTGCAGTTAGGTCTACTTCCTCGCGTAAGGTGAAGGAAAAAAAACACTTAGGTTAAAAACCCTTATGAAATGGAACCTATTGAAACCAAAATAACACCTAGGCAAGCTAATTAGCTTGCGCTAAGTAAAAAAAAAAGACCAAACAAAAATAAATGTAGGTATTGGTAATGTGTCTTTTAAAGAAATGAAAATATTTTATCCATTAATTTAAAATTAGGTGCATATTAGACAATATTTTTATTTAACTTTGAGAAGGAAACACATTGGATCAATTTAGGTTATTTTAGGTTAATAAGCGGAAGTTGGGGATATAATCTTGAAAAAAACAAACTAGGAACCTAAATCTTGAATTAATTTAATTTTAAAAGATAAAATTGATGAAAGAAACCCAATTTTTTAAAAAAAAAACCTAAGTGAACTTGAGCTAATTACCCAAACTCTCGATGCAAATCATGCACGCCATTGGATTCAAGGAATTTTTTTATTCCATAGATTATTTTTCATTTAATAGATTTACATGACAATAAAGCATATGAAATATTTTTTAATGAAATGTTTTTTAAAAAGAAAAAGAACATGGCAAGTGCATGAGACTAGACAGCAAAAGCAATTTGTTGATAACAAAGAGTGAAATAATATATATATATATATATTAAGTTTAAGTTAATTAAAAAAAAATAGATCATCAATAAAATTGTATTTTTTAAAATTGAGGTGCTAAAAGTGCATTAAAAAAAAAAAAAAAACAATAAGCTGGATGTTATAGCTTAACTTGTCAAATTTGCAATCCATACCATAGAATTAACTGGGCTAATTTTTTTCTTTATCTAAAAAAAAACAAAAAAAATTCCAGTAACGCTAGTCTATAGCCCAGCACACTAGGCCTCTAGAAGGACAACTCAGGTGCCTGGGTCTTTAAGTCAAGGCTCGCACTCATGGGTCAGCTTTTTTTCTCATTTCAAGGGGGAACGACCTGTTATTCCCTTTTTTCATTTTTTTTTCTTTTAAAATACAAAGACAACACATCGTCTCCTAGCCGAGATTCCAGCCACTATTGTGGTGATTGGAAAATCACGGGTATGAGTTTTTAACCCACCAAACCCTTTTGTCAAGCTAAAAACCAATCCTAGAACATGTAAAAACCAATTTAGCAACCCAAAAAAACAACATAAATCACAAAATCAAATCGAATAAATTCTCTTCCTTGACTCCCTCACTGAATATGACTCATTGACATTAATTTCAACTATTTTGGTGATCAGAATAGATATAAAAGTGACTTTCTGTCTCTAAACCAAAATATGGAGAGCTTCTCTTTTTCCTCTAACAGAAAAGAATTGAAATGTGAGTGAAATGTGAGGGAAATGATTTTTTTTACCAAAATTAAATTTCTGAAAACTAAAAGGACCGATTACCTATAAACCAAAAAAGATGGGAGACTAAAGTAAACTTTTTATATGAAATTCAAAGCCACCACTTATGTTACCCATCATTTTCATCTTGGTCCTCTAATTTTCAATCCAACCCTTCCCCCTGAAAAATATGCAATTGGTTGTAAATTTTAGCTCATAAAGGCACAATTGTTAAAAAAAATATTTAAAGACCAAATTAAATTTTTTGTAAAAATCAACTATTACAATAATAGAACAGATTAAAATTGGCTACAGAAAAACCCCATGTCTTTTAGGTTTATACTTGATTAGTAATTGAGCGAATTGAAGACAGGCATTCATGGTCAGAAGAGCAAAAAAAAAAAATTCCCCCGGTCCACGGAGAATTGTTTTACTAACACAAACAAATTAAACTCTCGTGCCCCCTTCTAGCTCTTAAAATATGCAAAAAAAAAAAAAAAAATGAATATTTTGTAGAAAATAGCTGGATTTGGATTATTTAACGTTATTAAAAATATTGATACTGATCGTGTTTGTTAAAATATAAACAGTGCGATCCACTTAGATTTTAAGAAAAATGACTTGTGTTCATAGAGATCAACCATTTAATTGAAATGAAGAGCAGAATTTGTTCATAGCATGAAATAACTACTTATTAACTTGTATGCATTGAAAGTACGTAAATTATTTTATGGTGTTCAGAGACATTTTATTAGTTATTTCCTTAATCTACCTTTTAAAAAAAAAAAAAGAGGCAGACACACAGACAAGAGATAAAATAAACTCGTAACCCATAAAAAATAAGAAAAATGCCTTTCTAGTATTTTTCACCTACTGTCTAATTTTTTATTTTAAAAAAAAAAGTGAATAAAAAAATAACTAATAACATGTAATTAGTTACTCTTTGGCACTATAAAATTTCTCATTTTATATGGGATAAAATTATGATGGAATTTTCCACAAGTCATCTGGGGGCGAAATTTTTGTACGTGATGGATAATACATGATCATGAAAGTGGACTAACTTCGTAACATGGTAAATTGACCGTTAGATAACTATAAGTTATTAGCATTTGTTCTCATGAATTGCAAGAAAAACAATAAATTTGAGATATTCAGTTCAAGAATTGTTTAGTTGGAATTATCTAAGAGTGCATTTTACGAAAGTAGTTCGAAGTGTTTTTTTACTTGAAAATTCATTTAAATAATGTTTTTTTTTTCAATTTATTTTTATAATCTACTCATTATAACCAGCAAAAAAAAAAACAACATAAAATAATTTGAAATGAAATTTTTTTAAAAAAAAAAAAGTTAAATTGCAATCCCAAACACTACCTAAATACCATAGATACTGAATGTAAAGCTGATACTGTAGGGCCAGTTAGCCAGAACTTATCACCAGTTAAGGTTTCCCTCTTACTGTCTAACAAGATTCTAGTCTTTATCTATTTCTTCAATAAGCAGGCTTATGCTAGTTTGCTAGTCCTGTTTTTTAATTTACTTTCAGCTATAGACAAAAATACAATGCTAGTAAGACCATGAATACATACAACAATAATATACATTCTCAACTATGAATACTAGAATAACGGATATTCAACAAGCAGAAACAACAATTTTTCAAAAAAAAAAACAATATCCTGACATTTTTATGGTGTATGCAATAAAAGCTAACCTGAAAATTATGAAAGCAGCAAGAGAAATCAGAAGGTCAGCTTCACTCTTTTACTTGAGGAAACTGAAAGAGACGGCTTTTGGGATCATATATTCCCGCAAGGATAGCTACAAGAACCCACACCATAAGAATGCCAATTACAAGAGTTCTCAACAGGTGGTTCCAGTTATCATTAACATGAACATCAGCCTGAGTAGTCAGATGTAGTGAAGGAAGATCTTCCCCACCATCACTAAAAAATGGACTGGCTGTGTTGATCTCATTTGTAGATTGTGGCTGCTGCATGATGCGAGCGTCTGAACATATCTCACAACTGCAATTACCTCCAAGACATAATGGGAGTGTCTTAAGGCACTCCAAGAGAACCCTGTGGTACATTTTCCCTTCAATTCTCAGCTTTTTCCTAGTGACAGGTTTTAGAACCTGAACAGAACAGGAGATCCATGTTTAGACATATAAAGAGAGAGAATAAAGGCACAGATTTTACCCCCTTCCTTTCTAAAACCCAAAACAACAAAAAATGAAAAATGTAACACAGGAAGACCAATCATTCAGATCCTTATGAGAAAGTATGCTTACTTGGATAAAGGTTTGAGCAATAACTCGAACTACTGGAGGAAGCCGTATAACAACCAACTGACCAAGGCGGTTGGGGAAGTTATCATGCAGAAGTGAAGAGCAGGATCTCATCATTTGCATAGGTATTTTCAATGGTGATAGCCCATCACAATCCACAAGAACGGTAATCTGAGGACTATCTTCATCAACTAAATGCAGGATTCCATGCTCTACCTGAGATACTGGTGCATATCCATTTCATTAATATTGAAATAGAACATTGAAAATGTCAAAATAGATAAACTAATGGAACAAACATACTAAAACGTTGACAGCTTATTTCAAAATTCAAACTAACATAAGCAATTGGAAAGGAGATATTCCATCGGTTCAAATCCATTCCTTCTATCATCAGAAAACGAATCATTTTTTTAGCAGGCAAGTAACCAGCTACATTGTTGACCTTGCAGGATGGTGCTTTTAGTATAGAAAATAAATAAAGGCATCAATGGTCTACATTGCATGTTATTCAACCAATGCTCTTCAGCTCATCCATAAGGACCAGTTTATAAGCAGGGTTTGGGCAGTTTTAGCAAACAACCAGCATACCAGACATTAGAAGGTCAGAAACATGATCGATTTGCCTCCAATGAAGAATCTGAAATTGAGGTGCTGCTTAGATGGAACAGCAATTATACTTTGTTATCTTTGGTGAGGAAAACCTTTTTATTCGGATGCCAGCATTCAATGGCCTATATGGCAAGAAGTGAAATGAAATATGGTCAAAGAATAGGGACTTACTAATGGCTTGAGCAAAGCGAGCTCTCTCATGAGATGGAAAGTTGGCGCAAGCTAGACCAAGCCGCACAATGAGGCAAGGTCGGTTCAGCACATCAAGACCATGCCAGAAGACCATATTTGACCAATTTTCAAGCTCTTGTTGTGAAAGAATTCTGTAAGTCTCCCTCCAACGGACTGTCTTCTTTATTGACAATAAAAAGCACGAAAAGTCCCCATTTGCAGCAGAGTAAAATCTACGGAGCTCATCCTCATTAATTCTGCATAAACATCCATGTCATGATCAGCTGCAACAAGAAAAGCCAAGAGGTTCAAAGAATTTAAGGCGATGAAATGAGTATCCAAACCAGTGCGGAAAAGTTATGTCTTTGAGAAAATTAACCAAATGGACAGCTGAGTGATGTATATGAGACTTTTCGGAGACCTAATACAGCAGAGGTACAAGAATAGCGCTAGAAGTTCATTCCAGGTCACTGGAGGATGAGGAGAATTATCTTAGACATTGACATGAGGCTGAAATCCAGGAAGCAGATAAGGATCTGAACTTTCTTAGAACATATCTGTTATTGTATGACAAATTTATGATGAGCTCAGAAACAGTTGCCAGAACAGAAATAAGCATGGAATGGATGGAACATGTTAAGGTCTGTAGCACAGAGCCTGGTCACATTCTTGATTGATAAAGAAGTACACAGACGATCAATGATGGAACTAATTGGCTGTAAAGTACATAACAAGATGACGTCCTAGAATCCAGAACAAGAAAACCCCACAGCACATCTTTTTCACATTCCCGGTACATTATAAGTGAGAAAAACCACCTTTCTGGTAATGCAATTCCTTGATTTTCTAGCTCCTTGTACAATTGTATCAACCAAATTTCAGATGCTAGACTTTGAGAGGCCACGTCTGAAGTCCTGCAGATCAGATGAAAGCATAAACTTGTAACTAGATCCCCGGAAGTAGTTCCAGGACACCAAAGCTCCCAAACAAATTTCTTTAGTAAAATATCATAACCAAAAACATATATAAAATAAATAAAACCAATACATCCACCAGACAATAATCAAGAGAAAAAAAAGACCATAAGCTTAAATCTTATTGAACAATGAATGACCAAGAAAAGACATCAATAAAAGAGAGCCAGGTAGATATCTAGCTAACAAGCATACCAAAGATGCATCCAAAACAAAAACCCATGTCATGTCAAGCACTAAAACAAGCTCCTCAAGGACTTACTGAGCCACTATAATATAGCCCCAAGACATCAATTGACCAAATCCAGCTCAATGTCATCTGGGTTACAAACCCAGCATCTTCCAAACAGTTTTTTTTCCAAATATCATTTACCCAATAAACTGGAAACTGTGTTGCATTGTTTCAGACAGTAAACTAGTGTTTTTGTCAGAACTAGGGATTCAAGACTCAAGGTCCCCGGCCCACATATAATTCCGAAGTCAACCAACTCGTTCATGGACCAGTTGAAGGATGAAAACAAACCGGATGTAGATGTGGAGAAGAAAACAAATAGAAAATTAAAAGGTGTAATGAATTTATTGATTATGTGTTTTAACTGGCCATTGTTAATTGACAGCGCAACACAAGCTCTTAATCACAGTTACGAAGTACCCGGTCACAACAGAACCAACTTTCATCTGCAATTTCCAATTCCAGTTGGCACAAATGGCCTGTTTGTTTATATTTGACACCCCATAACCCAAGATTGAACATCAAAATTCAAATTACAATCCTAAAATCACTAGTCCTTGATTTCAAACCTTCATCAGTTGGTCACCAACTTACAACATATCTCTCATGTAATAATAAACCAAACATCAACAACATGCATTACAAGTTTTAAAATTGATTAAATTGCTTGTTTAAACTATTTTTATAAGAAATTGTAGGTTTGCTTTTGTGATTCCAGTTCATCAAGAGAGCAGATGTTAAAAAGGTAAAGGGTTCACATAAAAATGGAGAAAAATAACTCTTGTTTTCCATTAACAAAGTATCGAAAGAACTAAATCTATATAGTCAAAAAAAAGTTATAAGATCTCCACAATTATAACATTTAAAAAGGTAAATTACAATATCATAGAATTTCAGAGATCATCCAAAAGTTTCAAGATATGTTCAAAAAAACTTTATGTTTACAAAAATATTACATAAACTCTCCTCTGTACCCAAAACACCCATGATTATTATTAAGAAAAGATAATTAAATTAAAGAACTTCAGAAATTTGAGAAAGGGTACATAAAAATAGGACATGATTATTTTTTTAGTAGATGAACAATATTAATTGCATTATTTAATTTCGAACAATTTTGTTTGATTTTTTTAAATATTTTTTTCTTAAATATTTCTAAGTTTTTTTGTTTACTATTTTTCTAAATATCAATTAAGCACATTTTTGACATGTGAAGAGGTTAATGTCAAATCTTCAAACTTTTGGATAGTTTTTATAATTTTATGTGACCTCAGGAAGGTTATTGTAATTTACCCTATTTAAAATATTGAAAACTTTACCATCTATTTACCTTGTTTCAAAAGAAGAAAGTGCAGAGTGTGACTCGGAACATGTTTCTGAATCAGCTTCATGGGAATTATTGGAGCCATTTGAGTTTTCACCGCTGCAGTTTGATTGATTGGATATAGCAGTTGCAACTGAAAGGACTAATAATGGCCTCGAAAACATCTATAAGCAAGTCAGGAAAGTAAATAAAATTATTTCCAGGAAATCATATTTATTTATAAACAGCATATATCATCACAAGAAGAGAATAGAAAATTATTCACTATGACCTCAACCATAACAGGAAAATGCAGACAACATGCCAAGAGAAAAAGACAATTACGGGTTAAGAAATTGAAGTTCTAAAAATAGCTGATGGCAGAAAGAGCCCTTAAATTAAAAATCATTATGAACCAAGCAAAACTTTCAATTAAGGGTCGTTGCTGGGCATGACGCTTCAAGTATTGGACTTGCAACCACAAAGGTGCATGTAAAAACTTGACAACAGCCGCTTCATGCAAAAAAAGCTGAAAGGATATAACTGTCCCAGATTCTTTTGTAGCACATGATTCCAGTTGATTATATTTGTCACTTGTGATGAGAACCAACTATTAAAGATGATAGTAGCAAATGCTGATACCAAGCAGTGATAGAATTGGTTCTTATCATTTGTGACAGATATATGTGCTGATCATTTTCAATAATTGCTTCTTATTTATCAAGAAACAACTGACTTGGCTGCTGCAGACAACAAGTGAGCTAAACCGGAACTCTCTTACCATTTGTCTCCCTTTAACTGATCATATTCAAAGCTTCATTGAACCTGTGTTCGATGTAAGTACTTGCTCATTTATGGACCCTTGGCTCATTCTAAACACATGGAACCCTCTCTGATTTCTCTCACTAAGGCTTAATACTCTCAAATCTCACCATTACATCATCCACAAAACCCCTTCTAATCCTAATCAATCATCACTCTAAAATTACACCTGCTCGCTCAATTCTTCATCCTATCCCAGGATCCCATGGCATTTTCACCTGCTGCAACTTTAAACCCCCAGACCATTGCCCGATTCTACTCTCTCATCCCTCTCTTTCTCCATACCATTACTTATATACAACAGTGCCTCTTTTCATATTATATTTATTTATAAGTGATTCATTAGAAGAACCACGCATATATGAAAGGAAATGTGTCTTTAGCACATAGCTATTATATTTTGTAAATGCTTTCCCACTTCCATCATTTGAGCTACACCAAATTACTTGAAACTAAAAATAATATAAAAAATCCTCAGTATAAATATAAAAATGCCTGCCTTCAGTTATTGTGAAGAAAGTAAATAACTAGTGAATGTGTGAAACAATTGATAAACCAGTAGCAATGTTATTTGATTGCGATGACAGAAAATAAGTAAGAAGCAAGAAACAACCTGTACACCTTTAACCAAACCCTTGAAGGGAGCCCATCTTTGAATCCACTTAAAAGGTGGATAGCAAAGGAGTTGCAAAGCCTGAAGACCATTCCACACCTGGGGACATTTAGACCTCGAAACCCTTCGTACTGCCTCTAACGTAGCAACTTTGAGTAAAAATATTGCTACCTGACCAACTGGGCCAGTACCATGTCTTGAATAAACGATAAGCTTGCAAGCACTCCGAGGAAATGATTTATGATCAGAGGAAACTGTTTTTCCCTTATAAACAACAGTCTGCCCTTGCCCTTGCCCTTGCCTTGCCCTTGCCCTTGCCCTGTCCCTGATCTCTAACAGACTTATGCGTAGGATCTCCCATGGAAGCGGGCTCACCCAATTTATTTCACTTAATTAAACTGGTGGCATTTCATCAAAGGGTTGTTGTGCAAACTTCAATCTGAAAATAGCATGGCCCTGATCAGCACAATTTATGTGGCTATGATAGCAAAATACCGACATCAAATCAAACTAATCCTAAATTCAATACCAGCATCATTAAACCCTGCCTAATAAAGCAAAGGGAAAAGAAAGCACTCACCGGAAAATCTTCATGTGGATCTGATCAGACGATGACAAGAGGATTCGAAGGGGAAACAGAGTAGGAAAGACAGCTTTTTGGTTCGATCAAAATTATGGAGAAAGGGAGGTGGCACTAGAGCAGAGAGAGCCTTTTTCAATTTGTACTGTGTTTTGGTTGCTATTTTGTTTGTCTTCTAATAGTTCATTTATAACCTATTTATTTATCAGTGGTAAGCTTTTACTCCTATATTTTGAAACTTTTCAGAATTACCCTTCAACTTTCCAATCCACCCAACTATTAAATAACCGACTATCTAGTTTTCAATTTGACCAATTTATTAAATAGCCAGCCTTTCGAATTTGGTTTTGGAGTTTTCTCTCTTTCTTTTTTTTTAGGTTTTCAAGTGTTTAGGCAAGACGTTAGAACATTTATTGTGTGTGTGTGTATGGTTATTTGAGGGGTAAAATAAGATAAAATTAAGAATAAAATAAAATAAAAATATTACAAAAGTTAACTTTTTTTCACTGGGAAAATTTAAAACTTTTCTAAAGGTAGTAGGGGTAAGATTGATCAATTTCAACCTATAAGAGTAGAAATGAAAATATTGATGAATTGTAAGGGTAGAAGTATAGTTTACCCTGTAATCCAGCTAACTGAAATAGTTAGAGAAAGCGTAGGACCCAGATTGTGGACTTTGAGCCATTGACAGCACCCTTTGATGACACGTATACGAACAAAATAGTGTCGTCGTGAAATTTATAAACTTGGCACGTTTGTTCCATGCATGGAAAAATTTCGAGAGATCACTTTCTAAACCCTTCTCGTCTTTATTAATTAATAGGAAAGTTAATTAATAAAACAAATTAGAAAAAAAAATTAACTTCATTTTTTATAATAATTTCTTTTATTTTTTTTTTA
Source organism: Populus alba (assembly GCF_005239225.2). NCBI lineage: Eukaryota > Viridiplantae > Streptophyta > Magnoliopsida > Malpighiales > Salicaceae > Populus > Populus alba. The sequence continues at coordinate 28,298,112 of NC_133284.1, forward strand.
AAAAATAATTTTCTAGAAATTATAAAAAAAATTTAAAATATTATATTATTTGTTGATTGTATCAAATTTAATTATTGTCTTCTGATCATTATATATTTTTGTTTTGAATATTTTTTAATTTTTAATTTTAATTTTTAATTTTATTACTTAAAATATGATCTAATTTATTTTTTTATATAAATTTAAGTTCTTATTCTTTTTATTATTATTTATTTTTTCTTATTCTTTTAATTAAATTTTTTTATATGTCATATTTAATTTCTATTCTTTTTATTGCAATTCATTTTATTTGAAATAATATATGAAATTAGAATTTTTTCTAATTTTATCCCTTTTAATTTTTTTATATGTCAGATTTGATCTCAATTCTTTTTATTTTTATTTATTTATTTTTAAAATACTTTATGAAATTTTTTTTAATTTTTATCATCATTAAAAAATTTTATCTTTCATATTCGGTCCTTATTATTTTTATTTTTTTTTTAAGATAATGGATGAAGTTGGAATTTTTTTCAATTTTATCATATTTTAATTTTTTTTTTTCATTTTTTCAGTTTTAGTCCCTATTCTTTTAATAAACTTGAAAAAAAATATTAATAAGTAATTTTATATATTATTTTTCATAACAAGAACAAATACTAAAAAAATATTTTTCAACTCATTTTATATGACACTATCAAACATAAAAAATAATACATTTTTTTAGAATTTATTTTTATTTGAAACTATTTTCCAAAAACAAACTACTTTTTTGATAAACAAATAGTGTCTTAATAATATGCTGTAAAATGCTGGAAGTAATTAAGGAGTTTGTAACATTTATTAATTTGATTTTTTTTATATAGAATTTAAAAATAAAAAATAATTTTTTATTTTATTTTTAAGAAAAAAATATGTTTTAACAAAAAAAATTTAAAAAACCATTCATGCTTAATGTAATTTATTAAATATAAAAATATATTATTGGTTAAAATATAAAATTAATAAATGGTGTATTTAATTATAATAGTGATAAAAATATTGTAATAATTTATAAAAATTATAACAATGATGGTAATAGTTATAGTAATATTAGATTAACAATAATTATTATTTTATTGGTAAATTATCAATTCATAACAACAGCAATAATAATAATTTATTATTACTATTACTACTAATGATAGAGGTAACTATAATAGAATAATAATTATAAAATTTATATATATTTATAAAGGTTATAAAGCTAATGACGGTAGAAGTAAACAAAGTTAATGATAATATTAAAATAAGAGTTAGTGACGAAGAAGTAAGATGAAAGTTATGGTTATGATATGTATATATTAAAAAAAACTAATACGAGCCAGCGGATTTTTATGGTGGATTTCAAATAGTACAATGGCAATTTCAACCTTTTAGCAAAAAAACAAACAAAGCTTGTAATCAGCGGTGAAATCGACTTTCCCAAACAAGTCATTGGGCATTACAAAATTGATTAGGGATAAACTAATTTAAATATATTTTTTTTACAATAAAATTATTTTTTTACCCAGCAAAATATATATATATATATATATAATATATATATATATATGTCTTTAGTCAAGGGCTTTTTTGTTTTTTAAATATTATCTATATAGTAAAATTACATTAATACCCTTAAAAACAAAGAACAATTAAACCTACATAAGAAGACATTTTTGTTCTTTTTATTTTATATAAATAATTAAGTTACGTAATTGCCTTTAAATTCAAAAAAGAATAGAAGCATTGTTTCAAGTGTATTTTTTATATTTTAATTATATTTTTCTTTTTAGTTGAAATAAGGGGTTGTTTCTATTTGTCAAAGATTTAATATTATTAAAAAAAACATTATTCACATGAAACATACACATCAGCGCGTGATGACCTTACACCAAGCAAACTACGAGTGTGGGGTTGTTTGATTACCAAAATCAATCAATGACGATGGCATTTAGAGTGGCACTTCATTCTCTTTTGTGATTGTGGATAGATTGTTCATGGCGAATACATAATTGGGCTCCAATAACATTTTCATTTCTTTTTCTCCTTTTTTTTTTTTTCTTTATCAACCTCAAATTCATGCCAAACCTTTCAAAAATTATTTTATGTCCTCCAATTTGTATTTCTATCAATTTTGAAAATTCATGCCAGCCCATTTAAAGATTATTTATGTCCTCTAGTTTATATTTTTATCAGTTTTAGCTCTCATTCTTTTTTTTTTATTATTATTGTTTTTGCTTTTAATGATTTTTGAAGTTTAAATTCTTTCCAGATTCATCATTGAGCATTTTATTTTCATTTAGTTTTTATTTGATTTGGTCATTGTTCTTTTGATTGCTTTTTTTTTTTTATGTGTTATCATTTTCAATTTCATCCTCATCATCTTATTTCTTTTAGTTTTTTATCCAATTTTTGGTTCTCTTTTTTTTTGATTGCTATTTTCTTATCTTTTTCTTAATTTATTTGTTTTTCAATTTAATCCTTAATTATTTTCTTTCATTCTAGTTTTTATACCATATTTGATCTTCATTGTTTTGATTGCTATTTGTTTTGTTTTAAAATTTCTTTATAGTTGAAAATCTTACTTCTTGATTTTTCTGTGTCATTTTTCCAATAGGGTAATATTGATCTTATAACTTGGACCATTGGTTTTTAAATGTTTATCCTGATTTAAGTTGGGTCCTCTTTTTATATTCTATATTAAACTTTGTTTTCAATTTCATCATTCGACATTGAGTTATCAGGTCTTGAGCTTTGTTATTTGTTTTACTTTCTATTTTATAAAGTTTATCCTGATCTTATATCTTGAGTAGTGAGTTAGTCGAGTTAACCTGAGTTGACTCAAGGTTTTTTTCTTAGTGTTTTTTTATAAAATTGATTCCTTTTCAAATCTCATCATTTGACATTAAAGTATTGACCCCTGAGCTTTGTGGTTTTTCTGATTTTCTTTATGTAGGGTCATATTTGAGTTTAGGTTAGTTAAGTTAACCCGTACTAACTTGTGTTTTTTTTTTTTTTTAGATTCGGTCTTTTTTTGCTAGGATATTTTTGTTAAAAATATATTATTTTTCATCTCGATCTCATATTATGGGTGGCAAGTTGATCATATTAACCCGTGTTGACTCAGATTTGTTTTTATGAGTTTGCTTTTTTTTTTTTTTCAATTTCATCATTTGACATTAGGTTATTGAGCATCGAGCTTTATGTTTTATTTGTTTTAATTTTGGCAGGGTTGTCTCGATTTCATACCTCGGGCCATGTGTTATTTGAGTTAACCCTTGTTAACTTGGTTTATTATCACCTGGACATCCCTTTTTTTATGTTATGGAAAAAATTGACCTAGCCCATACCATACCAAGAACCACCTATCTAGTGTTTATATATACTAGCTATTTGACTTGTGCTTCGCCATAGGCCGAATATTTTTTTACAATAAAAGAAATTAAATATTTAGTCTTTTTCATCATATTTTTTTACAAAAAAAATATCAAGTGTAAATCAAAATATTTACGCACATATCTAATTCAATAAATTGAGAATCATTTATGTCAACAAATGAAAAAAAAAGAGTCATTGACGATAATTGAATATGTACCTTGAAAAGTCGAGAGGCGGGTATAGATAAAAATATTTGATATTATAATACATTTTATTTATCCTATTGTGTTTAATGACTCTATTTATTAAAACCTATCCAAAAATAAAGTTCAATTATATAAAACATAAAAAAAATTATAAATGAATTATAAAAATCTATTAAAAAATTATATATATACAGTGGCGGAGCCACGTGGAGACAAAAGGGGGCAATTGCCCCCTTAACTTTTTTTTTAAAAAAAAAATTAATATATTAGTTTAGGGAATTTACTACGGGAAGGAAAACAGAAACCTGCATTGTTTATAATTGTAGGCTTATAATATAATATAATAAATATAAACAGCTCATTGCACAATTTTTTTCCTTCTTCCCTTATGTTTCCATATTAAATTGATGGTACCAGGCCTTCCAGCTTTAAAATATGGAATCCCTAGCTATCAAAGAGTATTTTTATTCCCTGCTTTTACCGAGTTGTTCTTTTCATGAGTTGCTCTGTCGCTTTGTTCTTTTCATGAGCTGTTGCTCTTTGTCTCTCTCGTATGCAAATTTCTCATCAAGTATAGGCAAGCAATTAATTTTTTTGCCTTTTTCTTTATATTTTAGGTAAATTTTCTTTATTTTCTTTATTTATTTCATTGTTTAATTTTAATTTTATTCTTTTATAATTAGTTATTAAAAATATTAGGGTTTATGATAATTTATGGGTTTTGATATAAATATGTTCAAAATAAATGTTTAAATCTACTAATTTAATCAATTAAATATTTCTTTTCTTATTAGAAAGGAATAAATTAATATTCATGCAAAACCACTATTCTTGACATCTCTTGTATTGGCAGAGTAGTTTATTGAAATTTAATATTTTTATATGACTTGTTTGTAAGTAAAATATCAAGTAGAAAACATGTTTTTCAAGAATTGTTTCTCTTACACATACACTAGGCATTGCTTCTCAATTAAATATCTAGAAATAATTAAGTATAATTTAATCAACATACTTATTATATGTATATAGATATGAATTGAAATAGTTTTTGATTTTAATGAATTGATGTGTATTTTGCTATGAATTTCATATGAAAGATTTAGAATTATTATCAAAATATGAAAACTCGAAGAGAACAATTATAATGTAAGTTTTTTCATTTTGAAAGTATTTTTAAATTAATTTTACTTGATATGAATTAGTATATATGCTTTAAATTGATTTCTAATGCATATCTATATAATTTAGTATTTGTTAATAATTTTCCCCCTCATTGAAAAAATAAATATTTTTTTTTAATTTATATTTAAATGACTAATCATTCTCAATGAAATTTTATTTTTTTAATTAGTATTTTTTTAAAATAATGGTTTTTTTTTAAGTATTATATATATATATATATATATAAATTAAAAAAAGAAATGATTATAAATTAGTCATTTAAATATAAATTAAAAATATATATTTAAAACTACATGTAAAAAGAAAAGAATGATTTTTTTAAAAGCCAAAATTATAGTGAATGATATGTCTTCCATCTCGATGTTTCTTTTGAAAAAATAAGTTAGATGATACGTTGCCTGACAAGGTCTAGATTTAGGCTGAATGTTTTTTTGGCTCAAAACTCATTTTGACCAAAAAATACCTAAAAAAAACACCCTGCGAACCTTGACAAATCAATTCATGGCCTTAAAACCACCCAAAAAACCACCCCAAAACTTGAAACTAAAAATCTTCTTTAACTCAAATATGTTTTTTCAAACACTCTCAAGGTTAGGAAAAAAAAAAAACATGTAGGTTGAACTCTTCTCATCGAGTGGAATCACTTAACATAAAAATTAATCTTTGTGGTGGTCTGAATCAATGCCAATAATATTTTTCTTTTTCAACCAATGGAATTTTGTGATTTCTCTCTGTCTTATCTCCCAAACTAGGAATCAAAAAAATAATAAAATAAATTTTTTGTATCAAAGTCAAATTGAAACAAATATTGAGGGATCGAATATGTATAATTTGTAAAGTTTGAGGATTAAATTAAATTTTTATATAAACTTTAAAACCATCATTCATTGCGTCTTTTCTACTTTGATATATGGTATTTCAATTTTGTTCTTAGTCAATGAATTTGATTTAATTGTACTTGAATTAGGCTTAAAAATGATTAATTGTGCAAAACAAAAGTTATAGGTTCAAATTGAAAAAACCAAAGCAAAATTTTAAACAATTGACCCACTGTAAAATGTGAGAAAGTAAACAATATATATGTGTGCAATATTTTCTTCATACCTTTTAGATTATTTTCATTAATCATGAGGATGTAATAACGATGATTATAATGCTGGAAAGATATTAGTAATAGTATGATAGTTTTGGTGTTTGTGATTTTAATAATGCCGGTAATATGATATTATAAAAAAATAAAAATAATAAATAACCACTTGTTATTAATATGATATTATCCCCTTTTTGTGTGAAGTAGAGTTATGTGTAGGAAAAAAATCTTGTTGAATTGATCCTCAATTAAACAGTGGAGGAAACCAATGTGCTGATTTCTTGTGTGTTTGGGATTTTTGAATTTTTTATTTTTTTTATTTTAAATAATTTTTTTATGTTATTGAATCATTTTGATGTGTTAATGTTAAAAATAATTTTTTAAAAATAAAAAATAAATTCATTTTAAATATATTTTTAAACGAAAAATACTTTAAACCATCACTACCACTACAATCCCAAATAAACTATTCATCCATAATTAAAATCGTGTAGTTCATTAAAGCTTAATTTTTTTTTTTAATTTTTTCCACAAGATAAAATTCTATTGAATTTCCTGTTAAAATTAAAGGTGCGTGGCATGCTCTAATCAATAAACATTTAACATTTTGGAATGAAAATGAAACTATTTTAAATTTTAAAAATTAAATATTGAATGGAATCTTAATTTTTTTAAAAATATATAAAAGTAAATTAGATATAATTTTTCAGATTTATTACACTAAAATTAAAGTGATATCAAAACTAATTAACTTCTTCAAAAATACATACTTATTTATTTATTTAGAGACACTTGAAAGGAATAAGAGAAAACGAAGAGATTATAAAAAAAAAAAAATGATTTAAATCTTATATATTTTAAATATATAAATTTAATTTATTTATTAATTAAATATAAATAGAAGTAGAAAATAGATTCTAAATAGCCCGATCATGATCATGTGTCGATCATTGATTTTAAGGGAAGCTAGTTGCATGATTGAATGAAAGGAGTCACTTCCAAAATAAATGGAAAAGACTCAATTGTACATTTTTAAACAATAAGACAACAGCTCAAAATCACGTGGACTTCCATAGCATTACACAGACAACAATTTCTCTGCCAAGTGGATCCATGATGCCAGGTGCTCCAAGCTGAAAGCGTGCGATTTATTTAGACATGCACGAAGCCCACGTGTAACTAATTCGTTGACCACGTGTCTAATCCATCGCGGATTCAGTAACAAAGCCTCTCTCTCCCAAGCTAGCTTGCGCAGTATTTATCAAAAAGAAAAAGAAAAGGCTTGCACAGCACAATAACCAGAGGCAAAGGAGAGCGAGAGAGGGAGTAAAACGGCAATGGCATCAGATCTGAGCCCAGAATATGCCTATACGATAGTCTACGCGAAGGACGTCGCCAAGTCCGTTGCTTTCTATGCTAAAGCATTTGGCTATCATGTTCGTCGCGTCGACGAGTCTAACAGGTACTAATTTTATTTCAATATGAAATTAAGATGAATTAAATTGATTATTTGTTTATTCAATGCTTACTAGAGCTACTATTTTGGTTTGAAAATAGATGGGGAGAGCTGGACAGCGGGCCGACCACGATAGCCTTCACTCCGATTCACCAACGGGAGACTGATGACCGAAGCGGTGCAGTGCAGACTCCCCATTCTGACCGGGAGAGACCACCCATGGAGGTTTGTTTTTCTTATACGGATGTCGATGCTGCCTACAAGGTAGATTTCTCCTTCGGTATCTTGCGTTTTCATTTCTCATTTATATGGCTATCGTTTTTTTATAAATAATTTATTCACGACGATGGATGATGACAGAGGGCAGTGGAAAACGGTGCTATCCCGGTGAGCAAACCAGAGGACAAAGAATGGGGACAGAGGGTCGGGTACGTGCGTGATATTGATGGAATAGTAGTGAGACTGGGGAGCCATGTTGTGAAGCCTACAAAGCAAGACTGAGATAACTTTTGAGAAAAATCATTTTTAATTATAATTGATAAAGATAAAATTTGTGTTCTTAGATCAAATGCATATCATTTGATGGAAAGCTTCTCTAATTGATTGACCTTCCAATGGATGCAATAATGTCTATAATTTCCATCCCTTGTTCCGTAAGCATTTAAGCATTCCCATTTCGTATGAAAAACACAAGTTTCAAAATTATTGCTTCCATTTCTTAGATAAACATCTTTTTTTTATTATTATTATTATTAAGATAGGTTTATACACCAGTTTACGTACATTTTTAATAATACTAAAAATTTTAAAATTAATAATCATGTAAATCTTCAATAATCATGGTAAAACTTAAACTTTTAATTATTAGAAAATAAATCTAAAATTTAATTAATTTTTTTTTTAGTTTAACGTGGGTGTCCGGGCCAGCTTGCGCGCACCTCGACTAATCCCACGGTCCCTAAAGTTAACGACCATGTAAGCTTTCAGTGGTCATCATATGAGCAACCTAGGGCTCGAACCTGAGACCATAGAGGGAGCAAACTTCTTGGTCCCAAGTTCTTACTACTAGGCCACCACCTAAATGATTAATTAATTTTTTTTTTCTTAATTGCTTTAATGATGGGGTTTATGTGAAACATAATACATTATATTATCTTTTTTCCCTTCTTACAAATTGAAGACCTATGCAGAGTCATTCATTCCAATCACCAGGAAAAGTGTAAACAATTCTGCGTGACAAGAAGTTCTTGATAACACCATCAAAGAATAATGGCCTTGATTGCAAACAGGTTCTGTAGTGGAGACACTTAGGATTACGAGTATGACTAGCCCCTCTTTGTCACTAATCTAAATAACACCAAACAAAACTCTTTAACAAGTGCAAATCGACATAGAAAACTATTTTTTTAGCTTTTCTTTTTTCTTGATTTTTGATGCAAAAAGGATAGCCAAATGAAAAACTAAATTGAAAATTTTATAATAAAAAAAAAGTTATTTATACGTATCTATTAAAACAGTCAAAAAATATTTATTCTTTCATCTCCACAATTTTTCTCAATGTTTTTCTCAAAAAGTTAACAATATTAATATTACATATATTAAAATTGATTGTTAAAATAATTTCTTTTTATATTGGAGTTTACATAAGAAAAAAAACCATATTTATACTACTAAAAAAACTACATCAATAATTTCACTCTTCTAAATTACATGCTATTAGATGAGAGCAGCCATCAACTTCATGTGGCATATAAGAACTTGTCCAACGAGAGGAATTTTGAATACTCCTCGATCAAAACCCAAAAAAAAAAAAAAAAAAAAGAGCTCTTTAATTTCACATCCAAAACTGATGATACAACCCACTTTTTTGTGCCCTCAATGTATGTTAGTTTTATATTCAAGTTCAGGATATGGATTGCATCGCCATATCTTTATGTAGAGTTGACGCTTGATTTTTCAAAAAATTCTTATTGCAAATGAAAGAAAATTAACCAACTTCGTTTATTTTTATGTTAATGCCTTCTTTCATGACACCACCTACCAATCAATGTTAGTTTATGCCGCTGTTGAGTATTGGATTTAGCGTGTGTCATGGTGGTTTTTTTAAAAATATTTTTAATTCTGATTTTAAAAATTTTATTTTTTAAAAATATATATTTATTTAAAATTAATGTGAGATACGATCAATCCACTAGAAATATAAAACTTTTCATCAAACAAAGATCTTCCTTCCTTCCGGGAAAATGCTTCTTGTTACCAAGGATTTTTCCAATCACCTTTTTATAAGAAACGATGGAGACCGGTTTAAATCAATAAAGTATAATTTTTGCATTTAAAATAAATATAAATATTTTTTTTATAAATGAAAATTAAATTATTTTAATGTTTATAAAATTAAAATTTAAAACTTAATTATATATAGATTCAAAATAAAAAAGACTAAGACTAATATGATTGATTAACTAAGAAATTACATAATTGCAATTTTTTTTTTAATTTTTTTACTATAGTGAGTACGGCAACAATGACAAATCAATTAATTGTTTTAGAAAAAAAGTATGTTTAGATTTGTTTTTTCTTGGCATATATATATATATTCTTTTTTTATTTTTCCTATCTATCACTGTTTTTTTCTTGTTTTTTTTCTTTGTAGTTTTTTTATTTTTCTTTGTTTATATTTGTTTTTTGTAAAAAATTATTAGTTTTTATTCTTTAAACTTTGAATATACCGGATAGAATGGTTGTCAATAATTGTAGTATATGAACAGTAAATATTTTAAAATTTTCTGTAAAATACCGACAGATTAAATTCAGAACTTCTGGGTTTGATTATTTTTACGAAGTATGATTAAATTCTCAACAGGGGTAAATTTAATGGTTATTCTTATTACTTTTTTTAATGATTTATACAGCAATTTGTGAAGGGCAGAGTATTTATTCCATTACATAAATTTTAAGTAATTGGATTTTTCTACTATAACCATATTAACTCATTTTTACTGTGTTTTAAGGTAGCATTTTGTACAGTTTTTTATATACCTACACGTTAATAAAAGCTAAAGAAAAAAAAGAAAACTGAATGTCATTCAATGTCACATGTTATTTTTTTTCAAACTTTTCTTTTATAATATTCCATCTTTCATTTTTCTTTAAAATTTCATCTCAAAATTTTAAATTAGTGATCACTTTAATTTATTTTAATTTGTTTTTTATAAAATTATAATAATCTTAAACAAATATTTTAATATTTAGTTGGTGCTAAATTATTGCAATCATTTATTTTTGTTATAATATCATTAAATAAAAAATAGTTTTAAAAATAAGGTATTAAAACTCAATTTAGTGTGTGATCCAACTCACGAGTCTTGCAAGTTGAGTCATGAAACCCATATTGATTCAATATGTTGATGTCTTAATATTAAAAAAATAACATCTTTAAATCTTTCTAAAATCAAACCATATTTTTACCTGTGATCTATGTTATTTTTTGACATGTCAGGTCAATTGAGTTATCTAGAATCAACTTCCATATGGGCTGAAAGGTTTTTAAAAATGATTAGGTAGGTTGAGTTTAAAAAACAATACTAAATATTTTTTTTAATTCCATATTCCAATTTTATCTTTTGAGTCTTGTTTGATTGTTTTTTTTTTATTAATTTTATTCTTCAGAATTTGATTTATTTTGTATTGGTATTCATAATTTATTTTGGTTTGCGTATTATAAGATTATAGCAATTTTAAACAAATGCCCCAACATTTGGTTGATGCTTAATTTTATGATGGTCTATTTTTATTATCATTTCATCAAGGAAAAACTAGTTCAAAAAAAATTTATTAAACCAAGTATAGTCCATGATTCATGTCACAAGTTTAGCAGGCTAGGCCACGAAATCCGGGGTCAATCTAATACGTGTCTGTTTCAGTATTAAAAAAAATATATATCATATTAAAAAATTTTAAAAGTCAAATTATGATTTTTACAGGTCATTCAAGTTGTGTTTAGACCCATCAAATCGACTGAATTATATTAATATGACTCTTCACATGATGTAATTTGAAATATAAACTAGGCAAAATGTTGAATCAAAAGTTTATAAAATTAATCTACTTAGCTGGGTTTAATAACAATGCTAAAGAATTTTCAGCAATATAAATATACTTTTTAGGTTCCACAAAATTTTGATTTCGAGCCGTAGCATGGGTTAGGAAACTAGCTATAACATAGAGTAAAAACAATTATAATTCTAGGGATCAAATTTCAAATCGAAACAAAAAAATAAAGCCTCCTTTTCTTTTTTCATTGTGCAGGAGGTGTGTTTTTAAGTATTTTGGTCCTCAAAGTTTTTAGTTTTCCTTTTCTTTTCTAGTCAAAACTAAATTATTACAAATCATAATCTTAATTCAAAAACTCATTTTGATCCTCCCATTTTCTCTATTCAACTTTCAATCCCTATAATTACATCACCGTGTCAATTTTGTTTTTGAATTCACATTCTTAGATTTTTTTTGTTGTATAAAAAAAACCGGTTCATCCTGCAGCGGGACAGTACCCTATTCTTTTTGAATTGAAACCAATTATGGAGCCGGCACTTTAAGAGCAAATAAAGGCACAAAGCTCCAATAACAGTTACTGTTAAAGAATTTGAACCCCAAACTCGATCGAACTTTTGGGATTTTTTTTTCCGGGCAACACAACAACGCCTTTTTTCATGTTATTTTTTTTAAAATAATTTATTTATTTATTTTAAATTATTATTTTTAAGTATTTTCATAACAATGTTATGATATGTTGATATTAAAATAAAATTTTAAAAATATTATTTTAATACATTTTTTTTAAAAAAATTCAATTATTAAAAAGTTATTATTAATGCAAGCACGTGTCATTGTATTCAGAGAACGCTACATGTCCCGTCCTCAATATTCAATTAGATTTTTGTTTGAGTTCTTTTATATATATATATATATATATATAATTTTTTGAATTGCTGGTTTTCTTTCAATAGGCGCTTGTTGTGCTGGAGAATCCCTCTTTAGGGCAATCATTCTTTTATTTGTGACTGAGGGGAAGTCTCATATTTCTTCATACAGCGCCAAGAAAAGCTGCAACTTTCTCCAAAAGTGAGAGCAGCGACTGGGGGAACGTACAATAATGTAAGCTTTCACGTGATAGGCTCTGTAATTGATGCTATTTGGGGGTAGAATGGGCCAACGGGGGGAATTTTCGAGAAAGGAAAGGATAGGACTGTGATATTCAAATAGAGATGAAACATTTTGAACCTCTCCGTGCTGTCTGTTAATTAATAATTTTATATATTTTTAATAAATTTCCAAAGTGAAAAATATTTTTTTAAAAGAACATGCAATATAATAAAGAACACACAAACTTTTTTTTTTTTTAAAAAAAAAACTAAATCCCGTTAACTTTTTACATAGAGCAAAAACATATGCACTGTGATGCTATAAAGCAATGACGTTTTTTTATTTCCTTTATTAAAAACAAACAAGGCTTTTTTATGAGGTAAGATTGTTTTTTCTAAGGATTCACTTGATAGTATGAAATTATTTGGGGTATAATGGTTTCTTAGTTTTTTTACACAATTAAATAAAATAAATACCCCTGGGAAGTTAAAAAGAAATATAAAGGATGAAAAAGCTTTTTCGTCATTTTCTATTTTTTTTAAAAAACAACTATTTCGGTGCCCTTCAAGTGAAAAGAAGAGAGGGTAATGAGAGGGTAATGGGTGTTTTAATATTTTCATCATGATTTTTCTCTTGCAATCTTTTCTTTTCTCCTTGAAATTCATGGGTAAACCAGATTTTAGAGTTATCCTCCTATTTAATTTTTTTTTCAATTGTGATCCTTTTTATAAATTAGCTACTCAGTCCACTGGACATAACCTGCTATTTTTTTTTTTTATCAGCGTTCAATAGATAAAAATATTAATTTAAAAGAAATAATTCAAAAACTTTGAAAGGGAACTAGTAAGTATCTAAAATTAAGATTTGATTAAACAGAACCCCAAACATGGCATCCCATCCCAACATAACATTAAGATTTAAGACCAATTATTAATTAATCTTGCTAATCTTCTAAGATGACGAGCGGGGAGACAATGAGGACAGATACAAAGAAGCGAAAGATAGACATATTATTCATTCTTGGTCTCTGCAACTCTTGACTCTCTAGTGACAGAAGATAACTTTGAGTTCACGTGGCGAAGAACATTCATGCATGAGCGATGGACTATCATGAGCATAGGTAAAGGTGGCAGGACAAGCATGCTTAAAGAACTCAGAGAAAGTCGAAGCCCTACACGTCTGTGGACTATTGTAATGGTTCCTGCAACACAGCTCATCCGTTCCAAGTGCCTCACACCCGCTCTTGCACCCCACAACATGACCGTGACGGCCCAGTGACCTGAACTGGAGCTTCTCTGGGCACGTGGCTAGCAGATTGGCTCTGCAACCCACCACAGGGCACACCCCTTTCCCTTCGTGCGGGGTCACTGTCATGGGGAGGTTAAAGCCGTCAACAAGGGACACTCCATAAGAGGAGAAGTCCTTGTGGCCGTGGTGGATAGTGATCTGGGCCAGCGTGGCAGGGGTGGCTCCACCGAGTCCGTTGCATTCGATTCTGTTGTTGCAATCACCTGTAACGCAATGGAACTTTCCGTTGGAGTGGGCACAGCCAGTGCGGCCCCAGATCCGGCCTGACCAGAGCTGGTCTGGTGCACGGAAGGAGCGGTGGGTGAGAGTTTGGAGAGGGAAGCCTCCCTTCTCGAGGACGGGGTGGCCAGCGTTGGGCTGGATTGCTGGGTAGATAGTAAAGGGGCAGTTATTGACTAGGGTTATGATGAGCTCTGGGCGAGCAACATGGAAAAGGGTGCACGAGATAAGGAGAGCACAAGCGATGAGTTGCGTGGCGGTAGCCATTTTTCCTTTTGGTTCAAGAGACTAATGTGACAGAAGTATACCTCTTATAAGCATTAAGGGTTTGAGATATGCATGGGTTTCGAGCTTTTCTCTTTTCCTTTTATCGAAATGAAAAAAGAAAGAAAGAAAGAGGTTTTCTTTTTATCTAGGTGGGTGAGCGGTGTTTTATACATGCTTGGATTTCTGGAGTAAAGTGTTACTTTAAGAAAATAAATTTACTGTAGGGAACCTTATAAGAAATAAATATATTTTTAAATAAGAATTACTTTAAAAAATAATAATTACTGTATTTTAAGAAATGGGTCATGTACCTTTTCCTACAGTAAATTTTAGAAAAAGCGAGGAGCTTCGTTACCGACTTGAACGTGGGTTTGAAGGACTGAATTGTAATTCTACGAGGCGGGAACTGGAATATGCCGAAGGCAGACACGGGACGTGGATTCTCCTCCTGGCTCTGGGGTCATTTTGCCGGTGAATAAACAAGTTTGAAATGGCTATCACTATCTCTCTAGTCTCTACCCATAGTCCCATACCGTCGACATATAGGGGGCAGTTTAGTCAATTACAAAGAAAAGGAGGAAATATCGTGGCAGTAATCATGTTTCTTACATTTCTTTTCCCTACAAGAATCATGTTTGAATGCGAAGTAAGAGATTTGCTATTGGTTAATGGCCCTTTGTTGATCTTGGGACGAACAAATTCTGTCTCTTGTGCCCTCTGTTATTTAGCAAATCGACAAATTAAGATTATTACCAACTGTACTAACAGCGCCAATATTTGAATACCTCGTAATTGAATTTAATTTAAAATTTTTAATGATTTTTTATATTTTAAATATCAAAAGCCAAATTTTAAGTATAATTTAATCTTTAAAAATAATATAAATATAAATTAAAAATTAGAGTGATGTAATCCAACCCATGAATTTTATTTTTAATTCAAAATTAGGCAAGTAAACAACTCTTCATTTGCTTTTATTTTTTTTAGACAAAAAACCAAATTTTTTTTTTATTTGTAAATCAAAATTAGAGGGATGTGATCCAACCCATGAATTTTATTTATTATTTGGATAGATTAATTTAATTAAACACATGAACAATTGTTTTGTTCATAATAAAAATTCCTTTTAAACTAAAAAATAACCACCTGGACAATTGTTTATGCTTTTTTATATTAAAAACTTAACTTTTGATTCTACATGCAACGGAAAGCACGGGTATACGTTAATAACTAGCCATTTAACCTATGTTTCATCATGAATTATAATTTTTTTTTAAAAAAATACCAGATATGTAGGTTGCTTCAATATATTTTTTTTACATAAAAAATTAAAAATGTAAATTTAAACAAGCAAGATCAAGTTATTCCATAATATAAAATGAGGCTTGCATGCGATTGTGTTTATTGAACTTATTTATTTAAATAAATAAATAATAAATCTACACAACAAAACTCATAACTTAAAAGAAAAATAAAAATGAAGCTGACTGAATAAACTCATGTTAAAAAAAATATTATGCAAGGTCGAATACATGAACAATATAATTTAAAAACGAATATTTTTTATTTTAAAAAATAAACTTTATTTGTAAAAAAATTTATAGATGAATGAAAATAATACCTTAAAAAATAAAATAGAAAACAAACAACTAAAAAAACTTATATTGAAAAAAGGCATGCCAAAATTATAACCTAAGTCATGAGACCAGGATAAACACATAGAAAAAACTTGAAGAAAATCATAAAACCAATATTTTAAAAAAAAAACGAACACAAAACAATAAAATTGTATGAAGCTGAATTCCCAACAAATTAAATGTTAAAAGATGAAACTAAAAAAAAAATCAATTACACAAAAAGATAAAAAAAAAATGAGGGTGAGAAAAAAACATTAATTAGAGGGATAAAATTTTCAATTGGAGGTTTTAATTGAATTGAAAAATAGTTTTAATAAAAGAAAATAAAAATAAAAATAATGAGAGTCAAACTAAAGAAAAATTAAAACAATATAAATTTTGTTTTGAACAATGGAATTGAAAGAAAAAAAACTTCAACAAATATGACAAGGAAAAAATTAGAAATTTAGAAAAATAAGAAGCGAAATGAAAAACCAAACATATAAGAAAATGCAATTGAATGACTAAATTAAAAATAATAAAAAGTTCTATAAATAGAAAGTAAACAAAATAAGAAATTAATAGAATGAGGATTGAAATTGAAAAGTAAAAAATAAAAAAGATAATGGTGTACCTTACATGTAATGATAGAGAGAAAAAAAAATCAAATGACCACCGATGACAATTCGATCATCGTCAATTGCCACATGCCACTCTAAATAGAAGAGGATATGATGACGCATCTAGAGAGATAACAGAAAGCCAATTATGTTTACTGCGTAACGTCACATATGCCACCTAAATGGCACGGATGAGACCCATGCGTTGAAGCTGCTAAGCACGCTCCAATATCTTCAAGCATTAAAAAGTTTAGATAAAATGGAAAAAAAAAAACCAAAATACCCACTATAAAGGTACACAAATACCCCAAAATGCTAAGATTATGTTTTGTCTCTTCCAAGGTTAAAGATGTAATTGCATTGTACAATAAAATTCAAAACCCTAAAATACCCTTATCCAATAGCATAATAATTTTTTTATTTTGAGGGGAAATACATATATTTACTATTAAGAAGCTTATATAAAGTCAAAAAAGACTTTGTTAAAAAATTATATATTTTATTGATTTTGGGGGTAAAATAATTTTTTTATTTTGAATTTTTTTTTTAAAAGACATCAACACCCCCATCCAAAAGGCTTAATTTTCTTGTACCAAAAGGCATAGATGTAATTTTATTATTGAAGACACATTTTACTATTTATTGGGATATAATAAAACATCCACGCATGGAATGTGGTGGAACTTTAACTATAGCTTGTCTATTTACAAACAAAATTAATTTAGTTTGGCCTCAACTTACTCTTTTTGTCAGATTTACTTAAACATTAAAGTCTGAATTTTTTTTATTTATAAAAAAACAACATATAAAGCTTTATTAAATAAACACTATGCATGATTGATACAATAAGCTTCATCAAATCAGTGGAAGGTCTAGCAACGCAATCAAAAGGACATCTATTTGACCTAACTCATTTCACTAACCAATTAGCCATTGAGTTTTATCGGCTATTGTGATACATTGAATTTAGAACCTAGAATTATCAGCAAGAATGTTTTTATATTTAAGTCATGATATGTTCTAATGGATCCAAATAAAATAGAATAAAAAAATCCCTCAAAATAGACCTACAAAAATCCTCTAAAAAGAATAAACAAACACCTAAAAAAACACCTAAGGAATATAGGCCCGGGCAAGTAACCCAATCCCATACTCCTTATAGGCACCTGGTTCATGGGCCCTATGCAGTGCACTGGGTGTCTGCCCAGTGCATGGGCATACATTGGGCTTACATTGAGTGCACCCGAGGTGCTAAGAATGCACCCTAACACCCTTGTGGGTTAGGGTTGTTAATTAGTACTTAAAAGTGCATTTTATCAAGGATGATTGCACTTAAAGTATCATTAAATTCTCTAACTTAAGCATATTTTATAATAACAAGTCTGATAACATAAAATATTTTTAATTTATGGTAAATGCTCATTTTAAATGCAGGCATATCTCACAATTTAAAGGATTGATTGATGTGTTTAACTATTGAAAGTGAAAAGACAAAGAAAGGGCTAAGCTTAAAGAAAAGATGTTGGTTCAATTTAAACTGGAACATCATTCGGTTATTTGATCATAACTGGAGTTGTAGAACATGGATTTAGGTTTGGTTTATATGGACGGAAAGCTAAGACATAGGCCTAAGACTTTAATGAGAGTCCAAGTTTCAAAACGGCCGTTTTCAAGTTCAAATTATAGCAAAAAGAGAGAAGTCAGAATCTGTCTTGTAGCCCAGATATTGTTCAGTGTTCAGCTCATATCTCGAGTTCTATAAGTCCATATGAGCTCATTCTTATTTTGTTGGAAAGCTGAGACAAATTTCCTAAAATTTGCATAAAGACTATCTATTCAAATTCTGACGTTAGCAATGATATTTTGTTCAGATAAGAAGATAATGGTTATCACCAAGGCAAGAGGTGGTCACTCACTCAATAATTAGTCATCAAATCAATAATTTTAAATTTTAGCCTATAAAAGGAGGCATTTGCCATACATTTAGACATCTTGGTGTTCAGATCAATATCACTCTCTCTCATTGTATTTTATAATCTTCAATTTTTATTTTATGTTATATTCATCTCTTGGTTATGCTTTTCATTTCCTTTACTATACTTAGTTAACTTATATCATGTTTATGTTCTTACATTGTTTATTTATGTTTTTCTTCTTCATGATGTTTAGCTAAATTAATTTTGTCAAGGTGAAAAGGGTACACTAATGATGTAATAATAAGTATAATATAAACTCAACATGAATTTTAATGTTTGATACTAACATGTTTTGTATTTGTTATCTTACTCACTCTTAATACCTTGCTTGTTAAATGATTAATCTAGATTTGTGTTGTACAACCCTTGGTACAACAAATACTTGACACTTTCATTGCCTATTAAATGGTATAAACCGACACTTGTGCTATGAAAGGAACTTGATTTGTTGTTAACATAAGTTATCACCATGAATACATGATCACATTTACAAGTATTGACATCACTCAAATAAAATAATTAATATAATCATATTAATAATTTATAATCCGATTAGAATCTCCTTTGTGTGTGGTTTCCAGTTGAGTAATAAAAAGAGTTTATATTATACTTATTTGATATAGCATTAGTGGATCCTCTAACCTTAACAATTGTTTTATCCTTGTTTAACCCTTACATCAATATCACATCTCAAAAGTTATCTTCAACTCCTTCTCATTTATTGTTTATAATTTTATATAGTTCACCTCCATGTGGTTTGACTCCAGTCTTGCCGGGTTATTTATTATTTCGACACTCCTGAACTTGAGATAAGACATCGATCTTTTGATCATGTTAGTTGTCATGCCCAAGTCTAATGTGGTTGAGTCCATACAACGCATCCGGATTCACTTTCACCTTTAATGGGCTCATGTATCTTACCCAAGCCCAACACCTATAAGAGAATTTTTCTCGAACCCCACATGGGTCCATCAACATTTTATACTGGTCCAATATGTATTATTTTAAGTAAAATACAACTCAAAATATCATAAAGATGAAATTACACCTTAATATCTCATCTCTATATTTTGAGTAGAATACTCACATGATTCATAAGTTATAAATACACCATGAATCCTTCATGTCAAAGGTTCGTAATCTTTTCACTCATAATATTTTTAGTATACATTTTTTTAGAGTCTATCTCTTTAACGATAATTCTTAATGATTAGTCTATCCTTTCAATTTTTATTTTAACAGGATATGTGGCACTAATCATTGAGAATAATTATTGAGAATTCTCAATGTTTATGGTTTTTAACCTCTACACCATTATAATAGAGGTTACAAACCTTCTACTTTTCGGTAAGATCTTTCTTCAATCAATGCTTCATGCCATCTAGGGAGGTCACCAACTACCTTTCATACTCTAGTGCAATCACTCTCCAAGGCATAAACTTGATTTTTTTGGTGCAATAAAACCACCTTTCATGGATCTATCCCCTCCACCCTTTAGAATTTTTTCTACGTATGGATATCACCAAAGGTCACCCTCATTAGGTTCCTTTCAGCCCTTTAAAATATTTTATAAGTATAGGCTCATCCTCTATGGATTTGCCCTAACTACTTAGAAATTTTTCTACGTATGAGATTTTTCTCCATAAATTTCCCATGACCTTTTAGAAAAATATTCTAAGTATGAAGTCTTTTATATTTCACCTAACCCTCATAAGAATTTTTCTAAGTATGGGTTCAACCATGATTCCCCTTTACATACTTAGAAATTTTTTCAAACATGGTGTACACCTTTATATACAGGCTCTCTAGTTTATTACCTGAGGTTTCAACCCTTCTTCTCACATGAAGGAAATTTAATGAACTTGTTATGGTAAACTGATATTTTTACAAGTTTATACAAATTAATACCACAAAGACTTGGAGGGGTTACTGATGGATCCAAATAAAATGGACCTAAAAAATCCCTCAAAATAGACCTAAAAAATCCTTTGAAAGAGGAAAAAGCTAAAAAAACACCTGAGGAACATGGGCGCTATACAATGAAATGGGCATTCGACATGTGCATATATGCCTAGCAACGCCCTCTTGGGCTCTAGCTGTCACGCCCGAGCCCAATGTATTTGAGTCCAGGCATCACGTTTGAACCCACTCTTGCCAGAGAATTTTTTTGGACCCCACACAGGTCCCTCGGTATTTTATATTGATCCAATACATATTATTTTAAGTAGAATACAACTTAAAATATTACAATGGTAAAATTACACTTCAACTCCTCCCCTCCATAAAAAGGATAAGATTCACGAGTTATAAATAAACTATGAATCCTTTAATTTAAAAGTTTATAATTTTCATTCTTAATATTTTTAGTATACATATTTTTAGAGTCTATCTCTTTAAAATATTATTATACTTTCTCTCTCTATAAAGTTACCGATTTTACTATTATAGAGTTTCCATGTCCATTAAAGGGGATCTTTTGTTGGTACTAGTTACCGATCATATGGTTTACCAAACACCACCTGCTACTATCATAGTTATCAAATATGTGTTTTATCAAACACAACTGCTATCACTAATGACCAATCCTCAAGAGTTTCTATATCAAGTCACTAAATACTTTGACTATAAAAAATGAATCATAATGTTTGAACTAAAAGATCAACCAATTATTCAATATAGTAACTTTATTCCTAAACATCTTGAATTTTGAGACTTATAATGTTCAAGTTCTTAATAAGAGTTCATCTGAACATTTATGATTTCTTTTGTAGCAATCAAGGAATCTGATTCGAATAGGACCTCATTTTAATATCACTGAGTAGTTATCATTGCTTCCTTAAGAGCTAGAGCTTCCCCCCGGAATGCTGATATGCAAATCTTCTTTGAAGCTCAATCATCAATAAATATACCTTTTCCATTTCTAAACACCATATTGATACCTGTTTGACTTTAACCCTCCATGTAGGAAGCATCACAATTTGCGTTAAATCTTTCTGTTGTCAGGAGGAAGGAGACCATGTTTAGTGAAACATTATATGATATGTTGACATAGTTGGTACCAGGCCTAAAGAGACTGAGTTTTAGAAAACTCATGCTGTGCGTAGAACTCAACAATGTTGGGACCGATTGACTTACCTTCAAGATCCATTTATTCCAAATCTCTCAACACATGTAGGCTGCACGAGTGACAACATATTCGCCCAACTTGTATGCGAACCAGGCTTCCCTTTCATGATGTCAGAAGAACAATGCACGTTCAATGATTTCTTTCTTTTCTTCGCACATTTGACATGAACCAGAGGGAACGCCATATCTTTTAAACAAGTTTTCTTGGCAAGGGAGAGCATGAGCGTTAGATCTTGATGTGCTTGAAGCTGATGTTCTCTCCTCTTACCTGACAAAGCAGCCAATATCCTGACGTGACAAAGTAGGTGCCATCGTGATTGTAATGCCATATCAGCTTATTATTGGTTGCTAACCACTGGAGTTTTTAGGGCATCTTCGATTTCTTCTCTAGACAAGATTATCCTAGATTTTGCATCATTCCAATCCCTTTGATTCTCTTAGTACCATTTCCCTTTTATAAATGGAAGGCTTAATGGATATGATTAGGATAATTGTTGAGGGGAATTTTTATCCTTTTATATATTTTGCATCTCCCAAACCCACTGGTAGTCATTTGTTATTTTAGAATTGTTGAGGGGAATTTTTATCCTTTTATATATATTTCGTGCACTAAATTTATTTTAATACTTTTAAAAGTAAAATATCACTTAACTATGATTAGAAGATTTTTACTTTTTTAAGCACAGTGTATTAACTATATTACCTTTCAAATCAAGATTCTCAAAGCATCTTTTCATGGGCTAATTCATCATTTCATAATGGTTTTTTTTACCGTAACTATTTGATCTTATAACAATGTTGTCTTTTAATACATAAAAGAAAAAAAAAAACAGTTGACGTGTATGCCTAACTTCACTGGTTAAAAATCTTGTTTTGTTGTGTCATTTGATGCGTCTTGGTATTATATTTCTACATGGGCGGTGTGTATATGGTAATTTTATCTGGTTTGACACCAATTTGACTTACTAAATCCAATCAACTCAATGACCCGAGTCTCAGATTTCTTTTACTTATTTGAAAATCGTAGTATCGCCTTAACTTTTTTCTTCTTACACCTAGAAAAATTTCTCCCAACCCAAGGTGTTGCGCCAACCATTGATATATGTTTACTCAAGTCAGTTTTATTAGTTATTTTTTTTAAATTGATTTTTTTTCACTTTCAACCTTCAATATTTGATTCGTTATAATTGGGCTTTCTATTTTGTTTTGTTATGAGTTCCATAATTTTATCACAATCTCATACATGCATCGTGGGTTTTGCATGGCAACCATAATTGGTCTGAGTCGATTTAGTATGTCGTCGTCTCAATAATTTTTTTATATAAAAAAATATATATTATGCAATGTGTCACCATTTAAGTATTTGAAAGATGTTTTAGCCAATATAAATCAAATTTTAACTTTCTAACATCTTTATATTTTTTTTATTGAAAAAAATAATAATTTGACTTGTGTCGTAGCATGAGCTAAAAACTAGTACACCTTTTATTTCTCATTGTTAGAATTCCATCAAAAGGTCTAATGCAAGATTTGTTTTAAGAAAAATAAAGAGTTTCCTTATTTTTATTTATTTAAGTTTAAAAATTTTATTTTTTTTCTATTCAATTTTATTATGCTTTTCTAGTTTTTCCTATTTAATGAGAATAGTTTTTTTTTTTTTTATATATATTTTATTTATCATATTTAGTATTACTAAAGTCTTCTAGTTTTTTCTATGTAAAAGTAATAATAGTTTTATGACAAGTGAAACTAAGATGAACAAAAATTAAATATTATGGGTGTCTTTCCATGCTGATGGTACTCTTAGTTTATAGAGTTTTGACTTGTAATTATCACTCTTGGCTATGTTAGTTATCTCCACGGTACTTAACCATGATCTTAAAGATTTTTTTATTACAAGTTTATTATTATCACAAAGATAAATTTACTTAAGGGTCATATGTATTATAAGAGTTTTTCTCATTATATGTTCTCAATGTTTAGTATTACTCAAATAAATATGTTTAGTATTATTCAAATAAATATCATGCATTTCGGAGAATGAATTTTATATATAGGTAGAAATTATTATTCTAATGCCAAAAAAACATTGAAGTATAATCAAAGCATATCTTTTATTAGAGGTTGAATCGATCATCATTAGAAGAATTAAGCGAAAAATTATTTAGTATAATATGGTATAACTTATGGCTTTTTTCAAACAAGTATCAGATTATCCATAACAACCATATTAACTCTATTAAGCTATTCAATATTCCTTTTGGTTATCACTTTGTTTAAGCAAATCTAAATATCAATGTTTTTTTTTTTTTTTTTATTTTTTTTTATTTTTTATGGATTGCCATTTCAATCATTTCTCTTGTTGGACTAGGGATGCTAATTTAATCCAAACTTAGAAAATACTGAATCCAAACAAGTTGATTTTTTTAATAGTTACCTTATATTAAATATAATAGATAGAATATGAATATTGTAAAAAATAATCTAAACCTTCAGAGATATATGCATCAATATCATATTAATAAATCAACATTTTTTTGGTATTATGAAAAATGAATTTTGAGCACAACTCCTTGTTTAAAAGGTTTAAAGTAAGGTGATAACCCATTAATAGGCGGGAAGAGCCTGCGTCTAGACCTAACATTCCTAGGCGTGGCAGGATGTCAAGACCAGATGACATAGGTTTAGCTCATTTCGAGGTCCTAACACCTTTGGACGTGGCTACAAGCCAAGCCCAAGTGGACATAGGTCTAGCGAGCTACTAGACCCAGCTTCTTTGTCTTGGGCTTGGGTACGCGCTAAGCCCAATTGGGCATAGTTGCATGCCAAGCATAATTGGACATGAGTTCTTCGTGTTGCCAAAACCAACACTCTTTGGCTCAACTATTTATTAAGTCTAAACAGACATGAGTTTGGCAAGCTGACAGACTCACCACTCATGGCTTGACACCGTGCCAAGCCCAATTGGGCATAAGTTTGGTGTGCTGTCAGACTCAATGCTCTTGGATTCGGTTACATGGTAAGCCCAAATATATATGGGTCTCGCAAGCTCCTAGACCCACCTCTTCTAGGCTTTGCATCATTCCGAGCCTAATCGAGCATGAATCTAACATATTGTTAAATCTAACGTCCTTGGACTTAGCTACATGCTAAGCCTAATGGAACATAGTCTAGCGAATTACTAGACCCACCATCTCGGGCTTGGTATTACACCGAGCCCAAGAGGGTATGAGCCTGGTAAACTGTTAGACCTAACATCCTTAAGCTTGGTTACGCGCTGAGCCACATGGGTCTAACAAGCTATTAAACTCATTATCCTTAAACTTAGCTGCATGTCAAGGCCAATTAGACATAGGTCTAACAACCTTCTTAACACATCAACCTAGTGCTTGACTGTGTGTCAATCCCAATTGGATAAAGGGGTTCGACATGCTACAAAACCTATTGATCATGGGCTCGACAATGTGCCTAACAAAAATGACTAAAGGCCCGAAGATTATTATAGACCCCATGTTAGGTCATAAAGCTCCATTTGTTTATCCTTATGACTTCTAATATAGAATGTTAATGTCAAGGATATTCGTCTCCCTAAACTCATAGGTGTATAAAAAATCTCTCAATGACTTACTATATTTCCATCTCATTATATTGTGTAAGAGATATTTGTCTCTCCTCATTAATATTATGTATGTAATATTTATCTCTTATGATCATGAAAAAATAACTCTTTAGCCCCTCTATTTCTGCAAAACAATAAGGCTAAGAGGCTATAAATACTCCTTAAACTACTTAGATAAATGATTCATAATTTATATTTTCTAGACACTAATAATTTTAAATCTTAGAGTATTTATCATGCCAAAATAAGAAAAAACACTTTTGTTTTTGAAATTTGATGCTCACTTTTTTATTTATTGCAATCATTTTCTTAAAAATTATTGACTTTATTATCCGAGTTTTTTTAAATCCCCATTAAAATGGATTGGTTTGCAGGTATTAGGTCTTATACCACCAATCATCCACTTCTTAAGCTTCGAATAATGAAATATTGACATGAACATATTATATGTGTTTGAAGTGTGGTTGCAGTTGCTTTTTCAAAGTGTTTTTCACTTAGAAATACATCAAAATATTTTTTTTAAATTAATTTTGATGTTAGCACATCAAAACGATTGAAAAACACTAAAAAAATATTTATTTTAAACAAAAAAAATTAAAAAATTTAAGAACATAGGTTAAATTGCATTCCCAAAAAGTCCTTATAATTACTCATTGTTCAAGCACCAAAAAACCCTCATTTCTAAAAATATTAAATTTTAAAACATCATCACATATACATATAAATAAAGAGAAATTCTTATTTTTTTGAATCTAATATAATATGTACATATCATAATAAAGCTAAAGCCCACACAAAGAGAACTCATCACGGCTATTATCTTTGAAGGAGTGAGTAATGAATAGTTTACAGAGGCAAATTTCTCGTTCAAAAGTAATCAAAAGGTTCAACTAAAAGAGAACGCCTTTATTTCCTATTTTGAAAGAAATCAGATTTATTTCCTTGCAGCATTAATACTCAAGAACCTTTCTTTTGTCTTCATAATTCTCTCAAGCCTCTTAACTCGTGCATGATCAAGATTTATTTGCGATCAAGATCTAACTTGTTTCAAGCACGGAAGGACGAAATAAAAGAAAGTTAATCCTTTGGGTGAAGGACATAAACTTTGTGGAATGATAAAACTAGACCTATTTATAATTATTTAAAATTGAGGATTTGAGGATATTAAATATAAATTAAACAACGGGCAGAGCTGATATAAAACAAAACAAAGTAAATTTAAAAGTCATATATGAAATTTGACATCATCATGCTTATTTAATATTTTGATAATTTTTATTCTATTTATACTTCTCGTTAAAAAATCATGGGATTTATCTAAAAAGAAAAAAAAAATTAGAAAATTAATTTAGTCACTGGTAACGTACTAATAATCAAATGTTTTATCCATTTTAGTGCTATTGTGCTGTTTTTTAAAAATATATTTTTATTTAAAAATGTATTAGAATAATTTTTTTTAAATTTTGTCTCGTTTTTTATATCAGCCTAAAACACTATAAAAAATATTAATTTAATAATTGTTTAAATTAAATAAATTTTTTAAAAAATACACAAATATAAAAATAAAATGTAAGACTTGGTTGCTTATATATTGAGCTATTCCTGTAAACAAAAGGTTCAGAAGATTAAAGAAATTTCTGACTCCAGATGACGGAATGTATATGTCAACATGACAATGGAAGTTAACATGAATAAATCTACGGAAACATGCAAAATTACGCTAAGAGATCAAAGAAAATGAAATCCTCAAAGTCAAGACATCATATGAAACTTAATGACTAATTAAAATCATAAACATCCAAATTAGTAAATGGAAAATTTCAAAATAATTTTGAAAAGAAATATTAGTTACTAGGAGTTGTTTTACCCTCCTCTTTCATATAAAGGTCGAGACTTATAAAAAAATTATAATGAGTTTCATTTTTATATGAAAATGAGAAATATAACTTTTTAACATAGTATTTCTAGGAAATATTTTAGGGGGCGAACCTCCAGGGTTTAATTTTTTTTCAAAATCCCTCCTCATTTTGTTAATAATTTTAAATAAATTCAACAAAATGGCTTCCTAGATTAATGAATATACAATCATCCCTACCTTGAAATAATCTTAATTTCGTTTACCTTTGCTTACAGCAACTTCTGAGAAAAATGTGTCATGCTCGTAAATGAATTAATATGTATGTGTTTGAAAATGTGGTGTTAATTCATAAATAAATTAATGTGTATTTGTTTTGAAAGTGCTGGTTCAAAGTATTTTTTTCAGAAATAAATTAAAATAATATTTTTTATTTTAAAATTTATTATTAATATTAATATATGAAAAAACAATTTAAACTCAAAACAATTTAAGTTTTGAATAAACAAACTGGAATATCAAAAACACTTAAAATTTCCAACTTCATGATTGGATTTGGTAGTTGCTGCTCAAGTCAT
Source organism: Populus alba (assembly GCF_005239225.2). Classification (NCBI taxonomy): domain Eukaryota; kingdom Viridiplantae; phylum Streptophyta; class Magnoliopsida; order Malpighiales; family Salicaceae; genus Populus; species Populus alba. The sequence goes on from NC_133284.1 coordinate 28,325,753, forward strand.
GATTAATCCTATTCGTGTAAGAAGCGGTGCTTTTGAATTTTTTCAGAAAGCACCATGGAAGGATCCTAAACACATCCATCCATCCACTAACAATTTCGTCTGTAAGTGTTGGACTGAGCACTAGTACCAAACTGGAAAAGATTCGCTAGTGAGTGCTCTCGCTCAGGTCAACTTCTTAAAGTTTTTGTAAAAGAGTTCAATTAAAGAACAAAACAAGGCATTTTTCCATAGCCAAACTGTGTACATGTCACAGACAGCACACGATTTAGTCAAGTCATGCAATGCATAATTATTAAATCAGCCCGGTGTAATAAGTCAGTATCTTATTAAGGTTAAATTTTAAAAACATAATTTAAAATTAATCTAATTTAACTTGATTTATTCGTGAGTCCATTCGTATCGATAACCCATTTAAAATCTAGTTTTAATTTATTTATTTTAAGTTCAATTACATTGTTTTATTTTTTTTTTGAAAAAAATGAAGCCACTTCATTTTGATTGATACTAATTAACTCATCCACTCAAACTGAGTTTAAAAACATCATTGCAATGTGCTGTGGGGTGCCTACACTAACGCCAGCGGCAAGCACTCAAAAACAAATGATAGAGCAAAGTACTTGTATATTTATCATGGATGCAATGATTACTGAGTAATGATAACAGAGAAGAAGTCAACCCATGATATTATGGGGAGAATCCAGATTCATAATCTTATCAATTCAGCATGTAATGGCATAGGATTCCCAAAGCAACCTTTAAAAAACATTCTCGCCATTTTATTCAAGTTTTGTTATGATTACTGAAAATGAAGTGAATAAAAATTGCTTGTTGCTTGTCCAAAACACCATCATCGTTCAGTCGCAGCATGCAACATTTCAAGCCCGGGATGAGCAGGCTGACTTCCGTCCATCTTCTCCTGGCGTGGCTGCTGCTTGTAGCTTCTCAACAACGTTTCTCCTCCAATATCAAGGTCCAAGCTGTTGAAGCAGGCAAGCAACTTCTCCTCTGTTTTTCAATAATATTATTGCCAGTATCCTCTAGTGATTTATCGGGGAGTACAAGGTATAAATCCTCCTCGTACCACTCTTGTGCTAGAAATTTGTAATGGTTGACTTCATCATGCCTTTGATGTCACAGTTCATTTCAAACCGAACCCTGCTCAACTTACCTCAAAATCACACAAGGGAAACGTCTTACCAGTTTGGGTAAGGAATTCAGTCTGCAAACATTTACTTTTACCAATCTTGATGCAAATGATTGGTGCCTTTACTCTCTCGGTCCTTTCATTTATGCTATGACACAAACAGGTTGCAGAGAAGAGGATTCATAAAAGTCCATCAGGACCCAACCCTGTAGGCAATCACAACCCACCATCCAAGCAATGAACCGACAGACGCGCCGGTTAGCACAGCCAGTAGAAGGGGAGGTCCACAGGATTCCATTAAGGTAGGAGAAGATCAGCTGGTATTCATTTAGGTTGGAAAAAACCTGATCCCTGGGTTTTTATGCTTGTATAAAAGATGAAATTAGCTTAGAGTCATCATCTTACATCAATATTCGATGAAGAAAATGCACGTTTCTTGTCTCTAGTAAAGCCTTTTGTCAGGAGTTGTTTCTGTAGAGAAAACACATTCCAAACAGAGATTCCCGTGTCTTAATCAGATTATATTGTGTTAGCAGAAACAATCGTTCGTCAATCATGCTAGATAGTACTTTCAGCTCCAGATTATTCTCAAAAAAATGCGAGAGCAAACGTTGTGACTTAGCTTTCTCAGGGCGGTGTAGTTTGCCCTCTCCCCTGATTTCCGACAGCATTTTTGTAGGATAAATATACATCAGCTCAAGTGTGCAACACAACATCTCAATGCAGAAGCCTCAATGAACTGAGAAATGGTGCTTGTGGGAACCAGGTGAACACTAAATATGAATTTTCCAGCTCTAAGAAATTTGCCAGGTTGTCTTGATCAAGTTTTTTAACCCTGTTATAAAAATTGCACTCGAGACTTTAAGCAGCTTCCGTTCCATGTCGGATTCATGTTTCTCTTTGGGTGTGCCATACCAATGGCATGACAACACGACAATGCTTAATAAATGAGGCATAATAACAGTTCAGAATCGGCAGATTTGCATCATTAGCCAACTCATCTTGGAATGAGCCACCATAAAAATGGCACTATATATCATCTACAATATACCTTGCTGGATATACAGGACCTGTCAAGAACTACAATCATCTTGTCGGTGTAAAGTTTTTTATACAGTTCGCTTTCTCTTTGACCGCTTGCTTCTTTTTGGCCGTGAAATATCAGGGACCCTTTTGCTTGCACTAGAAGCATATGCTTCTTCCAGAACCTCCTCCCCCTGTTGAAGAATTGAGTTAGTTACAGACACAAGAAAACATTAATAGTACTATGAGCTGTCTGGTTTATCATTGCTAGTAAAGAAAAAACAGGTGTGGTTATTGACAGTGTTGGTATTTTTATATAAGGTAGACTAGAGCCCTCAAATTCCTTGGATGCAATGAAATTTGTTTAGAGTTGCGTTTGTCTGTTCAATCCACTATTGCAGGAATTTTCAACTGTGTTCGACCAGCCCACATCGCTTGCCAAGTAATTTACATTTGATGGTCGCAAAAGAAATTTTAATGTTTTTTATTAGAGTCCCTTTTTGACAATAGAACATTCTTTCTTTGAATCCTAAGAAACGCCAGTGCTGATAGGGATCTGTGGGCTTCACTTTATGGCAGTAAAGAGTTACATGTGAACAATGTTCCATTTCCACAATTGCATATGCTCGAAAACCATAGACACATGGCGCCCGTACAACACCCCTTACTCCCACATCCATGGGCTATTTGAATTCACTTCAAGGGTCAATCACTCACAATGGAGCAGTGAACCACCGGCTGCTACCAAAAAATCAAGACAGCAAAATGATTATCACATCGGGCAGAACTCTTAACTGTGTCAAAGATCACCAGTTTTCAAGCCTCACTATTTTCTTATACGCTGTATTAAGACCCTCAGAACATTGATGCATATGCATAGGAAGAGTTAATATGCCTTTATGGCAATGACGAACATCCTAACAAGGTTTTAACCCTCCAATCCATTGTCCCGCAACAAGCTCTTCTCAACCAAAATGGACTCCAACGAGCCTAAACATGTAACTAGTGCCATGTTTCACAAGGGAGGTGATATCCACACTCCCACTAGTTTTTTTTCTTCGAAACAGACAATTACACTCAAGAAAGTCATCTTATCAGTCTACCTGTCTGTCCCTACCTCTCTCTTCCTAAAATCTGTAGCACCATAACTACCAGTCTACCACCACCAAATCAAAAACTTGTTTCCATTTCCTTTTCCTCTGTGCTTGATTTCTATTTCTTTTGACTGATATCACTGTATATCTCACTAATACAATCATTTCACCTCCACTGTTGCCGATCACCACGATGCCAACTGCAACTCAATCAACTACTATTGATGCCTTGATCCACCAAACCAACGCTTTCTTTACCCGAATGGAATCATCTGAGCCGGCCACTTGAGATTAGTTCTACCTTAGATTAAGGGCATATTTCATTATACCCTTAAGCTGTATGTACTGTCTACTTTGCCCAAACTACAAAAGGGTTTTCATGTTTTGACATTTCTGCACTTTTAGCAGATCTGGTTGTTGTCTGTTTATTTGATGCGAGAATTCCCTCAACGCTTGGGCAGGGTATATCAAAGACTACTGTATGTATTTAATCATAAAAATTGCAAAATAAGTGCGGAAATGAAAAAATGCCAGCCAATCATGGTACATTAATAAATAGAGGGGGGTGATCAAAAGTCATTCGACTAGTTGCAAATTTCAAAAATTGCACTCAAGATAGTTTGGGAAGTGAGAAGTTACAGGCGATGTGGGTTTCAAAAAAACAGAGACAAACAGAAAAAATGTAGAGTGAGGATGACTTTTAACGAGGGGTATAGTTGTCAGTTTATATGAAAATGAATTAAGTGGAGTGTGGTTATAATGTTTGAGCCTTTAAGGGGTGTGGATATCACCTGCCCCCTTTCACAAGACTCAGACAAGTGATGAGTTTAAGAAATCTTATTACTTGTATGATGATAATCATGATATGAGGCTTCATAAATCTAACATGAGGTTGGTGGGTTTCCTTGCAATGCATGAGTATCGCCACCATAGAAATACAGATACCTTCCCTTTCCTGGCCCACTAACAATACCATGATTAAAAAAGTTGAGAAATTTAGATTTCAGGCAGTATTCAAGATGGTTTTTGTTTGTATCAATTAAACAACTCGTAAGAGCTGAAATTTAGGGTTTACCTTGTCATTGGTCTCTTCATCTGTATCCTCATCAGAACCAGATGCAGAATCCAGATCTTGAACACCTTCTGTTGGCAATGCCTTGCGCAATGTTTTGCTCTTGTCTTGTTCCTTTAACTGCTTGAACCTGTTGATTTCCATCTTTGTTTATCAGACCCTTTTCTAGCTGCTGGAATGATAAATGGTACTTCAAAGAAGAACACTGACCTATCACCAGGCTGCCCTGGTTGTGAAGCTGATCTTTTTGCACGTCCTGCAGTGATGATTCCACTTGCATTCTCATTAACCACAGGCTTTGCACCACCTAATTTGCGTAACCATACCTGTTGGGCTGTGCTGAGGACGTTGTTTGTGAACCTGTATATCACAAGATATACTTTATAGAATAATAAACTACATTGCGCACACACACACACACACACTAAGAACCATTACACAGCTTAACAAGGGTGAAGTATATATAAACACCAAAACTCATGCCTGTGTTTAACTAAAGGACAACTGCAAATTTCACTTCTTTAAGCAAATATGGAGGTGTTCCAGAAGCCAGAGGAATTAACAGCAAGAGAAACTTGTGAAACCACACGCAAATGTACAGACTAGTTTATGTGGGAATGAAGTTCAACTATCAGCAAAATGATTGAGTTACAATAAATGCTAACTTATTTACCCTAAAGAGAAACTGATGTCAATGCACCATTTAAAATGCCTCTATGACACATAATGAACAGTGTTCATAGCTTTTCCATGTGAGGGAAGGTATAAATACGAACAGAACAAAATAACAGATGTGCTATTCCTGCTAATGATATTTCAGAGTGACAATATGATGTGAGAGGTTTTTATTGATGGCACAAAATCATAAATTGATGGACTTCTTGCTTCCTCAAAGTCAATTAATGAAGCTAAATACATGAATACAAAACATGCATACATTCAGTTGTGAGTGACATTGCCAGAAAGAAACGAACCAGTATATAGATAATCCTGATGGAACAGACAAAGAGAAGTAACCAATCATGATGGGTAGAAACTTGAAAACAAGAAGTGTATTCTTTTGAGTCGGATCATCTGTCTGTGAAACCAGAATAATTCCGGGTTAAAGAATCACTGGATGAATAACAATGAAATACAGAAAAAGAAATCCATTTCTCTACCTGGGGAGGCTTCATGATCTCCATTGATACATACTGAGAAGCAATGAGGAGGACAGGCAAAACCAGGTATGCTGCAGTGTCATGCCAGCCTAATGGTGGATGACCATCCTGCATGACAGGATAAGATTATCCAAATCTGCTGCACAGTCTAAGGGAAGAAATACGACTTCACATCCCCTCACTAATAGTAAAATAGTAAAACAACAGCAAATGCAGTTACATGTAATTTGCATTTTGGAGTGTAAATTAGTCATCTCTTCACATTCAAATAACCCATGGTGTCACTGGTGTACATTAGTTTATCCATGGCATCACAATGGAAGTACTCCAGAAGACATGAAATAAGCAAACAGGCAAAACTGAAAACTAAACTTTCCTCTCTTCTCTCTCAAACCACTTGACTCTCCTCTTTCAAAATCAAGGCTAGGGTATATGAGAAAGGATACTTTTGAAGAAGAAAATAATAAGAATTAAGTTTATCAGTACATTAAAAATAAATAAATCTAGTTCTAGTATAATGGAGGTGGATACCTATAACAGCTCCGAGGAACTAAGACATTACAATAGTTAACAGATAATATAATATGCTGCATGTTTTACTACGACACACTGCAACTGAAAGATCTAATTCAAGCACAAGCAAGGATCAATGGCGAGCATTTTTTCAACATATATTAAAGAAGCTCCAAGGGAAAGTCAAAGATTTTGCGAAGATGTGAAGAACACAACAATTTTTTTTTTCTGATGGACAGCATGACATCAACCACTCATAGAAACACAAAAATGCATCTGCCATCAACTACATTTCCTACAATTCCATAGAGATTTAAGCACAGCAAAAGGCACTCATGGTCCCTGCATGACCTAGATTTCATGTTTAGATTTGCTCTTATAAATCCCACTCGATGAAAAAGGGGGAAGTGATAAGTTGATTTGGCCATGTTGAGCGTAGGCCACAAGAGACCTGGTTTAGAGAATTAACATGTTAAGAGAAAGCAGAAAAGAGGGGAAGAGGGAGACCTAAGTTAAAATGGATGGAAGGAGTATCAAAGGAATTAAGAGCTCGATATCGAGGTGATTTGGTATGTGATCACGTGAAATGGCGCTAAAAGATCCTTATAGCCTACCCCAACTAGTTTGGGACTAAGGCTTTGTTGTTGTTGTTGTTCCAAGTAACTCTAATAAAGGCTTGAATGATGGAATTGCATGAGGATCACTTAGGGCAGTGAGCAGGTTGGGTCAAACACCAATTCTGCCTTGAATTCCTTTCCCGGTATTTTAAATCCAAAACTGGTTTACAGATCCAATAATTAATCAGAATCAGTTACAAATGAAAAGATCCAAATTAATTTGATTCCATCCAAATAATGAGAATCCAAATTTATAAATACATTTGTGCATCTGTATATATATATACATAAGTTCACGTTAAAGAGAAAATTTTTAAACAGAATATAGTCATTTGTTCAAATTGTGTTTGAAAATCCACTTCTAATACTTAAGAAACAGATAAAACTTTATATCTTACTAAACTGCACTGGATCTCACTGTTTAAGCTATACAATTACCACTAGGTCCATATCAAGATTGAGAGTTTTGGGACACAGAAACAGGAGCTTCGGATTCTAAAGATGAATCTGAACAAATATAAGAAAAATTTAGATCTCTTGACAGTATAATAAGAAATGTATAAAAGATGTTTGACATATTGCCCTGCTAGAGAAAGAAACAGATCCTCAGATAGGGACCCAAGGCTGCTTAGCATCATCTTTCTGTGCCTAACAGTGAAATTACCTCATCAAACCTGCAATCTAAGAGCTAATGAAGCAATGTCACACAACATAACCCTGGGAAGGAGATATAACTATTACTCTAGCATTCGTGCAATCACAACCTCATGCCCTGACCAAAATGTATCTGAATAAAGTATACCTCAGTTTATGGTGTTGTCACAAATTACTCCAATATCTCATCTATGCTGAATACAACTATTCAAAAGTTAATAAAGAAACTCAAGAGAGCCAAAATCCACTGAGCTAATCAAGTTCATTTGGAAAACAAACTGTATGGATAATAACCCGCAAATGAAAAGCGATATTCCAATCTGGCTCTCCAATTTTTCAGACATGTGCTTCTAACGAAAGTGGTAAAGTTACATCAATAAAGATCAATGTCACAAGTTTTTCACGAGTAGGGAGAAACGAAAACGTTTGACATCGATGATAGGAGTAGAAAAAAATAATTGTTAGATTCATGATTATGATGAAAGTAAAGTCTCATTACCACAAAAGGAAAAAGCCAGGAAATGCCGGATCCACTTTGTCGAGCTGCAATTGTAGTTGGCCCACCCAAAGAGGGGATCCAAAAGAAACCTTCCGTCAACAGTCCCTTTAAGAAAAAAATTTACAGTCATCAGCAATGGCCACTTTGTTCTGCACACACACATGAACTGGCATGCTGAGCACACATAACATTGCACAAAAGATAACATGGTATCAACCTATTAAATACCTCATTTGCAACGTTTGAAAGCGCTTGATACAGGCCTATCCATACTGGTATTGTAGCCAAAGTAGGAAAACAACCTAAGATGAGAAGTTCTTCAGCATTAGCACCATAAGCCATTCCAGTATTGAATATGAAAACAGATGCAATGCTTTAAAGCAGTACCTGCTAACGGATTAACTCCAGCCTGCCTATATAGACGCGACGTCTCAAGCTGTATTCTTTCCTATTAATTAAAGAAAAAAAAAAAAAAAAAGCTTACCTCATGCGCTTAAAATCAAGCTGAAAATAGAATAAATTGAACGCAAGACGCAGCCTCACCTGATTTCCTGCATATCTTTGTTGAATAGCTTTTATCTTAGGTTGCAGGTTTTGCATAGCCAGTGTAGATTCAACCTAAACAAATTAATTACAACGAAAACAAAAAACTTACATTTTTATAATAATAGAATTAGTTTTTAACTAAAATTGATTGAGAAAAAGAAAATCACCTGTTTCTTGGTCAAAGGCAAAGTAGCAACTTTAACAGCAATAGTAAGCAAAATAATGGCAAAACCATAAGCATACGGCACGTGTACAGCTGAAAGCCCATCTTTCAACACCTTAAGAACGAATTCCATACCATCAGAGATAAAACCAAACCAACCGCCATTCTTTTGAGCAGCATCAGCGGTATCGGATGAAGTAGTGGAAGCAGCGGAATCGACAGCAACGGCGGCATCGGCGAGCGTGTAGAGAAATCCTTCTGCTCTGCTGATAATTGTATTAAAATCAACTGAAGAGTGCAAGTGATGATGAATTGGGGGAATGTTATCGTGTAAGCTTAACTTGATTCTGGTGGATATGAATCGACGGTTGGCAGTAAGAGCGTGGCGAGAAAGAGAGGGGAGAGGTGTGCCGATGAACGGTGGGGATGAAAGGAGAGTTCTCGCCATGGAAGGGGAGAGAAGTGTCGTTGTAGGGGGTGGGGGTCAGGTTCTCATGGGAGTTGAAGGAGTGGTGGAGCTTGGACGTGGAGAGGTGAGAATATTTTTTTATTCTTTTTTGATTTATCCGTATTTTTATTGTATTTGGCAGAGTGGGAATTCAGGCGGGTTTTCTTTGCTGGTTAAATTAGCGAGCGGAAAAGTTCCACGTTAATAAGGGGAGGGGTTTTGTGACTCTACAAAGGAAACTTATTGCTTAGGAACCATTTGATTGTTAGAAAATAAACTTTTTTTTTAAATGAATTATTTTTTAATATTTGATAGTGTAATAAAAAAACAAGTTGGAAAATAATTTATTAATATTTTATTTTTCTCAAATTTATTAAAATAATGAGAAACAAATCTTACAAATTAAAAAATTGAATGAGAATGAAATTGAAAAAAAATATAATTTTATAAATTATCTCAAATAAAATAAATAATAATCAAAATAATAGGATCAAATCTAAAAAATAAAAAAAAATAAAAGATGAAGAAATTAAAATAATAATAACTAACATTTCATAAATTATTTCAAATAAAATAAGTAACAATAAAAAAATAAATAAATCAAATTTGATAGATAAAAAATTTCAAAAAAAATAATAAGGGAAAAACAAATAAAAATTATAAAAATGACTACTAAAGTTAATATAAAAATTAAATTTTAAGAGATGAAATTGAAAAATAAATATTCAAAACAATATATATATATATATATATATATATATAGCAACAGAAGTTTGAGGATCAAATTTGATATAATCAGCCAATAATATGATATTTTTAAATTTTTCATAATTTTCGAAAGTGTTTTCCGCCCAAATTTCCAGGAAAATACTTTCCTGAAAACTAAACCAAATTTTCCTTTGACTGGAAAGTGTTTTTCGTTGACCAACTTTTCTAATAGTAAATAAATACAGAAAAGTTTTGAAAGTAATCTCCTGTAAACCACTTTTCAAAAAATAAACATAACCTTATTGAAAAAAAATGATGCCCCTTGTAGATTGTTTTATTTATTTATTAAGGTTTTTTTATTTTTATTTTTTTTTCAATTTTAATTTTTTAATTTCTTATAATTGAGGTTAATTTATTGAATTAACTAAGTTTTTTTTTAATTTCATCATTTAATATTTGATTGATTAAAAATTATATTTTTTAATTTTTTTAATTTTTTTTCTATAAACCTATTTTGATCTTATTATCGGAGATGTGATTTTAGTAGTTTAACTTAAATCAACTCATGTTTTTTTTTAATTTAACCTTTTTACCTTCATTTGATTATGAAATGATTTTTATAAATTATTTGAACTTACTTTTTATATAGTCATTTTCAACTTACTTTTTATATAATCATTCCAATCACAAACTCTAGATTAGGGGCTTGACATGCTAATCCATTTTAACTCAAGATGTTTGTTTTTTGATTTTTTTAATTTTTTAAAAAATTTTATACTTTAATATTAGGTTATTTAAGAATTAAGTTTCATAATTTAATTTGATTTACTTCTATGAAATTATTATAATTTTATGATCTAGATCACGAATTTGACAAGTTAATTTAGGTTAATCTTGGTCAATCTAATAAATTTTCGTTTCAATAATTTTTTAAAAATTTCTTGATGAATTTTTTTTTAGTCAAATTACTTTTAATGTTATTCAAGTTGTTTTTAAATCTATCAAGTTGATTAGATCATATAATTAGATCAACACTAGTTTGATTTAATTTTTTTTAACTAAAAAATACATTAATTTGACTCGTAACATAGTGAAAACAATTATCTAGTCTATCTTCTATACATACGAAAATCTACATGTTCTGTTTTTGTCTACCTATTTATATATTACTAGTATCTGTACCATGTTATGATAAAACATAATTTTCAGGAAATGCTTGTTTTACTGAAAAACATTTTCCTGGTAAAATGTTTTAAAGAAAAATAAGTTATTTTTTATTATATTATTTAAATATATAAAAAATAAATGTTTTTTTTTATAAAAGAGATTATTTTTTATTAATGATAGTAAATGCTGAAAAAGCATTTAATCAAATCTAGTGTTTATTCAAGGATTAGTTTTACTAAATTACTATTCGTGAAGCTAAAGTGTTTTAATTAAATTTAGTTTAGTCAGCTAAATGCTTAGAATACTAGTTGGGTGTGTTATCGATTAAAATAAAACTGTTTTCATTTTTTTTTTTAATTAAAACGATGTATTTTTTTAAAAAAATAGTAAATCAAGTTTTTATTATATTGATCAAGTTGGCCAAGGGTTACTCCTGCCGGCTCAGCTAAGTTTAATAATTATAGGTCGAAGGAGACTCTTTGTTAAAAAAATGGAGTAAAGATGGAAAAAAAACACAACAGAAAATTGCATCGTTTTTTTGTTTTTAGGTTAATCGATATTAGACTTCTAGATCGAATTGACTTCAGATCGAATTGTATCAAAATCTAAGACATATATATAGCTAGATTTTATGGAATATGGTTATTGTTATATTTTAAATGTTTTGTATTTGAGAATATATTAAAATAATATTTTTTATTTTTTAAAAAATATTTTTAATAATAATACATTAAATTAATCTAAAAGCATAAAAAAATATTAATTCAAAGTAAAAAAAATATAAAAAAATTTTAAATTTTTTTAAAAATATAAAATTAAACAAAGATCACGAGATAAGACATGAAAGAGCAGAAAAATCATAGGCTCATTGCCTGTCCTTTTAAAAAGTTTTTTATAACGTGGGCTTATGATCAGGTCATAGCGACCTTCGTCTTTTTTTTTTTTTCCCTCCCAGGAGAGTAATTATATTTTTTAAAAGAATAATTACATTGATATATGTTGTTTTTATTATTCTTATTATTATACTAACTTCAAACTTTTTTATATACACTTTATTTATTTTTTAAATAAATCATTTTTTTTTTTTAATTTAAGTACTTTCATCTTACTTTATTTTCTCACTTACTGTAACTTGACTTTTACGGAAAAATCTTAAATGCTGGAACACCAACCTTCTTTAGTTTTACTCAATCCAATATACGAAATTTATTTTTTTTATTTTTTCCTTTGGTATATGAACTTCGTTTTACTGTACTAATTAAATACTTTTATAAAAAAATAATAATTAATCTTATCTATTTATTTTGCTGTCACATGATATTTGTTAACTTTGCTAAAATAATACGTATATAACTTTTAATCTTGATGTAGATAGTTTACCATTATTTAAAGAGTTTTATTTTTAAAAGAATTTATTTTGATCTAAAATATTTTTATTTATTAAATAAAATATCATTTTAATTTGAAGGGTGTTTTACTGGAAAAATGCTCACATTAGAAAATAAAAAAACTTTTAATTTGAAGGGTATTTTGATTATAGCTTTGTTTTTAGATTTTTAGCTTAATTGTGAATTTTATGTTATTTTTTATATTTAACTCTACCTTATAAAGGTTTGTTTTTGAAATTTTGAAGGAGTTATAAATTTTTTTAAAAAATATTAAATTAGAGAAAAAAAAGCTATTTAGTAATAAGAATAAACTAAATATTAAAATTATATATAAGCTGACCCGAATATCCATTTTAATAGAAAAAAAATTAGGATTACTATGATGATTTTTTTTCATAACAATTCTTTATTTGTGTTATTTTTTTTATCACATTAATTCACTAAAAAATTAAATCCACCAACTCATTTGTTGTGTTCTATATAGTTTTAATTGAACGGCTTATTTGTTTTTGCGTTTTAAAAACGTTTTTGAAAAAAATTAAAATTTTTTATTTTTTTATTAACTTTAAATTAATATATTTTTAGTGTTTTCAAATTATTTTGATGCATTGATGTTAAAAATAATTTTAAAAAAATAAAAAATATCATTAACATATATTTTAATATAAAAAATTATTTAAAAAGTAATCGCAACCACAATAAAGAATCACATTTATTTTGTATAAAAGTCACCTTATTATATGCTTTGAAAATCCACTCCGTGTTTGAGAAAGTAAAAGAACAATCATTTAGTATATGTATGAAAATTTCAGCTACCTGATCAAGGATGGATCATAAGTTAATTAATTATATTTGATTTAAAAAAAAAGAAAAAAGAATGGCACTCGGTAAATCCCTAGCTATAGCATAACAAATACCAACCAGCATGCTATTAATATGCAATTGAACACTCATTAACCAAACTATTATTGAGATTTTTCAATGAGTTGTAGTCATTAGTGCAGTACTCCTCTCGCTTACATAACGTTCTGGGCGATCGTTAACCAGACTTGATTCTAGAATCAGTCAAAACCCTTTTCTAAGACGCTTGTTATTAATTATAAACTTCAATGTTATTTAGATCACATCAATGACAACTCTCGAAAGGATCTTTCTCAGAGAAGAAATCAAAGAAAGGTTTGTGATCAGCAGCTGAATGCTCTCCAATGCCATGAGTAATCTCAGAGGAGATTGGAGTGTTAATGGAACCGTGAGAATAAATAGTACTTGCTCCTTCTAGAATCCCTGTTGGGTGCAACGGAAAGAGAGGCAAAGTTTCCAGATCACTGCTGCTCTTGTCAATGGTTACCGGACTCCTCTCAAACTTGTTCTTCGTGGTATGATTGTGATGCTCACGGAGGACGGCTTCTTGATCATATCCCTTAAAAGCATAGCTTACGGTTTCAGATCTCGACCTCCTCTTGAAATTACCTGGGAGAAGCATGTTCTGATGTTGCTGACACAACCCCATTACATCGCTCTTTGGCAGGTAGCATGGGCTGTTTACAACTGCAAAAGGAAAGTCAATTACATTTCAAAAGATATATATCACAGTGAATAAACGCACATCTACGTTCATGAAAGAGAGAGGGGAAAGGAAAAGGAAGAAACTGGGAGAGAGTACATTGAAGAATATTTCCTCAGTCATGTGGAATTAAGAGAAAGGAACTAAAAAGGGGGGGGGGGAGTTAAGCAAATTAAGGCAGCAAATCGCTTGGAAAGGGACAGGAGATGGAAGCATACAAGATATTAATATCCATGCACTTCGCATTGAATGAATGAAGCTTTAAGCAATCATAAGAAGTGCAGTGAGCAAGATAACAAATCTAATCAAAAATTAAAGTTACAAATGGAAATGTGTGTATTTTATTTCTGGATCTCCTGGAGAACAAACACTCTACAGAGAATACTTTCTTTATGTTTTTATTTGTTTTGTTTGCACTGCTATCGAGTTTATCTGCATGAAGAGACAGCTTGGAATGAAACAAAAAATAGACGCGAGAAAGAAAACACAAACAACGAATTAAAACTAAAAAGAAATAAAAAGTCCCACCATTTAATTTAGAACCTATCCCTAAATTCTGAGCTAGAACCAATAAAAAAAAAATAGCTCAGAGCCACAATATAATAATATTGGTAGCTATTATTAACAAACCATTTCTGCAAGGAGGTGCAAACACAGGCTGATGAGCCTTGTGAAGATACTTGTTGATATAAGCCATGTTCTCTTGTTTCTGCTTCTGTCTTTGCCTTGCCTTGTGATTTTGAAACCAGTAAAATACATTTTTCCCTTCTATGTGACCATATGCTTTGAGCCTGCTTGCTATTTGTTCTATCATTTCAGTGCTCGGGGCCCGTATACCTTGGCTGTAGAAGCTCTCAAGCATGCTAATCTGCTCCTTTGTTGGGCTCCATCTTGAATTCACTGGAGCTCCACCAGAACTAGACACGTCCATATTATCATTCTCCAAATCTTCCTTTCTAAGAATTTACTTGGACCTTGTATAATTCTTTGATTCAAAAAAGGAAAGAATTAGGGTTTATCAAAGACCAGCCTTTAACGACTGACAGGGAGTCAAGGGAGGGGGGGGAGGGATCCAATATGGGTCAAGATACATGGGCTTTGCACTCTTCTTATATATATATATATATATAGAGTTCCAAAATGAGAGCGGCATAAAGTCAAAACAAAAGGACGAGAAAGAGAGGGGTGTTCGACACGCGTATCGTTTTTGGTGCTAAAAACCTATGAAAACATGGCGTATAGCGGCTGATGGAATTCGTTCAAAAATCAGGATAAAACGGGAAGACAATAATCCCAGCAATCTTTTTTCTCTGTTCTTTGAAATGGTGGAGGACTTGATTTGTTGCCTAGTGGTTCACATCTCGGGAATGACAGAGACTGACAGTGAAGGCCAGCTACATATATAGGTTCACGCATTGAAGGAAAGGAAGGATATAAATGTCATTGAGAACAAAAAGACGCCGGTAGGGTTGTAGGGACGGCCTAGGCTTCGGAAATTGAAGTTAGAGCCTGGTGGATTTGCAGGGATGGTGTATGAAGTTGAAACGTCTATCTGTAGAGAGGTGTAGTGGAGGTCATTTTTGTTTGTGGTCTTATGTTAGAAATTAAAGCTGGTGGGTGAGGGGTTGTGGTGGAGCTTCATAGGCGGCTCATCTTTATTGTGGCCAACGGGAAAGAAGAGACCTTGACATTGCTGTCATCAGGGATATATTGATGTTTATGATTGTGATGGTTCTTGTCTTCGTAGATTTTCATGGCTAAAGTTTCTCCGATGAATTCGGCAATTAGCGTTGAAATTAAAATGAAATGGTGTATTAATATACAAAAAAAAAAAAAGTTTTTGCTAAACAATATACTTTTAAATATTGTAATTTTTAAAAAAATGATTTTTATAAGATTTACTATTTAATTTATTAATCTTACATTTAATTTAGCTAACAATTTTAGAAAGTAGAAGGGCAAAGTTTTTTTTATTTAAAAACTATACTTAAAATTTTGTCTGGTTTATAAATACCTACAAAAATCACAATAACCAAACATAACAAATTCTCACATTTTATAATTACAAGTAGACTAAGAATGCAAGTAAATAAACATATATACATGTAAAGGGTGTCTCAAATACTTAAATATCACAATATTTTAGTAATTAAAATCTCAAAATATGTCAAAATAACTTATCTATCAATCTATATCTACGTCGTCTACTAAATGATCTGAACTCATCAATAGCTAAAGACTACATTCTACTCCTACTCTTGTCTAAGTGGCCTTGTTCTCTATCATGATATCAAGAAATAAACTCTCTTCAAAAAGTATCAAGTCTATTGCAGCAAACATTAAACTACCGAGACGTATATATGGGTGTATCCTTTATTTTTTTTGTCAATATTACAAAGCACAGATATAATCTTTCGACCCTATAGAAACAATAAACCAATCAAATATTAATAATACATTAATAATAAATTTAAAAGATCAATAAATAAAACCCAATATTTAACGTATATTGATTCTAAAAAAAATGATTACTTGTGATATTTTGAATATGGTGTAATGACCTAGTGTGTGATACACATGTATCAAATCATATACTCCTATGTAATCACAGGATGCATATCTATAAATATCTCATTCCTTCATGAATCCCATTGTGATATATAAACTTCATGATGGCTTAACCAGTTGTAATCATCATCTTTACCTCGATGTTTTATGTCTTGCAACTCATCACTCGTGTCAATATCGACTAGAATGTGTTGTTTATAGTTGAATTGTCACATTACCTGATTTGGACAATGTAGCTCTACCATCTCAAAAAATATAAATAGGATCATTGATGTCTATATGTCCATCTTGTTAGTGCAAATAGCTGGAGCAATTGCTAATCTTTCATCCTCGTAAGGCATCCACATGACTTGTAGAAGATAAGTTTATTAAATATTAAACAACAATATTCAACGAAGTTAAGTTTTTTCTTTAACAAATGATTCAAAAAATACATGGATAGGTTGTTGCCTATCTAACTCGCTCCAATAAAATGACAACACGTGTTCAATTATTATCAAATACTCTACTAGCCACCATCTAACATTACAAATATCTCAGTTTCATTTTATTTTTAAAGTTACAAATAGACAGTATAAATGCATCTAATTGCAAAATAATATTGCAATATCTGCATCCTAGTAGTAATGAAAATGACAAAAGTGGAAATTTTTGAAGAGGAAAACATTTTAGGATACTTGAAGACTAAGATGGGTTTGATTTTTTGGTGTTTTAAGGGCAAGGAAAACATGTGATTGATGGAGTTCTTAGACAGATAAAGGGTGAGAATGTTGGTTTTGAGAGAGAGAGAGAGAGAGAGAGAGAGAGAGAGAGAGAGAGAGTTGTTGCGTCTACTATGTTCTTCAATACGAAAAGAGTTTAAATTTCACGACATGTCACACTTCAATAACACAACATGTTTTAAGGGCAAGGAAAACATGTGATTGATGGAGTTCTTAGACAGATAAAGGGTGAGAATGTTGGTTTTGAGAGAGAGAGAGAGAGAGAGAGAGAGAGAGAGTTGTTGCGTCTACTATGTTCTTCAATACGAAAAGAGTTTAAATTTCACGACATGTCACACTTCAATAACACAACATGTTTGATTGTCTCTCTTCTAAAGCACGAATACCATGTTGTCAGGTTTGAGAATAACAACATTTGGTAAATGTCATGCTTTAAAAGCGCGAAAAACTGAAAGGGTATTATTTTGCCATAAACATTTCAAATGATGTTACTCTACCAAAATATTTAGATTATTGTGCTATTTTTTTAAAATCAAGTTTATTTCTTTTAAATTTCAAGTGGTATTTTTTTATGAGAACAATTGATGTGTTTATCTTTTGTTTTTCAATAAATAACCAAATAAAAGGGGGGTAATGGTTAGCGTTTGTAAGACATAACAACTTTAACTCTATTGTTCTATATTTAAGGAACTAGCTAGTATTGTTGCCCACTCCTTGCTACTGATAGCAAACAAATCCTTGGAAAGCAATATGTAGTGTATATGAAAATCAACTTGATCCATTTAAGTTTTTTTTTTTCAAAAAAAAAAAAAACCATGCATTCCATAAGTACACTTTCAAAACTTACGTAACTAAGGAAATAGAAAAAAATTCTACCAATCAAATTTTACTATGTGTCATTTTTATTTTATTTTACATAAAAAGATAAAATAAGATTGAAATAAATAACATGAAAAATAAATGACCTTTATATATTTCTTGGTCAATGGAATATTGACACATGAGACAAGATATTCAAGATATTTTATCATAACTACAAGATCACATAAATAAAAATCAACTAATAAAATAATGTCATGTGGCATTAGGGAAAAACCTAAGTGCCTTTACAAATAGAGAGTCTCCCTTTAGATACAGGGCAGGAAAAGTTTTAGAGGATACAAAATTTGCTTCAATACAAGCTTTTCAAGCAAGAAGTTATTTCAAAAGCGCTTAAGTATCATCCATCTATGCTTGGAGTTTATACAGAATGAATCCCTATTGGGTCAAACTTAAATGCTTCATAAGAGTTCTTCAATAAAAAATATTTTTTCAAACAAGTTCTTCAAATAAGAAAGCTCTCGAGCCTCTTTCATTTATGTTTGAAGTTTGCAAACAATGAAGCTTGGTTGGATCCAGCCTAAACGCCTTAAAAGATTTATTCACAACACTTTGAAGACAAATTAAAGTTAAACTTCAAAGTATCAAATCATCAAATATCGCTTTGCAATACACTCTTAAATTCTCGTTCTTGTAAAGTACAAATCTTGGTTTGATTTTATAAATAAATCAAGTTATCATAAATCAAATATAAGGGAAGAATAAGAGGATAGTTTATTCATATGTAAGAATATTTTAAATGGATATTGTATTCAGTTATATATTTTAATAAAAGCAAATATTTATACACACATGTTTGTTTAATTTTCAAGTACTCAAAATTGTGTCTATAAATTTATGGCGACTCCACTAAGAACATATCTACCTCTCATGTCTTCCATTCAAGAAATAATTTTCAATAACTTCTTAATGGCAACTAGGAAGAACATAATCATTATTGTCATTTCAAAAAACAATAAGACTACTGATTCAAGTTCTTAACACATTGTTGAAGGATCTTCAACCCTGACATTGAAAACAAAATACATCGTTGAGCTGTATGTGTGAACTAAACATGCCTCCTTGTAGGTCTCTTTTAGTATTTATACCCCAAGACGCCAATTCTTCTTTCATGGTTGAACTAAAATCATTAAACTTGGTTTTTGCAATGAATTGCATGTTTTTGAATAACACCTCTACTTCTGGTAATTGTGTAGCCATATTCCCTGCTATATTTCCTTTTGGATAACTAATTTGATCCATGTTTAATCTTTACGCTAGTATTTATTATTTTCCTTGCTTCATTATAGATCTTAAGAGTTCATTCAAGTTTGTTAAATTTAGAATATGCATCTATTTCTCATTGAGGCTTATCTCTTTTTTCACTACTTTGTCTCTAACAAATCTCCTCAAGTTTGCATATTTTTTTGTAGTATGACTTGTAATCATATGACTTCTACATAATCATTCAATGTCTTATGATTTGTCTACTATCATGAATCTAAGTATTTGTCTGCTACTAGGGCATCAAATAACTCATATGCTGCAACAGTCGTAAAGGTGACACCCGGGATAATAAAATATCATTAATAATGGTTGTCATATAAGGAAAAATGGTTCATATCAATTCTTATTACTTTATTTTTGTCAAGAAACTTCACATGCTTTAACTCTATCAAATTCTAAATTACATTTCTAAATATTACACAGCTCTTTATGGAATGGCCAATCATCCCATACAACTTACAATAATTTTTCCCTTTATATTCTTCACCAATCACTGGTTTATGTTTCCCTTTAATTTTAATTTTTTTGTTTGTTAAAAATCAATAAAAAATAACATTAGTTTGATTTATATCAAATGAATAATATCTTTCTTCATTTGAACTCAAGGATCTTAAAGATTTATCATTCTTCTTTGTTAATGCATCGCAAACTATTGGATCGTCATTTATGAACTCTACAACATCTACATCTACTGTTTCTTGATGATAAGTTCCATAAATTGCAACCTTTTTATCTACTTCATTTCTTACTCGTACCTAAAAGCTCTTATTTCTAACTTATATATATCAATGAACTCCATTTATTCAAACTTTTTTCTCAATTCCCATTTCAAATCTTATTGTGTAATCATTATAAAGTCCTTTTCATGAATCCTAAACCAACACTTTCCTCTAACCTCTATAAATCTATCAAAATATTATTTTATAGTGTCTCCATGGAATTGTTTCAATTTTACCAAGTCTGACAACACAAACTCTAGTTTTGTCCTAGAAAAGTGTGCCTAGAATATAGTTTGCATGTCATTCCAATTTTAGAGAGAGTTTGGTGATAAATTTATATACCAAGTGAATGCATTTCTTGTTAATGAATTTGGGAACAACCTTAACTTTAGAAATTGAGAATTAATAGCTTCTCTACAATGACAGATGAATCTAACTATATGTTTCAGAGTAGATATTGACCCTTGAAAATTGAAAAATATAAATTTCAGAATTTAAAATTGATGAAATAAGAATACATTCTATTTATAGTTTGGATATGGTCTCTTATAGGTTGGTTTATGGACTTGCTGAACTTTTAGACCATAAGCCTATTTAACTACTCCACAAATATTTGTTGAACCTTTGGACTATAAAACTATTCAACTACTCCAAAAATATATTTTGGATCAATCCTATCTAGTAAGGTATTAAACTTGGGATTGCTTGGTAGCATATTTTCGCCTATATTTCTTGGTGAAATATCTTCATAATTTATAATCATTTATTTTGAATTGCTTCCAGTTTCTTTAATCACTATAAATTTTCCTAAACTTACTCTAGGTTCAGGTAAGAAGCTACTATTTCAGTTGAACTATTTTGGCCAGACAGGTTTTTTTTCCAATTATCTTAAGATCTGTTTTCTTAAAGTTTGGTTCTTTAGTCTTCTTTTCAACTATGTGGTTTTTTACTTCTATTTAGACATCTTATTAACTGTTTTCATCATTACATGGTTAAAGTAAGATATTATTTCATCATTTTCACTCCTTATTTTAGCACATATCTTAAGATTAATGTCTTCCATAGTTTTAACAACTTTTTGGCAAGAAACTTTATTCAAGTTATATAGTTTTTCAAAACTTCAAGTTCTTGTCAAACCTTTCAAAGCTTCTTTCAAAATTCTTTTCACAAGTCTTTTTTCCTCTAATATTGGACTATAGCACAACATGGGTTGACTTATCATTCATCGTGCAATCTCATTATAATAATCATCATAAATTTTTATTTTTGTCTTATGTTTTTCCTTTATTTCTTTAGTAAGGCATCAATATTTTTCATCAATGATTTTATTAGTTTCTTCTAATCTTCACCAAGATGTCCATATCTCTCTTCTAATAACACACATGCACGCGTGCGCTTCTCTTTCCTTTTCCTTTTCTAACTCTATTTCCTGAAAGTTAGTACTTCATCATTTATTCCAACATGAACATTGACTAGCTCATGTTTATTTTCTAAACTTCCTGGTAATTTTGATTTTTTTGGTGTCATAATTCTTAAGAATTAATTTGACATTCATGTAGACACAATTTTGTGCACCTGAAATTAAACAAGCACACGTGTACAAATATATAATTTTATTAAATATATGAATGGGTACAATCTCTATGTAATATATTCTATCAAAAGAATATGGCAATCCTCTGATTCTTCCCTTGGATTTGATGTATGGTGACTTGATTTATTTGAGTAATCAAGCCAAGATTTGTGCTTTGCAAGAACATGAATTTGGGCGTGTATTGCGAAGCGAGATGTTGTGATTTGATGCTTTGAAGAGTACCTTGATTTGTCTTCAAAGTGTTGTTGAAGAACTCTTATGGGGCGTTTTGGCTTGATCCAACAGAGCTTCGTTCTTGTTAAACTTCAAGCGTAGATGAAGGAGGCTTGAAAACTCTTTGAGAGAGAGCTTCCTTGCTTGAAGAGAGAGAGAGAGAGAGTCTTGAAGAAAATTTATATCTCCTCTGGAATCCAATCCCCTGCCTTTAGGTTGAGGCCCTCTATTTATAGAGATCTGTAGGGGCTCTCAGGTCCTTTTTCAATGCCACGTGGCATAATTTTATTGGTTGGTCTTTATTGACGGAATCTTGACTTTATGACAAGATATCTTGAATATCTCATCTCAAGTGTCAACTTTTCATTGGCTAAGAAATATTTGAAGGCTCATTTGTTTTCCATGTCATTTATTTCAATTTTATTTTATCCTTTATTTTAAAGAATAAAATAACACATGGTGAAATTTGATTGGTGGAAAATTTGTGTTTCTACAATTCCCATTGTGATCGCTAATTATTTGATGTAGGTTCTCTTATGTTTGCTTCAATTAAAAAGACTTCACAACTTAAGATTAAAGTTTTAAGTTAATTTGTTTGAACTCTAGATTTATTCATAGATCTACTCACGCAATTTCAAATTTGTATCATAGAGTTACACGATTATTAATATGATTAAATTTATTTTCACACAAACAGTAATTCAACTAAACAAGTAATTAATTAATTAAAATAATTTGAATGTAAAGTAAACTCAATAACTTAGGAAAGAAATACTTATATTTATAGAGTTATTCATGCACTAATTATAACCACGAATTGAAACTCCTGGATAATGAAACATTTTTTTGGTATTTTTTATTTATGAAATTGAAATTACAGGCTTTCTGATTATAAAGAAAATTACAAGTCTACTTGATTATCATCTATAAATTATCACCTCCTACTTTCAGATTTAAAAGGTCTTAAGAACTTATCAACTGCAAAGCAATGATTTGAGTTTGAGTTTTTATTGATGTCCTTTTCTTAGCAATTTTCTTTAAATAATCAATTGTATGATATTTCTAGTAAGCTTGTTTGGCAGTGTGATTGCAGTTGTTTTTTAAATAGCTTTTCGTGCAAAAATGCATGCCAATAATGTTTTGATTTTTTAAAAATTATTTTTGACATCAGCACATTAAAATGATTTGAAAACACTAAAAACATATTAATTTGAAGTTAATAAAAAAATAAAAAATTTTAAAATTTTTTCAAATACATTTTTGAAACACTGAAACAAACAAGCCTTAACTGAATGTAAACTATTGATAATCTCTTATCTTTCCGGGCTCTTTTCACACTCTCTCATTCACAAGAGTTGTTGGTAGCTTGTTAACACCTGCTTCATGTGTGCACATTATTTCTTCTTTATGTGATAATAACCATTATCTTCTAATTTTCTATTATAATATAATGTTTATTTATTTATTTATTTCTCATATATTTTTATAGTATAACAGAGAGCTACAAGGCGAAGGAATAGCAGAAACAGCAGCTAGGCAAGGACTTATGGGAACTTCAGGTTGCAAAACAATTTACTAGCACTAGCAAACCCCTTGAAGAGGTAGAATCTGAGTTAGCTCTGGGAGTTGATGATGTTGCAACTGAGTACTTCTGAAGAGAATGCAGTAAAGAAGAACTCCTGTGGACCCGAGGAGTTGGAATCCATTACTTATGGAGATATAATCCTTTTGGTTGTATCTTCTGAAAAAGAAGTGGTGGAGATGGACCTTGCATCCCCCAGCAGTTCTATGTTCAGGGAATCTCATAGTTTTCCTGGGAACCCACTCAATAATTTTCTCATCTGGACTGTTTATCGGGCTATCAGCTTTCCAACTCTACAAAAAGAATCTAGTGATGGTCTTGATTGGAGACGCAGGTTCAGGAAAGAGTACGCAGTGACACAATTTATTGTTGATTCGGGAGTTGCATCGAGCAGTTCAATTTTGTGCACTCAACCCCGTAAAATCGATTCAATATCCCTGGGGAAAAGTGAGGAATGCAATGGATGCTATAAAGATAATTCAATTGTCTGTTGTCCATCTTATTCATTTGCCCAGGAGTTTTGTTTGAAGGTAATATAAATGACTGATCACTGTCTACTGCAAAACCTCATGAAAGATAAAAAAAATTGTTTGGAGTTTCATGCATCATTTTAGATGAGGCTCATGAAAGAAGCTTGAATACTGATCTTCTATTGGGCTTTCTAAAATAGTTCTCCAGCAAAGGCCTGACTCATGGTCTGTAACAGTTGATGCGAGCAAATCATTTACGTATTTCTTTGGTTGTGGAACATTTCAAGTGTTGGGGAGAAGCTTTCCTATTGAAATCAAATGTGCTCCTGCTGTATCCAGAGAGTCCCTTGACTCCTTGCCAAGCTCCAGTATTGCAGCTCTATATGTTTCTGATGTTATTGAGATGGGAATGGAAATTCATGCGGTAGAGGAGGATGGGGCAGTAGTTGCTTAATTTTTGAATTCGCAGGCAGAAGTAGAGTGAGCATGTGAAAAGTATCAGTCCACCTCTGCAATTGCGCTCCCATTACATGGCAAGCTTTCCCATGAAGAGCAAAGCCGTGTTTTCCAAAACTACCCAGGAAAGAGAGAACTTGTTTTTGCTACAAATCTAGCAGAAACATCCTTAACAATTCCAGGTGTCAAGTACGTGGTTGATTCTGAATTGGTTAAACATGACTGGTTTGAATCTTCTTCAGGTATGAATGCACTCAGAGTTTCCAAGGTCAGCCAAAGTTATACTCTAACCAACGAGCTGGCCATGGTGGTAGAACAGCACCTGAGAAGTGTTACCGGCAGTACTCGGATTCTGATTATCAGTTAATGGATTTGCATTAGGAACCTGAAATTTGTAAAGTTCTCCTTGACATTGCAGTTTTGAGGATCCCTGCCTCAGGTATTAAGAATGTGCTAGGGTTTGATTTTATTGATGATGCTCCCAGTGCGGACGCAATCAACAACATCAGGATCCTTGTTTAGTTAGGTGCTGTTGTCTGCAAACATGATGCTTTTGGACTCATTGGCGATGGGCACAACTTAGTTAAATTGGGCATAGAGCCTCGACTTGGGAAGATCATTCTTCAAAATGTTTGTTATGGTTTGCGCAAGGAGGGACTCGTCCTTGCTGCTGCTATGGAAAATGCCAGAAGCATTTTTTTTGCAGAGTGGGTAACTCATCCAAATTGTTCCCTGATGCACTTACCAGATTAATCAAATTCTTCCTTGAACCCGAGTCCATACCATATACAGCAACTATATACAGAAAGTTTGGTGTAGAAAGAATATAGAGTAAAAAGGTAGAAGATGGTTGCCCAATTTCATCTGCTGCTGTTGCAGTTTCTGTTCTCATCAAGTTGCCATGAAATTGCAGTATATATCCTCATAGTAAAAAAGAAATTCAAAGTACAAAACCCTTTCAACCATTTCTTTTTCTCGACACATTGGATGTCACTTGGTTAAATCGGGTTCTTAGAGAATTCATTTAGAAACTTGTGATGAGAAAAGACTAGATGATCGGGATTTTTTTTCCATTGATGAATTAGTTCAGGGGATAAAAAAACAGGAGCTATTCCCAGCTGCATAACTGAAACACAAGATTCAAAGCAATCTTGAATCAAAATAGACCCTCACGATAGCCAATCTAGAGCAGAAGAAGCTGTCTAATAGCAACCTTGCGCAAAGGAAAATAATGAAATTTATTTCTGACAGACAAGACGATACTGCTTGGAGAACACCGCTGATTATTATACAGTACAGCATTTTTGTTCCATCCAAGAAAAATGAAGGCAGGGCACACCACCTGAAATGAAAGAACTATCCAGTCGCTTTTGTTAAGCCCACCAAAACTCTTGATCACATCCTCCAACGTGCTTGTAGATAGCACATCAATCCATTTTTCCTTGACAAAATGGCAATCAAAGAAAGTGTGATTTCTACTTTCGTTGGCTTGCTTACAAAGAAGACGATAAGGAACAATGATTGTTCCTCTGCTAATTTGTCTGTCTTTGAAGGACAGCTTGTTTAGAATGACGTCAGGCGGTGAACCTGTATCTGGGAACGAAAAGGAGCTCCATTGGCTTGTGGACCTATCAACTATATTGAAGGGCGAAGCTCTGTCATGGAGAACAGGAGAAGGGGGCGATTGACCCATTCAACGTCCTTGAACTTCCCAATTGAGTCCTTTTATATATATTTTAATCTTTTCATGCATCTCCAAGTAATATTGCATTGATGGCCCCTATCCTTTTTATTTCCAGTGTAAAAATTTGCCCCCGTTGACAGATATTTTGAGCTTTTAAGGTTTGTTTGTTTTACATAAATATTTTTCAAGAAAATATTTTTAAATTTTTCTCATATTTGTTTCCAAAATATTTTTTTAATTTTTTTTATAAAATATTTTATTAAAAAAATAATTAATAATAAAATATTTTATAATCAATCTTCAAACTTAGTTCATTTACAAAAAAAATATTTTAGCTCATAAAGTTTTGTAAAATATTTTACAAATAATAATATATTTACAATATCTTCAAACTATTTTAACTATCATCTTCTTTTTCTCTATCACTTTTTATTTTTACCACCACAAATGACAATCTTATCACTATAATGATCACCTTATTAACAATACCTCTGTCATTACCATTATCCCACCACCATCTTTTTTTCACTTTCATTATGATCACCTCATCACCACTATTTCATTTTTCATCACAACCATTTCGCCACTACCATTGAAAAGTATTTTACATGTAAAATATTTTATAAAAAAATATTTTTCAAGTCAAACATGTCAATCATTAAAAAATATGTTACATCTAAAATATTTTATACAAGACAAATAGACCCTTAACATCTATATTTCTTTTGGTCCTAGTTGCTTCTCATGTTGGAAAGAACATGTTTTCGAGTTTAGATCTCAGTCAGAAACTATAATGAATATCTTTTTATATACACGTCAACTTAGCCTAAGTTCTTTAACACTTTTATATGAGTTGTCCTCTCATGAATTTTACCACAAAAAATTTCAATAAAAATAGATAATAACTAATCACCAAGAATTAATTGGGCTTTGATACACATCATGTACAACCCCCCAATCATAGTGATTAAACAATACACAACAAAAAACCATAAAAAATTTCAGGCTTTGATATAAACTAACGCAGATAAAAGTAAAGAATGATGGGGGTTTTTAACAAATTAAAACCTTCAAATACCAAAAATATCAATACCATAGCTATAGGAAGACACTCAAAATATTTAATTTTTATTTATTCAAATCTCACTGTCAAAAAAATTATTAGAACCCTTTATATAGAAAAAAAGTAGAAAACACTACTAAGATTAAACAAAAAAATAAAATAAAAAATTATTCTAGAAAAAATAAAAAATTATAAACTGAAAAAAACAACTTTTTTCCCAAAAACCTTCCCCATCACTCCCTGAGCGTTGATGAAAGTAAATTGCTATTCTGAGTTGAGTTTCCAAATTACACCATCCGCATTCTGCTCATTGGAGTAAATTAAGCCATAGATGTGTTCTTGAATTTCTACAAATTCATGAGATCTAGTATGAGATCCATGCCAGGAGTTGATTAATTATAGTAAATGGATTTAGATTTGTTATATATATATTCGCTAATAACCATATGTTAAATCTAAATTGAATGGATGTCATCTATTATGAAAATAGGAATAACTCGAATCTCTATTGTTTTATTTTTATCATTTAATTCAAATAATTAACTTAAAAGTGAATTATTTTTTCAAATTACTTTGAATTTGACCTTTCCTGTCCTCATTTCATCTTCATTTAATATTGTCATTTCTTCTTCATTGTAACTATAATTAGATGAAGTTTTTCCTTGACTTTCAATTTCAAATAAGCATCCTTCTATGTTGAGTTTTCATGTTCTTCAACTTATGCTTGCAACATAATTTTTCTCAAGCTCTCATTTTAGCAACGATAAGATTTTTTTGTCTTTCAGTTTACTAATTTCTCCATTCCGGTAAAGCCTTCCAAGTGTCTTTCAGCTTCTCTAAAAGTTTTTCCATCTATGATCACGAAGTTTGAGTTCTTATTCGTTTCTTTTCCATCTTGCTATATGAACCAAGAATTCTCGTTCTTCATAGACACCATGATGTATGCTTAGAGTTTAATTAGTTATATGTTTTATTAACTACTAATATCAATACTAGAAAATTAACAAATACAGATAGAAATACTGATGAAATTTTTTTGTCAGCATATTGGGATGATATTTACCGACTAAATTTTCTATTGCTAAATCCATTAGTAAACACCGACATGCAAGGGCGGAGCCAAAATATAAAATTAAGGGAGGCAAGATTTCAGTTGTATTATTATTTTAGTTAAAATCATATAAATTATCAAGGAAGGGCTGGAAAAACAATTTTCTTGTAGGGGCCCCAGCCCCTCCTTGCCACCCCCTGTCTCTGCTCCTGCCGACATGAATATTTCCACGGTACACATCGAGAGAATCACGATGTGAAAAGAAAGAATAAAAAAAGCCAAACAGTTTGATGATGTGTAAGTTTTATAGATGATGTTATCAATGAAATTAACCCGATAATAAAATTCATCTGTGAATATACCGACGAAAAACTTTTATCGATATATTATACCGACGACATTATAAAAGGTATTATAGTAGAATTTAAAAAGATAAATTGTACAATAATGTGACATTTCTACCAACAAAATTATTGATGGAGTTACTATCAAAATAATTTCTTCACTTAATCTATTAATAATATTTAATTTATAATCCGACACTCAATCTTCCTTTATTTCTACTTTTCTCTTGGGTATGTTTTCTATAACAAAAAGCCACCCTTTCCTTTCCAATCTCATCACAATTCAACCTTTCATAATAAATTTAACCATCACAATATTCAATTTTTTAGCATTTGTATTCCGATTTAAATCCTAAATAAGTAAATTTACTGTTTATATATATATATATATAACATAATCTATCAGCTTCCGGGTTTCAAGGTGTTGATATCAATTAATGGTTTTATTGTTTTTAACGGAATTATAGACGGAATGAGAATTTCAACGTGCTGGCCATTAATGCACTCACTGACAGTTGACTGTATACTTTGTTACCGACTTGTATACAAGAGATAACATATATAATCCTCAATAAGTTAAAGGGCTGAGATTGAATTTGCAATAACACAGACAAAAGACATGTACTTCATTTATTATATTTTTAAATTTTAAGTTTGACAATACTTATCTAATAGAGATTAAAGTTCACGGACTCGATTGTGATACTGTAGACGTGTTTGTTTCTCCCATTTGTTTATCGGATGGATGTCCAATAAACTTTGTCTAAAAGCTGGATTAAGCTTTGATTATTACCTTAATTAAGTGACACCCAGCTAAGAAGTACATGGTCGACGAGTGTTTTCTTTGGCAGCATCTTCCAATCCAGTTAGGGTACGTGTATCTTCTTGGTTGGCTGACTGAGAGCTCTTTTGTTTTAGCAATTTTGAAAAAATATTATTTTTTATTTTAAATTATTTTTTTAATATTTTCAATCGTGTTAATATTAAAAATAAAATAAAAAATTATTATTTCTATATATTTTTAAAATAAAAAATACTATAAAAAATAATTGTTAATATAATATCAATAGCTCTATCACCGAACTATGAGTAAATTATTCTTTAGTCTTTCATTTTTTAAAGTTATTACAACCCGGTCCTTATTCTTTAAATATCTATAACATAATCCTGGACTCTATTTTTTTTTTTTTTTTGAATTCTACCACTTAATCCCTTCCCATGACTCTTGTTGATTGTTATGTTGTAAAAATATTTGGAATTGTTCTCCAAACCCCCACCTTCTTGATTTTTACACAGGAGCTTAAATTTTATAATAATTTATATGGGATTTAGAGAAAAAACTAACAAATGTTTTGATAAATATATACTAGTTTATGAGTTGTATATTAAAGGTTTTATATGCAACAAGAATACAAGAAGGGCTAAGTTACAAATAGTTTCAGATTATAGGAACTAAAGAATTATATATACTCTGATATTTTTATTCACTTTCCTCCGTTCCATCTCCCTTACCTGACTGCTGTCTATGTTTGATGGCTGCACTTTATCTTATGCCTGAATAAATGGGACAAGCTTCCGCAGCCCTGGTGGTTTGCCTCTCCAAATAAATCCCACACACATTTTACAACATTTGCCCATACCATCAATCCTACTAATGTTTTCTCGTATCCTTTGTTTTGGGTTTGTTATTAGTTATTGTACTTGCAAGGTAAGTCTTTCTCTGCCCTGAATTTCCACAATTGACTCACTGGATTCCTTTGTAGAATGTGTTTTAGAGAAGATACCTGTAGTTCTTGTTTTAGTCCATGAGTAGAACTCTCAGGCCTTGGCTTCTGATTTGAGAACGTAACAGTTCATCAAAGGAGATTGTATTTCACTAATTTGGTAGTTTCCGGGAATTTTCTTTTTACTTTCAAGTACTTTTTTTGGGGTGTTTTCCAACGAATGTAGTTGTGGATCTTTCCTTTGTTTTATTGGCTCCATCTTGGTTTTGGTTCTTTGTGAATTCCTTAACCACAAAGTAGCTCTGCTGATGGAATAGGAAAGGATTTACATTTATTTGATGTTCTGATATTTTACATTGAATATCAGCTGAGAAAAACTTGAGCAAAATTCAACAAAGATCAGCTGCTCGGGATATGTGAATTTGCAGACCAAGATGGTATCTTTCAGTGGGTTAGGTCTTGGTTTGAGCCTGGTCTTCGGTTGCTTTCTTTTAGCACTTGTTGCAGAGCTATTCTACTTGCTATGGTGGAAGAAAAGAGTCACCAACAGAAAAGTTGAAGAAGAGGATGATTATAGCAGCAGCTATGCCAAGGAGTTCTTTCATCTTATTTGCTGGAAGAAAGCCTCCTCTTTCAGAAGCAACATTACTCGAGATGGTGTGAGAGAGCCAGAAGGCCCTCGCCAAGAACCAGACCTGGAACTAGGCACAAGCAAAGATTTGCTTATAAAAACACTCGGTGAAGAAAGTGTGGAATCTGAGATCATGAGGCTGCACAATCTCTGTGGTCCACCGAGATTTCTCTTCACCATAAAAGAGGAAACAAAGGAGGATTTGGAGTCAGATGATGGGAAGACTAGAGGTGGTAGGAGCAGAGAAGGATCAAGGACAAGAAGCTTGAGTGATATTATGGTGGCTATTGACACCCCATCATTCCATACTCCTTTGGCTTCTCCACGTCTTAAATCCCCTCCTTTCAATGTTTTTGATTCTTATCATCACCATGGATTCAATCCACTCTTTGAATCATCCGTGGAAGCAGAGCTTAGCAGGTTGAGATCTTCCCCGCCTCCAAAGTTCAAGTTCTTGAGGGACGCAGAGGAAAAACTGTTCAGAAGGTTAATAGAAGAGGCTGAAAGAAGGGCATCTAAGAACTGTGTTCCTGTTCAAGATTTATCAGAGATTAAAGGACCCGATTCAACCATGATAACCGAAGAGAGAGGGGGGTCTTTTTTAGGCTTTAATGCTGACAAGAACAAAGAAAGTGAGCTTGTATATCATCTACCACGGAATCATTCAAGCTCTTCTCAGGTACTCCCACTGGCTTCTTCCCCTACAGCATTCAGACCCCCAGACAAGATGCCCGTTATGCATTGATTTAATTTCTTTAAATTGACATGAAATGAGGCTTAGTTATTGTTTTTTTAGTACTCGCCAGTTTTCTTTTCAAAGTGCATATCTGTGTCCTAATATTTTTTGTGTTCATATTTCATTTGGATTGTCCACAAATTGTCACTGCCAGCCTGCAACATATTTGTTAGGCATGGAACCTTGAGTATTCCAAGGCAAACTGACAACTTCTGCTAACTTCTGTTAAGAGTTCAGTTAAGTCAAGTGGCGGTCTTGTGGGGTAATCTGTTTTCTGTCATTGTTTGTCTCCAGTCATCTAAGCTTACTGATTAAAGTAGTAATCATTAATACGGCGGATTAGGCCACTAATTCTCATGATCAAAAGGGCACCGTGATTCTTTCTTCAAGACGGTGCTCTAATCACCACTCTTTTCACGCCCACTTTCAAGCTTTGCACATGGCTTACGAATTAGCTTAGTTGGTAAAATTGGTTTAAGTTCCCGCAAGTGTTGTTTAGGCCGGAAATTAGAGTTAAAACAAGGTTTTTTTTCCCTCCACTGAGCTACCCATTGAAAAGAAAAATGGATTACTGATTTTCATAATGACTTGAACGTGTGACATAAAGATTGAAGATCAATGTGAATATGCTAAACTTCTTAGGCGTCTTTTGCGTAAAAAATTCAAACAAAACGATACATTTTCTACATTTCGTCAAGTATGAAAGAAAGTAAAATGCACAATCTTACGCGTCAAAACACACAATGGTGTCCAGCTAATTGCTGTTAGACATTGTGTTGGAAGCTCGGGTTTTGAAGGCAAGAGTGGTTGAAAGTTGAGTAAAAACCTTACTGTTCATCAACCTTTTCTTCTTTCCGGCCTCTTTTTTTTTTTTTTTTTTAGGCTTGGGAATGTCCTTTGTAACTTCTTTTATGCTTTTCTTCGTTGGAGAAAAGCATTCGGAATTTTTATCCTCTCTTCCTAGTTTTTTCCTCTCCCTTTCCAGGCTCCCTCTATCAAGCTCCTGGTTTCAAGAAAGTGAAAAGGAGACATGATAATAAATGCTGGGTAATCAAGCACAAAACTTAACGAAGGAAACATAAGGATGCTTTAGCAAATAAGAAAGATGATGATTATTATTATTATGATGATGATGGTAGGAGGCTTAGTGCCAACAAAATCATGCGTGTCTTGCAGGTAATTACCAATCTTTTTAAGGGCATAGAAAACAAGACATGCTCTTAAAGGAAGCCATTAAAATTTTCCTTTAGACAAGTCTTCAACGAAAAGTGACAAAGTAGAGAGGAAGTTAAGGAAGGGCTACTAGCTTTTACCTAAACAACAAGAAATGTCATTGTTATCACGCGATTCGACCAAAAGTTGCCTCTAGAAAGAGGCATCAAATGACAAATCCTTCTCCATCCTCAGCAAGAAGATTTTAAAATTTTGAATTCGTAGAGACCCCATGGAGGTTAGAGAGCTCCAACGTCCAGAATTTAAATTGGAAAAATGGCAGGTCGAGCTTTACTTGTGCAGATGAAGATAGAGATCGCAACATGACCAAACCCGCTAGTGGTCCTTTGAGGACCCGTTCTATTAAGAACATCAAATAAGTTATGGTTCCTGGCTTCTTTTCTTTATTATTTTTGTCTCTATTTTCTCTCTTTGCAAGTTCCCACTTGCCGGTCTTATCTTATTTGTTTGAGAAAATAGTCTTATTATATAGATGTGTTGTAACGTTTTGTCATCTCTTCAACACACCCCCATTGATTATTTTTGGCCTATCAGATATATTCTGAAGGCTGTTGCTTAAAATTACACACGCATATGCACATTGGTACACTCAAAAGGGCAAAAGATAGTCAAGTAATTCTCATTGTCGCTTTTCAAAATAAATGAAAAAAATTAGTTGTTTCAAAAAGAAGAGGGGAAAATGACACGTAGAGCGGGGGAACAAACAGAGGTCAACTTTGTTTGTAAATTGCTAAGCCGAAACCTACCATAACAGGGGCGGGCCTGCTCAGGGGAGGAAAATATTGTAATATTTGTTTTTGTATTTTAAAAATGTTTTTAAAATAATTTAAATTTTTAAATTTTTTGTTTTAAATTAATTTTTTATGTTTTTAAATTATTTCAATGTGCTAACATTAAAATATTTTTTAAAAAATAAAAAATAATATTTTAATTTATTTTTAAATAAAAAATATTTTAAAAAATAATTATTACTACACTTTTCAACATTAAAACTAAAAAAAAAACCTAGGTTAAAAACATAATCACGTCCCTGCGAGATCCTACGCGATTTAACCCTTTGTTAGCAATTTGGCTTATTGAATCTTATGTTTTTTACTAATTGCAATCAATCTGAGTCCAGCACGCAACTTCCATCTCACATATTGGGCTTTATATATATATATATATATTATTTTTTTATATGGGCTCTACTTGAACCCAAACAAGCCAGCCTCAGCTTAGTTTAAGGATTAATTAAGGTCAGTTTAAGACTGGTTCAAATCGGATTCAATTAACCGTAGTAAAAAAAAAAAAAGGTGTTCAATTGATCAAGTCAGTTATACAAGGTCTGAACTGATGGACTGAGCAAAACACACAGGTGGCAATATGAGCTTGCCCAAAAGGCCAAAAACCTTGGGTGGTTTACACCAGAACATAAATCAATACTTAAATAAACAAAAAACTAAATCTCTTCACGAAACGAAATTAAATTAGTGTGCTCAAGACTTGAAATACTATTCATTAATAATGAATAGTATAATTACAAAATTATTCTTGAACAAAAAAGTCTTTGAGCTAGACATTAGAGGTAAGATGGTCTTTACACCATACACAAATTATTTTACAAATTATATGGAGTTAGATTGGTAATTTTGTATTTTATAATCAAATTACTAATTTAACTCTATAATAAAATAATATAATGCCTACTATTTAGAGATATTTTTATTTTTTTAATCTTTTAGAATAATATAATTGTTTTTATATCCTTAAAGATAAAACCAATATAACTCTTATTCAAGGACTTTTTTTTTTTTGTCATTTTACATTTATTTTATCGTAAATTTATAGGATACCCAAAGTTATTATTGTAAATTATATTTGTTAAATATAATTAAAGAAGGTTATGAGCACGTGTTATACACATCCCCAGCATATCAACAACCCCCCTTACCATTTGAGTAGCAAGAGCAAGTTTGTCTGCCCACCAAACACTATTTTCGAGGTGGCGTGTACCCCTAACATGTATTGGTTTTGACACTGATTAATGTTTTTTTTTTTTTTTTTTTTTTTTTTTTTTATATCTTTCCACACCTCAAATTTCACATCAACCATTTGGAAAAATCAAACTAACTCCTGCAATTTATTTTCCTTTTCACATTTGGTCATTGTCTTTTTTATTGTTATTTTTTTGAATAAGCCATTAAATTACAAAAACATTTCATTTTTCATCTCCTTTTTATTTTTTTAATCTTTCAGATTTTATCTTTATTCTTTTAATCAAACTAACCCAAGTTAGTCCTGGATTTATTACCAAAGTCACTGGTTTCAAAGGTTAACAAGGATTGACTTTTTTTGGATCCTATTTTCTTAAATTGAATCGTTTCAATTTTATTGTTCAACATTTAATTTATTAAAAATTGATCTTAGTATTTTTTTTTTTTCATTTCTTTCTATTTGTTTATCCTGATCATTTTTTTATATAATTTCATCCTTAATGATTTTTTTCCTATCAAATTTGATTTCAATTCTTTTTATTGCTATATCTTTTACTTTGGCAAGTGTTTTGAATTTATATATATTTTTTTCATGATCTCATTCTTAAGAATATAAATTGATTGAGAATTAAGTTTTTTTATTGATCTCAATTCAAGGATTTCATGATTTTCATGGTTACGAGATCTACAGTTTAACTTGGGCTGACTCATATTTCTTTCAATTGTTTTTTTCAAATTAATTTTTTTTTCATTTCCATCCTTTAACATTAAATTGTTCGATAATTGAGTTTCATAATTTTATTCAATTTGTTTTTCACACTACAACATTTAATAGTTTTACCAATGAAATTTTTCCGTCAATGTGAGATTAACACTTTGTCGGTGAAAATTTTACTGACTAATTCACCAATGGATTTTGTTCATCGATATACTATTCATCGATAATTCCAACACCTGTTGCTAATTTTGTCGGCAAAAGAAAAAACACGATGGTTTTATAGACGGACAGTGCGTACCTAAAAAAAAAAGTTCCTGTTGGAAATATTCTGTCGGTATATTCCTATCGGTGATAGTGGCATATGTAGTAATGCTTTTTAAACTCTTTAAAATATATTGACGGATAGATTTAGTTTGTAGTCCCATTAGTAAATCATCGGTGGAAGTATTCCGTTGGTGATTATGGCATAGACAGTAAATTTATTCCAACTCTCTTGAAAATACCAACGAATGAATTTTGTTGTATCGCGACTAGGTTAAAGATTTTGTATTTTGACCTAGGTGGGTTCAAATCAAGTTTTTTAGATCTTTTTTGAATTATGTTTTTTTTTTTTAATTTTCATCATGTAACATTTTATTTGTTAGAGATTGAGCTTTATTTTTTTTATTTTTATTTTTCCTGTAGAGTTTTATGTTCTCATTTGATTTATTAGAGGAAGTGGTCTTCAAACTTTTTTTTCTATATTTTTTTATGAGATTATCCCAATATTATATCAATGGTCGTAAAGTTTGAAGTTAATCCGATTTAACTAGGTTTGTTGTTGTTTTTTTTTTTTTTTTTTTTTAAAATTTCACCATTAAACATTGAGTTGTTTTATAATTTGAGTTGACTTAGAATGATTCTTTTACATTTTTTAATTATCATTTTTTTATGTTTATTTATTATTGTTATATTTTTTAATTATAATATTTAAATTACCAATTCAACTAATAACTTGGTCTCAAATTGTTTTTCTTAGTATTTTTTTTAAGTTGAAAAAAATCTTACCTAGACGGCGAGAGATGGTCGGCCACAAATCTAGTAGATGCTAAAAGAAAGGGCCAAAGGCAGAAACATAGAAATCGATATACGAGGCTTGGCTGGACTTTCTTTGTTTGTATAAAATAAATGGGTAATTTTTAATTTGCCGCCTGAAGTTTAAGAGTTGTGTAAATTTTATTTCAAAAGTTTGGTTCGTATCAATTAACTCCCATAACTTGCCTTATAATTTCATTTTCCCTTATTAATTTCAAACAATAATAATAATAGTAATGAAAATCTTGAACGTAAATTCTAATTTTCTCTATGAGATTTATGAGATATCTCAAATAAAATAAATGAAATGAAATTAACAAAAAATGAAATAAAAATGAGTCTTTTATATGATAAAACTTGATATGAATAGTTTCCCACAAAATCTGTAAATTATATCAACTTGAATTCTTATTCATCAACAAAATTATCATATTTTTCATTGCTAGTATTATAATTAAATGAAAATCATGATCCAAACAAATATTGTTCTCTCTTAATTTTTTCCATTGTTGGGTGTGCTGTCCAATGCCCTTGGTGCTGGGAGTTACACGCCAAACATCCTTGATGCAGCTGGTGTTGGTTGTGCACCCAGCATCCTTGTGGACTAGAGCACCATGCCCAAGCTTAATTTTAATTCTCCCTTATTAATTTCAAATAACAATAATAATGGTAATGGAAATGGTGTAAAATTTGATTTCCTGTCTTAATTTTAGTTTTCCCTTATTAATTTCAAAATGAATGAATTGAAATTAACTAAAACATAAATAAAAATCAATAAAAATGATTTTTTGTATGATAAAACTTCATATGAATAATTTCTCACAAAATGAGTAAATCATACCAACTTGAATTCTTATTCATTAACAAAATTATCACATTTTGTTTTGTTAGTATTATAATTAAACAAAAACAAAATTCAAATACATATTGTTCTCTATTAATTTTTCCCACTATTTGCCGGACGCCTAACATGCTAGGAGTGTTGTCCAACAACTTTGGTATTGGGAGTGAAACGCATTAACATCATTCTTAACACTTTTAGTATTATATATTTTTAAAATTTAATTTTTTTAAAATGTTGTTTTATTTTTTCTTTTTATAAAATTATTAATTTAAGCATCAGATAGTCCTTTCCACATCCATCACATAAGATCTTTTATAGAGACTAATTATTGCCACCTTGACTTTCTAGACATTACCTGTTACAACAAACTACTAACAATCTTGAATTTTTTATATCAAGCTATAAAACACCTTTACTAGAAAAAAAAAAATGAATTAAATTACTTGAATGAAGTGATTAATTACATTCTATCAGAAACCAAAATAAAATGTATGTTCCACGGGATTTCTTCATGTTTGAGACTTAGATGAAGCATTGATTAGTAGTATAAAAGACTGAGGAACTTATATATATATATAAAAAAGCTTTAGGCTCCGTTTGTTTGCAGGAAAGTGGTTTCCTTTTGGAAAGTGAATTCCGGGGAAAGTGAATTCCTGGAAAGTGAATTCCGGGAAAGTATTTTCCGATGTTTGGTAGTGTTATGGAAAATGAACTGGAAAACACTTTCCAGTGTTTGGTTGTGTGTATGGAAAATGAACTGAAAAATAATTTATTAATGAATTAATTTTTTTTTCAAGTTTATCTAATATATATAAAATATTTAATATAAAATATTTAATCACTTACAATTGTCATAACCCAATTTTGATCTTTTTATTTTTATTATTTAAAAAAAAAATGATGAAAAATAAAAATAAAATAAATGAAGGATGAATTTAAAATTTGGGTTAAGGGCAACATGATTGGAAGTTTAAAAATTTAATTAAACTCTTGACTAGTTTAATTAATTAAATCAAGAGTTTAATTGGAGAATTGATTTAATTAAATTTTAGATTATTTTAATTAATAAAATCAAGAGTTTAATTGAAGAGTTAATTAAACTTTGATTTAATAAAAAAACCCATACTTAAATAAAATAAACCAACTCTTTGCATTTTAATTCACTGCTACAGTAGCAGCGAATTATAATTCAATGCTACAGTAGCATTGAATTTATAATTCGCTGCTACTGTAGCAGTGAATTAAAATGCGATGATACTGTAGTAGTGAATTAAAATTCACTGGCAGGCGTGCGGAAAGTGTTTTCCTTTCTTTAACCGAAGGAAAACACTTTCCTTTCTCAAGTAAGGATTTTACGTTGACCGGAATTAAGTTTCCGTTGACTTACTGTTTAACATTTGTTCCCAAACATGGGAAAGTCAGGAAAACGAATTCCAGGAATTCGTTTTCCTTGAAACAAACAGAGCATTAGTGTTTGTTACATAGGAATATAAAACCATTTTAAAAAATTTCATAAAAGTTTTATTACTTTTTAAATTAAATTAGTTTTTTTTACATAATATTAAAGTGTTAAATGATCAAACAATGAGTTTAAATTTCATCAATATCATTTTTCTATTTTATAGTTTTAAGTTTTAAAAAAAATTATTTAATAATTTTTAATAAAAAATAATATAAAATTATTCATAAACCTTTATTTAATAACTTAAGTTTTTGGTAGATAATAATTTTTTGATTATGTTGGAATATATAATATTGTGAAGTCACCGATTTTCTCCTTGTATTTGTGGCAAATAGTCAATTTTGTTTCAAAATCCTACCAATCGACAAAAAATCATTAAAATGGTTGTCAATTCATCCTGATCAATAATTTCCGTTAAATAGGCTATCATGAAGGAGAAATTCGCATGTTTTCAAAATATAATTAAGTATTTGATTAAACTAGTTTGAAAAATTCCTCCCACAATGGTGTTGTTCACCGATCAGTTGTTCGAGCGGAAAAATCTTACGGAAGATTTGAATTTTAAATTTTGTATGACTAGAAATATTGTAGCTTAACGATGCAGAACACAGCCTCTCCGGCTATACCATAAAAGTCCAACAAACAGGCCTTTTAAAAGAAAGATTAAGAGCCTGTTTTCAAATTCAAAAACGATGTGGACAGATCAGCTCCTGGCCACCTTGTCCGCCCTATCCAAGTGCAGTTCCGGCCAGAATCAACAACCGAAACATCATGGCCGACACCACCACCGGCGACAGCCAGCCCCGCAATCCCACCTCATCCTCTATCAATTCCAAAACCCACAGCACAAAAAGACAGCTTCTCCAGCCCTCTTATCTGCCACGTTCCAAAATTTTGCTCACACCGCAAACTGCAAATTATAATATACAAATGTTTCTTACAGATAACACACTTGTCTTTAGGCCCGTTGGTTTTTCCTTTTTGTGAACTTTAGGCCCCATTAGCTTTTCGGGAAGGGTAGAAAAACTATTCTAACCTTCCTATGCTTGAAGCAACTTTTGAAAACCAGTGAAAAAAAGATGAAACAGTAAAAATTATATCTCTCCATTATTCTTTCATGGCTTGTCCCTAACTATATGCAAAATAAAAAATTTGTTAGAAACTTTTGATTAAATATTATATTCTTAATCCTATTCTATAATAATATCCAAGTAAAGTATAAGATTTTTAACTGAAACTCAGTCGATAATTTGGCCATTCCCAAATCATATGGTTTCTTGAGACAGCCTATACGCTGTATATAAAGGTTGCAGCAGCTGGCTTTTTAATTTATGTCAGACTGCATGTGCAATAGTGAACTAAAGCTTCCTGTTTACATTATCTGTTTTGTGATTCTTCCAAGAATTAACGCGCAGGCGCCACTTCTATTACAGCCCTTGCCAAACATGTGGCGATCTCTTTCGCGAAGCGGGAACCATATGTTTATGATGCAGTTGACCTGTTCTTAATAAGTTTCGTACTTCCATCAGAGCAAAAGCTCCATGATTCCATACAAGACTAGCAAACAGTTAACTGGTACCATTGGTTTTTTTTCTTTGGATGATGATAATAACACAGTTCTTTATTAGGATGCATCATCTGCTGTAGATTTCGCCAATTAGCCTGTCAATGAGACGGGGAGGGAGCGGGGGGGAAGAAGACAAGCGAATGTGTTAAGGCTGCAATTCTACTTTCCTTTACGGCAAGAAATTTCTAGATATTAGGGATAGCATTTCACATGAAAGAAAGCAAAAAAGCCGTACCCTGTTAAACGTTTTGATAAGGAATTAGATTCCCGCACCACTTAGCTGCGTTCTTTATGAGGTTTCACCTCTAATCAAATTAAAGCAATCTTCCAGATTTGAGATAAAATCAACTGCTGGTTTCACGATGCATGCAAATTATTAATTTATAAATTAAGTCGAAACTAGAAAGTTTTATGAGCTTCCATGCACGTGAAATGTTGCAGTTTATCGCAATTTTTAAAGAGAGCTACAAGTTTTAGTTGGAATATCAAATCCAACACACCCTTTAAAGCTTAATTATAGAAATAAAAACAATAAAAAAAAATTAAGAATGAGAAAAGGAACAATATATAGTGATAAATATTTTTACATGATTTAGCTATCAGACTCCACAATAAAGACCAGAGTGATTCTACCAACTTCTTCTTTATTTACAAAATAAACAATTTCTATTAGAATGATTGAAAAAAATTAAAGTGAAATCAAGACAAACACACACGTGGTGGGAAAATTAAAATTTACAACGGATATATTGATATAAACTCATTCTTTTAAAAGTATTTCATAATAATATATTTTTTATTTTTTTTAAAAATTATTTTAATCTAAAAAAATAAATTTAAACTAATTTAAAAAAAAAATTCATAGAATATTGCGTTTCCAAACAGTACCATAACCGCGTCCATGAACATGGTCCAGATTTCCAGGGCCGTATGTAGATTCCGTAGGACATGGTTTAGGAAAGTGGCTCTTGTATTAGGACCTACCTTCTGCTGACATGCTGTCTTTAATTCCCGACCATGAGCATCGTGATAATGATTCTTGATTCGTTGTCGCTATACATTGCATGTATCACCACCATCTACTTCTTTTCTTTCTGCCCATCAAGAGTCGCTGCGTGCTTTTGACATACTATGTGATAGCTTTTTTCTACTCTCAGATCTCATCCCCATTTTTCCTAAACTTACAATAATGTAAATCTCAAAATTAATCTCTGAAATGTTACCGATCATTTGTTTTCATGGATAGACCTCCAACCCTGCTATGCTACGCCAGTGAAACTGTGTAGCAGAGATAAATAAAACTCTGTGATCTGTTTTTCTTGGCTTTCACTGACCAGTCCCAAAATTTAACAAAAAATAAGTCAAACCAAATACTATGAATTTGTACGTGGGGATCGTAGTGTAGATTACAGATCATAGTCTAGAGTATTGTTAGTCATGAAATCATTATAGCACCTATTTTTTATTATTTTTTTCATGATTTCATATATGTACTTTGAGATAGTTAGATTCAAAAGATTTTATTATCACGAGTTCATTCATATCAGTGAGGCTTGAGAATCTTTTTGTCTAAAAAACTAAAAACCAAACTTTTGTGTTTATTTGAGGGTGACAGTGATTTTGATATTGGGATATTATTTGTGAGATTGAAAGTCTTGTTTTGGTTATCTTTGGAGGAGATTTGGTACTAAGAAATGGTGGAGCTTTGCCAGTGAACAATGATACAGGGGATTCCAATCCAAAATATGCTCAATATATAATTCATATATTAAAAAAAAAAATTACAAATTAAGGATGCTGGTAAAAATGGAAATAGTTCTGAGAATTTTGGTATATTTTAACCAGATTGTTGAGAGGTAATTGAATAATGAAAGTAAACACAATTTATCATCAAGACCTGAACATTCATTGACCGGATCATGGCTACACTGAAAATCCTTGGAAGGGCATGCAACGTCAGAATTGGACGAAAAGAGGAGATGGAAGAATTTGAACCAGTCCACCACTGGTTAAAATCTTTCCCTTTTTCACTCTTACATTATAGTTACTCTAAACATGTCACTTAAGTTACTTTAATATGGAAAACACTCCCTTGAACTTCAATTTTAACAATGCTGATAGTATAATTTCTTTGTAAAGTTGAAATGAGGACCCTGACAGCATCAAACTTCAGATGATATTGTAATATGTCTCCCTCATGACAAACAAAAGGATCGAGAAAATTCAATACCCCAGATCTGAAGAGGGATGCCTTCAATCCTAAGCCAGACAAATCTTTCTTTGGCAATCAATTCAGGTTCCCATGGCCTCAGACTTCCAGGCCATTGACTAAACCGATCACCACTACACCCAATAGCCTCCAACACGCTTTCTCTATATTCAAAGGTCACAACTCACAAGCATCCACCCAATAATTTAACGTTGGTACACATATTGTATCCCTCAACAATGCGATAAAAAAAAAAAAAACTCGGAATAAGTTCAGAATTGTAAGCGTAGACCACAGCACTTTTTATCCATCCAGCTTGCATTAATTATCCTCTAAAGGTTCAAATTGAGGGATTGAATGATTACGGTTCATATATTTGTTGTTAGTGGCCACCTTCTTCGTCATCTCCCTTTCAAACAATTTCTATTCAGGCTTCAATTCCCAGTACCCTTCTCATCGAATTAGCCTTTACCACATCAGAAAAGGTCCTTCCATCCACCTGACTATGAAGAAAAGAAACTCCCTTCTTCTTAAACTCTATTGATTTATCCGAAGATTTCCTTTTAGGACCATTGTTACTTCTCTCAAATTAAGCTCGCCAATTATGCATGGACCTTGTATATACCTTCCAACCCAGATATCACCAATATCTTTATACAAACTTTGCAGGTTAGATCAATCCAAACAAACAGACAAAACCAAATCTTCGTCCCGCCTTCGAGAGTCTTTACGAGATGAAGAGATCAGAAACCTGACCAAGCTCCCCAAAAAGTATGCGCGAATACCATGGTGGAAAGTTCTCAAAATAAAAGGAACGACGTAAAGAGGGTTCAGGATGGTTGGTGGCTTGAGGAGAAGGTTTATATATATATATATGGTTGGGTGAGGGTTTTTGATGAGGAAAGGATATGTGATAGGGCGATGTCTTTTGGTGGGGAAAAAGAATCCTGGCAGGGAGAGAAGTCATGCCCTAACACCACCTTATATTCTCGCTAGCTTTTGTTAAGGGTGTCTCTTTGAAATGCAGTTTTAACCATTAAGAACATGCTACTAAGACTTCGTACTTTAATTTTTAGTTTAAATATATAGAGTATGTGTGGTTAACAGTGTAATAACACACATAAGGCTTCATACAAATAAAGTGTTAAAAATTTAAAATTTAAAATTAAGTCACATGCTTGCACAATTGTTAAATAATCTTAGTAGAAAAAGATATGTAAAGAATAATTGTTGTCGCTCAGCCTCTCTTCTTGACCTCATTAATTAGGCTTCTTTATAGAGTTGGTCAACACATGAAATTGCATCTTTAAACAATGAAATGACTCGGTATTACCACCTTGCCTAATATCTTTTAAAATGCGATTATCTTTAAGGATTTTTAAAATAAGATCATTAACCTAGATTTTTTTTTTAGCTATGATCATGTTCATCATTTATAAATGAATATGTAATTTTAAT
Organism: Populus alba; assembly: GCF_005239225.2. Classification (NCBI taxonomy): domain Eukaryota; kingdom Viridiplantae; phylum Streptophyta; class Magnoliopsida; order Malpighiales; family Salicaceae; genus Populus; species Populus alba. Next base: position 28,369,756 of record NC_133284.1, read on the forward strand.
GTCTCGTAAAAACTAAAAATTTTGAGCATTCAGATGAAAACCTGATACAATTAAATAAGGATTTGACCTAGATATACCATATATATGGTATAATAAATGTTTTTATGAACTAGTTGAATAGGTCTCAATCTAAGAAAAGATCTGGTTTTGTTGGACTGTATTAGTACCTTAAAACAACGATAATAAGAGATTCAACTATTAGATTGCACATAAATATTTTAAGGTGATTCTACAAGCAGTTTTTCTGTGGGAAGTATTGTGTTGTTTATTAGATTGTTCGATCTTTCAGGATTAGACCCAGAAGTTGTTTGAGCAATTTTATTATTTTCCTATATTTTATGGATTTATTATTTTTATTTCATATTCTATTTTAATTTCCTTAATGTTTCTAGATTTTAGGTTGTTTAGTAGTAAGATGTAAGTTTTCTTGGCCTATTTAATTAAAAGCATTATAAACCTCGAGGCATCCAACATATACTTAATTTTTAGAAAATAAAATTATTAATTTAGGGTTTATATTTGCAATTCTTTTTGTTTATTAAAATTTTCTTGTTTTTTGTGTTTTGTTGCCTTTCTTGCTTTTGCCTACATCAAATTTATTTTTTAAAAAAATTTATGTAATCATATCTAATCTAGGATGATTCAAAATCTAACTTAAATCTCTAATAAAGAAATAAAATATAATTTTAAATATTATAATGAAAAAAAAAACTCAAATATAGCAATCTGATCTACCTAAAATGCATATTTTTTATCGCTTCTATGACCATGTGTAAATATAACAACATGTAAATAAAAATAAAAATTCATTTATTGAAAAGGGAAATATTAAAAAAAAAAAAAAGAAGTGCTCTTGACACAACTTTAAAGTTTGTGTACATTAGTTAACATAAATAACCCTATTTCTTTCACAGTGTCAAATAATCATCTCAATCCAATTGCTTAAACTGTTAAGTGATGTTTCAAGATATAATTTATTTTATTATTTAACATACCCTCTCGAGTGAAATCTCTTTTGAGCTTAAAATTTGCACAGGTCCATATTATATTTTGTTTAATGTTTATTAAATAAATGAGGATGATGAGATTTGAACTCGTGACCGCTTGGTCATCAGGCTTTGATACCATGTCAAATAACTAAGTTAACCCAAAAGTTTAAGCTATTAAGTAAGGTCCCAAAATATAATTTATATTAAGATGTGTTGATATAAAAAATCTTAAAAAAATTATTTTGATGTATTTTCAAGCAAAAAAGATATTTTAAAAAGCATTATATATTACAATACCAAACAATCCCTAAAACACAAAAAAAAAAAAAAATAGGAAAAAGCTATGCCAACCATACGCTTTCTTAAGAAAAAAAAAAAAATAAAAAAATAAAAACAATTAAATCCTTCATTTTTTCCCCTTTCTATTTCAATTTTTTTTAAAAACTCATAAATGCATCAAAAGTTGCAAACTATGTGTATTGATTCTCTTAAAATTCATAAATCAAACTAAACTAAATTGAATTTTAAACTTTATTATCTTTTGCTTAGATTTTCTCACTTGCAATTATATCTTTGACCAAGCAGTGAATAATTTTTTTCTCTTAAAGCCCCCTTCTCTCTTCTTTTTTCTCTTCCCGGTTCTTCCAAAATTATAAATTTTATGTCCTTCTCTCTATTCTCTTCCCGCTTCTCCAAAAATTCAAAATCCAAAAACTTTTGAATTCCTTTCTTTGCAGGTAATTTCCTCTTTCACATGGATCAGAAAGAAAACCCTAAAAACTTAGCCTCACTTACCCAAACGCCACACTAATGGCGCAAACAATCAGTCTACGCAAAGGCAACACCCGTCTCGTCTCCTCACTATTTATAAAAGCCACACTTTTGACATATTCATGGATGGAATCATAAGGATCTTACATCAATGGCAGATCAAAAGGGCATTTGAATACTAGTTTAACTGATCATTGGCTTTTCTTGATGACAACAAGCATCGTCTCTTTGCGGATCATGTCAAGAAAACTCGTTCTATAGCATGGATGAAAAAGGATGGCCTCGAGTTTTTAGTTTCTCTTCTTCCCAGCAACTTCTTACACATTTCTGTATAACATGTAGTGAATCTGTTAGGCTTTCTTTCTGTATAAGCGTAGCTAATCAAAGTAATGTATAATTCATTTCAGACTGAAAGATGTAATGGAAAGCATATCGAAATGTTTTGCATGTTAATCTGCCTCTGTAGAATCTGAATCAATCCCTTATTTTAGTGCTAGGGCATAAGTCAATTTCAAAAGATCTTGTCCTTCAAGATATGAGAATAGTCAATGGATTATTCGTTTAATTTCACTGCTAATAAATCAATAATATATAGTCCGTTGTTGATCAGCAATGAATACAAATTAAAAAAATAAATTTTTAATTTTCATAAATTAACAATTACAAATTTGCTAATTTAATATATATATATATATAGTAGTCATGTCCACTTAGGATACGTTCAGAGTAAATACTATTATCAGCATGCATGTTTTTCTTCTTGATTAAGGAATCTGATACTATTAGTACAAGATGTCCAAATTAGAGTAATAATTACTATTTGCTTTGTATATTGTCGATTCTCAACAAGGGAAAAGCGAGCGTTAATATGCCTATGCATCTCGACCGACGATCCATGTGTGCCATTGCTGATGATCAAGAAATGAGCCCTAAAGAACACAAGACCGGTGCTTCATGCTTAAGCAATACACTGATATATATACTTTTGTTAATTAAAGCTGAAGCTCAAAGCCGCAAACAATTAGAAAAGAAAGTCGCCAAGTAATTAACATAGTAATATTCTAGGCTTTTATGAACACTTATCTTAAAATTAAGATTGCGAGAGAAACACTGAGAATCACTTATCTTAAAATTAACTAGCTGATGATAAGAACATTAATAATGCGCTAATATATAGTAGTTTTCATCGCTTGGGCCAACGCACCAGGGAGGATCATAGTAAATGTGCAGCAACAGAATTAAAAATTTAATTCCGTGGTGGGGCACTGATCCCACCACAATGGACAGACACTGATGATCTGCTTTGTTATGCTCAGCTTTCCCTCTCCCTATTCCATGCATGAGTCACAGCCCTCTTTTTGAGCACTACAATCACAAAGCCAGTCCACAGCATCACAGATTTAAAGAAAGCTTACAGTCGAAGAAACTTTTTCCACTAGCTCAAACCCTAAAATCATAAAAAAGAAAAGCAAAAAAAGATGGGAACGAGAGAATAAAGCAGGGGGAGAAAAATAATTAAGGAAAAGCCTCATCTATCTTTCCTTCAAACCTTGCCTTTAATTCTCTTTGCTTTTCCTTTCTTTGCTCTGGTACTCTGTTAGTGTGATTCTCCACCTTATTTTCCTTCCTAAATACCCATCAACCTTTATAAAAGAAAAAGAAGAAGAAGATCAAAACTATGGTGTTCTCTTCAGTTCAATTCTATTTAGATCCTCCCAACTGGCAGCAGGTAAGGTTTTCTTCAATTTCCATCCACATAGCTTCTTGAAAACTCCCCACTCCCATCCCAAAAGAAAAAAAGAACCATATCAAAAAGAAAATTGTTCATATTCCTTTTATTGAATATACTAGATTTAATTTCTTTCCCTTTAATAATATTAGCAACCCCTGAATGTTTCAATCTTGCAGCAGCAACCAAGTCAACAGCCTGGAGCAAGCAATGAAAGCCCCCAGCTTCCACCTCTTCCTCCACCAACTCATGTTGGTGGTAGTGGCACCGCTGGCTCAATTAGACCTGGTTCGATGGCTGATCGAGCTCGGTTGGCCAAGATACCTCAGCCAGAGGTAGCTCTAAAGTGCCCAAGGTGTGAATCTAGCAACACCAAGTTTTGTTACTTCAATAACTATAACCTCTCTCAGCCCCGCCACTTTTGCAAAACCTGTCGGCGATACTGGACTAGAGGGGGTGCCCTTAGAAGTGTTCCTGTAGGTGGTGGATGCCGTAGAAACAAGAAAAGAAAAGTCCAAAGTAGCTCAAAGTCTCCAGTTTCGAGTGAAAGGCAAGTGGGTTCAACTTCCAGCTCCACAAGTGCACTTCCATCACAGGTTATTGGTCATTTGCCTCAACAACAATCTCAATTACCCTACATGACCTCACTGCATAACCTGGCTCAATTCGGCGAGGGAAACATTGGGTTAAACTTTGGTGGAATTCAGGGACAGTTGGGATCAGCAAGTGGTGCTAGTGGACAGGCTGACATGGGGTTTCAGATAGGGAGCAACTCAGGAATGAATAGCAGTGCTATTTTATCAGCCGGAGGAGTGCATCAATTTCCTTTCTTTGAGTTTTCACCCTCAGGTTTATATCCACTTCAAAGTGAGGGTGCTGAACCTCCGATTAGTGTTAATGGGGACAACCAGCTTCAATCTATGACTTCGAGCTCTAGGGTTTCTCAGTTAGCTCCAGTGAAGACAGAAGGAAACCAAGGTTTAAATTTATCGAAGCCATATTTGGGTGTCCCACAAAATAATCAGTACTATTGGAGTGGAAATACCTGGGCAGATTTATCAGGTCTCAATTCTTCTTCCACTAGCCATCTCTTAAGATAAGATATTGACCTCTTGATTGAAAGGAAACAATTATCAGCACCATGAAGCATATATCTAAACCATCAGTCAGTAATTGACTCAAAGTTGCATGCATCTTCGACTGAAGTACTGCCTTGACTTGCAAGTTCCTACCCAATGGAGAACCTATCTGATGATCACTATTATGGTGGTCAGATTGAGAACCAAGAATTGGTAGAACAATTTGTTATAAATTTTAATTTTCTTTTTACCTTTGTTTGGGGTTCTGTATTGTATGGCTTGTTTACAAGTTAAGCGTGTGAGGTCATGGGGTTTAATTTGTGATAAGACATGCTGAGTTATTATAACAATAACTTGTTTTCCTTTTATTTCTTCATGCATTAATTTAGCATCATCGAACTGAAAATTGTATGATTTATGCAAAATTTCCTAATTAGGTTAATCTTAAGATTAAGAAGAACTAAAACAAACTTGTACAATTTGACGTGGTTTTAAATCCTAAACACAAATAAACCTTCACATTATGGGCGAGATGGCTAAAGACCTCACAAGAAAGTGATGTTGCTGGAGCCGAACACCTACAAAACAAATCTCTTTGAAAGGTTTTAACAAACCTCCAATACTTAATTAATTAAGTCCAAACGGGAGTGATATATGTAAGTTAAAGGAGGTTGTGAGTGCGAGTACGTATATTATAGAGAAAATGATGAGAGGTTGAAGAAGGAGATGAGTGCAAGGCCTAAAAGAATGGAACCCCTTGTCGTGGGTTCATAGCTCACCAACTTGTGTGAGGACATACAAAAATGTTAGCTCGCTTGAATCTTATTATTTAAGGTGATAGCCTCTAATGATTAGTGAATTACAGTTAACGTCATAGACATTGCTCATATGTGAAATGAGCGCCCGCCCTAGCTCTAACATCATCTCGTGAGCCCCTAAATAACAAGAAGATAGATGTGCATTTAGTGCTCGGACCAATCTAAGTTTAGTATGTGGAGTAACAGGAGTGATGTCTGGCGAGCACACACCCTCGTATATACATGTGTTATCTGACTGATCTAGTTGGATGGGTTTGATAGGTGTTCCGAGCCAATTGTTACACATGGCGATGATGTGGGTTCAAGGACTGAGAATCCCCTCCTCGGATACATTGTAACTCGGCTATATCACAACTCATGATGTGCCTTGAACGTTCTACGTACCTTTACATAAATATTATTCAAGCTTGAATCTCTTTTCTATTTCTTGTGTTTAACTGATCTTCTTGATCATGATAAAACTCTTAAAACTAGCTATTGTATATATGATCATCTGGTCACTTCGTTTATGAGTGTGGCATCTCCAACTATAGGCAAAGGTAGAATTACTACTAGCTATAGTTTATTAAAGATTTAATCTCCTCAATCCATATCTGGTTAAACTGTGAAAAAAGACTTCATAAATGATTTTATATAATCTTTAATATACGTAGCCCCATCACTATACTATGTTTAGTTTTTAATTTATTAAGGAGAATGAAGCTGTTAGATTCAAACTTGTGACCTAGCAGTAACTTATGATATATATCATATTGAAGAACATTTCATTTCAAGAATTTAGTCTATTGGATGAAGCTCTAAAAAGATTTTATATTAACTCTAACACAGACTATCAAACAAGTATGCTAAAAACATTGAAGTTGCAGGAACTTTTGGAACCATCTAAGTACGTCTGTTTTGCTCAGCGCAAGTCTCTCTCTCTCTCTCTCTATATATATATATGTGTGTGTGTGTGTGTGTGTGTGTGTGTGTGTGTGACATGTCTCGCATTTATGAAAGCTTCAATCGTCCATTCGTTCCAAAAGGCTTGATGCACCATATGTCGTCCTTAATAAAATGAGCTACTCGATGTTCTCTGCTCCAGAATTTATGCTGCTTTGTGACAGACACTTCCCGTTTTGAATGCTTTCCATATCCGTGGTTATGTTTTAAGACTTGATTTCCAAGAAAGCTCCTTGTTGTCTCACATTTTTACCTGATGTATCTACGGGTTCGTACTAGTTTTCCGCCTTCACTTCCCTAAAAAACTGTTTTTACATAAATTGTATCCGCGAGGTTTGTACTTCTTTTCAGTCTTCACTTCCCTGAAACATTGTTTTTTACTAGATTAAAACTCCATGACATCTAAGATATGGTGTGCATGCATGGAGGGAGGGAGAGAGAGAGAGAGAGGATTACCATCGCATACCGTTTTAATGATTTCATAATTATGTGGAAAGGACGTGATGCTTGTTCTTTTTACTTGGTGGTGACTCCTTTCCTTGTGCTTTTTGCTGTCGTGAAGTGAATAACAACAAACAGTCTAAGAAAACGCCAAGAACCCCCACTCAAAACCATGCAATTCCATTTCCAACTGTGAGAGGAGTGTCCTTGAGTTCCATCAACAACGAAAGTTGAAACCTACACGGTCAAAAGCATTAAAGAAGTCATAACACCTTTGAACCTGTGGCCTCTCTCTCTCTCTCTCTCTCTCCAAACCAAACCAATCGTTACATAAAAACAAAGTTATCATCATAACTACGCAAATCTTCCACACTGATGACTACATACTATATAGAAGTGTATTGTATTATAATCCAACTGGGGTTTCTGTGGTCTCGTATAAAAAGAGCAGAATCGATAGGATTTTTTCTAGCTTTTGCAAGGACCAAGACTATTGCCTTGCTAAACGAATAAAGCAAAACCAATAGTCTTGCTAAAACGAATAAAGCAAAGCAATCAAACCAGCTGCAGAGACACAAGCCAAAAAGCGCACAATCCCCCCCCCCCTCTCTCTCTCTCTCTATCTCTCTCTTAATTATAAGTCAATTGGACATGAGACGTAGGAAAGTGAAAACAGTAAAATTTTGATACCAAAACTATGAGGATATATATGGCTCTGGTGTAGAAAAGATAAAGCAAGTAAGAGAAAAAGAGGAGTGGTTGCCGTTGATGTGATTGTAAGTTGTGGAGTGTTAAAGTACAAGGAGAGCAATCACAGGCGGGCACGGAAATCCACGATTTTAATGACGTGTAGACGTCGTTATGACCACATAGATTTACGTGTATTAAATTTAATATTTAAGTTTCGATTATATTAAAAAAAAAAAAAACTTGAAAATTCATGTTGGCAAATATATTATTATTGTTGTTATTGTTATAAAATAATATAAATTATATTTTAAAATTGTATTTAATAGTTTAAGTTATTGGGATAAAATGATTTTTTGATATAGTATCGAAAGCCTTAATAACCAAGCGGTTATGAATTTGAATATCATTATCTTCATTTATTTGATAAAAATTAAATATAAGGTAATGTAGACTTGTGTAAGTTTCTAGCTCAAAGGGCTTTCACTTGAGGGGGTGTGTTAGAGAATAATATAAATAATATATTAGAACCTTACCTATAATTTAATCTATTGAGTTGAGATGATTTTTTGATAATTATCGATTAATAATATTATTTTGAATTTTTATATTTAAAAGATGTGAGATCGTTTTTTTTAAAAAAAAATTTTTTTTATTTATAATTTATATTTTTATATTGTTAAATTAATGATATGAAGTTTGGATTTTTGTTAATAAGTCTCATTTTGAGAAGCATATTATTAAGAAATTTTATATATATTTTGATTGATGTTGTCTCTTATTAATCAAGTTTTAGTATTACTATTCTCTAATGTTGTGCGAGTACTATCTTTGAGTTAATTGGCTCGAAGGTATATGCACGGCTGACCTTGTCGTAATGGTATCCTTTATCTTTAAAATTTCTTAATTTAATTCTGATTTGCTTTTTTCTAGAAAGGTGTTTATTTCCTTTTTTATGATTATTTTTTTCAAATGTAAAAGAACATACTCCAAAGAATATTCTAAAGTACCTAACAATCAAATAACATCGTCAGAACCACCAATCACATATGAAATAAATAAATAATATAATATAATATAAGGGTAATATATAAAGTTGAGAATGGATCAATCACCTGTCATAGGGTTAAGTCTTAAAATAAAATTCAAACTTAACTACTATAGGTGCGGAGCCATTAAAATTCAAGGATCCAATAAAGATCTTTGAGCTCAATCCACTTTCACAACCCTTATAAAATAGGTTGTAAATGAGAGGAATAGTAAGAACAACCAATCTTATATATAGAATAAATAAGCATTAGAAAAATAACGTATAAAATTAAAAATAAGTTATTAAGTATGTTGCATGTGTGTGACATCGCGATAATTATTCTCCCGGATCAGGATGAATCAGGAATGATATGGGTGGAAAGTATAAGGAATTTTGATTCTTTATCAGTAGAAAAAAAAAAACTGAGAGTCGTTACCTAAAATTTTTATCACTAGAAATCCTAATTGATTTCAAAAAAAAAATAAATAAAACCGATTGTGTAAAGAAATGTATGAATACCCCTAATACTCCTTACCTAAGATAAGCTATACTGTTTACTTGTTTGATATAAACTAAAAAAAAATTATGTTTTATAACCGTTAATTTATCTAAGGTTTTAAAAAAAATCATTTTCAGTAAGAAGGTCTTTATCTTATCATATTATAAACATAATTGTTCTAATGCCAACAAAAAAAATAAATTATCTTTTTTATTTAAATTAGAAATATATTTTACATATAAGTTCATAATCCCGCGTATTAAAAGAAACAAAATAATTTTTTTAGTCTTTTTAAAATATAGGCCAAAATCCTTTGGAAATTTACAAACTTGTTGTAAAATCCATGCAATATATTTTTTAAAACATGTTAAAGTATTTTACTTTTTTAAAAAGAAAATTGCTTAAATAACTTAGCAACGTGAACTCAAATCTAGACAAACACATAGATTTCATGAAATCAAAAGCAGAAAAAGGTTATAGATCATTCACTTGGATTATTATTAAATCATCACGATTTGTCCAAAATGGATTTCAGTTTAAAACATAAATTTTAGGATTAAAAATCATTATAAACATGTTATTGATGCAAATAAACACTAAATTATTAATTAATTAGCAAAATAAAAGGTTATGTGCAAAGAAATGGACCAACATTGATCCAAATAAAAGGGTGAAGGCAGTATTCTTCTCAAGAACACAAAGAATATTGCACAGAACCTAGCAAAAAACCCATCTATAAGGTAGACATTACCAAGCTCATAAATGGGAATTTTTGGTCTCTAAAACATGCTTTCTTTATTTAAATGAGTCACAATATCATATACAAACATGTATGAGATTAAAACTAAGAAAAAAAAATCAAAATCAAGTATGAGATACCAAATTTAAAAACTAACAACCTAAAACATCCTACATGTTCATGCAACATGGATTCAAAATTGATTTTCTAAATCTATTTTATGCATGAACAAGCTTAAAAAAATAAGGATAAATGCACTTGCTTTAAAATGCATAGCTTACATTAAATCAAAGCTAAAACAACATTAATATATCAAAAAGAAACCTTAAACAACAACTTTAATACATCAAAAACTTTTTTAAAAAAACCTTCATTAAATAGAAATCATAACAACAAAGAGGTGAATGCAACATTATTTGTTAAACATTCCAAATATATTTTCTATATTTGTAACTATAAATGCAAAAAAAAAAAAAAAAAAAAAACAACAACAACAACAAACCATAAAGAAACCTACTTTTAGGTCTGCAATGTATACCTAAAATAACTATTCTCTCTTGGCTTTCCTCTAGAAATTTTTACCTCTCACAAACTTACAAAACTTTTAAAAAAATTGTTTTTCTTTTTATCGAACCTCTACCCTTATATTTTTTTTTTATTGATATTTCTCTCCTCTTTCTTATCTTATCTTATCTTTTTCTTTTTTCTTTTGTTTTTTTTTTTTAGCCCTTTTTTTTTCATCTTAAGGGGAGTATTGATAGGGTTTTGTTATGATTTCAGGATGTCTTGAATCCATTTCTGATATTTTGATCTTGAGGGAAGTATTATGAACCTTTGATAAGAACCCATTGAGGAGTCTTTGTGTGTGAACACATAAAAACCAAATTATTTTTTGCATGATAGTTACACTATTAATGCTGATTGAGTTGCCTACTTTTGAGATCTCATCAGAGCAATTCTGACATCATCGTTGCATGAGACCACTTGAAATTAGTAAAGGGGTGTGCACCTTTTATTTGGATCCAACCTTGCCCAATTTAAAAGTCTGTAACTTCATATTCATGCGTTTGAGGTTGCTAACTCGATTAGCTAAAATTATAAAAAATAAAGGTGCAAGCTGATGAATGACGTGTCAGTTACCATTTCTTCATTAAGTTTGAATGACATGTCATTTGGGATTCTTAATTTTGGATTTGAAAAAATTCAATTGAGTCCGTGTTCTTTCAATTGCTTTTAATTGTACCTATAATTGCCTTCAGACTTTTAATTTCATACAATTTTACTATTATCAAACTCAATTGTCATCCCTAAAGTTGACTGCTATTTTCAAATTAGTTCTTAGTTCTGAATTTGTGCTTTTTAACCCTCAATTGACCAACAAACTTTTAATTTCTTCAATTTGGCCATTGATTTGGTCTATTTTAACTCCTACATTTACACGTCTTTTTCAGTTTTATTTTTTATTTTGATTTTTCAATCAAGTTTCTAATTGCCCATCAAACTTCAATATTTATGCAATTAAGCCTCTAATTTGACCAAATTAACTCTTAAAAATTACAATTTAACCCCTAAATTTTATTTTTTTTCTAATTACAGCTTAAATTAACTTCAAAAATAAATTTTTCTTGCAATTAAGATCTTAATAAATTTAATTAAACCTTGAAAATTTTCAATCTCAGTCCTTAAACATCCAATTTTGAATTTTCTTTCTTAAATTGAATTTTCATTTGCCATCGAGGCTTTCATCAATCGAAAAAATAATGTTAAATTTTTTAATCTTATATATTTTGATCTTCTTCAACTCATCTTTGGTAATTTTCTGGGCATTCTGATATATTCTTTTTAATAATATATATTTTTTTATTTTCTTCCTATATATTATATATTTTTTTTTTTGGTATTTTCTCTTCTTTCTTTTTTTGTTTATTTTGGGGGGGGTAGAAAAAAGGTAACAACAAAGTACAAGATTTAAGTTTCTTAATGTGACCTTACTTAATTATTAAATTCAATAATGATAAAGGGACTGACGACATGGATGGAGCAATAACACAAAAGCTAGATTAAGAAATTTTAAAAAAGTATGAATGTCATTAAGACAATATCAATAGGATATATAGCTGAGTACCCTCGAACACATTAGCATTCCATAAATCACGTAATAATGTCCAAACAATCATGTATCACGCTTAGAATCTAAAATCTCATTGAAATTAAAATTTATAAAATAAAAAATCCAGATTAAACTCAAAATCTAAGGAAAAGTTAAGAGAAATCGGATCCTATTTAAATTCAGATCTTCAGACTATAAATAAAGAAGAATAAACTTAGAATTAACGTTTCTTAATCAATTTTGTTTCATTTGTTTATTTTTATCCCCACCTAACATATAAAAATTAGCATGTATAGTGCTGCCATTATGACGTCATACACAATTAATCCCTATATGGTAAAAAGAGTGTTAATAAATTAATGAAGAGATTTTCAAAAGTAGTAGAACGATAAAAGAGTTGCAGAAAATAAAATGAGAGATCAGAAGTCAATTTCTCTTGATGACAAATATAAATGAGCAATTTCCAAAACTTTGACACTGGATCATGACTTTTCTTAAAATTTTCTTTATATGTCATCAGGTGTCGTTTCTTGACTTAGTCATAAAGAATGTAGATGTGGATTGGCTAATTTCATGATATAAAGTCTCTCTCAATTTTCATATTAATGGAAATTCTATCTTAAAAGGAAAGGGAGAGAAAGGGGGCATGATTTTCCATGTCGTTTATTGCTTGTAGAAATCTGAACCCTCCGACTAACACCTTAATTTATATGGACTCACAAGAGCGACTCCACGATAAAAGGGTTGGATAAGACGTTCTCACCCTTTTTTGGGGGGCACCAACCAAGCCCACGGGTCTCATTTATTTCGCAGTCGTGCTAAAATGGCTAGGACCTTATCCAAGATTTATGTAACTTGCATTGAAAGAGTATGGGCTTAAGTTACTTGTCCGAAGAAAGACATGCAAGCAAGCAAATTGTTGTTTTTTCTTTTTTTTAACCTTGAATCGCTAGGTTGATGTATTTTTTTTTATATAATTATCATAGATTTATTCAATATTAATTATAAAGTAGGTTAAGAAAACAACTGTAAGTCTATATAATTATTATAATATTTTTTTTATTCCATCTTACGGAATTTTTTATAATTGCCCTTGAAACAGGACAGAAGCCCATGTTGCAAGGTTTGTTGGAAAGATATTGCCATGTATATATGGTGCTGCAATAAATGCCTTTCTCGCTCTCTCTGTCCCCGTACTAGTGCTTCGTAGCAGAGCCAAATTGTTTCGCTAGAACAAATCATAATCCCAGTGAAGCTCCACAAGCATAGAGAAACAGTTTCTTCTTCCAAGGGGCTGGATCACAACAAATTGTTCACGCTTGAGGAGCAGCTAAACGAAATTAGAAATATAGTTTCCGTTGTAGCAAAGGAGCAACTAATAAAAGCATTTACATAGACTAATGTCATTTCATTGTTTCCTTTCTGTAAGTTGAACCGTGGTATCTTATTCTTATATATGACTTGATGTGAGTAAAGAAGACATCTCTTCAATAAAAACCGAGGATGATTGCATGTTACAATGGTACAATTTCACGTACAAGTAGGATTCATTTTGGAGTTTTCGCTTCATTCTCCAATTCCTGTTGGATCTTGAGTAGTTCCCTGACAGAGCAGCAGTCCTCACCCCACACAAACAAATGAACGACTTAAAGAGAAAGGCAGCTTCCACCTTTCTCTTCCAAAGCAAGGATGCCTCTTGGAATCTTGAAAAGGAACAAAAACCAAACAAACAGACAGTGAACCAAAATGTCAACTATCACCAAAATTAGCCATGGAGGATGGCTGAGGCTGCTGGATATGAGCCTCAGTTTGTGCCTGAGAGTGATTTTGTTGCTCAACAAATCTGCTTATACGCTCAAGCAACTGTTGAGCCTTCCTCTTTCCCCGGTCTGTGCCATTTTGTGCCAAATCCACCAGCGGTCCCATAACTCCATGTTCTTGTGCCTCTACCATATGTTTCTGGTCTCCAGAACAAAGATGCACCAGCACTGCTGCTGCATTCTCTCTGTTCCTGGGTGACCCATTCCTGATAACTTCCACCAAAACTGGCACTGCCTCTGCAGCTCCAATGGTTGCCTTCCCTTCAGGGTGGCTAGCCAGTATTGCTAGTATAGCCAGTGCCTCATCCACCATTCCACCTCCCGTTTCTGTTAATAGACACATCAATGTGGGCACAACTCCAGCCCTCACTGCCTTTCCCTTGTTCCCCTGGTAGATGCACAAGTTGAAAAGTGCAGTCGCTGCATCCTTCTTCCCCCTTTGTGTACCTTCACTTAGAAGTGTCACCAGAGGTGGGATAGCCCCCAGAAAACCAATTGTAACCTTATTTTCATCCACAACTGAAAGGCTGAAAAGGGTGGCTGCAGCATTTTCTCGAGCTTCCATGCTGCCCTTCTTGAGCACATGCACAATACCAGGAACTGCCCCAGCTGATACAATGTTTCCTTTGTTATCTTCGCATATGGAGAGGTTAAGAAGCGCTGTAATTGCATGCTCTTGGATGCAAGGGTCAGGTGTCGAGAGGAGGCCAACAAGAAGAGGGATTGCACCAGCTTGAGCAATAGCCACACGATTATCAGCGTTGTGCTTGGCAAGAAGACGGATCTCCCCGGCAGCAGACCGCTGGTCTTCTACACAGCCAGATTTAAGCTTCTGGAGGAGAATTTTAATCTTTGTAAGCTCAGCAGGTGAGCAAGTAGATACAGTTTTACTTGTTCCAGAACTGCTGGGCCTTTTTGGTGGCTCAATGCCATTGGCTTCACACCACTGTGCTATGAGGCTTCGTAGAACGTAGTTGGGTGTCAGAGCAGTACTAGTGAGTTTCTGTTGCGTCTTTGGACAAGTGTCATGTCCTGCTCCCAGCCATTTCTCAATGCAGGAACGTTCATAGGTCTATAATCAACAGAGAAGATATGTTAAAAAGGACAGCCATAGAAAAATGTATAAGTAAGTCCCTCAGTTTATACAGGGCGAGGACCAAGCAAGAGATCTAGTAAAAGATCAATCAGCTATCAACCCCCCAGAAGTTTGTTGCCCTCCTACCCAAGAAGCACCAAACCATCAGATTTGCTTTTGCAAGTTTCCCATCTTTTTGAAGCAACTTAAAAGTGATTATTGGAGGACAAGAATCCTCCTCTGATACAACTCTACACCTTCAAATCTCAAATAAAGGTCTCATCAAAGGGAAGATCTTAATTACTTGATGCCCCGTGACCTAACTGTTTCAATGCACATAACAAGTTTTATCTAAGCATATGGCACTTTCTGTAGACATTCTATAATTGTGGTTGAAAAATGGAAGATGGAGGCAAGGGCTGAAACTTCACATCATCAAATCAGAGACAAAAACACATGAAAAACAGAAATTAAGGTTCAACCATTGTTGAGGACATCATAGGATAGAAGATTCGGGATCCATATACCTGCCCTGTTGAAACAATTACAGGATCCTTCATCAATTCCAGGGATATTGGACAGCGGAAATCATCTGGTATAACTGGCATCTGGCGACTTCCATCAACAATAGCTTGTCCACTGCCACTTGGGGGAAGATTCTTTTCTCTTTCAGGTGCATCCAGGTTTGGATTTTCTGTTTGCACAAAATCTTTAATTTTCTTCAATAGCATCGACATCTTCTCAATGCTCTCCCCAGGATCTCCTCCAGTAGCACCAACCATCTCATGCAAAGCTAGAGACTCTTGTGTAAGGTCAGCTATTCCCATCAATTGTAATTTTTCAGATATTCTTCTTAGGACAGCAAGATCTGATGCTGAATCATTGGTCTTGTTGTAAAGGGACAAGAGATCTTCATACAGCTCAACATCAGTAGCATCGACCCTTCCTTTGGCTCTTCTAAATTGAGCAAGGACAAGCTCAACCTGAAATTAGAGTTTATTTTTAAAAAAGAAAAAGAACAAAAAAAGATGTATAAATAAAAAAATACAATAACACAGAAAAATTGATGCAAGGAGCTGTAAGGACCACTCATATTCTAGTTAAAAAGAAGCAGGTGTAGTTTTAAAATGTGACAGGATCATCTTAGGATCCTTGAACCATAATTTTTTTGAAAATGTCAAGAAGAAAAACAGTGAAGTCTCACTAAGCTCCTTTGACGGTTATGATTCCCAAGAAATCACCTCAACATTACGCAATGCATATGACATAAAATCTCAAATATCACAGGGCAGGATATTAACTTGTTGGTTCTGGGCTATCTACATCCCCAAATATATATATAAACAAATAATTTTCAACCTGTTCCTTAACTTCATCAGATATGTCCAGGCCTTCATAGGAAATTCCAGTTAGAGCTTGCTCCAATTTAGCTGTCACCTCATGGTATTTATTCATAATTTGTTCCCTCTCTAGGACCTGAAAGCAAAATAAACCCGGTGATTTTGGAAGAAAAAAGAACAAAGAAAACTAGGTAGCTTGCAGGAACCATGACAGACCAAACCAGAACCTAAATAGCATTTTGAAAATATTACCGAATTTTGCCTCTACTCTTTCGCAATAAGAACAACGGAGGACTTGTCTAACAACACCAGGGCATGGTAATATTTAACAATAAATATACAAACGATGCAACATTACAAATATAGAATATACATTATATACATACGATTGAGGAAGTTGACATTGATATAAAGATAAACAAAATGTTCCAATGCTTAAAGCCATTCCATCAATGAATCGGCATCAGCTGAAAATCTTTAGACAAGTCTCTGCGCAGTATTTGTATACAACGCAGTGGTTAAAGGAAAAAGAAACAAACAAAAGTATAAAATATTCCAATTCTGAAATCCCACAGCATTTTCTTTCACGGTAGGCAATTTCATGGCTCCCCTTCTCTATTATTTTATTTTTCCTGTATGACATATTGCCTATGAACCCATACCAAAGTACCAGCGGTGACTGATTAGCGAAATGCTGTGGCATGACATAAAATTGAAATCCAAAGACCTCGACAAGAAAGGTTTTGACAACAACTCGCCCAAAAAAAGTCAATCCAGAACATTCACTGGGTTGTATTCAGTAATATGCATGATCAAAATCCAAAACCCCACGAACCAGCTCCACACAAAGAAATCAATGTCCCGTCAACAGAGTCTCTACAATCAGATAAGGAACTAAAATAGAAAATGAGAAAAAAAATTATAGAAAAAAAAACACAAACCAAGTAAATCTTGCTTCCTTCGCAACCAAATATAAGCAAATCTTTAGCGGAATCCAAAGCTTGTTTGAGCAAAACAAGAGCTTTGAGAGTTTGTTGAGGGATGATGGAGTCTTTGCTGTCTCTAATCTCTTCCAACATTGGTATCAACAACTTCAACCTCCTGGCTAGATTGCAATACTGTTTCTTGACCGTACATCTGTAATCTGAGATCGAAGCAATCTTGTTCACTGTCTCAATCAAAATCTCTACTACCTCACCTCCTCCTTTCTCTTCTTCCTCCATTGCTATAACCCAAAGAATACAAAACCAATCAGTCAGATCTATCACTGCACTAGCAGATACTCGTTTGCTGAACCGGATTAGTGAAATCCTAGCAGGCCACTTGCCATAGTCGTCTCTTCGTCTCTGTCTACACGGGAGACTTTTAGAGAGAGCGAGCCAGCCCTTTTTCTTGTGGCGCGGCTAGATTGAGCTAACCGGGTAAACGTAGCGGTTGATTGATTCGGTTAAAAAAAAAAAACCGTTCACAGAAACAGCGAGTGCTGTTTCACACGATGGGTGAGATCAGAAACAGTTCCGCAGTAATTTAATGCGATTGACAAAAAATAATCAAGGTGGAGGGGGCTGCTGGAGGTGGGGAAACTCCAGCACAAGGTCACTAGAATCTTAAGCAATCCATATGTGTGTTGTAAACATAATGTATATGAAGTTTTTCTAATTTGATTTTTAAACTTTTTTATTTTTGATGATTTAGTTATAATTGAAGCCATTTGATTTCCTTATAAAAAAATAAAATAAAATAAAATAAACTTGAATTAAAAGGAAGTCAAATATAGGTGGTATGTCATAAATTTCATAAAAGATACAATTTGGTCTTTAAATTTTAAAAATCATGCAAATTATATAATTTTAATATCTTAATATTTTTTTCAATTTAATTTTGATATAAAAATTATTTTTTATTATTTTTTTAGTCCTTCATTAAAAAAGCAGAGAGGGGTTGCCGGATTCCAGTAGTAAAGAGAGAGAAATGTTGTTGAGGCAGATTTAGGCCACCAAAATGAACGATATTTATGTCAAATAGTTTCATTTGATTAAGAGAGTTCATATTAAGTTATTTTTTTTTTTACCTTTAAAGTTCATGAAAAAACAGATCTGAAGATCGGGTTGATATTTGGATTCGGGTTGATTTTGGTTTTTGGGGTTGTTATTTTTATTTTTATTTTTAGGCCATAGATAAGTTTATCACGGTTTTTATGGTGTTTTAAGTAAAAAAATAGGTTGAAACTAGTTTTTAGGTAAAAAAAAAAAAACTTAAATCCTAATTTTCCAGGGCAAATCAAAAGACTCGTCATCTTATTTTTGTTTTCAAAATAATTTGGGGTCAATGACATGTCATCCACCCCAGTAGCAAAAAAAAAAAAAGGAAAAAAAGAAGGCCAAACGCACTTAAGCTAGGCACACTGCCAAGCACAGTTGTGGTTGGGTTTGGCATTGGCCTACCCAATGCATCAAGATCTTGACACACTGACAAGCCTAATTATAGCTAGGTTTGGCTAACGCCAAACCCAACACATCTTCACTAGGGTGTGTTTGTGTTCTGAAAAATTTATACCCATAAGTTTTTCTTGATCTAGTGTTTTTTGGTAAACATATACTGATAAAATATTGGTTCTTCATTTGCCACCCAATATTTGCGATATAATAATAAGCGAAGACTTTAATTAATTTCCTAATTCATGTAGATAAATGAGTTTTGCTCATATAAAAAAGGGATATATGCTAGAAAAAATGCGAGAAAATATGCATTTGGACCAAAAGAAATTCTTTCAGACGTAAAATATCAAGAATCTATACTTAGAAAAATTATAAGAGATCACGGATACCATGCCTATTATCTATACAAATTCCTAAGTGATTATGCAGAACCCAGAGAGGATGAACCTAAGAAATTTCTAAATGATTATTGATTTTTCAAAAAGTGAGTGCTTGTAGCTTTCCCAACATTATTATAAGGCTTAAGAGCCCTCCACTAAAGAGTGGGCATCATGATCTTCTTTTTTTTTTTTAATTTTTTTTTGATAAGGCATGAGAGCCCTTCATTGAAGAGTGGTGATTAGATGATTTTGCTATTTGTACTAGAGAGACCAAGTCCATCCCTTGAAGAGCGAAACACATAGCATTAAGGAGATCAAGTCCATACCTTGAAGATTGATGTGTATAGCATTAGGGAGATCACATACATCCCTTGAAGATTGGTGCATATAGCATTGGGGAGACTACGTCTATCCCTTGGAGATTGGTGCATATAACATTGGGGAGATCATATCCATCCCTGAGAGATTGGTGCATATAGCACTAGGGAGACTACGTCTATTTCTTAGAGATTAGTGCATACAACAATGGAGAGACTATGTCTATCCCTTAAAGCTTGGTGCATATAGCATTGGAGAGATCAGATTCATCCCTTAGATATTTATGCATATAGTACTTGGGAGACTACAATTATCCTTTAGAGATTATAGTATATAACACTAGGAAGATCATATTCATTCTTTAAAGATTGATGCATATAACATTAGGGAGATCACATTTATCCTTTGGAGATTGATGCATATAGCACTGGGAAGACTACATCTATCCCCTAGAGATCAATGCCTATAACACTGAGGAGATCACTTTCATCCCTTAGAGATTGGTGCATATAGCACTGGGAAGATTATGGCTATCCCCTAGAGATCGGTGCATAAAGCACTAAGGAGATCACTTTCATCCCCTGAAGATTGGTGCATATAGCATTGAGGAGACTATGTATATCCCTTCCTAAGAGAATTGCACCTTCTTAGGATAAGTGTTGAGAGGCCTTCAGTCATCACCTGGAGAAAATAAAAGTTCATTTTGAATAAGTCATTCATATTCAAGAAACTTATATTTTTATCAATGATTATACATCCTGAAATTATCTGAGTGATAGGTATGGAGGAGGTTCTTAGATGGAAACATATCTTGAAGGTGACACTAAGATGTTTTCTTAGAATACTCCGATTACTTCACTTGAAAGGTCAATCACGCTAGCTGTCCTTATAAAAACAAGTAGGTCCATCTAGTAGTAAACTGGTTTTTTCAATATGTATGTGATTTTTCATGAATTGCTTCATTCTGGACAAGCTTTTATTTGGCAAGGTATAAAGTTTTCTCTAGAGAGCATGTTCACTTACTCTTCTTATTAAGGCTTTTAGGGCCATTGGCTCAATCAATTCTTCTACCTTAAACATCTTCTCGATGAATCTCTTTAAATATGCTCGTGTAAACCCTTCCTCTTGTTGGGCAAAACAAAAAAAGGTCTGTGGATTATTTTTTTTTTGGCAAGTATACTGATGCTAAAATATGCCACTAGCTTGACGAATGGGTCATTGAATCCTTCAATAGAGTTTAGTTCCAAGTTGTTATACCAAGCACATGTAGATCCTCTAAAGGTTATAGGGAGTATCTTTCATATTAAGTCACGATCTTGGATAATCAATTCCAAGCTACTGCGTATATTTTGTACATGTTTTTTTGGGTCAGCCAAGCTATCATAGTTGTCCAAACTCATTTTAATAGAAATATAGTCTTTAGGGAGTCAAGTGCTCAATATGTGTTTGGACAAAGGAGAAACTCTCCACTGATGGGTGATTAGTACTTAAAAGTAAATTTTTATCAAGGTTTTATATCATCATTTTGCACTTAAAGTATCAATAACTCCTTAACTAAAGCATGCTTTATAATAACATATCTAATAATATAAAATACCTTTAATATATGGTAAATGTTCATCTTAAATGCAGGCTTATCACATAAATAAAAGGATTAATTGATAAGTTTAAGTACTAAAATTAAAAGGACAAAGAGAGGGTTAAACTTAGAAAAGAGATGCTAGTTCAATCCAAACTAGAACACTGTTCGGTAATTGGATCCTATCTGGAGCTATAGATTTCTGATTTAGGTATGTTTTATATGGATGGAAAGCTAATATATAGGCCTAAAACTTTCATGTGGAGTCTAAGATTTAAAAAGGTCATTTTCAAGTCCAAATTATAGCAACAATGGAAAAGTCCGAATCTATCATGCAGCCCAGACACTATTCAGTGTTCAACCTATATCTTGAGTTCTATAAGTCCAAATGACCTCAATTTTTTTTTCTTTGAAAGCTGAGACAATTTCCTAGAACTTTCATTAGTAAAGTTGGTTCAAATTTGGACGTTATCAATGACGTTTTGTTTAGACAAGAAGATAAGGATTGTCACCAACTCAAGATGTGGCCACCCACTCAACAATTAGTTATCAAATCAATAGTTTCAAATTTTGGCCTATAAAAGGGGGTATTTGTCATGCATTTAGGCATCTTAGTTGTTCAGATCAAGATCATGCTCTTTATTTCTCTTTTTATATTTTTGTAATGCTTAAGTTTTGCTTTCATTAATATCTTGTTTATGATTTTCATTTTCTTTCCTTTACTTAGTTAACTTATATCTTATTTATGTTCTTATCTTATTTATTTATGTTTCTCTTCTTCATTATGTTTAGCTAAGTTTATTATGTCAAGGTTAAAAGGTCACACTAATGGTGTAAGAATAGATATAATATAAACTCAATATAGACTTCAATGCTTATATCCTAAACAACTTACTATTAACATGTCGTATCATCTTTATCTTATTAATTCTTAATACCTTGCTTGTTAAATGGTTAATCTAGATTTGTGTTGTATAATACTTGGTACAACAAATGCTTAGCACTTTTATAGCCTAACTGTATGGTATAACCTACACATGTGCTATGAAAGGAACTTAATTTGTTGTTAACATAAGTTAGTATCATGAATTCCTGACAATATTTAAGAGTTTGGTGTTACTTAAATAAGATAATTTATATGATCATGTTAACAATTTATAATGAGTTATTAATGACAAATCATCCTATTAGAACCTCCTTTGTGTGTGGTTTTCAGTTGAGTAATAAAAAGAGTTTATATTATACTTGCTTGAAATACCATTAGTGAATCCTTTAACCTTAACATTTGTTTTTATCATTGTTTAATCCTCACATTAATTTTACATCTCAAAGTCCTCTTTAACTTATTGTTGTTGTTGTTGTTGTTGTTATTTATAATTTATATAGTTAACCTCTCTGTGGTTCAATTCCGGTCTTGCCGGGTTATTTACTACTTCGATAGTCCTATACTTGGGAGAAGATATCAATATTTTGATCGTGTCAATGAGGGTTATAAATATTTCCCTAGGCATGCTCATGCATAAATTGTCTCTTAGTTTTTTGTCTGTTGGGTTCTTAGGAGCCTAGAGAGCTTGGCATAAAACAATAGTTATAGTAACCATTGTCCATCCTATAGTAGCTAGGGGGAGTACATTCGGAGTATTTATTATGTGCATGAATGTGGCAACGATCCCTTGAGAGACTTCTATAATTATCATTCTTATATGCTCCTTGTGCAACTGGTGGTCGTGGCGTTAACATGTTGTGTGTTATTGAGGGTATTAAGACTTGTTGGGGTGGCAATGTCTGATTTTTCCATCGAGTTGTTAACATGATCTAGGTGAGGAGTTGCACCTGATTAGTGAGTTTTTGAAGCTCTTGCTGGGTAGGAGTGTATATGGCCACGAGTTGATTTGTCCCGCATCCTAACCTATGTGGGCATTGGTTGTGTGCCATGAAATGTCCTGAAAATATTAAAAACAAGTTTTAGGAAGAAAGCGATGTCTTTTGTATCAACCTTCTCATAAATAACGCCACTAATGAAATCCTAAAAATCCAAGTGACATAGGAATAAGGCTTTCAGGTTGAATAATCAGTTGGCCCTAGCAATCTCATCCATTCTCCCTAGCTAAGGTGGTTGATAGCTTGTATTTGATGCTTGGTAAACTAAGGTGGCTTATGGATAATATCTGCAAAAGGTCCCCTTTGAAGGAGGTGGGGATTTTTCGATGCTTAAATAAGTATCTTTTTAAAGAGAAAAAATACAATAATATTTTAGATAAAGATTCTATATATATATATATATATATATATATATATATAGGGAGAGAAAGAGAGAGAGAATAAAGATTGTGAACTTTTGTTTTGAAGTTCTCATAATGTATTTATAGCTCATGAGTCTTGTCTTTTTGCGGAGAGGAGGGATTGAAGTTTAATTTTATTTTTGTGATATTTTAAGCTGTATTCCACTTATTTTATCCAACTAAAAGATGGTGACATGGCTAACCATAAAAGACTTTAATACATCTAATGATCTTGGTATAGTATTGACTTGTTTAATTAAGCCTATTTATTAAGAAATAATTCATCTATGATTTTATATAAAAATCTATAGAATTAATGGTGTTAGACCCAATCAACTATTAGGTCTGACCAACGCTTGGGTTAAACACACTGCCAAGCCCATTTGTGGTTGAGTCTAACTAGTGCCACTATCAGACCCAGCACGCTTGGGTTAGACACACTACCAAGCCCATTTGTGGTTGAGTCTAGCCAGTGCCATTGCCAGACCGAGCACACTTGGGCTAGGCACACCGTTGAGCCTAGTGTTATTAAACTTGTCCCGGCCTAGCGGGTTGACCCGGGACCCGGTAGTTGGACCGGTCTAGGTTTAATAAAAGACCAGCTGTGGCAATAGCTCGGCCAAACCCGAACGACCCGACGGGTCAACCCATGACCAAAGCGACCCAAGCGAACCCGGACGAGACCCAGTTTTTTTTTTTTTTTCAAATGTAGGATTTGAAACTCATTAGTATATATACTCTATGTTCCCAAGAAAAAAAATCATGTTTTTTCAATGTGGGATAAAAAAACCTTTTGGTTTAAATACTTCAACTTAAAAGGATAACATAGTATCTTTTCAATGTGAGATTTGAAACCTTTTCGTACATATACTCTATGTTCCCATAAAAAAAAGTTATGTTTTTTCAATATGGGATTTGAAACCCATTATTATATATACTCTATGTTCAAAAAAAAATCATGTATTTTCAATGTGGGATAAAAAAACCTTTTGGTTTAAATACTTCAACTTAAAACGATAACATAGTATATTTTCAATGTAGGATTTGAAACCCTTTTGTATATATATTCTATATTCCCATGAAAGAAGTTATGTTTTCAATGTGGAATAAAAAACTTTTTAAAATATTCTTTTAAACTTCATTATTTACAATATGTATAACCTATATTTACATGAATTTTTTCATATATATATATAATTTTTTCGAGTTGACCCATTATACCCGGGACCCGACCCCTTAGTCAGATCAACCTTCGAGCCGGGTTTAATAACTATGGTTGAGCCCATTCATGGTTGGGTCTGGCTAGAACCAGACCTATCATGTCCGGGGCTTGGTATACTACCAAGCTCAATCATGGATGGGTCTAGATAGCACCAGACCCATTATGTTTGGGGTCTGGTACACTGTCAAGCTTAATCGTGCATGGGTCTGGCATTGACCATCTCCAATGTGCCTGAGTTTTAGTGCACTGTCAAACTTAATTGTGACGGGATCTAACTAGTGTCAAACACAACGTGTCTGGGGCTTTGCATACTTTCAAGCCCAATTATGACTGGGTTTGACGTTATTTGGCTAGCGTTAGACCCAATATACCTTCACTAAAACGTATTTATATTTTAAAAAAATTTATACTCATAAATTCTTTTTAATTTAATATTTTTTTTAATAAAAATATACGGATAAAATTTTGATTCAGGTAATAAACATAAACTTGAATGAACATGGTTCATGTCTGACTTAGGCCGACTTTCGAATCTCCGTGTCTATATGCACATGATGATGACGATAGATAAATATTTTTCTCACGAGTCTCCCTTCCGTATTAAATTGGCGATAAAAGACAAGGAAAATAAGTTCTACTTTATTCCGAAACAACCAGCAGTCGTGAAAGGCAACAAAATAAAATTATTATTGTACTGGAAGACTGGACTTGAAAATCAAAGTGCACATGGCTCCTAATCTGAACAAGAGAAATCATCAAACATCGCTTTTGTAAGATCATGGCATGGTTTGGTATTCGGGAAAAATGATCGACTTGATAAACCAATTGATTGCTGTTAATTATGAAGCTTTGTCTTTGTAGGAGCTTTATATACATCCAATTCGAGATAGCATTTGTTTTGGGTAAAATCTTTTATTGATAAACATATTTTTTTTTTTTTTTCTGTATTCATTTTATATAAAATACTTTTAACAAAAAAAACTGGTCGAGGTTCTGTTAATGTCAAGCTTAAAAACTTTTAAAACTTATTTTAAACTTATAAGAGTATAAAAAATATATTAATGAGAATAATTAACTCAAAATTTTAAATTAATAAATAATATAGCTACCTAGAACCTCTCACAACCATTCATCTTTCAATCCATGAAAGTGATTATATCTCATCGTTGGCCTTTTATAATATAATGTTAGAGTTTTAATAACTAAAAAAACACAAGTCTAGTTTCATAACACCTTTATAGTTTTAATTAAATTAAAAACTTTATAATAAGATATTGGAGAGTCAATGCAATTTCTAATTTATTTATTTTTTTAGTTTAAAGAATTTTCATTTTAACAAATGTGTTAGTAAATGAATATAAAATCATTTTTAAAATCTTATTTATGAGCATATTGACAAACCACACATAATATATAGGAGCTATTTAGATCACTTATCTACGCTAGATTATACAGGGTGGTCAAAATTTTTTAAGCACGCAAAAGGATGCTTAAACGACGATAATATTTTTAAAGAAACAAGAAAAATTTGATACTCAAGTCACAAACTTGACTGTATTCAATAAGATCGAGTAGTTTAATAATTTGATTTAAATAATAGGCAACGATAATAGACAAACCGTAAAAACCTATCTGACAACAATAAACCAAAACAACTAAGCCACCAATATTAAACCCAGAAGGAAAAGAAAAGAAAAGAAAAGGATCCTTGGAAACCTATTGTCACTCTATTGTGAACATTGCCTACCACATAAGAGTTTGTTGAGTTAGTTCAAACCTTATTGCAACATTCTAGATAACAACATAAAAAGAAGTCATATTGGTCACTAGAGCAACGTTCCAGAAAAGCAAATCGAACAAAATAAAATGAAGCGGGCATTAACCTATATTCAATAAATCAATTCTATTTAATTCAAGAATAAAATGTATTGTAAAAAAATAAATTTAACAAAGAATAACAAATAAAAAGACATGAGGTAACCTAATAAATAAAAAAATGATAAAACCAAGGTCATAGAAAGCATGAAAAAAAAAATCAAATCTCAATCTTCAATTAAATTAATATTGAATGATGAAATAAAAAAAAAACACCAATTTAGAAAAATGATTAAAAAAAAAAAACCAAAGCAATCTTAGGCAAACCTCATGAAGCTGAGTTCATTTACAAAGATTGTAGCTCATGAAATCTTATACACAGGCTTTGATAAGACCAAAAGATTGATGTCTTATCTCAAGTGCAGAAGTGTCAAAATAATAAATAACCGGCAAGAACCGAAGTTGAACCATAAGGAGATGAACTATATAAATTACAAATAGTATACACACACACATATTTAATTAAATAAATAGTTTATGAGAATTTTATGGGATATTAATGTAAGGATTAAACAATGATAAAACAATTGTCAAGGTTAGAGGATTCACTAATGGTATTATAAATAAGTATAATATGAATTCTTTTTATTAATCAACTGAAAATCACGTATAAAGGAGGTTCCAATCAGATGATTTATCCTTAATAGTTCATTATAGATTTTTAACATGATCATATTAATTATCTTATTTAAGTAACACCAAACTTTTAAATATTGTCAGGAATTCATGATACTAACTTATGTTAACAACAAATCAAGTTCCTTTCATAGCACATGTGTAGGTTATACCATATGGTTGGTTATGAAAGTGTCAAGCATTTGTTGTACCAAGTGTTAAATAACACAAATCTAGATTAACCATTTAACAAGTAAGGTATTAAGAATTAGTAACATAAAAAGATAAGACATGTTAATAACAAACTTTCTTGGATATAAACATTGAAGTCCATGTTGAGTTTATATTATACATATTATACCACCATTAGTGAAACCTTTTCACCTTGACATAATAAACTTAGCTAAACATAATGAAAAAGATAAACATAAATAAACAACATAAGAGCATAAGTATAGTGAAGGAAAATGAAAAGCATAAACAAGAGATTAAGGAAAATATAACATGAAATAAAACTTAAGCATTACAAAAAAAAAAAAAAAAAAAACATGATTTTGATATGAACAATCAAGATGCCTAAATGCATGGAAATTGCCTTCTTTTATAGGCCAAAAATTGGAATGATTGATTTGATGACTAATTGTTGAGTGGGTGGCCTCATTTTGACTTGGTGACAATCTTTATCTTTTTGTCTGAACAAAACGTCATTGTCGTCCGAATTTGAACCACCTGTACTCATGAAAGTTCTAGAAAATTGCCTCATCTTTCCAAGAGAAAAATTTGAGGTCATTTGAACTTCTAGAAGTTGAGATATGGGCTGAACACTGAACAATGTCTGGGCTGCAGAACAGATTCAGACTTCTCCGTTGTTGCTATAATTCGGACTTAAAAACGACATTTTTAAATCTTGGACTCCACATTAAAGTTTTAGGCTTATGTCTTATCTTTCCATTTATATAAAGCAGACCTAAATCCGAGATCTACAACTCCAGATATGACCTAATTACCAAATAGTGTTTCAGTTTGGACTGAACCGGCATCTCTTTTCTAAGTTTGGCCTTCTCTTTGTCCTTTCCATTTCAATACTTAAACTCATCAATCAATCCTTTCATTTATGTGATAGGCCTATATTTAAGATGAATATTTAACATAAATTAAGGTATCTTATAGTATCAGACTTGTTATTATAAAGCATGCTTTAATTAAGGAGTTATCGATACTTCAAGTGCAAAATGATGATATAAAACCTTGATAAAAATACACTTTTAAGTACTAAATCAGGCAGGTTAACCAATAGAGGGGAGGTATCTCAGATTCGCAGTTTGTCAGAGCGAAAAGGAAACAATTGCAACAATGACATTTATGCAAACAATGAATTATTTCATTGCGTACCCTGCCAAAAATTGCTTTCCCTTCCAAGTTTTTTGCATACATGCCATAAGTTTTGATTTCTTTGTTTTTCTTTTTGGTTGTCATAAGAGCATAATCAAAAGAATTTAAAAAAAAAAAACAAAAACCACAATGAACAATGTGAAAAAGGACAAAATAGTTAATCTAACACAGAAACCCTAAACTTGAAATGATTGAAGGGTTTCTTTAAAATAACCGACTTATAACTGGAAAAAAACGAGAGAGGATCAAAATAAAAAAAAATACAACTCCAAAAAAATTATCTTAGATTGGAAAAAAAAAAAACCTTTAACCGCAATTTTTTAAAAATAATAGGCCAAATTTTTGACTAAATCAAAAAAAAATGAGGAAGAAAAATAAAAAAAATTTAATTCAGTGAATTATTTTTTAAAAAAAATCATAACCAAAAGAACAAGGACTAAAAAAAAAAAAAATTTAGGGGCTAACTTCAAAAATCAAGTTATGGGGCATAAAGACCGAGGTTGAAAGCAAGAAAAAAAGAAAATGAAATGGTTGTTGGTGACAAACCAGCGTTCTTATCGATGCATACACCACATATCCATGAAGGAAATACCAAGACGAAGCTGAGGCAACCCTAGAATAGCCTTTTTAGCTGTTGAAATCATATTGGTGAATATTATGGGCAAACATATACTAAAAAGGTATATAGACATTTAACTAGAAAACGTCAAGAATTTTTTTATTTTGTTTCTTAAAAGTTTTTTAGAATTTATATTTTTAATTTCATTATTCAACTGTGGATTTATTGGATATTGGACTTTATAATTTGTTTTGATTTGATTTCTATGGAATTATCTTGATCTCATAATCCGAGTTGTGAGTTTTATGGGTTAACCGTGTTAATTCAGATTATTTTTTTTGTTTTTTTTAATTATTTTTATTTCGACTTCATTCTTTAATATTTGGTTGATTGAGAATTGAGCTTCATAATTGTTTTTTTATTTACTTTTTATGTGGTTATCATGGTCTTATGACCTGGGTCATGAGTTTTACGGGTTAGCTAAGTTGTCCTGGGTTTTTTTTAATTCATTTTTTTTTTCAGTTTTATCATTTAACATTAAGTTTGTTGATAATTGAATTTTATAATTTTTTTTCTATAGAGTTGTCCGATCTCCTAACCTAAGTTTAGTAGGTTAGCCTTGGATTAACTCGAGTAATTTTTTTGTTATTGTTTTATTTGATTTTTTTTAAAATTTAATCCTTTAACATTGGATTGATTGAGAATTGAGCTTCATATTTTATTTTATTTTTATTTTCTTTGTATGAGGTTATCATGGTCTTATAACTCAGGTCACGGGCTATGCTGGTTGGCTCGAGTTTTTTTTTTTTGGTTATTTTCTTTTTAATTTTATCCAGCAATATTAGGTTGTTAGAGGAATTAATCTTTATAATTTATTTTGGTTTGTATTCTATGAAGTTATTTCAATCTCATGACCTATGTCACAAGTTTGATTGGTTGACTCGGATGGGTTTTTATGTTATTTTTTAATAGATTTTTTTTTTTAATTTCAACCTTCAATATTAAGTTAATTAAGAAATTCAGTTTCATGGAGTTATCCCGATCTCAAGACCCAAGTTTAATAGATTAGCCCAAATTGATTCAACTTATTTTTTTAGTTGAATTTTATTTTTAATTTCATCATTCGATATTAGATTAATTGAGAATTGGTTTAATATTAAGGTCTCATAACCTGGAAATAACAAATTTAACAAATTAACAAATTAATCTGAGCTGATCCAAGTCGATCTTATATATCGTTGTTTCAATATTTAAAAAAAGATGTCTTGATTTATTTTTTTATATATAATCATAATTATATTTTTATTGATCAACTGGTTTATCTTTGAAGGTGTCAAGTTAACCAATTATATCAAATCAAATCATCTTATAATTAAAAAAAAATTGAAAAAAACATATTAACAAAATTGAATATTTTTTTATATAAAAAATTCTCACCCAGGAGCACGAGTAATGATCTAATTGTTATTTTAAACTTTCTTGCAAAGAAATTAAATAATAGTTAAGAAGGATGGATCAATGAGAATTCAAGACCAAATACTTGCTAATCTTTTATTAATAACACGCTTTTCTTCCTTTTTTCATCATAACAAACACAATCATATTAATCTCACACTTTTTTATCCATTTTTATTGCTTCTCACACTCGGGTTTAGACATATTATAAAATATGATTTAGCCTGAAATCTCAATGGCCTTGACCTCGGCCTTCTTTTCCTCCGCCTTGGGAATAGTCACAGTAAGCACTCCATTCTCCATGCTGGCTTTCACTTGATCCATCTTTGCGTTCTCCGGCAACCTGAACCTGCGTAAAAACTTGCCGCTGCTCCTCTCAATTCGATGCCACTTATCATTTTTCCCCTCCTGTTCTTTGCTCCTCTCTCCACTGATTTGCAGGATTCTACCCTCCTCCACCTCCACTTTGACCTCCTCTTTCTTTAGCCCCGGAAGGTCAGCTTTGAAAACGTGAGCCTCTGGAGTCTCTTTCCAATCGATTCTTGCATTGACAAAAGCTGATGCTTCGCCAGATGAGGCAGGAACAGTGGCCAGTGTGGAAGAGAAGAGGCCCTCGAAAGGATCCCAAATGTCGAGAGAAAATGGATCGAACACGTTGGTCTTTCGGCTGCCGAAGAAGCTAGGGATGAGGGATGCCATGTTTGGAAGCAACTAGAGAGAAACAAACAAATTTTATAGAAAATCAGAGGACCGTTGAGAATTTTTACTTCGATTAGTTCTCGACGAAATAAAACGAGCTATATATAGGGGTGGGAAGAGGCTTCTAGCTTTAAAAAATCAAGAAAAAGAAAGAGCATTCTAGCACTTTGTTGCTCCATCCCTTGAATCATCACATTAGCTATAAATATTATTTTATTATCTTTATCAATAGTAATCTATGGAACCTTCCTTTTCTTCTCCACTCTTCTACTTCCTTCGGTGGAACGATCCTTTTCCGAAAGAGGCTACTGGAACTACAGTGGCACACAATTAGGTCAAGATTGTGTGTGTATAAGGAAAATAAATTTCTTCCAGCCAAACTAAGCTTTTTGCCCTATTTGTTTTTGTGTCTCAAATTTAAAAAGATTTAATTTTTTTTTATTTTTTTGGTTTTAAATTAATAATTTTTTATATTTTATATTATTTTAATGCATTGATAATTTTTAAAAAATAAAAAATATATTATTTTAATATTTTTTAAGTCAAAAATATTTTACAAAATAAACATAATCATACTTTTAAACATACTGTTCATCAAGTATATAAATTTTCTTTCTTTCAAATTTATGTTGCTACTATGTTGTCACTTGCATATAAGTGAAGTAATATCATATATAGAATTTTCTTGTATGCTTTTCTTTTTTATCTAGCCTTATGATATAACGCATATATATGACTTTGATTGTATAATACTTTATTTTTTCTTCCAGAATCAGTCTTCAAGAAAAGAGATTATTAGGAATTTAGAATTATTCTGTTCGCTTAGTAAAATAGAATTACTGGAGAAAGAATCATTTTGTGTTCGTTGCTTCCCTGAGGAATCTAAATATATTATTACTGGAGAGGAATCATTTTGTCACATAGAATAAACCAGCTTTTTTACTCGTATTGTACTGCGAGTTAGTTATTTTTTCAGCCTAAAAATAATGTTAAGATGTTAGAATATAAAACAATTTATGCATTATAGCCTAAATAATTTTAAAATACTTAAATTATGACATGTTAAATAATATGTTTTTTGAAAAAAAATACCAAGAAGATTGCATATTGAATTGAATCGACCCGAGCCAATAATTGTTAATTTGTGAAACATGTGATCTCCGAAATGTAAGATCGCAATAAAAACCATGGAATCCACATCAAAATAAATAATAATAAAAAAAAACTCAATTATAATGAATCAAATAATAAAGGCTAACAAGAAAAAAAAAAAAAAAAAAAAACAAAACAAAACAGTGACCAAATTAAACATATATTAGTGGCTGAACACAACACTTACAGGCCAGGCCAAACTTTCTCAAACGTAAGAAGAACAAAGTTAAGGTGACACTAGGATTTTTAAGAAAGTAAAATAAATTCAAGATCCGGGTTGAATTGACTAGGTTTAATATGTTCAACTAGTTTAATAACATAAAAAAAGAGTAACCCTAATTTAATAACATTACAAACCAAGTATTCCCGAGCGAATGTCTTAAACCTAGACTAATCTTCTAAAATTATAACCCGTAAAATCTCAAGCTCAATCTCAATAAAAAAGCTCAATTCCCAACAAAAATAAAGCCTAAAAAAATATTAATAACCTATGTTAACTTATTAAGCCAATGACCTGAGTCATTTGACTAGAATCATCAAATTTAGAAAATCTCAAAGCCTAATTTTCAACTAATTAAATGTTGAAGAATAAAATTAAAGAAAACATTTATCATACAAAAGGATAAAAAAACTATATATTATAACAAAAAAAAAAAGATTCGAGCCGATCTAGGTTAACCTGCCAAATCCACAGGTCGGGTTATAAGATTAGGTAATCTGATAGAAAGGAAAACAAAAGGAATCATGAAACCCAACTATTAAAAAAAACCACTGACAGCTTATAAAACCCATGACCCGGGTTATTTGATCAGAAACACCAAATATAGAAAATCACGAAGCTCAATTCTTAACAAACCAAATATTGAAAGACTAAATTTTTTTTAAAAAATTCAACCACACAAAAGGATCCAAAAGAAGAAATAGTAATTAAAAAAAAAAAGTGTGACCCACTTGGGTTAACTTGTCAAACCCATGAGCCAAGTTATAAGACTGAGATAACCTGATAAAAAGAAAAACAAAGAAAATCATGAAGCCTATTTTGTAAAAAAAAAATCAATGTCGAATAATGAGATTGGAAAAGAAAATAAGTCCAAAAAAAAAAACAATGTCGACCCATGTTGGCTTATAAAACCTGTAACCTAGGCTATTTGATCAGAAGCACCAAACTTGAATAAAACACAAGGCTCAATTTTTAATAAATTAAATTCAAATGATGAAATTAAAAAAAAAAATTCAAATTAGATGATGAATAATTTTGAATTGAAGGGTTAAGTTGAAAAGAAAAATTAATTTCACAAAATAATTAAAAAAGAAACCACAAAAAATAAGGACTAAATTAAAAAAACAAATTATAATTTCTTTTTATCAAAGAATTAAATTGAAAACAATTGAAAGTTTACAAAAAGGGAAGTAAAAAAATTAAGAGATAAAAGTAATCAAGACCAAAAACAGAAAAAAAAATTTAAATTAAAGGATGAAATTGAAAAAAGTTAAAAAAACTACAAAAGGATTAAGGACAAGAATTACAAATAAAAAATATAAAGACCAACACCCAAATATGCATAACTAAAGGAACTACCTTGAAATTTTAAATAGCCATAGTGAATTTTAAAGGAGAAAAGGGAAAAGATAAAAAAAAAATCGATGACAAAAATCCACCCAGAAACAACCATCATGTGTTGCCTTTTAAGGAAAAGGGCGTCACGGGGAATTCAATGACACGAAAAAAGGAAGTTATATCACTCATGCTGCTTGAAAGTAACAGAATAGTCACATCGATATTTTTCATTATATGTATTTTATTTATTAAATTACCACATTGCTCCTTGAACCAAATAATTACTATAAAAAAACCTTTATAAAACTACAAAAAAATCCTAGAAGCCATGCTTTGAGAATTTTGATTTTGAAAGTAATTGAGTCATTATACCATACTTCAAAAAATAAAAATCTAAAAAACATCATATACTATAGTTAAGTGTTCCCTTTTTATCAGGAGTATTCAAGTGATTTTATTATGCAAGAAAATTAAAAAATGATCGAGTTGCTCCTTAACAATTATAAAATGACAAATGGGCACCATAAAAAGACTACTCTACCTCTTAGAACCAATTCATCCTTTTTTCTTTTTCTTTTTCTTTTTCTTTTTTTTTTCTTTTTGTCAGGAACAAATGAGTAAATCACATCTTTGCTATAGCCTTTTTGACACACCATCTAGATTTTTTTTTATTAGTTCTTGTTAATGTGTAAGGAAGTATGGTAATGAAAATTTTCAAAGAAAAAAAATGTACAAAAGGGACAAAAAAAAATGTATAATTTAAAACTTGTGTGAAATGAATTAGTGGTGTATCATCTAACAATTACAATATCTTCATCATAATATTAGGTTATATTCCCTGTGCTACTGTAAAATATTTTTCTCATTTTCTATGTTTAGTTTATTTTAATATACTTGGTCAATGTCTAATTTTTAAGTGAAAAATAAACTTAAAACAATGAAAAACAACTTATAGCTATCAATAAATAAAAATATGTACAAGACTAATTTTGTTAATAAAACACGAGCTCCACCATCAAATAATTCATGTCATTTACTTTCCAACACATATTTTCTATATTGATGGATAAGCATATTTTATATATATTTTTGTTTTTCTAAAATTAATATTCAAAGCAAGGAATTAAATGTAAAGTGATAACCCAACATTCTCGAGCTTAGCCAAACACCAAACTTAAATATATATGGGTTTAACAAACCACCAGACCTAGTATTCTCAGACTCAGCCAAACATTAAACCCTAACATATATGGGTTTAACAAACTATTATACCTTGTATCTTTAGGCTAAGCCAAGCATTGAACCCTAATATATATATATGACGAACTACCAGGCTCAGCATTCTCAAGCTCAGCCAAGCGCTGAGTCCAAGTATGTATGAACTTGGTGAGATACCAAACTCATAACTCTTGAATTCAGCCAAGCATTGATCTCAAGTACACATGGCTTTGACAATCTTATCAGGCATCATATTGAACCACAAGATTCTAATGAGGGAGAGAGATTTTTCTCTTATTAAATAAGACAGAGATATCTTCCTCTCTTTTTTTAACACTTAAGAGATGTTTTAATGCTATAAAAAATAAAAGAAAGGAATTTAGAGTGTCCCCCTCAATTAAAGGGTAAGAATCATGAGCTATAAAAACTCGTTGATACGATCTCTTCAAGATGAAGGATTTTTAGCATACATACTCTTAGAGAAAATCTCTAAAAAACATCTTTGCATTTTCTCTATAAAAAAAATATGTACTTGAGTATTTGAAAGTCCCAAAATCTATGAAATGAGATGTTTTGCAAGTTTTAGCCACCAACTACTTTGATTTACTAGGCATTAGTTATCTCTTATCATTCATCTTGGTTAGAAAGAATGAATCAAATTGCTAGAATAAAAAAAACTAACCAATTATCCAACACATAAATTTTGCTCCTAAAATATATGAATTTCTTGGAACTTCATAATATACATACCAAATACCAAACAATTACTTTCTTTCAAGTGTTTTTCATTAATATAATCAAATATAAAAAATAAAAATATTTTTTGAGAAAATATTTCTTATGTATAACATTTTTCCAATACAAGTTAATTTACATGAAACAAAGCCTTAAACATCATTTTTCAAATTCGGAAAAGTTAATTCCTCAAATTAAATTAAGGAATCATTTTAGAGAGAGGAATGAGGGTTTCGGAAAGTAAAAGATTTATAGAGAAAATGGATTTCTCAAATAAAAAAACAATAATGTTTGGAGTTCACTTTCTTATCGTACTTTTTTCTTCCTAATTCGTGAACCATACGACCCGTAAATGGGCATCCTACAGAGTTCAAATGGTTGTGTCATTTCAACATTAAAAATAATATTTTTTAGATTTTTTTAGATTTTTTTATATTAATATATTAAAATTATCAAGAAACATTTTAAAACACATTAATTAATTTAAAGCATTAAACATTTTAAAAAAACAGAAGCTGGTTTTGATTTTATGCAATCTTTAAGTTCTTACATATCCTTCCTCAAGTATTACTATTTCGCTTCAATTTAACTGTTACAAATACAATATTCATCTCCATCGTCTTCTTCTTCTTGTTTTGTTTCTTCAACACACGATTTTCAATTCTTCTCGTGTTTTAACTTTTTAAGTAATTTTGGTTCACTTATTGCTTCTTCATCGCAATATATGAAATAAATTTTCGAGTGTCTTTGGTTTTTAGCTAATTTTTGTGATTGTGATTTTAAAAAAGTAAATTTTAAAAAAAGTATGGTTAGTTGAATTTAGATACATGTTTGATAAAAATTATGGTTGAGATTTATGTGCTGCAAAAAATATGTATAAAATATATGGTTATGGTTGCTTTTAAAAAATACTTTTTATTTGGAAATACATCAAAATATTTTTTTTAAAAAAAATTATTTTTAATATCAACGTATTAAAATGATCTGAAAATATTTATAAAAAATTAATTTAAAGTAAAGAAAAAAAATTTTAATTTAAAAAAAAAAATGCTTTTGAAACGCAAAAACAAACAAAGTTTTACAAAACTCAATTAAAAAAACATGTAAAAACTGCTTTATAAAAACTGCATTTCAAACTTAAATTTTTTAATAGCTCTATGATATAAAACACAATTTAATATATTATGAAATACCTAACAATATTTTTTACATCACAAACGTTAAAAAAAAATACAACTACACACCCAGTTCTGTCATCTGTCAAAATTATGATCAAGTAGTTAATTTATGTGTAAGCAATAACTCAAAAGCTATTAGTGGTCGAACTTTGATACTAGATTTTCGCATTTTTATAGTTTTTAGAATTATAAAAAATGTAAAATGGATATTCTTAGAATTAAAATTGTAAAAATGACACCACTTAAAGGTTTCTGGTTTTATGTTACGATATAATTAATCTTTTATTGGGCAACTTCTCATAAATTTTCTGTCTAATATTAGCATTATATCTCTTCTCTCTCTCTCTTTTTTTTCTTTTTTATCATTTCCATACCCTCACCTTTTCTAATTTGATGAGGAGATCAATTTTCAAAAATATTGCTAATAAGTGCCAGATCGACTGCAGAGTCAATAGAGCCCATAACGCGAGGGGTTTTGACTTTGGGCCTGCCAAACAATTATGGGCACCTCGTTAACCTTGGCCCGTTTCATCTTGGAAAACTTTATTAGGCAATTACCTTCCTTTTTCGTGCAAGAAATCATTTTTTCCTAACAGCTTAATAGTAAAAATTAGGTAGCTCTTCATGATTAAAGAAGAAAAGAAATAAGTAGCTCTTAGTTTGCTTCTCTAATTCATATTAACAGAAAGGACACGTAAATAATAATAATAATAATAATAATAATAAAGAACACATTATGTCGCTTTAATCCTCGCCCTCTGAGGGCAAACCCTTCAAGTAAAGATTGATCACTCAAAGAGCACATGATGGAGATGGACCCATGCATATCAGCATATATGCCAATCTTGTCGATTTCTTCATTAAAGTAAGTATGATGGTAAACAAGAAGCAATCCGCAGTTAACTAGACAAATCAGGCAATTGGTCACTTTAATTGTAATAATTAAATCTATCGCCACTCATCAGATTCCACGAATCATTAATCTATGGGTCCATATAGCATGGCGTACAAGCCATGAGTTCTACAAATTTACTTATTGAATTCTTGATATTGGATTAGTCTTATCACAACTTTATGTTCTTGCCAGAGCTAAAGCATATTATTTTTTTTTTAATTAATGGGGGTGTTCAAATCAGTTTATGTGTATCTCAACTAATTTTATGAGTCTTGAAGTTAACGATTATATAAATCTCCAGTAACTCTAAGATTTATAAGACTTAAATTGATAATTAAAAAAAAAAACATAAATATTTGTGTTGGTATTTGTTTTTGAGGTAGTTTTTGTGGTTGTGGTTTGAAAAAAATAAGTTTTTAAAAAGTATGGCTAGCTGAGGTTAGTTGGATTCAGACACTTATTTGGTAAAAATTATAATTGAAGTTTATCTACAGCAAAAAACATGTATACCATATTTGGTAGTTATGTGATTGCGGTTGTTTTTTAAAGTACGTTTTGCTTGAAAATGCATTAAAATAATATATTATTATTTTTAAAAAAATATTTTGTGTATTAAAATGATCTAAAAGTATATAAAAAATTTTAATTTAAAGCAAAGAAAAAAATAAAAAAATTTCAAATTTTTTCAAAAACTCTTTTGAAATTAAAAAATAAATAGTGTTTTACAAAACTAAATTAAAAAAACATATAAAAATTACTTTACAAAAAATATATTTCAAACTTAATTTTTCAGTGTGTCTCATAATATAAAATACAATGTTTACATTTACCAACTATCTTGCTGCGTTTTTTTACATAAAAAAAAAAGGTGCAAACAAACGCAGCCGTATAGTCTACCAGTAAATTGTTGCTGTGGCGCATTATTAGCCAATGAAGCTGCAGTATGTGGACTCTAGATGGCATCCATGTTAGAATCTCCAAAACTGATGAAGAACAGCGTGCAAGTTACACCCACCCTTGCTTTCCATTGCTCCATGTTTCTCTTCTCCTCATATATAATATAAGTTTAGCGTATCTCTTGCGTTCGTATCTTGATTTATGTCGGTGCCTTTCTTTCATAAGCAAATATCGATGCTTGTATTCTTTCTTTATTAATGGTTTTTTATTTGATAAATTAATTCTTTTAATGAAGTGAAGTTCGAGTCTTAATTACTGTAGTTTTATATAATTTAAATCTGTTATATAGCTTAAAATTGGATAATTGGATTTGTAGTTTTTTTTTTTTTTTTTTTTAAATCATATTCCACCAAACTACGAATTCTTACCCTAAACACTTTATATTTAATTAATTTACATCTTCCAGCATATATATATACACATCATGTGTTTTTAATCCTAAGTGATTCTAACTTATGTAAATCCAAAAGTACTAATTAAGTGGCCCCAACTAAACTTAATCCTAAATTAACGACAGGGCAAATACTTAACTTGAGCGACTAATATAAACTTTGTATTCCAAAATAGTTGAAAATTAACAATTAACGCTATGATCTTTTATTCTTGGGTAACATGCACAAGTAGAACGAGATGAAGCTTCATAATAAGCATGGTATCATCTTCTTCGCTTTTCAGTGCAGGGCAAAATCACACTGATGGTGCTTCTTTTTATGGTCAATTATTTATGGTTTTTTTTTTTTTTTTAAAAAGCAACTGGATGCTCTTAAAACACGAGTTAAGCGTTATCTAATTATATTTATTATTTGAGAATAATATAAATTATATTTTAAATTTTTATCTAATAACTTAAACCTGAGTTAAGCATTATCTTAACTTATTGTGAGAATCATTATCACATTCTCATTCTAATATATATATATATATAAAATACACGTGTTTTGCAGTAGTTTATTCAACCACAATTCTTGAGGTATAGAATTTCTGAGAAGCTATCTACATGGAAGACCTTAAGAAACAGATGATTTGCAGGTTAGTAAGCGAAGTTTCCTTAACCACGAGGAGCGGTGCAATGCTTCTTCAGAGATCATATATAAAAATGGCAGAGCAGCACTGTTCCAAATTCTACTTTGCTTTGGTCTGGAAACCACAGCTTTAAAAGCACTTCTTCATTTTTAAAGGAGGTTCCAAATGTTTGTTGAATGGAGTCAAGGTCTCAGTGAACTAAACTGCGATCTTGCCAAGGATCTGATTTGCTCTCGTACAAATCAATTATGGGAGCTGCTTTCAAGATTCATATGAACTGCTGCTTTCTATGAGCACTTTCTTTACGGGTTACAGCAATAAAATTCAAAATTTGACACCCCCTTTTGTTGACAATTTCCCCTCAAATAACTAGCCTTTGCTTTCGGTGAAAAGGGGAGGAATAAAATTCATTCAAATGGGTATAAACTTGTGCCTAGTAGCTAGTTATATAATCCAAGAGGATACCAACACTTTAGGATCTTATATGCAGATTTATTTTCATTAAAATGTGTACACAATCACGTATAAACAATATGCATTTCAATTTGAAAAGAAATCCTTACATTTTGACTGCCTTTGTAAAGTATTTGGCAAGAATAATAACACCCAGATACTCATTGCTTTTCACATATCTAACTATATATATATATATATATAATCTCAAGAGATAGTTTAATAGGTTAGATTTTAGAATTTGCGTTTTAATAGTCACAAGTTTGAGTTTCCTTAAAAATACTAAAGACTTACATAATTATTAACTTTAAAACTTATAGAATTAGTCGAGATGCACGTGAATTAACTCAAATACTTCACATTAATAATAAGCTTAAAGATCAGTCTAATAGGACACCAAATTGGTTTTTTAGCAACCTCATACCACAAAATATAGGTTTGTGTAAGATTATTATTGATTCAAATCATACTAACTTAAATAAATGAAATATCTATGTTTTTGACATTTCTTGCCATGCCAATCGACAAAGGAGGGGCTTCATTGTCAATTTGTCACACCCATAAAAATCACCATTACCATAAAACTGTTCCACTGTCAGTGTCTTTGGTAAAGAATAACATAAGACGAAGCTTATCTATTACCATAAAACTAATCACAATTTTACTACAGTTACTTTTACTCCCTGCTGCCCAAAAACTCCAAAACTGGCTGGTAACAATCCAACGGACAATAGGAAACCACCGTGAATTTTGAATGGCTGAGATGAGTCCAAGACTAAGATTTTAAGACGAGATGACGACTCTTGCAAAGGGGATAGAGAAGGCCCAGTTTAGTTTAACCGAAAATGCACTGTTTTACGGAATCTACTCTAAATCTGCCCGTACAAATATCTGACTCCTGCCCTAACTCCCACTCTATTACCGACACGGTCAGCTACCGGGCAGCTCCAAACTCCAATACTATGCTTTCTCTCTCTATAAAAAAAAAATAATACGATTGTACCACAACACCTCTCTCTCTCTCTCTCTCTCTAGACTTTACTTATTAAAGATACGAACCTTTGTTTCCCAATGACTATCCAGCAAAGCTGAGTTAGGGAACGGAGAGAGAGAGAGAGCCACCTCTCGTCGGAGAAGGTGGTGGTGCAGCGCCTCTCCGGTGAGCGGAGGGTGAAGTGCGCGCCGTTTTACATATAGAAAGTGAGCCAGTCTTTGCGATATTTTTATTTTATCTATATATCATGGGCCAGGGACTAAGTTGTGCAGCGAGTCAAGATCATAGGTTCTTCTCTGCTGTGCATTTCGGTGACTTGGAAACTGTAAATGCTATGCTTGAGAGAGACCCATCTCTGCTTTATCAAACTACTTATGATCGCCAGTATCCGCTTCATATTGCTGCTGCCAATGGCCAGATCGAGGTCCCTTTTCTTGCTTTTCTTCTTAAGCGTTGATTTTGGTGTTTTTCTGTACTGGTTAATAACTACTCTTTTGGGTTGTTGATTTTGGGGTCTAAACTTCTTACCCTTTCTTTTTTGGCGTGAGATTCTTTCTGTTTTGGTGAATGCTAATGGAAAATGGATTTTGTCATCTGTTGCAGATTTTATCAATGCTTCTGGAGCGATCTGTGGATCCTGATATGGTGAATCGTCAGAAGCAGGTAATATCATTGTAATCTTCTTTGAATGTGAATTCTCTTTTGGTTTGATCTTGTGGTATAGCTCTTTTTACTTCTTGTGATTTTGATTTGTTGATTGTGAATGGTAATAGACTCCACTTATGTTGGCTGCAATGCATGGCAAAATCTCATGTGTGAAGAAGCTCGTCGAAGCAGGAGCAAATGTATGTCGTAGTTCAAGACTTCATATTATTCATATTTTTATTTTAGAGGTTAACTTATTCTTATTTTAATTGTGAATTAGATTACTGATGACGTTAGTTTTATTTTTTTCAGATGTTGAAGTTTGATTCACTTAATGGAAGAACTTGCTTGCACTTTGCTGCTTACTATGGCCATTCTGATTGCCTTCAAGCTATTCTTTCTGCTGTTCAATCCAGCCCTGTTGCTGTTTCTTGGTAACTATATCTTTCATTCTGAAGATTGGCTTCGTTTTCCTTTTCTTTCTTCTTCTTCTTCTTCTTGATGATTTTGACTTTTAGTTTTTATGGTAATAACTTGTGTGGGAATTGTAATCTA
Source organism: Populus alba (assembly GCF_005239225.2). Taxonomy (NCBI): domain Eukaryota; kingdom Viridiplantae; phylum Streptophyta; class Magnoliopsida; order Malpighiales; family Salicaceae; genus Populus; species Populus alba. The sequence goes on from NC_133284.1 coordinate 28,412,002, forward strand.
GGGGATATTCGCGGTTTGTCAATATCAGAGACGGTAGAGGAGCAACACCATTGCATTTAGCAGCCCGTCAAAGACGGCCTGAATGTGTACATATCTTGTTAGACAACGGTGCTCTTGTTTGTTCTTCAACAGGCGGATATGGGTATAGTGATATTTCATCTAACTTATTTATTTACCTTTGATATGATTTCTTGTTTTAATTTTTGTTGATGTATTGCTACTACAGCTCCCCGGGGACCACTCCTCTTCATTTGGCTGCCAGAGGAGGATCTCTTGATTGTATTCGTGAATTGCTGGCATGGGGTGCAGATCGTATGCAAAGAGATGCATCTGGGTATTATTTGATTTCATCTTTCATTAATTTAGAACCTTTTAACACCTTCTTTATGCAATGGTATTGGCTAACAAAGCATATAGTTTCCTTGTTCTTTGATGTATTCTGGAAAATGTTTTGCAAGTGAAATAGGCAGAAAGCATAGGGTTCCGTAATGTTATAACAGTAGTTGCATTATAGCTTGAATTTTTTCTTATTTACATGGTCATCCAAATGCAGGAGAATACCTTATGTAGTTGCTTTGAAGTACAGAAATGGAACATGTGCAGCTCTTCTCAATCCTTCGTCAGCAGAGCCTCTTGTTTGGCCGTCACCGTTGAAGTTCATCAGTGAGTTGAATCAAGAGGCAAAAGCTCTGCTAGAGTGTGCCTTGATGGAGGCCAACAGGGAAAGGGAAAAGAACATCTTGAAGGGAACTGGGTACTCTCTTCCATCTCCATCACATTCTGATGATGGGACAGATGACAATATATCTGAGGTGATTTTCCATGCTTATCTGTAAGGGATCATGTTTTTTTTAAAAAAAAAAAAAAAAATCAACGGGAAATAAATGTAAACAAATGGGAGGCCAGAGTTACGAATTTGTTGAGAGCTGGAAAACTTTACGGCAGAAAATGGATGAGCTTGGCGAGTGTTTCAAAACTAAAACTAGTTTTAAAAGCTTTTACTTCAAAAGTCTCAAGTTTTCATGTGAACTCATGTTTTAGTTTCTGAACCATTGAAGACCCATAAATTAACTCATGTCAGATTCTCAAGCAAATATTAGATGAAAGCTAAACACGTCTTGCTGAGCTTAAAACTTGCTCTAGAATCTCTGGCTGTTATAATGTTTCCTGTTTTAGCTGTCGAATCCCTTTTATTTTATTATTAACGTCATTATATTTTGCAAATTTCTTTCCAAGGACCAATGTTGGCTGATATACTTTGAAGCGGGTAGCAGACAGTTTGACGTTATGGGACTAACTTATCTATTTTGTAAATATACAATGCAGGCAAGCGATACAGAGTTGTGCTGCATATGCTTTGAGCAGGTTTGTACAATTGAAGTCGAAGACTGTGGCCATCAGATGTGTGCACATTGCACACTGGCCCTCTGCTGCCATAACAAACCCAACCCTACAACCGCATGCCTTACCCCTCCGGTTTGCCCATTCTGTCGTAGCACCATTGCCCGCCTGGTGGTTGCGAAGATGAAGGATTGCAATGATGCCGATCAGGACATTGGGGACGGTGGTTCCCCGAAGCTGAGAAAGTCCAGGAGGTCACTGAACTTCAGTGAGGGAAGCAGCAGCTTCAAGGGTTTATCAGCAACATTTGGAAAAATGGGTGGCCGTGGCTCGGGAAGGATTGCTGCAGAAAATGAGTGGGTGGATAAGCCTTGATGATACTTGATAGCGTTTGATTATCAAATATTCTCCATTAGGCTATCAAGGATTCCTTGAGCTCCAAAGCAAGGGCAAAAATATCAAGGATACGATGTCGGTGCTGGACCCAATTGGGTTTTTATATATAGATAGATAGATAGCTGGCTCAAGGAGCCATGTAGATGTGAAAAATAAGAAAGCTTGGAAATATGGTTGCTGCTGTGGTTCATCTTGTTGTAATGACACTACTGGGGGCGTTTGGCGGCGAAAAAGCCGAGTGCCTAAGATTTAAATTTTTTTTCTGGACATTATATTTCCTTCAGTGTTTTTAGATTATTAAATTTAATATGCAAATATTAAAAATAAATTTTAAAAAAATTTAAAATGTTATTTTAATATATTTCTAAATAAAATATATTTGAAGTTCTGCTAGATGTCCAAATGGTAAAAGAGTGATTTCCGATTTCTTTCTTCTTGGAAAGTAACAACTGAATCACTGCTGCTAGCCTGGTTGGAATTGTAGGTAGAGGTGGGTTTTAAAGTGTATTTTTTTATATATAAATATATTAAATTGAAGTTTTTTATTTTTAAAAAATTATTTTTAATATTGGTATATTAAAATAAATTATTTTAAAAAGAAATTAAACTTTTTTAGGAAAAACACACATCTAAGATGAGTATAAACACGTGGATGGGCCAATGAGTGTCACAGGCACACCTAACTTGAATTAGGAGGCCTATAATTGGGTGGCCTTTGTTAAGTTATCGTTTTTAATTAGTATATATACTTCATTTGATATAATGACTTCCTCAGATAAGGACGCTACAAGCTCTTCCTTTCTTGGAAGCATTTATTTTCAGGTGACGGTAATCCGATGGCCTGCCCATCATATCCCCTTCCCTGACGTCAACACGGTATTGACTTTCTCCGCCTGGTTCCGAAGACTCTTGGGTTGCCTGAAGTGGTAAACGCCGTAAGAGGCGTTTTGTTTCTACTCGTTTTCCTCGCAACTCTCACATTAACATGTATGATCTGTCTGAGTAATTTCTGAGTGGACAAGGCCGATCTGCAAGGAGAAAGCATGCCCCATTTATTTGACTGTAGAAACTTAAAAGAGCCGTGCTTCTTTGTGCTGGGTAAATGTTGGGTTATTTTTCTATTATTCTCACCCAACACGCAATTTAATCGTTGGTTCTTTATACGTGTAGTGGCATTTATATTTATATATGATATGGTTTTCTTCTTTAAACAAAGGATTTGCTACCAAGCAGTCAAGAATATCCACCAATACGTCTTTTCGCTAACAAATATTAGATTATGAGTCTATGACCTTAGAGAGAGATGGGGCATTTTTCAGGGCCCTATTTGACTAATAATAACAAAAAAAAGGAGTAAATATTATAGACCTGAATTTCCGATCAAGCTAGCTCGAGGATATAATATTCACATGGATATGGGAACGTGTTATTTCCAGACAATAAAAAATAATTAGCCGTCAATTACTGGTGGAATTCACATCGAGCAGAAATATCAGCGGTTCGAAAAGTCGCGGCAGGCAGCCATCAAGAACTGAAAAAATTGGGATATTCGAACACAAATGAAGAATTAAGCATAAAGTGCCCATCCGGTGAAATAACATATATATATATATATCACGGTCCTTAACTATAATATTTTATTAAATTTTGCATTTTTTTAACTGTATCAAAATTTTAATGGACGGTGGTTGACAGCTGTGATATTATTAATTAAATTCAAGATTAACTAGGAGATTAGTTTATAATGATAGATCGGTTATGAAAATAACAAGAAAAATTATAAAATTATCAAAAATCAGGGTCATGATAATTATTTTTTATATTTAAAGATCTAATGGTTGGTGTAGCGATTCTATGGTAACATTTGAGCGCGATCTAATAATTAGATCAAAAGTTATGGTTTTTTTGAGTTATCATTTTGGTCTAATGCGACCAAATCTTTTTCTTGAGTTTAGACATATTTCATTAGTTCATAAATATATTTGTTAGGTTATTCATATAATTTGTTTATAGTAGATTCTCATCTAAGTATGACAGACTTATTTATGATTATCTATAATTACCTGTTGTCACAAATTTGACTACATTATCAATACTCATAAAACATATTTAAAAAAAAAATTCAAAAAATTATGATTTTTTATGTGAAACAGTAACCGATTTATATAACTGGATCAATCATATGACCGATTAAGCAAAACATTTATTGGTAAGACAACATGTCAAGTTGCACTCTTTAGAAGCATGATATGTTTAAATATCAAGCTTTAAAAATATAATAAAGTAAAAATGTACTATTTTTCCAAGTTTTTTTTAAATAATATTATTCTGCCAGACTTTTAACAACCAATGCTAATTTTAAAAAAATAAATCCTAAAGAATTAGACCAAGTAATCGTCATTTTCCAAATATTTTAAAAAATTAAAAAAAAAATATTTTGTACCGTCATAGAAAGAAAGCATGGGGTATTCTTCAGCACGCTACAGGCATTCAAGCCGTGAAACATCTATATATATATAATGCCTGATTTTGATTTCCAACATAGAAATTTAAGTGCTTTTTTGACCATGATTTGGTAGGATTCTTGATTCAATTCTTTTGGGTCAACAATGGAATAATATACCCTTAGAATTAGTTATAGATTGATTTCTTTAAGGAAAAGTAGCTAGCCAAACTTTTGTTTGATCTTCTAATTATTTAACTTCTCTCTCTTTTTTTTATTGCTTTCATGTAGTCTAGTGTTTTTGTGTGTGTGTATTTAAATCTTTTCAATTAATTTTTTTTTAAATTATTATTTTTAAAAAATATTATTCCGTATTTAAAAAATTATTCGCATGGCATAATAAACATGGTCGAAGAACTATGCAAAGATCAATGAATTTAACTACAGGATAAAGTTTTCCATTCTGTGAAAAAAAATATTTTTATGTTTAGGTTGAGATATATTTATATTTTTTTATAGATTAAATGTATTTTTTTTTCACGTTTGTATTTGTCTTTTTTTAAAAAAAATGATAAAATAACTAGAAGTATGTAATTCTGAAATAATATAAAATTTATAGCTAGCATTATTTACGGGAAGAAATCATTAAATCAAGCTAAATTACAATGGAATTAACCTTGACCAAAAAAAAAAAAAAAGGAAAACCCTCTGCCCAAGAGATCGAGTGCATAGGCATGATTCATGAAATAGATTCCTTTTCTCCTGATACCAGTAAAAATTATTCACTCTTAGTTTTCTACACAGGACTAGAAAAATTCAATCATCAATGGAAGACAACAGGATTTTTCTTGGTGGAGAAGATGATTCAGAGAGAGGGTTGTCCACACATGCAAGAAAATAGAACTGGTACTCCATAACCACTACAGTGCTCCAATTCTTCATTTCCGCTCCTTTCAGCTCCGGCACCGCAGCTTTGATTTAGAGTAGGAGGAGCAACATGGCCATTAACAAATAGAGAGTTGGGTTCTGTAACAGGCTGAGCAAGTTCAAGCTCATCATGAGGTCCATGAATAACAGGGCCGTGATTCCTTCTAAATTCACCAGCTGCTCTTCTCTCCACTGCAAGAAAATGGCCAAGAGACGGAGTACTATTCACACTTCTGGCATCGGTGGTGTCTCTTGAACATAAAGAGAAAATCCATGTTTTGGATTTGCAACTCTTCTTCTCCTCTACTACTTCAACTTTCCTTGCCCTTGTGGATTTTCTTGAGAGCTCTAGTATGTTAGAAACACCTATAAGGCTCCCCAGCGTAATGCTCTTGTCATGGAAGAAAGACCCTGTAGACTGAAATCATTCATATAGATGATCAGCCATAATGATTCTAAATTGACAAGACTTTCAGTTTTTCTATTTGCAAAGCCAAGTCAAAAGATTGAAAAATCTCAAACCAAGCAGTTGCTTCTACAGATGAGGCTCGTTAATTATAGATTTTCTATATTTATATCATATTTTCTGCATTTCATTTCTCCTATCAACAAAAAGTTCAAGCTTTGATCCAAAACTACAAGATCTGAGATTGATGGCTATATGTGAAAAACATGTTACACAAGGACCACAGAATTCAATCTGCAGACATCAATCTGTGCCCTGTTCTGTAATGTCACGAGGAATGCCTGGTATAGCAATTATGAGGTTCTGGTGCATTGAACTGACAGCTGATTATGAACAGCACCTAATTGCTTAAGTAACAGCACTCTGAAAAGGTACATAAAAGGCGCTTTGAGAGTGAATAAACAACAAAGATTGATAAACAAGCTCGAAAACAATGGGGAAGAGGAAAGAGATTCTCAATGCTGCGTTAATACTCATTTCAAAGAAAATGTCAAGGGAAGCACTGCTAGTCTTCATTCAAATTAATCTACATTGTTCATTGGGCACCGCACCCTCTATATTCCAAAACGGGGAAGACAAAATCAGGAATCAAGAAAAATCTCTTGTTAAATCCCGTAATTTATGAAGCAAATTCAGGTATGTGAACGAGAAAAACAGAAAAGATACAAAAACAGGTTACATTATAGTTGAAAAGACTACTGGAAAAACGTAATAAAGTGGACGTTCACAGTAAAATCTCGTCATTTTACTGACCTCGGTGTCTAGATCTGACGAGGAATCTGTTGACGAAGTTGGAGAGCCAGTGATTAAAGTGTTGAATGATCTTGATCCAGAGAAATCACCATTTCTAGCTATCCCAACTCTTGCATTCAGGGGCTGCAAACCCAGAGGCCAACCTTCTTCCTGCAATCAAATCAGTCAGCAGTATTATTCGAAACCCTGCAACCTCAAGATAATGTACATAAAAAGACAAGGAAGATAATTGTACTTGCATCAGAGCTAAGAACAACGGGACAAACAAATGGTAGACCCTCTGCTCGGGTAAATGATAGGAAAAGAACACACACCCACATTCGAAAACTCAGAGAAACATAAAAATCAAAGTGACAATCCACGAGGAATTATCCGAGAAGTGAACAAGAAGACAAAGACATACCTGCTGAGCCATATCTGCCAAGAGACGACTACTTGTGATGATTCTATGGTTGTGGTGATTGAACTATATGTAAAAGGAAGTCACTGTAGGGAGTTCTTTCAGGCACTGTTTTAGAAGAAAGAAGGGTCATTTCCTTTGTGTTTTCTACTCTACAAGACAAGACAGGTGGGTGTGATGGATTCTGAGAAGACGAGAAAGTGAGGTCCAAAGCAGGAGCCCTTCACTAGTGCAGTAGCCATTGATTACATGTGGGATAGTAAAAAACAAGCAGAGAGGGTCAAAAGGAAAGATGACTTATCATTTGCATGCGATCTTTTCTTCGCTTTACTTCAATTTTGTTGACTAGAAACTCAAAAGAGGGAACAATATCATATTGTACCATTAGAAAATTTTAAAGTTAACCCAACACTTGGCTGGTGGTGTCCATGGCAAGATCAGGAACTGTGCTCGAGAAAATTATAGAACTACCCTATATTGGAAGCTGTCAAATCCAGTTAAAGGGTCCAAGGAGAATTTTCTTTCTTCCATGGAATGCCGGTATCCGTCCCTATTTTTAAAATGTAATACTAATTAATTATAAAACTTTTTCTTTAAAATATTTTAAGTCTGTTTATGATTTAGTCTTCAATTAGTTTTTTTTTTTTTTGTCTTACAATTCAATTGCTGTTTTCTCGAAGTATTTTATTTCTAGTCAGTTTTTTTTTTTTAATTTCACCTACTGTAAGCGAAATCAAAACAATATTTAAAAAAAAAAAACATTTTACATTTTCTTAAAACAAAATACTAGTCAATTCTAATTAACATATTTTTGATTTCCAAAACCAAAACAATTTATTTATAAAATTATTAAAAAAAATAGAAACTAAATATCATTTTTATCTTTCATCCTTCTTATGCATGTAACAATAGTCAACATAAAAACAGATGATATGATATTGATGTTGAGTTTTATGAAATATATATACTGTGGAAACAATAAATCTAAAAAAATTTGGAAGTCTTAAGATTTTATGAGACAAGTTTAGAGTTTTTTTAAGTTTATACAAAATTATTTGAAAATTATATGTTTTTTTTAACTTAATAATTATTTCAAAGTTGGGTTATCATAAATAAAATATAATTGAAGTATTTAGTCTCTAATGGTAATTCACACAAATTACTAGTGATAAATCTCTTAAATCCTTTTTGAAAAGAAGGATTGTTGTATACTCTGGAAATACTAACTCTTTTCTTTTATGTTTTTCAAGTATTCTATGTACTGTAAAAAAAAAAAAAAAAGAGATATGACATTTTATTTATAAGCAAACTAAAAACCCTATAAATGAAAAAAAATATCAATTTGCCCCTTAATAATAACACATATATTATTTTAGGATAATTTTATAAATTTATTCAATTAAATCTCTACTTAATTTTTCTAGTTTTTAAAATTGTAATTCCATATATAAGTTACATTCTAATCTTCAATTTCTAAAATTAATTTACAATAAAATTACATTTGATTAATTATTTTATTTTAATTTTTAACCAATGATTTTTATTAAAATTTCTATTAACATCCTAAAATATTTTAGGATCTATTAAATAAAACCTTTTGGTTATAAACTCTCTTCATTTAGAAAACTATTTTTCTAAAATATTTTTAATTAGAATCCTAATCTTATTAGGTTATTACAAAACTTAAAAATTTTAAATTAAATGTTTATTCAATTCTAATCCTATTAGAAAAATTAATTATATAATTAATTTAATTTAAGGTTTTAATTTAATATATAAAATCAACATTTTATGTGCGGAATGGTAAGAATCATAATTCTATCTAAATCCTAACTTGTAATTACGGGTAACATGGTAATTTTAAACCTTAAAACCCTAATGTATTTAGGTATATGGTATAAGGGAAAATTATTTATTTTATCCCGAAACCTAATTATTTTTGCTTGGGGTAAGATTATCATTATGCCCCCATTTTTTACCTCTATTTTTTTTGTTGGTAATGGGCTCTCTAGCCATTACCGGTGGCTATAGTAGCGGCAACCAATGTTGTCTTTACCAGCTAGCTACGCGAGGGACAACCCCTCGCATGGTGTAGCCTCCAGCATGAGGCAGAAGCCTTGTGTTGGGCTTCTAGTTGCTTGTGTGACGCATCAGCGACCAATGAATATTGCCTCTGTTGCTAGCAACGAGTTGGATTTGCACGCAGCACGGCCCAGCATGCTGGCATAGATGTCATCACTGGCAGCTATTTAGCAACCATAAAAACATTTTTTTTTTAGGTTTCTAACCAAAATCTGCAAACTTCCATCCATATTTAAAAACTTCAGCCAGATTTAGCCAAAAATAGTAGTTGAGTTTTTTTATTAAAAAATCATGAGAAAAAACAAATTTTTGAAAAAAATAATTTTCCATACAAATTTAATTCACAATTAACACCAATAATAATTAAAACATGCAATCAATAATCATAATTATTTAATGATGAACTCAACTATCACAATTAGATATCTTGATACACACATACAGTGAAAATAGTAAATTTAAAAAAATTTTCAATAGTCCCAAGATTCCACTAGACATATAAAAAGTTATTTGAAGTTTATATGAAGATTATTTGAAGATCAAATATTATTTTTTACTTCAATAGGCCGGGTTATTGTAAACCACAAGTTATCCAAGTATCCGATCTCTAACGGTAATCCACACAAATCATTAATGATAAATCTTGTAAACCCTTTTAGAAGAGAGAGATTGTTATACCTTTTGAGTGCTAACTCTTTTTTCTCCTTCATGTGTTTGGTGTAACTGTACAAAAAAAACAAAAATTATAACATTCTATTTATAAAGAAACCTTAAAACCATACATTCTATTTATAAAAAAACCTTAAAACCATATAAATAGCAAAATATTGAATTGCCCTTGAATAAAATCACACATATTATTTCAGGACAATTTATAAATTTATTCAATTAAGTCCTTACTTATTTTTTTTTATAAGTTTAGAATTGTAACTCCTTGAATAAGTTACATTCCAATCCCTAATTTCTAAAAATAATTTACAATCAAGTCACACTTGATTAATCATTCCGTTTTAATTTTTGATCAATTGTTCTTATGTGTGTGACTCATTAGATTCCCTAATAAGTTGATTTAAATATAGATCACAATCCTAAATAAAATAGAATTAAATAATTTAATTTATTATCAATTCAATAATTGATTGATTTATATTTGAAGATCAAGTATAATGTCTAGCAACCTATTATGATTCCCTGAATATTAGGAAAGTCTTAAATGGTTTGACACCTTTTAATGACCACTTTCTCAATGTAAATATTATCTCTTCATCAATAATGTTTCGATTTAGATATTATAATATGAAATACGTTTACAATGTGAAAGCATGTTTATTCTCATTATCATAATCATCAATTCTTTGAATAAGATTTAAAATTGTTTTCAAATCTCATTCCACTTTATGCAAGAACTTACAATCAATATTAGTTAACAACATATGAAATATTTTTCTTATTTCATCAAGGATGCTAACTTCTCTCATGATTACTAAAAGGCTTTTATATAGTTCATGTTATACTGAATATTTGCTTACTTATTGCCCTTAATTAAGACAATATATAGTATGATCAAAGTTTAATATTCTCTATACAAGATAACTTAGTGATCTCAAGTTTAAGGTTCACTTACACAATCATCACGTGAGTCTTTGCATAGACACAAGTGATCTCTCCATATGGAATTATCTTGTATGTCAATTCAGTGTACATGTCATATAACAAGCACCTGCATATTAGTTCTAGGTATCCTTCATACCTTAATTTATGAGAATATTTATTTTTCTTTCATAAAAGAAGAGAGTATAATATATATTAGTTTTAACGATTCTAATTAATATCCATTCTTAATAGAGCATTGACTATGAATAGTTAGGAATAATGCTTTAATCCAATAAAAGCCTCATAATTATAATAATTTTATAATTTTTTTTTGAAAAATATTTTTGTTTCAAGAACTTTATCTTTACTCTAAAATTCATTAATCAAATATTTGATGAATATTAAAGAATAAATAAACCTTTATTAAAAATTAGATATGTTTACAAGAAGAAAATCAATGTCACGTATAACTAACGAATTGACCACATGATATACATTAACAATTGACACACTAAATTATCCAACCTTACAATTTTTAAGATTTTTTATATGTTAAAAATATAAAATTGTCTTTTTTATTTTGCTAGCTTATTTGTTATGCTTGTAATGTTTGACTTCTCTGTAATTATATACAAAAAAAAAAAAATCTCATCCGTTACTAAATGTTACAATACAACTCTAGCTACTTGTACCATTCCAAATTTCTTGGAGGCCTATAAAAATTGAAGATTTTCTGAAACAATGCTTGAATATATGTAACAGTTTTATAAGATATTAATTTTGAAATATAAAATATAAATATAAACCTATGTTATCAATGGTATGTGAGCAAGGTAGCAGTAATGTGGTATGCATGCAAGGTTTTTAATTTATGTTACAAGTATAAAAAATATAAAATGCTATGTGTACCTGTTTTGTCTGTTTATTCTAGCGGGAAAACAATTTTTTCTGAAAAAGAAAAGAAAAGGTACAGGTAAAAGTTTTTCATAATTATTTTTTTTTTGTAAAAAAAAAACAGGGAGAAATAGATAATTACCTTTTCGAAACTGCTGTAAGTGGGCCAAAGCCATCACCCAGAATTCAGGGCAACCCACTAGGCTACAACCTTAGCACAACTTGATATTAACTCGTCCACAAGGGAAGAAGAGGAGCCTCCTTTGAGAAATGACCCTTTGGGCCTTTGCGATTTTCCAATGCCCCAACACCGTGAGTGGGCTTATTGAGTGGGCTCACTGGAGCGAGAATGTCCAAAGCCAGTCCAACAATCAGCCCACTAGTAATTGCAAGTGGATTAGCCCAATTCCGATGGGCCAGAGTTGGTATGTATGGTTGAAAACTTCAAATAATCGTCGTCCTAATATGCAACAATAAATAATAGATTTAATGCTACACAGAGGATTAAGAAATAGAAATGAGATGATTCATTATCACCTTTTGTTGGGTTGCAAGTTTTTTTTTTTTTCCTATGAAGTTTTATTTTAATCTCTGTAATATTTGAGGATTTTATTTTAATCCTATATCTTATGTTTATTTATAATTTGGTCCTTATTTGGAATCTTGGTGCTTGTTTTTTTTTCTTGAAAATATGTTTAGTGTTTTATATTGAGGAACCCTTTTGCAACAAGATCCCCACATCATCATATGTAATCATGTAATGGTTTATGAACAGCTTGTGATATATGAAAAAGTATTACGATTGAAATCATTCGCTACATTAAATAATTTAAAAGTTATAAAACCAAACATGAAGATCCAATGAACCATGATATTATATGATTCATCATCGAAACTTTTGAATTTAATAATTTTTGAGTTTGGGCGCCTTCTCTTGACATATTTTTCTTGTTACGTGTATAAGAAAGTTGTAAAACAGAACAAGGATGGAGAAACTAGGTAGCCCATGTCTATCCTGTTGACATTCAAAATACAATTATAACTAGAACTGTTCTGCTAACAGTACAGCTACAAAGTCTGCTAGAATAAGTCTCCCCTCACAAGCTTGTGGTTCCTGGTAAGAACATGAAGCTTTCAAGGTTAATTTTGTGAAGACATCTTCAAGCTGGTCATGTAGTGATGAATCAAGATTTATCCCCTTTAGCACAAAACACATAATGGTCATGAGCCCAATTTTATCCCATAATTTCAATATATCTTAATTAATCTTAATTTGAAGAGCTCGGCAAAACTCTTTAGCCTAGATATCGAGGTGGGCTCAGGCTAACACTAAAGCCCAGGTGCTCATCATCCACCCAACACCTTTCTTGGTGGGTTCGAGCACCAACCCTAGCCCGAGTGCTGGACGCATCCAGCATCTCCTTGTGGGCTCAGGCTAGAATCCATGTCCAGGTGCTCAACGTCCTCATAACACTTTTTTGGATGAGCTCAAGTACCAACCCTAGCCCGAGTGCTAGACACATCCAGCATCCCTTGTGTGCTCAGGTGGGGTGTGGAGTGCACTACCCGAGCCTAATCTCAAGAGATGTGTCTTGTTAAGTCTTGACCTTTTTTTTTCTGTCCAAAAACATGTTTTAAGATTTTTTTTTTCTCATTAATATTTATGTAAGGGATTATCCCACATTAATGTTAATTAATGCTTGTATAAGAGATTTTTATCTCTCATAAATGTTATTATTGTGAAATTGTTCTTTAACCCCTTCACCCAAGGAGAAGACAAGATTTAAAAGTTAAAAATACCCTTTGAACTATTAGGTAAAAGATTCAAGCTTTTCTATATAAAAAAAAACATACTCAACACAAGAACAATGTAATTTTTAGAATTTAATGTTATTTAGCCCATGTATTAAATCTTTCTCTCTCCAAATTTAATTGATTTTATTACCGAAAGTTCCTCAAACACCTTAAAAAAAAATTATAAGTACTTTTAAAGATATTCATCATAGGTTATGTTTTTGTAAAAGAGAAGAGAATTATTTAAAAAGACATTTTATCAACTCATAATTCAAACACCCAAAAAAAACCTTATTCCACTAGTATATTTGATTTTAACACCTTATCAAGTAGAAATATAATGAACTTTGAGTAACCCCTATGAGAAATGTTCCCGTAAAAAACGATAGTCTATCTCTATGTGTTTAGTACGAGCTTTAAAGACTGGTTTAGATGATAGAAATGCTGTATCGACATTATCACACCATATGAACACAGGTTCTTGAAGATCTTGATCCAATTCTTTTTCAAAGTGATCGCAACCAAATCAACTCTACTTTTGCATTAGTCTATGATCAAGAAATAAGGTTCTTTCCCAAGAAAATGGCAAAGCCACCTGTAGAACTGCTACATATCTTTTTGCGTGTCTGCCCGATCTGCATCAGCAAAGGCCTGCAACTAATTGGCAGCAGAAGGTGTAAACAGTAGTGTTAGATAGTCACTGTGGACTATGCATGGGGTCACCTAATTCGAATTAGATAGTCATAGGGGTTTTGACGGATTTCGAAGCATCCATGTATTTGTGCTCTAGTCACAAGATTAGTGAGGTGTTTCTTCTGAGAAAGAAGAAATCCGTTACTGTGTGCAATAATCTTGATACCTAATATAAGTGATGCAGCTTCCTTAAATTACTATGAAGAGAGCTTACGAATAATCCAATCAAGTAGGGTTAAGCTATACGTACCCAGTTAAGACAATTAACTGGAAAGCTAAAGAATGCGGAGAAACTATAGTTTATCCTTACCTATTAAATTGAATTCCAACAGTAATCTATAGTAGTGTATTGCTTCTCTTTTTAATCTTTGTTTTTAAATTTTGTTATTATTTTTTTTTCAAAATTGTTTGTCTTTTATATCTTTCAATATCATAGTGATTAGGAATTGAGTTTCATAATTTTTTTTTTATCTTTTTATAGGGTTAAAGTAATTTATGGGTTTGACAGAATAACCCAAATTATCTTGATTTTAGGTTTATTGAGATGTCTTTTTTTCTTGTTCTTTTTAATTGAAATTGACTTTGTCGTTATTTTTTTTTCTGATATAGTTAAAAAAAATAGTTTTAGAAAAAAAATGTTATTAAACTTTATAAAGTCTATAGACATGATCACAGGTTAGATTGATTGACATAATTTATGGGTGTGGCAAGTTTAACTCTCTTTTTTTTTTAATCGATAAATATTGTGTTAATTGAAAATTTAGTTTTATAATTGGTTTTGATTCGTTTTCTATAAAATTATCGCGATATCAAAAAATATCTTGGTAATGGGCTAGTATTTAATCTTGCTATCATATATTTTTATTATCGTATAGTTAAATAAATAAAAAAGCTTAAAAAAACAAATTATAATCCCAGTGTAGTCCATAAACCCGTTTGCGTACGAGTTTGACATGCTAGCCTAGGTTACCTGATTAATAGGTTTGATGGGTTTACCTACCAATCATATTATTTATTTTTTTATTTTGTCATTCAATATTGGATTGGTTAGAAAATAGATTGTTATGATTTATTTTTGTTTGTTTTCTATAGAGTTATCACAGTTTTAAATAAATGTTTATTTTAGGTTTGATGTTCAATTTTACAAGCATCTATTTTTATTATATAATTAAAAAAAAATATTGAACTTAATAGAGTCCATGACCTGAGTAGCAAGGAGACCAAGGTTGATTCAATTTTGTTTTGTCTCGATATTTTTTTTTTAAAAAATTATTATCTTGAATTTGTTTATTTTTAAAGTTAAGCTATATTTTTACCATTCATTTAAATTATATTTGGATCCATAAAATCGATCCATTTAAGTCGGGTTAGCTTTTACATGGTTTAATGAAAAACATAAATTAGATAAAAAGTTGAGATATGATGTCTTAACATCAATCCATTTAATTAGATTTGATAATACTAAAAAAAAAAAAAAAACTCTTCGTGTACTTAATATTATTTTTAATATTTTTTAAAAATTTATGTACAAGTATAAAAATATAAAAATGCTATGTGTACCTGTTTTGTCCTGTTTATTCTAGCGGGAAAACAATTTTTTTCTGAAAAAGAAAAGAAAAGGTACAGGTAAAAGTTTTTCATAATTCTTTTTCATTTTTGCAAAAAAAAAGAGAGAGAAATAGATAATTACTTTTTCGAAACTGCTGTAAGTGGGCCAAAGCCATCACCCAGAATTCAGGGTAACCCATTAGGCTACAACCTTAGCACAACTTGATATTAACTCGTCCACAAGGGAAGAAGAGGAGCTTCCTTTGAGAAATGACCCTTTGGGCCTTTTCGATTTTCCAATGCCCCAACACCGTAACTGGGCTTATTGAGTGGGTTCACTGGAGCGAGAATTTCCAAAGCCAGTCCAACAATCAGCCCACTAGTAATTGCAAGTGGTTTAGCCCAATTCCGATGGGCCAGAGTTGGTATGTATGGTTGAAAACTTCAAATAATCGTCGTCCTAATATGCAACAATAAATAATAGATTTAATGCTACACAGAGGATTAAGAAATAGAAATGAGATGATTCATTATCACCTTTTGTTGGGTTGCAAGATTTTTTTTTTTATGAAGTTTTATTTTAATCTCTGTAATATTTGAGGATTTTATTTTAATCCTATATCTTATCTTTATTTATAATTTGGTTCTTATTTGGAATCTTGGTGCTTGTTTTTTCTTGAAAATATTTTTAGTGTTTATATTGAGGAACCTTTTGCAACATGATCCCCACATCATCATATGTAATCATGTAATGGTTTATGAACAACTTGTGATATATGAAAAAGTATTACGATTGAAATCATTCGCTACATTAAATAATTTAAAAGTTATAAAACCAAACATGAAGATCCAATGAACCATGATATTATATGATTCATCATCGCAACTTTTGAATTTAATAATTTTTGAGTTTGGGCGCCTTCTCTTGACATATTTTTCTTGTTACGTGTGTAAGAAAGTTGTAAAACAGAACAAGGATGGAGAAACTAGGTAGCCCATGTCTATCCTGTTGACATTCAAAATACAATTATAACTAGAACTATTCTGCTAACAGTACAGCTACAAAGTCTGCTAGAATAAGTCTCCCCTCGCAAGCTTGTGGTTCCTGGTAAGAACATGAAGCTTTCAAGGTTAATTTTGTGAAGACATCTTCAAGCTGGTCATGTAGTGATGAATCAAGATTTATCCCCTTTAGCACAAAATACATAATGGTCATGAGCTCAATTTTTATCCCATAATTTCAATATATCTTTATTAATCTTCATTTAAAGAGCTCAGACAAAACTCTTGAGTCTAGGTATTGAGGTGGGCTCAGGCTAACACCCAAGCCCAGGTGCTCAACATCCACCCAGCACCTTCCTTGGTGGGCTCGGGCGCCAACCCTAGCCCGAGTGCTGGACGCATCCAGCATCTCCTTGTGGGCTCAGGCTAGAATCCATGTCCAGGTGCTCAACGTCCTCATAACACTTTTTTGGATGTGCTCAAGTACCAACCCTAGCCCGAGTGCTAGACACATCCAGCATCCCTTGTGTGCTCAGGTGGGGTGTCGAGTGCACTACCCGAGCCTAATCTCAACAAATGTGTCTTGTTAGGTCTTGACCTTTTCTTTCTACCCAAAAACATGTTTTAAGTTTTTTTTTTCTCATTAATATTTATATAAGAGATATTATCCCATATTAATGTTAATTAATGCTTGTATAAGAGATTTTTATCCCTCATAAATGTTATTATTGTGAAATTGTTCTTTAGCCCCTTCAACCAAGGAGAAGACAAGATTTAAAAGTTACAAATACTTTTTGAACTATTAGGTAAAAGATTCAAGCTTTTCTGCATAAAAAAACGTATACTCAACATAAGAATAATGTAATTTTTAGAATTTAATGTTATTTAGCCCATGTATTAAATCTTTTTCTCTCCAAATTTAATTGATTTTATTATTGAAAGTTCCTCAAACACCTTAAAAAAAAATTATAAGTACTTTTAAAGATATTCATCAAGATAGGTTATGTTTTTGTAAAAGAGAAGAGAGTTATTTAAAAAGACATTTTATCAACTCATAATTCAAACACCCAAAAAAAACCTTATTCCACTAGTATATTTGATTTTAACACCTTATCAAGTACAAATATATTGAACTTTGAGTAACCCCTATGAGAAATGTTCCCGTAAAAAATAATAGTCTATCTCTATGTGTTTAGTACGAGCTTTAAAGACTGGTTTAGATGATAGAAATGTTGTATCGACATTATCACACCATATGAACACAGGTTGTTGAAGATCTTGATCCAATTCTTTTTCAAAGTGATCGCAACCAAATCAACTCTACTGTTGCATTAGTCTATGATCAAGAAATAAGGTTCTTTCCCAAGTAAATGGCAAAGCCACCTGTAGAACTGCTACATATCTTTTTGCGTGTCTGCCCGATCTGCATCAGCAAAGGCCTGCAACTAATTGGCAGCAGAAGGTGTAAACAGTAGTGTTAGATAGTCACTGTGGACTATGTATGTGGTCACCTAATTCGAATTAGATAGTCATAGGGGTTTTGACGGATTTCGAAGCATCCATGTATTTGTGCTCTAGTCACAAGATTAGTGAGGTGTTTCTTCTGAGAAAGAAGAAATCCGTTACTGTGTGCAATAATCTTGATACCTAATATAAGTGATGCAGCTTCCTTAAATTACTATGAAGAGAGCTTACGAATAATCCAATCAAGTAGGGTTAAGCTATACGTACCCAGTTAAGACAATTAATTGGAAAGCTAAAGAATACGGAGAAACTACAGTTTATCCTTACCTATTTTGTTATTTTTTTTTTCAAAATTGTTTTTGTCTCTTATATCTTTCAAAATCATAGTAATTAAAAATTGAGTTTTATAATTTTTCTTTTTATCTTTTTATAGGATTAAAATGGTTTACGGGTTTGACAGGATAACCCAAATTATTTTAATTTACAGGTTTGTTGAGATGTCTTTTTTTTCTTGTTCTTTTTAATTTAAATTGACTTTGTTGTCTTTTTTTTTTTCTGATATAGTTAAAAAAATAGTTTCAGAAAAAAAAAAAAACATGTTATTAAAACTTTATAAAGTCCATAGACATGTTCACAGGTTAGATTGATTGACGTAATTTATGGGTGTGGCAAGTTTAACTCTTTTTTTTTTTTTTATCTATAAATATTGTGTTAATTGAAAATTTAGTTTTATAATTGGTTTTAATTTGTTTTCTATAAAGTTATCGCGATATCAAAAAATGTCTTGGTAATGGGCTGGTATTTAATTTTGCTATCATATATTTTTATTATCGTATAGTTAAATAAAAAAAAGCTTAAAAAAAAAACAAATTATAATCTCAGTGTAGTCTATAAAACCCGTTCGCGTACGAGTTTGACATGCTAGCCTAGGTTACCTGATTAATAGGTTTGATGGGTTTACCTACCAATCACATTATTTATTATTTATTTTGTCATTCAATATTGAATTGGTTAGAAAATAGATTGTATGATTTATTTTTGTTTGTTTTCTATAGGGTTATCACAGTTTTAAATAAATGTTTATTTTAGGTTTGATGTTCAATTTTACAAGCATCTATTTTTATTATATAATTAAAAAAATTTATTAAACTCAATAGAGTCCATGACCTGAGTAGCAAGGAGACCAGGGTTGATTCAATTTGTTATTGTCTCGATATTTTTTTTTTTTTAAATTTGTTATCTTGAATTTATTTATTTTTAAAGTTAAGCTATATTTTTACCATTCATTTAAATTATATTTGGATTCATAAAATCAATTAATTTAAGTCGGGTTAACTTTTACATGGTTTAATGAAAAACATAAATTAGATAAAAAGTTTGAGATATGATGTTTTAAGATCAATCCATTTAATTAGATTTGATAATACTATATATATAAAAAAAAACTCTTCGTGTACTTAATATTATTTTTAATATTTTTTAAAAATTAATCTACGGCAAACACAAGCCAATAGATTAGCACCATCTAAGTATACAAGTAGATAAATAACGTCATGATATCGTTGAAAATAAATAAAGAAGAATAAGTATGTCAACCTTGAAAGCTAATACTGAGCAAGAAATTACTGAGTCTATGAAACCACGCCCTTTGTGCTTGTTTCAACTTATATATGGACTTGTTAAGCTTGAAAATATAATTTGGGCAGCGCTAATCAATGAAGCCTTGGGATTGCAACATATAGGCATATTAAAAAGTAGGTTATGCAACGGCGGAGCCAGAAATTTTTTTTTATTATGGCTATTAAATAAATATATAAATATTTTTTAAGATTGATTATTAATTTATGTACATAAATTTTAAAAATTAATAGTAAAGTTTTAATTTAAATACATTATCCAAAATATTAAAAAATAAATTTGAAAGTACATAAATTAAAGCGAAAGTAAAAATAAACTCACTATTAAAGTTACATCCTTCGATGTTTTGTGGAATATAATTCATCTATAATCGAATCTGAATCGATATTGTAACAACCCCTCAACCGGGATAAAATAATAATCTCATATCAACTAAAAAAATAAAGTAATTAAAATTTTTTCCCTCTTTAATTCTTTCTTCCTTCACTTGATTTTTCCCTATATTAGTATTTTATAAGTTGAACTTTGTTAGTTTATAAGGTTATTCTCTCACTTTTTATTTTTTTCTTAGAATTTTTTTTTATATTTTTCCCTTACTTTTTTCTATTTCTCTCTCGCTTTTTCTTTTCTTTCTTCTTCTATTATTCTTCTGCTCAGTCGTCAACATATAAAAGGAAGGAGGAGCTGATTTTTTTTATTTTTTAATGGCAAATAACCATTTTACTCTTAATGAGTCATTTTTCTTTTATTTGATGGTCTTTTTTTTTTAACACTACCAAAGCTTCGTTCATCCTAAACTCTTAACTAGATTTTATTCAATATATTTTAAGATCCCTCGTAAAATTTCAACTCGATCTGATGGTTGGATTGAAAATTACGTCTAATAACGTAAAACTGATCAAATTGTAATTTTTCATCAAATTTCTAAATTTCTCTAAAAATTCTGAAATTTTAACCTAAGCTAAAGCATCATATTAGAAAGCTCTAAGTAAATTTTCAGAATTTTTTGATAACTTAATTGAGAATTATAAATTTGTTTTACATAAAACTAGTTAAAAATATATTAATAAAATCTTGACCTAGGCTAAAGCCCACCCAAGCCTTTGCCATGCCTCCGCCTATGAGGTTATGGAAACCATCTAGGTGGTGGCCCAGTGGTAAGAGCTTGGGACCAAGAGGTTTGCTTCCTCTGTGGTCTCAGGTTCAAGCCCTGGAGTTGCTCATATGATGGCCACTGGAGGTTTACATGGTCGTTAACTTCAGGGCCCGTGGGATTAGTCGAGGTGCGCGCAAGCTGGCCCGGACACCCACGTTAAACTAAAAAAAAAAAAGTAGGTTATGGAATGCACGGAGGTTCATGGCCTAGCGGTCCTAGTAAGGAATTCCCTATCTCTACACTCTAGGTTCGAACTTTAGTGTGCACACCTATCACCCCCGCGATATTTTACATGTCTACCAGGCTTCCAGGATGTTCAGTAGGTCCGAGGATTAGTTGTTGTGTGCGTAAACTAGCCCGAACATCCCGAGTTATATATATAAAAAAAGTAAGTTGTGGAAACCCGAAGTACATAATTTAATTGATTAAATTCTAGATTTGTTCATTAAAAATTATCAGTTCGAATCTCATAAATCTCAAGTCCACTGGAGGCTTATATAGTAATTAACTTTAGAGCTCGTGGGATTAGTCGAGGTGCACGCAAGTTGACTCAGACACCCATGTTAATTAAAAAAAGTAGATTATGGAACTTGAGGGGTAGCTTAACTGGTCAGGTTTTGGATTTGCTCCCCAGTAGTAACAAGTTCAAGTCCCCTCAAAGACATTGGAGGCCTATATGATCATTAAATTTAGAGCATGTAGAATTAGTCGAGACGCGTGCAAACTAGCTTGGACACCAACATTAATAATAATAAAAAAGTAGATTATGGAAATAAAAGAATTAATTATTAATAAAAAAAATGGTATTCAAAATACAACATTTTTAAAAAAAAATTCTTTCATGTTTACGAACAATTTTGAGTACGGTTGTAAAATTAATAAATCAAATTTAAATATATTTTTTTATTAATATGGATGTCCGGGTCAACTTGCACTCATCTCGACTAATCCCACGAGCCCTGAAGTCAACCACCATGTAAGTCTCCAGTGGCCCTAAGGTTTGTGAGACTCGAACTGGTAACTTGTAGAAAGCAAACTTAGAACCTAATAAGTTAAACTACACTCCTTAAAATTAAATTTAAACAACATTTTGAAGCATGGTCATGCTCGATTTAGTTTAGACTTTAGATGGAACCATTTTATTGATTATAATAGTTTAATTTTATTATTAGACAGAACCTTTCTGCTTTGAATAATCTAATATATAATCTACTTGTTTTATAAAAAATTTAAATTATTTTATTTATTTAAAATTAGTTTTTAATAATTTTATATTATTTTAATGTGTTGATGTTAAAAATAATTTTTAAAAAATAAAAAAATATTTTTTTTTAATATATATATATATAAGCAACTAATTCCTGCGGATTCAGATGTTTTCTGTAACACGAGGGAATATCCCACTGGAGTTTGCTTCGCACTGCACTGCTGGCACGCATCCAATACGGAGGATATTTGTCCCCCCCGGGAGAGTCAACGCATAAAACTTTCACTTAGAAATAGAGTCAACGCAATTATATCCATGTTCCAGAGAAATTTAGAGATCTATTCGTTTTCCCGTTAGATTAAGACCTGCATACAAAATCCATCTTCTTCTTTATCTTTATTTTTCAAACAGGAACAAAACCCATATTCAAGAAACATAATTTAATATTAACATCCCGATGGGTTTGTTCAAAAATAAAATAAAATTACTTGAGGGGACCAGTAAATTAGTAGAATCCTATGAATAAGTCTATCATAATCCAGACGAGTAATCCATCATAAGCTATAATTTGGTATCAATCTTTTTTGCACATAACAAGTTGCAGATTCAGAATCTGCGCGCAGAAATAGGGGCCAAAAAAGAAGAAACGTGAACCTGCCTTGTAAGGAAAGAAATGACATGAATCTGTGATATAGCAATATTGATAATATTAGCATCCTGGATATGATTTTGCTAGTCATGAAGATTTTGGAAAAAGAAAAAAAAAAGAAAAATGTAACTGTAAATTTAACTTCACAAAATTACAAGTAGCTAGCACCTTTATTTGGTGTCGTTGCCTTGTCTAACTTTCTTAATCTTGCCACCAAGATTTGCAGCAAGAGCTGGGGGAAACAAAGTTGCAACCTCGTTGGACAGATCAAGTAAGACTCTCCGTCGAGGCGATTTTCGTTTGGTTGATGGAAGTGATTTAGGTTTTCTAGGTGCAGGCGGACATTGAAAAAAGACAGGGATTTTGCAATCCGAAGAAGTTGGAGTCTTCGAACCATCACCATGATCACTATCTCCAACTTGGAAAGCTCCTAAAGATGAGAATTTTATCTTCAAAGTAGGTACCGAGATCTTGCATTTATCTTCTTGCTTCCCTTCTTCTTCAACTTCTTTTTCCTGATGAAGCTCTTGAGCTACAGTTTCACCGTCATCTCCAAGTTCTAATGTGGGTCTCGCAATGAAATTGAATTCCTTAGGATTCGGATCTTTCTCAGAGAAAAAAATCTGAGAGTTAGGCAACCCCGTTAACGAAAATGGTTTCGATTCCGATAACATGGCAGAAAAACCTCTCTTGATCAAATTAATAAAGCAAACACAGGACAAAACCCAGTCGAAATCTAAAGCTAGATCTTGAGAATACTAGCTAGGGTACTCTAGCAAGTAGGGAAAAGGGACAAGCAAATACTGAATATAGCTTTAGATTGCTAAGAGTAGGCTGTAGCCATGGAAGGAGAAATGCTTGGTATTATAGAATACAGTGGTGGTGGCTGAGAATCAAATCGTAAAAATGGCCGCCTTTTCGGTCTCTTTGGTGAATGTTTCTTAGCTTGTTTGGGTTTCTAGCTATAGAAATGTTCTTGAAGGGAGAGAGAGAACGTAGGAAACTTAGAAAAACACTTCGGCGAAGGATCCAATGCAACATATATTGAGCATTTACATAAACTCACTCTTCTTTATCAAGAAGAAAAAGAAAATAATAATAATAATTAAAAAAAAAGTCCCTCGCTTGAGAATGAGGTTCACTCTTTATCGGGTCAGCCATTAACTAGCTATTATAACCTCTGTGGCTTGAGCATCGCAATCGCTTTTTTCTCTGATTTCTACGAACTTTGATGCACGTGGTTTACTACAGGAAAAACCCATCTCGTGCTAAGCCACTATTATGTTACTCTTCTCGCAATCCTCCTCTCGTTTCTCGCCATATTTTATGACTCTATAAAACTTCTCGTCTCGTAGTCGATGTTTTTTTGTTTTTGTTGTGTCGCCAAATCCTTTAATTTTAGAAAATTCTCAATTAAGTCATTTTATTAATATTTATTAGCATAACACTATTAATTGTCGATAATAACTTTAAAAAATCAACTTCTTTCTAAGCTTACTGTTGCGACACTTGGCAACTTAATATTTTACTTTCTTTGTTTTTACTATTTGTCTTATTTTATTTTTATCTTTTTATGAGGCTGTATAGTAGGAGCCTATGAGATGCCGTTGCTTTCGAGGGAGGAGGAAAAGAACTACGAACCATTACTTCTTGGACAACCCTTGTTATCGTGTAGCTGGTTAATTAAATATTTTTTTGTATTTTTTATTAGGTTTTATATATGATTATATTTAAAATCTTGATTTTATAAAAGTTAAAATAATTTATTTGTAGAAATATATTATTTATTTATTTATTTATTATATAAAAAATCGTTCTCAATACAATAGTTTTAACAAATCAGATATTTAAAAAAAAAACTACAATTAAAAATATTTTTTTAAAACTATAATAGTAAAAGCTACTAAAATGTGAAACAGACACTAAACGTGACAACTTTTTCCTCTAGAATTTAACTCTTTAATTTTAATTATAATTTTGAGGATTGATTCAAATAAAAATATAATTATTAAGTTAATTAAATAATGTTATTTAAAAAATTCTTAAGATTTAGACTCATTAAAAAATTTGACAAATTAACTAGATTTTATTAGATTAATATATCATCTAGTTTAATTAAAAACTAACTTAGATCAAGTTTTTAATTTTAAATTTCTTGAATCAACTTACAAAATTAAATCAAGTTTAATAACTATAATTATAAAAATAATGTTATATATTATGAAAATTTCATCAAATCTTCATATTCATTTTATTCCGTCCATATTTTCATCACTGTGAAAAACTATTAGAATTTTTTTAAAAAAAAAACTAGTTATTGCTTCTTTTTTTTAATTACATGAAAAGCCTTTTTTGTTTTTTTAATCTTTTTTCACCAGCTAAGCAAGAATTCTGGGTGCTTATATTGTCTCTTAAATTGGGTGCGAAACGACAAATTGTCCGGTGGTTGATGGGGTCCGAGTTAAGCATGTTGGATCTGATCTTTTGGTGAAGCAACAAAGCCACCTGTGAAGAAAATTCTTTGACAACATTAATGTCGTGTTCACATGATAAAAACTCTTGATTGCCGAGGCTGCCTTTCAAATTTGATATGTGTGTACTGTACAATATTGAGACAAAAAAATAAATCAAAGATACATTAAGAGGCCTTTTTCTTCCGCAAAATATTCTGTCCAAAATAAATTTTGAATTCCAAGTAAATTTTATGTCCGAGGCATGTGTTCTGTTGAAAAATTAGAAGGCATTTAAACAAAGGAACAATATCGTTAGAAAATAACGAATTAAATTAATACGGAAGAAGTATGATAAGAAATTATTTAAAAATATAATACTAAATAAAAAAATTAACGGTGAATTTTGATATGCAATTACTTTGATGTCAAATTACTTAGATTTTGTCGGACTCAATAGTTTTATCTTTTATTTTTCAAACTTATATCAAAAAACTTTAATTACATTAAATGTGAGAGCAGGTTTATTTGGCTAAAGTCCCTTTAACTAATTATTTATTGATAATGTTCAAAAGTATTTTGAGGATAAGGCTTATATCCTGGATAATTAATAAATCTCTTAGTTCTTACAATTTGATTCATTCTCCTCAACCAAGATGGTTAAGTGTTGATACCTGTAAAATGTTCTCTTTGATGAATTTAAGGACTCTCCGATGCTTGAGTAAGTATCATTTTTAGAGAAAAAACTATGATATTTTAGAGATAGACTCTAAAAATTAATATGCTATAGAGAGTGAAAATTGAAAACCTCTCTTAAATAAAAAAAAATAAAGTTAATGGAAATATGGAGGGCTCTTAAAGGACTTGTATACAATATCTTTTGCATAAAATTAATGTCGATGAAAATATGGTAGACCCTTAAAAGAATTTTATACACCTAAGAGTGTAGTGAGAGTACGATCTAAAATATAGCTGAACCCATGGAAGCCAAGCTTTTTTCCCAAGGTTGAGCCTATTAGTACTAAGCTTTTCTTTTAAGTTGAGCCCATTGGAGTTGAGCCCGGGCATGTTGTCTGAGATCGTGGATTTTTTTGGTTTTTAGAGAGTTTTTTAGGCCTATTAAATTTGAGTTTAGTAGTATCCCTCCAAGTCTCTGATATTTTATATACAAATACTTTGTAAAATTGCCTATAACAACAGGTTTGTTGAATCTTCTCCGCATGAGAAGAGAGATGGAAACCCCAGCAAATATAACAAAGAGCTTGAGTGTAGGGGCATATACCATGGTTGAAGAAGAATTTACAAGCATGTAAAGGGAAACCATGGAGGAATCCATACTGGAAAAAAAGTTATAATAGGTGAAAAAACTCATAGAGAAGGATCTTGTACTTGGAAAAAATTTTAAAGGGTGAAAGGGTGAATCTATGTCGACTCCCATACTTCAAAAAAATTTCAAAAGGTGAAATGAGACTCAAGAAAGGTCAGTCTATACTTAAAAAAATTTCTAAAAAGCTGGAGGGAACCGAGAAGAATGAGCCTTTATACTTTAGAAAATTTTCTAAGATACCAAGGGGAACCTGAAAAGAGTTAGCCTTATGCTTAGAAAAAATTCTAAGAAGCTAAGGGGAACCCAATGAGGATGAGCCCTATACTTAAAAAAAAAAAAATTAAAAGACTAAGACGATCCCATATCGACGTTCATACTTAGAAAAATTTCTAAAAGGCAGTGAATACAAACTCATGTCCACAACTATACTTAGAAAAATTTCTAAAAGTTGGGGGAAACTTATGTCGACGCCTATACTTAGAAAGCATTTTAAAAGGCGAAGAAGATAGACTCATGTCTACACCTATACTTAGAAAAATTTCTAAAATGTTAAGGGGAACACTAGAATGGTGAGCTTTATAACATAGAAAATATTTTAAGAGGCTGAAGGGAACCTTTATCGACGTCCATACTTAAAAAAACTTTAATGGTCGTAGAGGGAGGCTTGTGGCGTTCTAATTGATGGTGTAGGGCTTGGAAGCCCATACTAAAGAGAGATCACACTATAGTAGGAGGTATATGGCCTTTTTAGTGAAGGTGTGGGGCTTAAAAGCTTGTCATTGGAGAAAGATCTTACTAAAGAGTAAGAGGCATGTGGCCTCCTTGGTAATGGTGTGAGGGTTTGAGAGCCCTCCACCAGAGAGTGGTTTCATTGGAGTGAGAGAAGTAGATGGCATTTCTAGCATTGTAATTGGGTGTAATAGCCCCTCATTTAAGAGTTATTGAGTTTTTTTTGCCCTGTGATCTCCATAACCATAACATGGGCCATAAAACCCCCTACTAGAGAGATGTCATGTCGGAGAATGGGATATTCAAGATCATCTCTGAAGATAGCATAAGGTTTGAGAATGTATCTGAAAATGTATGTTAGTTCTCCAAGTTCCAATTAACCTTGATGGTATATATTTGGCCATATGATGGAGGTCTTGTTGCTTTGTTGAGATTGTTCATCTCAAACTATTATGAAGGGTGAAGCTATCATGCTAGGAAGAACTCGTTCCAAGAAGAATGTGTGATTGTACTAAAGATAATCCCTTCAAATGAAATTGTGCAATCACATTAAAAATAACCTCTTCCAAGGAAATCGCGCAGGAGTTCATAAAACCACCACTAAAGATTTGTAGATAGAAAATGTATGTTAGAGAAATAATTATTATAATTTAAAAATAAAAAAATTATTATTATTTTAAAATAAACTTATTTCCTATTAAGAATAATATATCCTAATGTGATTTGTTGAGTTCTAGGAAACGTTATGACCCATCCTTTTAGAGAATGATGCAATTGTATTAGAGAGACCCCTAGTCAATCCATCCTAAGGGTGGGGCTATTGTGAGTGCCAAGACTTGGTGAGATGACAAAGCTTATTTTTGCTTCATCAGTTAACACAGTCTATGTGAGGGTTTGCACTTAATTGATGAGTTGTTGGAAGTCCAAATGAGCAGAAATGCTCGCAGTAACATGTAGATCCATCAAGCGTTCTAACTTAAATGTGTCATGGTTATGTGCTATAAAATAAATTAGAAATGTAATTAGAAAGAAACTAATGATTTTTTTTTTTTTATCAATTTCCACAAACGATGCTAATTGATGATATCCAAAAACACCTAAGTAGTTTAGATGGAAAACTTATGTCTTGGATAATTAGTTATGTCTTAATTCTAACAATTTGATCCATTCTTCATAACTAAGGTGGCTAGGGGTTGGTACCTACAAAAGGTTCCCTTTAGTGATTTTGAGGACTTTTCAATGCTTAAATATGTATTTTTTTAGAGAAAAAACTATAATATTTTAAAGAGAACTCTAAAAATTAACATGCAAAAAAGAATAAAGATTGAGATCCTGGTGTTTGAATGATTCATGGTATATTTGTAGCCTATGAGTCTTATCTCTTTATAGAGAAAAGGGGCTAAAAGTAATTTTTTCCTGATAATTTTAACAAGAGAAAATATCATTGATATATATATATATATATATATATATATATATATTAATAAGGGATAAATATTTCTTACACAAACATTAATGTTAATAAAATTATGATGGGCTTTTAGATGATTTTTATACAACGTCTCTTACATAAGTAAAGCTCGTCAGAATTTAATGCTTTTAAAAAATATAGAGATATTAAATAACAAAATAAATTAATACAGGTGAAGTTCACCTCTATATTATTTAAAAATATAGTACTAAATAAAAAAAAACTAACAGTGAATTTTGATTTGCAATTATTTCAATGTCAAATTACTTAAATTTTGTCAAATTTAATATTTTATCTTTTATATTTATATATATTTGTTAATTATATTAAATGTGGAGCGGAGTTACTTGGGCCAAAGTCCCTTTGATTAATTTTTTTATAGATTTATTTACGAATCACGCTGAAAGAAAAGTGACTTGCTTTGGAATTGACATTCAAAATTAATCCCACCAACACTTTCTGTACCCCTCTTTCTTACCTGTATATTTGAAATAACTTCTCTTAAAAAGAGAGGGTAAATTGGATAAATGATATACTTTCACAGACTCAAGTCAAATAAATTCTATAACTTTAAAATCTATTTTAAATAAAAGAAAGAATTGATAAGTCAAACCAACTCAATTCAATCTATCTGAATATTTAAAATCAATCATGACATAAAATTGATTCCAAATAAGCTCCTAGATTCCTTCATGCCGTTCTAGATAACAAGATTTGGTAAGTTTATTGTAATTTTAAATGTTTTTTTTTTTTTTTGTAAAAAAAATGAAATCTAAGATCATAAAAAGACCGGTGAGACTGTGAGAGCATGATTGTGATTGTTACAATAAAAAATTATTTTATTTAAAAATATATTAGAATAATTTTTTTTTATTTTATAAAATTTATTTTTAATATTAATCCATTGAAATAATAAAAAAAAAAAAAAAAATTCAAAAACATTTATTAAACCACGATGTGAAACATACAAGTGAGTCTCGTAGGCCTTCAAATGATAAATTGACGATATGATCCCTTGATCTCTCTCTCTCCAGCGGAAAGTGGGGGGCCATTTGGATTGCATGGATTTCATCACATCATAGACGTGAAAAAAGGTGTGCTTAATTTCACGCGGCTCCCTCATGCCTGCCTTTTGTTTTCTCTTTCTGCCCCAAATCTTATGTGATTTGCATTTCACCCCTAATTGTTTAACTTCAAAAGTTTTTTATACCAAATAAAATCGCTCATAAACAATAATTTAACATACACAACGCCATAAAGGCATTTGATAATGGTATAGACAACAACAAGAGAGCTTAAATAAAAGGAGTAAGTTATCTCCCTGTGTACACAAATTTGTGTATTCAAAACCGAAAAAGATATTAAAGCGTAACTACATGGGCTAATATATTGTTCATCTTCTAATTTTAATTTTAATTAAAATTCAAAAAATATGAGACCTAACTGGTTGATGAGAGTATTTTCTACGCGGTGGGCAAATGAACAGCTAAAACCAAAAAATTGTCATTTTAGCTACTATCTTTAATTTTAACATCTCCAACGGCATAACTATTTGAATAGCTAAAATACATTTTCTTCTACTAAAATGCTATTTCTATATATCTATGTAAAATGCTATTTTTATATATCTATGTAGAAAAGCCAGAAATGAGGAGAAAATATATATATTTGTTGCCCAACATCTCTTTATTTACAGTTGGTATCTATTTTTCTTTCTAAAAACAGAACAAGAAGAAGAAAAAAAAAACCTTCAAATCTCAAAGCCTGAAAATTTTAACAATATGATATAAAATTAAAAATATTAATATAAATACATTTTGATTTGAAGAATTTAAAATTTAAACTTAAAATTATATCTTTTAACTTTCATATAACTTCATTAATTTTATAAATTACTCATGTTAATTGTATAGTTAATATCATGATTATATTATATATAAAAAAATAGTTTAATATAAAATATATTAAAATATAATTGACTCTTCTAAATAATATTTTACTATTAAAATGTACATAAATAAAAAAGCTATATTTACATATAGAAAACTAACTTATCAATTTGACTCTTGAAAATAACATCTCCCATTAGAGTCACATTTTCATACCTTTACAATGGCTACAATTTTTTTTATAACACACTCTATTATCATTATTATTATGATAGAAGAATAACTGGTATTGCAATATCCATGGTCCTATGGACTTCGTTTTTATGCTTTTTCTACAGTAGAACGTATCCTAAAACCTCCAATATATAAAGACTTCACGAGTCAGGGGTAGAAGATTAATTAATATAACATGATAGCTTGGAGGTGAAATAGCAGCAAAGATGAAGGAGAAAGAATGAAAAACACACGAAAATAGAGGGCTACAGTGACAAAGCGTCCTCGAGGCCTAGCCTAGGTGCCTTGGTTTCACCACTGGTTGCATGCTAATTAAATAATGTTGTGATTAGGAGTGAGAATGGTAATGATAACGTGGGGGAAGACACTTAAAACGAAAAGCGAACACACACTCTCATGGCGCATAATTGCATCTCAGCCTCATGCTTAATCATTTTGCTTCCCATCTACGATCATCATGCCCCATCTCTTACAATCATCCCTTCCCATTTTCATTTTCTATCCCCGGTGCTCCTCCTTTCCGGGTTTCTTCCCATCATTTCCCTCCATTTCCCGCCATTTTCTGCTCACCGGCAGTGTTCTTTGTGAGTGATAATGTAATTACTGCACAAAAAAGGGTTTAATTAGTCTCACTTACGGTAAGTTTGACAGTTCATTAATTAATCTGATCGAATAAACCATATAATTCCCCAGTTGACACCTATGTCTCTAGCTAGCTAGGTAGAAAACAATCTTGTGGAGGATGCTGATAGACGCCGCTGATTCATGTAGAAATGTGCAGATTCCTGTGTCTCTAGCTACGTAGATAATGAAATCTGGTCGCATATTGGCTACACGCAAATATACTAGCTACTAGCTGGATATGCCATGTGCATATTTATTTTGTGTTTTAAAAATATTTTAAAATAAATTAAAATTTTTTTATTTTTTTATTTATTTTAAATTAATATATTTTTAATATTTTCAAATTATTTTGATATGTTGATATTAAAAATTATTTTTAAAAAATAAAAAAATATCATTAATATATATTTTGATACAGAAAGTTATTTGAAAAGTAATCACAACTATATTACCAAATAAAAATTAAGAATCACCTCAACACGTTACCTAGGAGTTCTTTATTTAGATTTTTTATGAAATCTGTAATATTATTTTATTTTTAAAATATTTTTAGTTTGGAATTGAAAATAAATTGAAACGATATTTTTTTTTAATTTACAATAAAAAAATATATAAAATAAATTAATTTAAAATAAAATAAAATAAATTTTATAAAACACAAAATTAAACATGTTTGTACTTGAAACAATATATATATAGAGGTTTGGTCAAGAAGGGGCCGGCGTGTCATGGTCATTTTATGTTGGCTTCCACCTAGAATGAATGATCGTACGAGCTAAAATGATCATGGGCGGCCGGCCCCTTTGTTTGACCATAAGAACCCAAGAGGAAAACGTTTATTCTTTTTCTTCTTGCCTACTTGATCAAGTAAGAATTTGGATCAATCTCTTCTTATCATATTATTCCATATTGTCTACATGGATGACCATAGACGACGACATATATATTAAGTCAGGAGAAATTTGCGAACGGTTTTTAGTTTTGCAAACAGAATCGATTTTAATTGATGATTCTTGTGTTGACTTAGACAATATGTGTCTACATAAGTAAAACTATGAAATATTTTGACCTATATGCATATTTTAAATCACAATTCTGTATTTTTAATTAGATATTCAAGAATGTGGTAATGGTTGTTTTTTGCTCAAAAATATTTTAAAATAATATTTTTAAAAATTATTTTTAACATATAACATATATCAAAATAATATGAAAAAAAAAAATATATTTTTTTTTAAAAAATAAAGACATAATCATATCAACATAAATCAATCGTTAATTCAATTTTTGTTTTCTTTCGGTGTAGATTCCTGAAAACCAAATGAAAAATACCGAGTAGTATGAACATTCAACGACTCATGCTTAGATGATTCGCAGGAAATCATAATAATCAATTCCTATCTCAAAACCAAGAAAACTAATATAAAAAAAGACAAGAGGAAACGGGGGATCATTTGTCAAAAAAATTAAATAAATTCGAAGTGACTTTTTTCTTTTCTTTTTTCACACACTTTAGATTTCAATCTCTTAAAATATAAATATATTTATATTAATTATATGTAGCAGTAATAAAAGCTTGAGACTAAAAAAATTTGTTTTTTTATGTTTTTAGATTTGAGCCCTATAATTATTTATATAAGAATCACTGAAAATTTATATAATTATTAATTTTAAAATCTATAAAATTAATTAAGATATATACTAGCAGATACAAATACCTGCATTAATTAAAAAATTATATTCATACTAGTCAGTGGTCGTTGCACCTAGCATAACTAACTCAGCCGCACCTAGCATAACTAGCTCAGCCCAGACCCATAGGCCTAGCATACCAGGCAAACCTCGCAGGCCTGCTTCGTTTTAAACTTTATTATTATTATTATTATTTGGGTTATAAGGAGGGGATAAAGCCCCAACGACGAAATTGAACACCTTTAATGTCAATTCCACATCAAAGAAAGACAAAGCAAAGTTGAACGACACCTCTATCTCCGAACAAAAATCGAATTTTGTTAACCAAATGACCGTGGAGACACCTCTAGGTTTGTTTACTGGATATCACAAGTATCATAAATTTTTTATCATTAAAAACTTATATAATTATTAATTTAAAAATTTATGAGATTAATTAATATACACACAAACTAATCTGAACATTCATATTAATAAAAAATAAAATAAATCAAATTTTGTTGACCAATCAATAATTCTAATAGCCTCTGTTTACTATGTTATGTTTGGGGAAAAAATAAAACTTATTTCATTCATTCATCCTTAAGTTTTGTTTGTTTTCATTCAAGAATTATAAATTCTCTCAATTTAACTTAAACTTGTTTCAGAAAAATAAAGTGTCTTTAGCGTGTAAGGTAACATACTTTATAAGACAAATCTATAGGAAAATGTTAATTTATGGTGTGGCTTATTTTTTCCAGAGCTAACTATAAATTATTTTCTGTTGCAGTTAATTATTTTATATCTGGTTTAGTTTTGGAAGAATAACATTGAAAGATTTAAAATCACTTATTAATCTTAACTCGAAATTAGCAGATTAGATTATGCTTTCTAGAAGCTAGCCATTAGACAGGGTGGTTGACTGGTATCTCGGCGATTTGAAGACATCCCTGTGTTTTAAGCTGGGTGGTTCGATCACTTTCCAGTCATAATATGTGGTTTTTGACGAGTATTAGAGCTGGAAATGAGTTGACAATACGGGAGGCAGCGTTGGCACCTAGCTAGCTCCATATTCGTTGTTTTAAGACACTAAAAACTCCCTGATAAAGACCAGGGCTTTGATTTTGGATAGCCATTAGAACAAGAATGATAAAGACAGATGTAAAATGAACTATGACGTGATTAAAACTTAGCTAGTAATTATTTTAAAATCAATTAGTGGTCTTGTCCCAATGCGTAAGCCACCAAATAATATCGGATGCAATGTTTAAACCCCCGTAAAATATCTGGTCCTCTACTTATTTGATGAAATCGTGTTTTTTTAGAGAATAATATAAATTATATTTGAAAATTTTATTTAACAATTTAAGTTTTTGAGGTGAGACGGTTCTTTGATATAATATCAGAGCCTTCGAATCTTACCATTCTAATTTATTTGATAAAAATTAAGTAAAAGGTAATATAAGTCTATATAAGTTTTAAATCTAAAAAGATTTTTATTTGAAGAAGTGTGTTAGAAAATAATATAAATTATATTTAAAAACCTCATTTAATAACTTTAAGCTATTAAATTAAAATGTTTTTTTTTTATATGTTTGAAACACCAATGCTAAGTTAGGTCTAGAGTATTATAAGTCTGTCAACAGGTTGAGAAAGCTCGAAGATTGATCTCAATTAGGTCTAAAATGTCTAGATATTGGCCGTGGTTCGGACCTGTTAATTGAAAAACATGAGATCCAATGCCTCAAGTATGTCTAGGGTGGTGCTTAAGTGTTAGGTCAAACTAGGCCAAGTTCAATGTATATTGAGCCTATGAGGCTAGGTTTTGTTATGCTTGGTTTGCATCACAGGAGGTAAGAGCAAGACTAGGGTTCAAGGGTTGGTTCAGGTTAGGTTCAGGACTCCTAGAGTTATGTGGTGCTGACTTGAGGACTTTATGTGGTCGAAGGGAGGCTACACCATGTCTAAGGCAATACTCAAGGTTCAAGTTAGTTCTTTGATTCTAGATGTCGAGTTTGTATTTGATCCGAGGGATCGAAAGCTGGGATAAACCTTGATATTATAAAGTATTTCATGTCTAAGGTACATGGATCTAAGGTAGGCTAGTTTAGCCTTGATAAATTTAACACAGCATTAAGAATATTTGTTTAACATCTTAGATTGAACCTTTAATTGTAGAGAAAATCAATTTAATCTATCTAAAATTCAATAATTCATAAAAATTGTTATGAAAATTACACGCAATAATGCTTAAATAGCAGCCAAACTAACATAAATTAAAAAAAAAAATCAAAAGAACTAGAAAAGTAAAAATATATGGAAAATTCAAAATAACATCTTCTTGATTTAACCTTAGCTAGTTACAATACCCAACCCTCTTTGGATCTAGGCAGGGAGAATATTGTGACAAAATTCAACCTCCATTTTAAGATTACATCAAGAATTTTAGTTTTTCAGTTAGATAAAAGATTTCATACATTTAAACTTTTTTAAATTTTAATTTGTTTATATAGTATATAAATATATCCATTAGACTTTACAAGTTAAAATTTAATATTTATTGAGATTTGATATATCTTAATCATTTTAGAATGAAATTGCATTGATTAACCCACTTATTTGTAATGATAAATACATCATACTTCATAGATCTAGAACATTTGAAGATCAAGTTTGGAATGCTAAATTCAAGACAATTTTGAAGGCATCAAACTAACAACTAAAAAGATTGAATTTTTTTAGGCATGCAAAAATTTTGGGTCTTCCATAACATAGGGCACATGTATAAACTAGTGTTGATCTAAAGTTACCAGGTTCAGATATATCTTGACTTGATTCCTAAGTAACTTTTCCTTAATTTTAATTTCATTGCATTACAATATAATTATACAGCCAGAAAAACTAATATAATGGACGATTCAATTGCATTAAATCATATTTTATTACAATACATCGTTCTACACATGTTTTTGGCAATGACCAAAACGTATAACTTTTTACTCCGAGATCGCTCGCTCGCTTCAGCTCATTCCATAAGGATTCTCCTCGTACGATCCTTTCATAAACAAAGATAAAAATAAACCTCCGTCAATCCTGCCATTGTCTCTTTCCTCCTACTTACGTGCCCTTTGCTTTGCATCTCCATTCAGTCAACACAAAATTCCAATGGTCACCACCGTCGTTCATTTCTGCGAAACCGACAGATAGTGAAAAAAATCTCACTTATGACTTGCCCTCTCTTACCAAAGCCTGTGACTGACGAAGAAACGCCAAATCCTCTATCTCTCTCTCTAGTCTCTCAAGCAAAATAGAGCTCCTAAATCCTGCCCACCCGCCCCACCACAACCCGAACCCGAATTCCCATTCTGTGGGGTTCGGTTTCGGGTCTAACGGGATGTTGAGCTCTCAGTTGCCGGACATTGCGGAAGAAAGTAGCAGCGAAAGAGTTTATGTGGCTTTAGGGAATTCTATAGAGAAAGCTGTGAGCTTGCTCAACTGGGTTTTCGAAAGCTTGGGAACCAGACAAATTTGTTTGCTTCACGTTCACCGTCCCTCTCCGCTGATACCTACTCTCTGTAAACTCTATCTCTCTTGCTTCCTTTCTTTTTTGGTTCTTGGTCTATGTACTGCACTCGAATCTTGAAATGTTTGCTGAATTCAATTTATTTCTTGTTTTGTTTTCAAATCTTGTTGTTTATTCACTTGTTGGTTTATTTTTAGAAAGTTTCTTGGATCCAAGATGGGATTTTTCTTCATTCTTTAATTTACTGTTAATTTTTGTTAGGATTTTTTTTAACTTTGCTTTACGACTAAGATTTGTAAATTGATTTCCAGTTATATAGGAGTATATAATCACATCTTTGAGATTTTTATTGTAGTGGGGAAGCTTCCAGCTAGTCAAGCAAATGCTGAAGTGGTGTCCGCATATAGAAGGGAGGAGAATGAACGGACGAAGAAACTTTTTGATTATTACTTGATCATTTGTCGTAGAGCAAAG
The DNA here is from genome assembly GCF_005239225.2 of Populus alba. NCBI lineage: Eukaryota > Viridiplantae > Streptophyta > Magnoliopsida > Malpighiales > Salicaceae > Populus > Populus alba. The sequence goes on from NC_133284.1 coordinate 28,448,840, forward strand.
GTGTGCTATCTCCCAGATCAGATCTCTGTACATGTAGGAGAATGGTATTTTAATGTTGCTTGGAAAGTGATTTTGATGTCACTGAACTGTAAGCCAGGACACTACTCTTCCTGATCTACTCCTGCTGTTAAGAAATGCAGCCTTGCCTTTGACCCTGCTGTCAAGCTTTTTTTAAGGATTTTTTTTTTAATTTAATAGCAACTTGATTTAGCTGTATTACTTTTATGAATCTGCATGTAGAGTAACCACTTGAATGATTCTTCATTTCAGAAACTTGCATTCTTTGCTAATCATCTCAGGGAAAATGCTCATTGTGCAGGTTGAAGCAACTATTGTTACAATTGAAAGTGACCAAGTTCATAAGGGAATTGTAGAATTGGTGAACAGACATGGTGTCAGGAAGCTTGTTATGGGGGCTGTAAAAGAAAGGTAAGCAGACAACCAGTATTATCACAATCACTTATTCCAGTATTTCAGAGATCTCCATTAAGTGTTTCTTTCGTGAAAATACTTTTGTTGATTCTAGCAGCGCAACAACTGTCTTTGTGCATAGTTTCATGTTTGTTAAATCTGTAAGCCATGCACCGATAGATTTGAAAGTAGAACTACAACGCATCATCATCTCTAAAGACAAATATACATTCTCTGTCAAAGACTACTCATTTTTTGAATGTCACTTCAGAACAGAAGAGTAATACCTTACTTATCATCTTGCCTCTGTAGCAAATTTCATCAGCAGACTTGTATTTCTTCGCACAAACTTTCTTTTACTATCTGTTTTACATACTGGAGCATTATTGCTCTACTGGGAGCTTTAAATGTTCCTTTCTATAATCAATCCTATTGGTTTGATACAGTTGTATGAAGGTCAAAAAGAGCTCCTGCAAAGAAAACTATGCTGTGAAACATGCTCCCTTGTTCTGTGAGATATGGTTTATCAACAAAGGGAAATGTATATGGACAAGAGAAGCTTCTGAAAATTCAAATCCTCTCCAGGGTTCATTTAGTTCAACAAGAAGCAGCTGTGCTTCAAGATGCATTTCCACTGAAATGAGAGTGTCTTCAGGTTCTGATCCAAAAGTGGAGGAAGAAAGCTCATATTCTCACATTGAAGAAGTGAGTTTAGAAGCAGAAGCTTTGGGGAATGAAGCATTTGAAGAGTTGTTGAAGTGCAAAACATTGGAACTGGAAGCAATGGAAGCTTTCAGCAAGGTAACCACACTTGAGTATTCCTGGTTCATTTCTAGATCTGGTTTGTAGATCATGTGGCTGTTTTCTGACTCCTCAGAGTGTAAACTCTGGAGGAGACTGTAAATTAGTGGTCAACTCACTTTGTGCGCAGCATGTTCTGAATCTTCTGGGTAGAAACTTCAACATTCTTGTGCACCTCACACCAGAGGGTCTGAATCAATTGTAAGGAAATAAGGTCAATTAGTCAGCAAGCAAAGAAAATTTGGGATGCCCGTCACACTTTTTTCACTTTTATTTGTTGTGAAGTTTCAATTTTTTTTTTAATCAGGTGAACAGATGAAAAATTGCTTAAGAAATAGACAGGAATGTTTCATGTTCTTTTTTAATGTGTTCCTATAGCTTTCCTTTTCAAATTACTTCTTGTAATTTTATACAAATTCACATCATGGAATCTGGCAAGTTGTCCCAAATATATTTTCTCGCCCTATCATTGAAAAATCTTAGTACCCACATTTTTTTTCCTCGAGATGTTTATTTGGACTTCCAAGTGAGGGGAGTGTGCTAGCTATTTGAAGATTTAAGCAACGTATGATTGCAATAAAAAATAGGTACTCCTGGTCATTTCCCTGTGGCTAACTTTGTTACATGCTGTATTGGTTCTTCATTGGAGAGAATCTAATTACACTCTTCTTATCAGGTCAAGATCTATGAATCTGCTCTTGTATATGAAGTTAAACTTAGAAAAGAAGCTGAAGATGCACTCAATAATACAATACAGGATCAAGAAAAGCTATTGACAGAGAAAGATGAAGTAGCTAGAAAGCTAGAGAGAACCATGAGAAATGTTTCTCTTCTAGACATTCGTGCACAGGAAGCAAATCGCAGGTGTGAGGAAGCTTCTGGAGAATTAAAACTCATTCAAACATCCATTTTGTCTCTGCGGCACGAAGAGCAGAGGATCCGACGGCAGAAAATGGAAGCTGTGCATTGGCTTGAGCGGTGGAGAAGCCCTGGGCAAGCAGGAACTGCAAACTGCAATGGGTTTCTTGGAATCACTGAAGAGTTGCCTGAATTAGCAGAATTTTCTTTGTCTGATTTGCAAACTGCTACGTGCAACTTCTCTGAGAGCTTCAAGCTTGGTCAGGGAGGTTGTGGTCAAGTTTACAAGGGTGAAATGTTGGGTAGAACTGTTGCTATAAAGAGGCTGCATCCAAATAACATGCAAGGGCAATCAGAGTTTCAAAAAGAGGTTAGAGCTCTTTGTAACTCTCTCTCTTTCTGTCTGTGCAGAGAGAGATATCCCATATAGTTATTTGGATGTATCACTACTAATCCTTTCAATGCCTTACTCATGCCTTGAGTGTCCGTGGGTATTTGAAAATTATTTTGGATGATTCACTGGTCAATATGATCTTCATACTTTGATGTTTTGTATGATTGGCCAACAATATGCAGTATTTAACGAGACACATTAAACCATCTGACTTGGAATCTAGAATTTCCCAGCACCATTTATCTCCCACAATATATCTGAAATAACCTTTAGTATTTATTTGAGCAGGTCCAAGTTCTTGGCAAACTACAGCATCCTCATCTGGTGACTCTGCTTGGTGCGTGTCCAGAAGCATGGTCTCTTGTGTATGAGTACTTGCCCAATGGGAGCCTCCAAGACCGCCTTTTCCAGAAAAGCAACATTGCCCCCTTGACATGGAAGATTCGAACACGTATTATTGCTGAAATCTCAAGTGCCCTTTGCTTCTTGCACTCTTCCAAACCTGAAAAGATTGTCCATGGTGATCTGAAACCACAAAACATCCTGCTAAATTCTGAACTTAGCTGCAAGATATGTGAGTTTGGAATTTGCAGGTTGGTAACAGAGGATAGTCTTTATCAGCCAAGTTTTCGTTGGAGCACTATTCCAAAGGGTTCCTTTCCATATACAGATCCAGAGTTCCAAAGAATTGGAGTCTTGACACCGAAGTCTGACATCTATGCCTTTGGAGTAATCATTCTACAGCTACTCACCGGTAAGCCTCCTGCTGGATTGGTAGGTGAGGTGCGTAGAACAAGGAAATTAGCCTCAATTTTGGATCCATCAGCTGAATGGCCAATGATTGTGGCAAGGCGATTGGTGGATTTGGCCTTGCAGTTCTGTGAATTGAGCAGTAGGGGTAGACCAGACCTAACACCTACACTGGTAAGGGAATTGGAACAGCTGCATGTTTCAGAGGAGAGACCAGTGCCATCTTTCTTCTTGTGCCCTATTCTTCAGGTAAGATGACACGCATTTATAATGAAACTGAGAATAACATGATTGTACACCATGTTTTACACTACAGAGACACACCCTTTCTCCCCCTGCGCCATATTCTTTTTCCAGCAATTATTTCATTTTCTAGATATTCACATGCAGTGGCTTGGTTTTATTAGCGCTTACAAGCTCTTGGTCATTTTGAAGTTGAAAAAGCAGTCCTCCAAAGTGCAGCTTTTAGCAAGCATTCTGATTACCACAGAGCAGGGTTCAGGCGTTGTATTTTGCTCAATTTGTCTAACATATCAAATGGTTTTCTTTCAGGAAATAATGCACGACCCTCAGGTGGCAGCTGATGGGTTCACGTATGAAGGAGAAGCCTTGCGTGGATGGCTGGCAAATGGCCGTGAAACATCTCCAATGACCAATCTGAGATTAGATCACTTGCGTCTCACTCCCAACCATGCATTGCGTCTTGCCATTCAAGACTGGCTTTGTAAATATTAGAATCCCATGCATTCAGTTATATTGCGTGTTAATCATGTTCGTAGAGATTGCATTCTAGGCTATCCTTGCTTCACCGTGTATATATGATAGAAATAGCTGCATGACAGATAGCGGGTAGTGTTTTAGATGCTGCATTGGTTGAGTTAAATTCGGCTGTGTTTTGATTATTTGTACAAAATTGTTTCAGCCAAGTGAATGAACCCTGAAAACCATGTGTCATTCGAGATGGATATGTATGGATGTCTGAGAAATTTGAAGCTTCGAACTAGAAATGCTAGTCTTTCGAGGCAAACATATCTAGCCATTGTGCTAGGAGACTGTTAAAATTAATACATCTCTAACAAGTATCGAAGTCTTGATCAAAAGCAAAACCGTTCATAAGCGTTTCACAAAGTGCTAAACAAACACATCTCATCTCAGTATATATTAGCATAATAGAAATTCAATGCTCACCGTCTTTTCCGTGGGTTACAGAACTGTACAACCCGCAACATGTATAACAGGAACAAACCTTGGCCACTGACTAATGCACAAAGAAATTTGCAGACGCTATGTCTGCTAGATTGAAATCCTAAAATCCTTGCAGGATTTCATCTCTTGCTGAAACGAGGGAAGCAGTGGTTTGGTTCTCGGCGTCACTAAAGGGGTGGCTTTCCTCTATAATCGCCGGTTCATCTCTCCTGCCCGCCAAAAGGGGATTTCCCTCCCCTGTGCCATTCCATCGATGTAATTCTTCCTTCTTAGGAGCCAAGTTTTCTTTGAGACTTGTTCCAGTTTTCTCGGGCATTTGGCAAACATTGACGGTACTTTCCCAAGAATCCAGATTCGCCCTTTTCTTGGCAGATTCGGAATTTGCGTCCTTGTGTTGCACTGTTTGGATCAAAATTTCTTCTTTCGGGGATAAGAATTGATTTTCCCAAGAATCGTTGAACTGAGAATTACTTCTTGCAAATGTTCCGTTATATGATTCCTGTAGAATTCCTTGCGCTGATGAAGAACTGTGGCTGAAGCTCCCAAATCCCTGAATCTCTCTGGTCACCTTTCTAGCTCGCTCTCTCTCTTCTTTGAGAAGAGGTCCTTCTTCAAGCAGCTTCAAGATACTCTCTGATTTCTTTCGAACAGCGAGACCCCAGTTGAATCTGCACATACTTTTTGTTACTAGTGACGACAGAGACAAAAAAATGCTGGTAGCTTATATAGACATGTCAAGTCCATGAGAAGAAGATAAATATGAATACAAGCATAAATAGAATCACAGACCCTTTTTCATCTATACACTGAAAGCTTTCCATCTCCCTAATAACATCTTGGTCAATCTGAAACTCCCCTGCCACACTCTCTGGTCCATGAGTCAACAAGTGTTCAAGTACAATAAGGCAATTGTAAGAGGACCTCCAGTTCTTTCTCTCAAATCTCGAGAATCTGACTTGGCCGAAAGGTTCAAACATACAAAAGTATCCGAGTCAGGAAAGAGATAACAAGAGGGAAAACAAATCATGAAACCAGAAATGAAAACCTCTTGTGTAGAATCTCCACAATTCTCCAAAAATCATCGACTTCAAAAGCAGCCCTTGAAATGGATGCAAGGGTAGGGTTGTCTGGTGCCCATGGATTCCCACTTGTAACTTCTTCAGTCAACCTTCCAAATATTATTCAAGCACCGCCAGGAAACGCATATAACCCAGATCAAAAAGACATACATGCTATGTCATATCAGACCCTTGTTGAAATAAATCACTACTAGACTACTAGCTGTTTAAAAGATCAATCTATAAAATAACTAACAAAAGCCTTACAGTTCTGCCGGTGTGACATCAGTGAGAGCTAGTCTAGCACTCTTCATCTTTTCCTTGAAGAAGAAAGAAGCTTGCTTCTTAAGTTCATGGAATGATGGTGCACCCATGTTGCTGCTGCTATTGCCTTTGCTTAAGATAGACATGATTCAGAATCGATGGTCTGATGATTTGAAGGGGAAAAAAAATCAGAGCAGCTAAGAAGAGGAAAATTGGAAGCTATTTTTACATTAGGGCTATCCTTCCTATAATATTAATTACTTGATGAAAGAAAAAAACACTTGTGGTTACCAATACAACCCTTACTTCAATACAGATCCAAAATAATAAATAATGTGGGACTTTCACTTGTCATCAAGAACAAGAACAAGAAGTCAGAAAAGAGGACACAAAAACTTGATTTTTGGAGTGGACAAATTCAACATGACATCTAAAGGGAAGAAAATTAGGTCTCTCATTGTTAACAGCGATGGTTCCAAAGTAAAAATATAAGGGATACAAAATAGATTTTTTTCTGTCTGCTATGCGCAGCGGTTCAAGTTAAAGTTTTTTAATATAAAAAAAGATATTCATGTGATGATAACTCGTGGATAAAAGATATTATATCAAGATATCCTACAGAATAAAAAGTGGAAAAAATGGTAAAAGCTCAGGGTTTAATAACCCACTCTTTAAAAATAAAATTTTAAAAAAATTAATTTAAAAATAAAAACTTCAAAAAAAAAAACATGAGTTAACTCGGGTTAACTCTATTAACCTGTCACCCGTGACATGAAATCAAGATTAATTTTTTTAAAAAAAAATAAGCAAGAAAAAAAATTTAAAATAAAATAAATAAATAAATAACATTTAAAAAAATCGAGTCACCTTGGGTTCTGACTAACCTATAACCTAGGATAACCTCATAAAAAAAAAATTCAGAAAGCTTAAGATCTAATAGTCTAATGTCAAATGATGAAATTAAAAAAAATAAATAATTTAAAAAAAATTAAAAAATCCAAAACTACCTAGGTTAACTTTGACTAACTCATGAACTGGGATAACCTTTAAACTAAGAAAATGATAATAATAATAATAATAATAATAATAATAATAATAATAAATTAAAGAACAAGAACCAAAATTGGAAAAAAATAAAATTAAAAATCAAGGGATTTTTTTTTTAAAATAAGATAAGGATAAAAAAAAGAGCAATTAAAATAATAAGAACGAAACTTGATAATAAATAAATAAATAAAATAAAATGTTGAGTGATCAAATTGAAAAACAAAAATTAATAAAAGGATTACAAATGAATAATTAAAAGAATAAAAATCAAAATTAGAAAAAAAAAATGAATTAAAATGTTGAGGGACAAAATTAAAAAATCAAAAAAATAAATACCATATTTGATAAAAAAAATTAAATAAAACTAAATGGAAAGAGATTAAATTAAAAAAAAATTAAAGATCAATAAAACAAAGAACCACGATTGAAATAAAAATACAAAGGAGGACAACTTTGAATTTTGGCTAACCCGATGCTGATTTTAAGGAGAGGAGAGAGAAAAAAAAAAAAAAAAGGGGGTAAAAAATCACATTATCATTGAACAACCATAAATTGCATTGCACGCACAACCTTATTAGTTGTGCCGTCACTAGATATTTCGAAAGATACAATAGTTGAATCTTTTTGATCGCTGGAAGATACCACACATGTCCAGCTAATTTATTTTTTATTTTTATTTTATTTGTTAAAAGATTGAGTTTTCTTCTAATTCAAATAGATTATAATAGAGAAACCATGAGTAAAAATATCAAAATACTCCTTAACCCCTCTTTTAATTTTTTTTACTTGAAGCGAAATGAAGTAATTTTTTATTTAAAAAAAATGAAATGAGGCAAAAGCACCTATTATCCTTTTACCTTTTTTAAGTGTATTTATGATATTTAACTGTGCAAAAAAAGTTGCGAGAACATTATCCACCTATTAATTTCATAAAACTAAATAAATCCCTTTTCATCATACCCTGTATATAGAGCATTTGTTTTGTGTAATGAATGAATAAAACGTTATTATATTGTAGGATTCCACTCCACGTTGCAACGTGTCTTCCTTTACGATAAAATACTGATGAGGTTTAGTGTTTTTATTTTAATTTTAATAATGAAGGTAAAGAGAACCTCTCTACAGTAAACACTATGGACTGCAGGTTTGATTGTGTAATAGTGATAGTTTTATAAAGTATTTTTTAGTTTAAAAATATATCAATAAAACATAATTTTTATATTAATATATTAATATAATCCAAAAATATAAATAATTTTAAATATTTATGAAACGTTGATTGGAACGCAATTACAAACTATGCCTAAGTTTTACTATTTTATTACCAAAATTTTTGTATTTTTATAATAATTATAAAAAATAGCAGTAAAGTATTGTTTATATATAAGTTTTATCCCTCGAATCCCATCAATTTCTTTTTCTAAAACGAATAAAAACTACATATTGTAATTTTATTAGTTGAAATACTAAGATCAACATGGATATTCATTCTAAAGGAAACTCATCTTTACATTCAATGTATCAAACTTGAATTTTGTTTCATCAATTGCATTTACTAACACTTAGTACATCAATCAACATCTATAGCTCCGTTTGTTTAAAGTAGTTTCTTTTTGGAAAGTGAATTCCGGAAAAGTATTTTTCGATGTTTGGTAGTGTGTAATAAAAAATGAGTTGGAAAATACTTTCCAGTGTTTGGTTATGTCATGGAAAATAAGCTTGGAAAATAACTTATTGATATTTTATTTTTTTCAAGTTTATTAAAATAATGAGAAATAAATCTTACAAATTAAAAAGTTGAATGAGAATGAAATTGAAAAAAAAATATATAATTTCATAAATTATCTCAAATAAAATAAATAATAATCAAAATAATAGAGATCAAATCTAAAAAATTAAAAAAAAATGAAAGATGAAGAAATTAAAATAATAATAATCAACATTTTATAAATTATTTCAAATAAAATAAGTAACAATCAAAATAATAAAGAACAAATTTGATAGATAAAAAATTTCAATAAAAATAAAATAAATTTTTATAAGAGATGAAATTGAAAAATAAATATTCAAAACAAAATATATATAGCAATCAAAAGTTTGAGGATCAAATTTGATATAATCAGCAAATAATGATTTCTAAATTTTTCACAACTTTCAGAAAATGTTTTCCCCTTAAATTTTTCAGGAAAACACTTTCCTGAAAACCAAGCCAAATTTTTCCTTTTACTGAAAAGTGTTTTTCATTGACAACTTTTCTACTGGCAAACAAACACAAGAAAGTTTGGAAAGTGATTTCCTGGAAACCACTTTTCGGAAAACAAACACAGCTAAAGGAAAAACACTTTCCTGAAAACCAAGTTAAATTTTTCTTTGACTGAAATTGACCGGAAAGTGTTTTTCGTTGACCGGAAAGTGTTTTCTATTGACCAACTTTTCTAATAATAAACAAACACAAGAAAATTTAAAAAATGATTTCCCGAAAACTATTTTTTCAGGAAACAAACATGGCCTACATCAATTTTCTAAAATAAATGACATTTAATAGAGAATTACATTGATTAATACTGAGCATTCTCTCGAGAAGTACGCCACACAAATCCCTTACAGCATAGCTTTCCTAAAATAAATGACATCTAAAACTATAAAAATATTTAGAGAGCGTTAATACAAATTTTTTTTTTACTAAAAATTAAATTTTTTATATATATATTAAAATTTTTTTATATGATGATCTCAAAAATAATTTTTAAAAAATAAAAAAAATATCATTTTAATATATTTTAAAATAAAAAAATATTTTAAAAAACAATCACAACCAAATTTTTTAATTTATAAATATCTAATGTTTATTTAAAAAAAAAAATTACAGCTCTAAATACAAAGAGCTTGTCAACCCTTAGAACATCTCACATGCATATCTCACGAATGCTTTATAACATGATTTTTCACATTATAAAACTATGAAAATATTTAATTGGCATCTAATATTTATTTTGTTATTTGATTGCAGTTCTGATAAAAATAATCTACCAACCTCGTGTTAATTTGGTACATTAATTTAGGATTAAAAAAACTCTTGGTGTTTTAATGCTAATTGTCAACTATTAATCTTGGTAATCTTAAATGTTTAATGGTTGCACATTAATAAAGTGGTGATCTAGCGGTTAAAGTATTATTATATTTATGCAAAAATAAAAATACAAATTTTGATTCTTCACAAAACGTATTTTATTAAAAAGAGTAGCTACAAATCTAGGACTCTTATCATCCTTTAAAAAAAATATAAGAATACTCAAATAAAAAATAATAATAATAATAAAAAAACAAACAAAGAAACGGTTGCACAAAACAAAGTTAGTTGGAAAAATAGTAAATCCTTTGCATTTCTTTATCCTCTATTTTTATTACATTATTTGATTAGTTAGTGTCTTGACCAGTATTGCCGTGTATTTTTTCCTAAAAGTCTGCGTGTTTAAAACACTGAAAGTGCCCTTTTATTTTATTGGAACATACTCTTTCTCATTCCTGTCTCTTTGTATGGCTTCCTTGCAATTTCTTATCTCTTTATCCATCCTTGTCCATTAAATTTAATTTTATTTTATTTATAATCTATATACTGAATCGCATGATTATCCTCCTGCATCAAGATTCTCAAGGTGAGTGAAAAAAACAAATAATTCTTGTTTTTTATCAATTAAAAAAATTTTAAAATTGCTATATAGTATTTTTATTATTAGAAACCCTGATTGATCTTCAGTGTCTGCAATAAAAAACTAGTCATATATATAAAAAAATAATATCACCTTTAATACACCAGATCCTAAAATCAATTGTATTGCTTATTTATTTGAATAAAACTAAGGCACTATTTTAAAAAAAAAATCATTTGTTTGTCTATTATTTAAACCAGATTTATCTTTAATAGAGTGGACCATAACTTTATAAGTTAAGTCTAGTCATTATAGAGCCAAAACATATTTTTTTTGCATTTTTTTTCCTTTTAATACCAGGAATACATATTATGTATAAGTTCTTCATTATTGATATTTAAAATAAATAAATTTTTTTTTAATATATTTTTAAAATTTAGACAAGTTCTCGTGAACTTTAATAAACTTATTATGTTCATGATGTATTCAAAATATAAATACTAGTTTTTTGTTTTTTTTTTGTATGCTAAATTATACAATATATTTTCTCTTTTGTATTTTTTTTTAAAAAGCAAACATGATTTTTTTTTTTTTTTTGAAAAACCTAGACATATACAATTAAAACATTTGGCTAATTAATTATTTTTTTAATCTTTTCTTAACACATGAATAAGCTAAAAGAAAAAAAAAGAAAAAAGCAAAGACACCTACCCATCTTTTTTTTTTCACTATTTAACTCACACACCCTTCAATCATATTTTTACAAACCATAATAATTAAAACACACTTTAAATATCATCCAATTCTTAAAACAAACCTTCTGGTTTGTGTTACTCTTCTTTGGAAGAGTAAGGTCATGAGGTTTTGAGACTTTATTTTTAAAGAATATTTTAGTGTGTATAGGGTGTTGGTATATGTGGGGAAGGATGACGAATAGTGTTCTTAGTGTGTATGTGGTGTTGGTGTGTGCGAGGAAAGACAAGGAAGAGTGTTTCTAGTGCGGGGCTTCTTTTTTTTTTTTTTTTTTCTAATGTTCTCATTAATTTTTTTTTTGTGAGCATAACCACTTATTTATATTACCCAAAAATATCTTCTTACATTTAATCTCTAAAATCTTCCACAATCATCTAATATTTTCTCGATTTCTCTAAGAACTTCTAAACCATTCTTGCTTTTAATTGTTTTTTTTTTAAATCCTTCTCTTTTAAAATAACATTGTGCAATTCAAAACTTTTTTCTAAACTGGTCCTTATTATTATTATTTACATTTTAATCACTAAAAAAATTCTTTTTGTTTGATTGATTTTTGTCTTCTCTTTCTTTTCTTTTTATTTTTCTTTATTGTTTTTTTTTATATATATATAAATCTATCAATACAAGAACAATAAGAGAAATGGTTGAAAATTACAAAATGACCAAAAATTGGCCAAACTTGGTAATATGCAACTAAAACATTTGGTTAATTAAAAAAACCATTTATTTAACATATGAATAAGCTAAAAGAAAAAAAAATGCAAAGACACACCACACATCATCTTTTTCACTATTTTACCCCCACACCCTCCAATCATATTTTTACAAACTATAATAATTAAAACATGGATTAAACATCATCCAAATTTTGAAATGGACTTTCCAAAGGTCAGTAATAGATTGGAGAGGCTACTTTAAACATTGAAACAATAGTAAAAGACTTTGAAAGTATAGGAATACTGGCCCCATGTGCCTCTTCATTGTCGGTGGTGGATTTACGCGCTGCCATCAATGGAAGAAAAGGAAACTACTAGATATGGAACAATCAAGCAATAAATTTTATATACTTTTTATTCATAGATCTATTTCCTTCTCTGTCTGTTTTCTCTCCTGCTATTACCAATAGATCAAAGGTTGTTTGGGGTTGAGTTAAATCTGGGTTGAGTTTTCGCCTACTAATAGCTATTAGTTAGTTAAGAGGGTGAGATGGGTTTATATTGGTTGGAAATGGAAGAAAGACATTGTTGGTTAATTTGTTGAGGGTTATTGATGAGGCATCAATTATGGATGAAAGGAGGAGAGGTTGAGGTTTGTCTTATGTGTATCTAAAGTGGGGAAGAGTGGTGGCTATTATGGTTGATGGTGATGGAGTTCGAGATTGTGGTGGTAGTTGACATAAAAGAGAAACCACCGCTGATAGATGTTGAAGAACTAACTAATGGTTGGAGCCCTGAGGACTGCTTACAAGGAAAAATAGGAGGTAACGATGGACTTTGATGGTGGCCAAGCTAATCTATTGTGGAAAATAGATTATAATATGGTGGTTTTTGTTTGTGTTTTAAAGGAGAGGGAATGACCATTTTTTTTAGAAGAGAGAGAGAATTTTGTTACTCCTTTTTTTGTGAAAAATATGAGTGTGTGCTAGATGAGTGAAGAAAAATAAAAGAGATTGTGTGTGTGTGTCACAAACAAAAAAACAATATATTTATTTATAAGTGTTAATTTTTATTCGGTGCAATTTTTTTTCTCTAAAAAATCAGCAGAGTTTTTCTTATAACAAAACCATACCAAGTTATCGATATCTTCATTTCTAACGCAATTCATATCATAATTATGATCCAATCATCTTGAACCTGTTTCCCAATCAATACATCATAAAAATAATAGACATGTATTGTCCGATAATAAAGATGCAATCAATATAAAAAAAAATACATAAATAATTATAAGGTTTACATAACTTGCAAAATTAATTGATTCTAAGAAAAACAATAAAAAATTAGATTATGAATGTAATGCTCCCACTATTTTATCCAAGACAATTTCTTAGTTAAATATAAAAATTTAGGGTAAATTCTTTTTTTTTTATATCATTTTAACATTTCTAATCCTATAAGCAACTATGATAAAATGCAAATACTTAATATAGCACAAACATATTTTTAAGAATGGCATTCACATTAATTACATATAACAATTTTGTTCTACAAATAAAAAGGTTCATTTAACCTCTTTTACATCATTTATTAATCTCAAAATACATTTTGATCAATATAAATACACAAAAAATATTATATATTCAAGCATGATCCATTCTACTACTGTGAGGGTCCTGAAAATAAAATTAATATTTTATCAACATAATTATCAATAAATGCAATATATCATTTCACTACACCCATATAAAAAATGAATCATTAATATCTTCAACCTCCATATTCATCCAATTAATTCTAATATTAGCCATTTCATTTCATGGGGGTACTACTTCCTCATCTGGGACACTAATCCATCCGCTCAATTACTGCTCATTACGGGGCATTAGTTCACCCATCCAAATACCGGGTATTAGTTCATCCTCTCAAATGTGTTCATCCGTCCAATTACTGAGCATCAGTTCACCCACTCAATTATTGGGCATTAGTTTATCAGCCCAAATATGTTCACTTGCTCAATTACCGAGTGCTAGTTCATCCGTTGACATCAAAACATAACTTACAAAATTTCTAATTAAAATTAACATGTGTTTTTCAATTAATTTCTCTATAAAAATTCAAGATGACGGACACTTACCTGCTAGTGATGCTCGACTAGTAGCTTTATGTTGTTGCTTGGAGCCTCCAACCTCTCTTGTTTAATTTAAAAGATCACATGATTTCAATTCTTCATCATCCAATAATTTACTTAAAAATTCTCCACATAATAAATTTTTTATTGATAAAATTTTAATACCCGAAATTATTATTATTATTATTATTTTCATGTTCTTTAATAATTCCACAAATAATTCTTACAATGTTACATCCATCTAAAATTGAAGTTTTATTTCACCACAATTATAAGGGAATCTTATATTATTATAAAAATTTCCCAATAACTATAGGAAATTTAATTCCTTTACACCTAATTCAAGATATCATTTCATTGTTGTTATTATTCACTATTTAAATGCAATTCATTAATTTCTTCAAACTTGAGGTTTTATTTCTTATATTTTCCATAGCCAAATTCACCTTTCTAAGAGGAGGATAAATTCCCTTCTACTCTAAATTTTAACCCATCATCCAAACTCAATTCATCCATTTAAGTCATGAAAAATCTTCAATTACATCAATTCAACCGACCTCTTAAAATTCTTTATCCTTGCCGAAAAGTCAAATAAAAATAGTGACATGATAATTCTCCAACTTTTCACTTAATTAACTTAACCCATTTATTTTATTTTATTTTATTTTTTCATTCCAACATACAATACTCTAGCACAACTTCATAAATTACATTCACCATTTCTATTTATTTAAGAGTTCCATAATCACCTATAATAATATATAAGCATCAATGTATAAAATTTCACTAATCAGCATAATAAAATCATATTTACTCATAACATAATAAGAGATCAATAGCAAATCCAAGGTGGAAACCACTCTTTATCCCCCCTCCATCTTATTTTCTCTTCTTCTTCTTCTTCTGTTTTTTTTACAAATTAACCTAATTAATGACAAGTCAAAGCATTTATTCCCTCAACAAACATATAATCAACATAAATCATGCATTCAAACAATCCTACCATCAAGAACTCACCTTCACATAATACTAATTCTACTCAATCGATCCAAGAACAAACATGAAAACAACACAATGAATCATCATGGAGAGTTTTTTTTATCCTTAAGGAATGAAGAATCAAAAGCCAAAATAAATTGAATCAAGTTCTCCTTCACACTTCTCTCTAAGCTTAATTTTTTCTACTCTAAAAACACACTTAAAATCTTTAAACTCCTTGTAGGTTCTTTAATGTATCAAACCCTCTCTTTAATTACTAAACACTCTTTCTATCTTATACTTTTTTTTATTTATATTTCAAGCAATTTCCATAAAAAATGACAAAAGCTCTCTTTTCACATTTTCTTCTCTTGGCTGGCTGCACACTCCCTCTTTTTCCTTTTTTTTTTTTTTTTTTTTTCATTTATGGCAGCTTGTAAAGAGGGTTGTTCTGGGAAAGTTTTCAATTTGATTCCTAAAGAAATTTCTAGACACTTATTTGTGTTATTTGTTTTTTTATCTGAAAAAAATCTTATCATACTCCAAAAATTCTAAAACTTGAACCTAAGTTAAAATAATATTTTATAAGACTCCACGCAAAATTTTAACTTAATCTGATAACCAGATTGAAAGTTATGTTCTACAATGTAAAATAACCGGTTTGTAATTTTTCATTAAAAAATCAAATTTTTATATTTCATACCTGTACAAATCATATCAATTAATTTACTAAATTTTCAAGACTATTTTTTATTATCTCAAATATATATATATATATATTACCGGGTTTACTATGTGCCTCTTTTGGAAGAGTGAGGTCACAAGTTTTGAGACTATTTCTTTTAGAGAGTATTTTTGGTGTGCATGGGGTGTTGGTGTGTGCGGAGAAGGACAAGGAAGGGTTTTTTTTTTTTTTTTTTTTGTGGGGCTTTTTTTGTGTGGTTAATTTCACTAATTGCTTTCCTTTTTTATAAGCGTATAACCATTTATTTATATTATTTAAAAATATTTTTTTATATTTAATTTTTAAAATCTTCTACCACCTTCTAGCTTCTAATTTCTTTAATAGAGTCTCTCTCTTTTGAAACAATATTATGCAATTCAAAACTTTTTTTCTAAATTGATTCTTATTATTATTAATTATATTTTAATCACTAAAAGAATCTCTTTTTTGTTTGGTTGATTTTTTTTTTCTCTTTTTTTTTTTATTTTTTTAGAAAATTATCAATACGAGAACAATAAGTGAAATGGTTGAAAATTACACAATGACTAGAAATTGGCCAAATTGCATTGAAAATGTATGTTTTGAGAATTTTGGTATTTTTTTGTAGTTCTTTTGAAAAAAAAAATTGAAAAAGAGGGTCAAAATTAGATTATAGCACTATTCAAAACTTTTTAAGTTTGGAAATGTGTATTTTTTTTTTTATTTCCATACATAGATTTTACCAATTTTTATTTAGGCATTTCATTCAAAACTTTATGATGGACTTTTTATGGACCACTCATGGATTTAAAAAAAATAAAATAAAAGGATAATTTATTTTTATTTTTTTAATTTTTAAAGAAACTTGATTTCATTCTAAAATCCAAAATATTCCAATGAAATTTAAGAAAAATAGTTTTTTTATTTTTAATCAAAAATTTGTTGGAAAATTTAAAATTCGTCATCCAAGAATTTTTTTCAAAAATTGATTTCCCTCGCAAAAAATTGTTTCCATCCAAAATTCAAAACTTTCCAACTAGCTAGAATTTTCATCAAAAGTTTGAAAATTTGCCCGAAATTGGTTTTCTTTGAAATTAAAAGTACAGATTTAAATAATTTTTCACATCATACCCGTTGTAATGAGTCGAGTTTTAGTGTTGTGTTTTGTCTCTTATATTACAAACAAAAACCAACCTTACAAAGGTGACATTAGTATAACATCAAAAATACAAAGACCCATTTTAGGTATATATATTTGGATATAATTTATTTTATAGTTTGGAATGAAATTAACTTCATCGACTGTCACAATTACTTTCTTCTTCTTTTCTTCTTCTTCTTCTTTCTTTCATATTTGAACTGTTACCATTACTGGTAGGTGGCCATCAATGGAGTTTAAAGTTTTTAATTTAAGATAGAAAAAGAAGTATATAATATTGGACTGCTCTTAATTATATTATAAAGTTGCCATCATTATGCAATGAAAACAATGAGTATAAAATAAAGCTTACCTAAAGTAAGGGATTAGAAACTACAAAGTCAAATTAACGCTAGGGCAATTAGCAAATGCATTTATTCGGTTCTTTTTCAATAGAAAGTTGGGAAGGTCGACTTTGAACATTGATATAAATTTAATAATCATCTGGTTGCACGTGATGGTCATATATATAGACACACAATATCAAAGTCAAGTTATAAATTCTTAAAAAACTATTTCTCTTCCAGTATAATAAATCTGAGAAGAATTTTCAAAATTCCTTCTATTATCAATATTTCCTATATGCAAATCCTCCTAGAAAATCTAGGCCCCGTTTGTTTGCAGGAAAGTGAATTCTTTTTGGAAAATGAATTCCGAGGAAAGTGAATTCCTGGAAAGTAAATTCCGGGAAAGTATTTTCCGATGTTTGGTAGTGTTATGGAAAACATTTTCCAGTGTTTGGTTGTGTTATGGAAAATGAATTGGAAAATAATTTATTAATAAATTAATTTTTTTCAAATTTATCTAATATATATAAAATATTTAATCACTTACAATAAAAAAAAATAAAATCTAAAATGTATAATGATGAATTTTTTTTTATTATATTCTATATTCATACATAGCTTATTTTATAAAATATAACTATATATATCATATCATATTATAAAGAAATAAGCTTGTGAAATATTTTTTACTATTCTATGAAACCATTTATAATTTCATTACGTACGAAATACATCCGATAAAAACTATAGTTTTAATAATATTTTTAGCATGTAATAAAATTGGATAAAATATTAAGGTATAAAATTCACTCTAAACTATTTTTTTTTAAATGTTAAAAAAAATAACACACTTATAAAAAAAAAGAGAAAAAAAAGAGTCCACGCAGGCAGCGAACAGTGCACTAAACCTGCACTGTTCACTATTCTTCAGTGAACAGTGTATGCAATACACTGTTCATGTTAATTGCACTGTTCATTGAACAGTGCAATTAACATGAACAGTTACAGAAAAAACAAGACAACGCAGCACTGGCCCACGTCAGGAAAGTGTTTTCCGAGAATTAAAAGCGGAAAACACTTTCCTTATGTTAAACTTAACATTTTCCTTTGACCGAAATTATATTTCCTTTGACTCACTTTCCATGTATTGCCAAACATGGAAAAGTGAGGAAAATGATTTCCAGAAAAGTAAATTCCTGGAAACAAACAGGCTTAAATCTGATAACCTTTTTCTAGTTTTCAAAATACAAATTATACTACATCTATACCAAAATTTAAAAATTTGTTCCGACTTCCTAATTGTTTTCTGAAAGAAAAAAAAATAATATATTATTGATATTTTTTATGAAGATATTTTTTCGGAGAAGCAAATACCTATCAAAAGCTAGACCTACACAAATGATGCTGATATATATATATACAATTTTGTATGGTACAATCTAGTCTAGGTTTATATTTTAACCGGAACACGCATGTTGAAACAAGTGAAGGCATTGAAACTTTCCAATGGTTAAAGATTAATTTGGGATTCTTAGATAAAGGTATTTTTATATTAATTTATGTATACTAAGACTAGGTTCAACTTTCATTCATATTCATACTTCTATAAAAAGAAATTAAATATATATATATATAACAGCCTCTTTTTAGATTTAAATTTAAATGATGATGTAGGAAGCAATTCATTTATTAATCTGATTAATCTTAAAAATATTAGAAACTTGTAATATTATATTCAAATCTCACCATATATACATGCAGTACCATAATCAAAGCATGCTATAATAAGGAAAGTCCTGCGATTTATTGCTTAATGAACAGAGGGGTGAAACGCTGAAGAATTCACAAATGAGTTTGAGGTGTTTGCTTCCTGGATATGAAAGAGGTAAAGTGGCTTGCAGGCCCAGCTGCATGCAGAAGAATAAGTGGATCAATCGCGCAATACTGAGACAGTCCTGTTCTTCTGATTGCTGGACCAAGACCCAATTTCTTTCTTTCTTCTTTTCTTTTATCCATATATATAATCGTCAAGAATGGCACGAAGGTATCGGTATAGCAGATCCCAACTGGTTTGCGACGGAGGCTTGCTAGTTTTTATCGTAGCAGGGTGTTCTTTTATTTTGTTGCATAAACCACGCATCAGTAAACACTCCTCTTCTGATGTCACATGCAGAAATATTAAAGACTCAACTGACTTCCCAAAGTTCATGCATCTCCTCCTATCAAATCAGAAGGAAATGAAGGGGAGAGGCTCAAATAGCAGCTTTGTGTCATTACTGAAAATGTTGGTTGGAAATGAATGACACAGTGACAGGTTTTTATGACTGGTTAAGTTTGATACCAACCTCACCGTCTCCTAGCCGCAGTGCATTTACTCTCCAGTATGAAAGTGGCTAGCAGCTGGAGAGATTTATGATCAGGTCAACTAAACAAGGCATGAATCAATGCAAGTGGACAGGCAGCAGCTATCCAGCTTTAAAGAAAAGAAAGACAGAGGAAAACAGAGGAATTATGAAGGCAACTACCTGGCAACACCTCTCTACCAAGGAGCCTGACGGCCTATGGAGAGGAGCTACTTCAGGGCTCTCGGACTCATTCTACCAAATGAGCTAGACCATGTGGCTGTGTGGCTCTCACCTCATCTCACCAGGGCTAGTGTTTTGCCTTGCTGCGTGGCATAAGCGAGAGACATACAAAATGGTCAAAGAGAATTTCCTTTTCTGGCTTGGGTTTTAATGCCGCTAGGATGTTGTCATGTTGATGTTGAGAAAGAAGAAGCAAAGAGCAATGGGTTTCTTTGACTTTCTAATTGGTCAGCAGGGGATGATTTCTGGCTAGAATTCAATCACGAAACTACCCATTGCAAATTAAAGAACATTTGATAATGACCGAAAATTCTGTGGAATTGACTGCAAGAAATTGACTGGCTGCTATCTAGAAAGTACTAAATTATACACACTTTTATGACAAAATTGAAGATTTTACCCTGCAATTTACGAAGCAAAGAAACCCCAGCTACTCCCATATCCGTGTGTTAAGCTATACAAGTTCCAAGTCCTAAATTTTTTATCCATATCTGTAATTTGTTAAAGAGGGAAAATTATATATCCTTTTATGACAAAATTGAAGATCTTACCCTGCAAATTGACCTATCTATTTGTTAAAGAGGGAAAATATCGAAAGCATGTTGCCATTAGAATCTGCTGTGCACCCTTCTAAACTGCTTCTCAGCTTTTAGGTAACCAATAAATCCTTGTTAAACTGAAAAGCCCGAAAGATATAATTGTGAGGCCACTGACCACTTATTCTCATACTAAAATATTTTGTGCAACAAAATATTTATTGCTTTACGAAAACAAGGGTATCGAAGGCGCAGATGCTCAGGAAGCCAAAATAATCCCATATACCAGTGAAAAAGAACATGGAATGGAGCAAAACCCTTTCCAAAAGGAATGCCATTTATTTTTAGAAAATTACATCTTTTCATGACAGTTTATAATCAAGAAGAACCAGCTTCTACACCTTTACACTCCTCACCACCAAGCACATTACACAACTAAGTTCCCAAGATGCACTCCCCAGATCTTAATTGCCATGTATGTTACAAAGGTGACCAGGAAAAAGAAAAGAAGAAGAAAAGGCAAAAGGGAAATGCCTGGATCTTTCGCAGATGTCTCTATATCTTCTATCTGTACCTTTTATCTACTTTATTATACACACGATCTCCATATCCTTCCCTCTAAAGAAATAACGATGATGGAAACATCGTCATGGTAACGCCGTCGATCCCCTTGTGGTATATCGAGCAACTCGTGGAAGTCCATACCTGCAATTCACCATAAGCAAAGTCACTACTAAATTCAGTTTCCATACATATTTTTGATGCAGACAGCACAACTTTATTTAATACTTAAACAATATATACCAGCTTTCTTAGCTGCGCGGAACAGAACTTCCTCGACCAGATGTTGAGCTGGATCTCCTTCAGGTTGCAAGGTGATGAACAGCTCAACTTCATAAACAGCTTCTTCATTTGTTAAGTATTGATAAAGTCCATCAGATGATAATATCAGAAACCTGTCTTTCGGGCCAAGTCTATGGTGGTAGAGAGATGGTAAACAAGTTAGGTACGGGGAATTGCCAATGTAGTCAATTCTGAACATCTCTAGAAGTGCATTGTTCCATCTAGGCTGCAGAAGGAAAATCAGGAGTGAGAAATGGCACTACACTTCAAAAGCAAAAACTCCCAAGAACTACAATTCCAAAAAATATTATTTCCTGCTCTGGTGGCAATACTTTGTCAACACAAAATGGATAATAGAAGTATCAATTAACACTTTGTAGCTCTAAATAATCGAAATGCTCTGAACGCTCCCCTTCCCAGGTCCCCTACTATTTGCTCAAAATGAGAACATGAGGCAGACGCATCACTGTATCCTCTGTGTAACTTATTCAAGTATCACCAAATTGATTTCTTAACGATTACATTATTGGTAGTACCACACGGATGTTTAACTTTTTTTCTCAAATGCATTATTATTATCATTATCATTATATCTTGCTATTCAAAGATGAAATTAAGAGGAACAATTTCAGTGCTTTTCCAAGCTTAGCTTATCCATGTCCCAATGTTTAAATGGTAAGTTGGCGACCATACCTGCTTGAGAAAACCTGCACCAAATGCCCGAGTAACCTTCAATGAACCTTTCACGCGGTCATTCACCAGAGCACAAGCATCATCTGGATGTTCCTTTTTTATTCTTTGCACTTCCTGAAATGCATGCAACACAACATTCAGACACAGTTCACACCAAGCAAAGAAAACAGAACATAAGCAAACATGTTAAATTAATCAGAACAAGATTTCTTGACCACAAACAGTAATCTAATTATACCTCTTCCACACTGGTGCTATGATCAACACTCAGCTGTGAGGCAGTCAAAACAGGCATTGCATTTGATCGTTCAGCGTCAAAAGCTTCAAGATCATGCAATGTTTCCTCGTTAATCCTTTCCAAGTCCTGTCTGATCTTCCCTAGCCAATAATCAGGCTCTGCCTTTTGTGCTAATACTGCTCTACTATCACCCACATTCATCACGTAGACATCTTCTCCCTTCATCAGCATCACAAGAACACAAGAACCCATCAAAGACAGCTCCGGATTCTCCACAAGCATCTTATCAGCAATCTCCAAATATGACTCCTCTGTTTTCTTCAAAGCCTGAGACAAAGCTTTCAACACATCTGCATGGTTTATTGGGCTAGCATCTGATCCAGATCGATTCAGTTGCTCCTTTAATCTCTTATCAAGTTCCATTCTTTCCCTGTCCCATTCACATTTCCATCTCCTCTGATTTTCCTCCCATTTTTTAGCAGCCCCTCTATATTTACCTTTGGAACTCCTACTCCTTTTTCTTTTCAGACTCGTATCAAAACCAGCATCACCACTCGGACACGGATGATTATCTTGATCCAAATACTGATAACACTCATAATTTCTACAGTTTCCATTAGTTTCTCTGTTATGTATCACATTTTCTAATCTTGAATTAGTACTTTCAACAGAATTACTAGTTTCGGATTGAAAAGGGGAAGATGCGGGGGAAGAAATTTGATCAGGCTCAAACTTATCGTCCCACAACAAACCTTTAAGTTCTTTATGCACAGCAGAGTAGAGATTGGACAAAAGATAATCAGGCGCATCTGGACCATTGAATCCATCATAAATCCCAACAAAAACCCAACCATGCTCCTCTGATACAACAACATGGACCCTATCCTCCCCTGCTTTTCCTTGAGCCCATTGAAGATTTTGACTCTCTAAAGAATCATCATCCTCTAAACTACCATCACTACTCAAATTAACACTACTTACTGTCAACTCATTCTGCTTCTCTGAACTCAGTATCCACTCAGGTTCTTTAACAACACCAACCCCTCCTTTTATAGGAGCCACAATTGAGTTGCGTCCACGAGTTATCGTTTTAGATATTGCTCTTTGTAAAACCCGAATCAGCGACCTTTTACCCGATCTGGATCTAAAAGCAAAACCACCATGGGAAAAGCTTCTTTGAAACTGATCAGAACTGCCCTTTTCGAGAGGACCCGAGAACAACCCACGATCCAACGGACCTGACATGAATCCTCTCTCAATCGGACCCGACAAGAACCCCCTCTCCATCGGACCTGAACAGGGCATCAGAGCCGAGTTTCCAGTTAAGGGGCCAGAATTAAGGGACCCAAATAGACTTCTGGGGATTGGTTGCAGAGGGATCGAAGCAAAAGAAGTTGAGCTCTCAAAAGCAGCAGCTCGATCGATGGTGTTGTAAACATAAGGGTCTATGAAGGCCGTGGAGAGTGGCGTTGATGTATTGGCGCTGACGGAGGCACCGGATATGGTACGGAAGGTGGTTGTTTCCTCTGAGTGGACTTTGGAGGAGGATAAACGGGTCGGGTCGGGTCTCACATAGCAAAAGGAGTGGCCTAGACCTTCATCTAATGGGTCGGATATCAGTTCCGAGAGTACCTTTCTCCGGCGAGCCTCTCCATCTCCCGTGAAACAGACCGTCAGTTTACCAAAACCGTTTCCCATTATTTTTGTTTTTTTTGGTATAAACTAAATCACTGTAAGTTGGAGTATTTCATTGGCAAAGAGGTGGAGAAAGGGAGAGAAGCTGAAGAGAAGAAGAAGGGAAGCTGAGAGAGAGACAGAGGCGTTGACTTTTCGTTTAGAGAAAAGGGTGTTTGAAATTAGAAATGGTTTGTTTTTTCTTATTGTCTTAAGGTCTGTTTCGTACTGTAGTATATAGTCTTTTTTTTAATATTTCTTTTTATTTTAATGTCAACATAATAAAATCTTTAAAAATACATTAAAAATATTAATTTAATATTTTTAAAATATTAAATACATTTTTAAAATATATCTAAATATAATTTTAACCACAAAAATAAACAAAGTTCCAAGAAGAAAATGGGGCCTCACCATAGTAGCTAAGGGCGTGTCATGTGTTTCTCCTTCTCCGTCAAATGTCAAACAATAGTTATCATGGTTGGTATTCTCAATTTGATTTACCGGTTGACTGGAAATTGTTTTATTTAAAATATAACTTGGATTTTGATAATTTAAATAATATATAATTTATTTAAATACAGTTTCATTTTAACTAGGTCAAAATTAAAATTAAAAAAAATCATATAAGTAACTTGTTAAGAAAAAAAAAAGGGGGGGGTTCTGATGCCCTGTTCAGGTAAAATAAAATTCATACTTTTTGTAATACGTGTGCATAAGCTGTTTTAAACATTACTCACTTGTAAGAAAAATAAAAAATAAAAAGGGTTCGGCTTTTGTTTATCTTCTTCTATTTTTTAGCGCGTGTGGGGCGTTGACTAAAGTTTCGTGGTTAAGTAAACTCCGTATATTAGTGACATTAATTAATGATCAACTTGATTAGAGAGCGCGGATCACAGACATTGTTTTCCTCGTTGTTTTTTCCCAAGGGGACCGCGTTTGGAGTGGGAATTTGCTGATTTGAGTTGAATAATGGATGCAGCTTAAGTGTGAATTTAGTTGCATTTGACTTTCTTTGATAGACTTAATAAAAGATTTTCAATCCAAATAGATGTTGAATATAGTTGGTCCAAATTACCGATATTATTGAATAGTATTTAGTATTTGAAATATAAGTACTTGTTAATCAATGATTGTTCATATGAGGGATGGATTGATATATTTTATATGTTTATTTTTTACATAAATCCATATTTAAAATGGTTAAATTTGTAGCGATTACCAGCAGGCTTAAACATAGCAAAAGGTCAAGCCTAGATGATATGAATTTGGTTTGCTTTTAAACCCAACATCTCTGGATTTAGTTATATGTTGAGCCCAAATATATGTGGGTCTCGCAAGCTACTAGATCCATCATTATTGAGTTCAGCCACGTACTGAGCTCAAGCACACATGTCTATGGTGAGTTACCAGACCCAACTTCCTTAAGTTTAGCCGCGTGTTAAGCCCAAATACATATAAGTCTTGCAAGGTGGCAAACTCAATATTTTTAGGTTCAGTTACGCACTAAGCCTAAATATATATAAATTTAGCAAGTTACCAGACTCAATATTCTTGGGATCAATTATGTGCTAAGACAAATATATGTGGGTCTCGCAAGTTACCAAACCCAACATTCTCGGATTTAACCACATGTTGAGCCCAAATACACATATATTTACTAAGTTATCAGACCCGACATCCTTATGTTCAACTAAGTATTGAGCCTAAATACATATAAGTCTCATAAGATGACAGACCCAATATCTTTAAGTTCAGTTATGCATTAAGCCCAAATATATATAAGTCAGATAAGCTATCAGACTCAATATCATTTGGATCAGTTGTGCGCTAAGACAAATACATGTAAGTCTCATGAGTTACCAAACCTAGTAATCTTGGGTTCAGCTATATGCTAAGCTCAAGTACACATGTTTCTAATGAGTTACCAAACTCAATATCTTTAGATTGAACTACACGCTGAGTCCAAATATAGATAAGTCTTGCAAGGTGGCAGACCTAGCATCCTTAGGTTCAGCTACGTGCTAAGCCTAAGTATATATAGATCTGGCTAACTGCTAAACCCAATATCCTTGAGAACAATTACATGCTAAGCTCAAATACATGTTACTCTAGTGAGTTGTTAGACCTAACATCCTTGAATTCACCTACGTGTTGAGCCCAAGTACATATAAATATGGCAAGTTGGCATACCCATCACTAATGGCTTGAAATAATTTTAAGTCTAAATGGGTACGGAAATGGCGATCGTTATAGACCTTATATTAAGTCACGAGGTCTTGTTTCTTTATTTTTATAACTTTTAACATCAAATATAAAAAGTTAAGAATAATCATCTCTCTACATCTCTAGGTGTGTAAAAGTATTTTAAGAACTTATCATATTTCCATCAATATTAAAATTATATAAGGGATATCTATCCCTCGTTAATATTGTGTAATGAATAATTATACTTTATTGATGCTATCAAGAGGAAATGACACTCTAGCCTATAGTTTTAAAACCTAGCCCGACCTTGTGGGTCAACCTAGGGTTGGAACTGGGCCAAGTTTATAAAAAAATATAGGAAGTCAAAAACTCAGGTGCTCCGATGACTTGGTTGATCCAGCAAGACCCGATCAAAAAATTAGTTGTAACCACTGACTATTTATTTATTTATTTAACCAAAATGATTTCGTTTTGATTTATAAAAAAAATGAGGTTGACCCGGTGATCCGATCAAAACTCGATGACCCAGGCTTTGGGCCGAGTCAACCATCGGGCTGAGTTTAAAAACATTGCTTTAGCCTTTTAATTCAAGCAACATGACAAGGTTCATAAGTTATACATGCCTCCCGAACCAACCAGGTAAATAATTCATAATTTTAATTCTCTAAATATTCATACTTGCTCTTATAATTCAAAGCTCATTCTAACATTTGTTATAATCTTATATTAAAAGTCATTAAATTTATAATAAAAGAATTCCTAAACCCCACTAAAAGAGACTATTTTTACAAGTGTCAGGTCTTCTACCACCAATCATATGCTTCGTGAGCTATGGACAAAAGAATATTGACCTGAACATGTAATTAACTATTATCTAAACACCAAGTAATCTCATTTATAAGCATATTGAATTTTGAAATATCATCGATTAGTAATATTTAAATAACAATAGAATAGACTAATTAATTATTTATCATCAATGATTATTAGTTAATTTAATTAATAAATTTTAATATTTGTAAAAGAATCTTATTCATTTTAAAACAAAAAACAATGATTATAGAAAAAAAAAAATTTCTCCTCAAATCCAATTACAAGAGATAATGATATTCAAAATTTTATGACATACAATTTCATTTTTATCTCTTGTTACATTTTGAATTCAAAACTTAAGTTTAAACAAAATATTGAAGAAAATGAACATTATGATCATTTTATAATTGTTAAAAGGGTTGACTCGATTTAGTCTCCCATCCATTTATCATCTATGTATATTAAATAAAATTTAGAAGAGAGAGTAAGCGCCGTTTGTTTGCTAGAAAGTGAAAGTTTTATGTTTAATAGTGTCACGAAAAATAATTAGAAAACAC
Source organism: Populus alba (assembly GCF_005239225.2). Taxonomy (NCBI): domain Eukaryota; kingdom Viridiplantae; phylum Streptophyta; class Magnoliopsida; order Malpighiales; family Salicaceae; genus Populus; species Populus alba. The sequence continues at coordinate 28,476,132 of NC_133284.1, forward strand.
TTTCTACTATATTTGGTTATGTCATGGAAAATAGCTTTTAATGTGTGTTTTTTTTTTTAAAAAAAATTTATTTAAATAATGAGAAACAAATCTTACAAATTAAAAATTTGAATGAGAATGAAATTGAAAAAAAAATTAATTTCATAAATTATCTCAAATAAAATAAATAACAGTCAAAATAATGGAGATCAAATCTAGCATATAAAAAAAAAAAAACGATGAAATTAAAATAATAATAATTACAATTTCATAAATTATTTCAAATAAAATAAGTAACAATAATAAAAAAAAATACCAAATTTGATAGATAAAAAATTTCAATTAAAAAAATAATAAGAGAAAAACAAATAACAATCATAAAAAACAAAGATCAAAGTTAATCTAAAAATCAAATTCTGAGGGATAAAATTAAAAAAAAAAATATTCAAAATAAAATATATAGTAATCAAAAGTTTTGAAAATCAATTTGATATAATCAGTAAATAATATGATATTTTAAAAAATTTTTACAACTTCTAAAAAGTGTTTTCCACAAAAAAAAAATATTTTCCTAAAAACCAAGCTAAATTTTTCTTTAACTTGAAAGAATTTTTCGTTAACCAATTTTTCTAATTATAAATAAATATAAAAAAATTTAAAAAATAGCTTTCAAAAAAACTACTTTTCATTAAATAAACATGGTCTAAGAAAAATATATTTACACAAAATGGTTCAAAAAACTTTTGGTACAGTTATAACTTTTGATTTTTGCTCAGTCATGTTTAAATAAATAACTTATGTGTTTTTGCATTATATCTTATATATAATTATATTTCAAATATTGATTTTTTAGAAATTAAAATATTTTTTTATTAATTGAGAATTAATTTTTATTTATTTTGCATGCTTTTAAAAACAAAAATGTTTTAAAAAGTACTGATGCAAAGGGTGTGCATCGCACGCGCTAATAGAGGGTGTAGGAATCGTATCTAGCAAAGAGGATGGATTGAAATTGGAAGGGTCCAATAAATTCTGCCGTGTATCGAAAGTCAAAGAGGCACGGCTCTTAAACGCGCTTAGAAAAACGTGCGTTGGATCGGGTGGAACTTGTAAGGATTGACAGAAGCAAAGGGCTGGCTGACACCTGGCATCTTTTTACGGCCTGTCTATTTTTCATTTTGTCAACTCGAGGTTTTCCTTGGTATGTCCTCGGCAAGCTCCCTTTGACCTTCCCTTGCGCAACAAAATGAATTTTCTTCTAGTCCTATTATTTTTTCGTTTTTGTCGATTTTCTTCTTGAAGTCTCGGTATTGAATTGACTAGCAAACTTTTTCTAAAATTTTAAAATTTAATAAAATAAAAGCTTTTGTAAATAATTTGACAAGATAAAACTTCACTTTTAATTAAAAAATCAAAATATAAAAACAAAAATCATAAAAAATAGTGAAACATGTATCAAACAAAAAAAAATCACATGCAAATAAAAGGTTTAAACTATGGAGTTGATTAAGAAAATAAAATATTTTATGTTTTTTTCTTTGACCAATCAAATTTTATAGAATATGTTTAGTTTATGATTATAATATTATAACGGTACAAAGATTTTGAAGTTATATTTTCTTTGGCAATAGGCTTTTTCATTCTAAGATCTTAATCTTTTATAGTCTTTCTAATTTACTATTTAATATTTTTCAAATTATTTTATGATTTTTTTACCATCAAAGCAAACCATAATAGAGGGAAAATAAAATTTAAATCATTCTTGTATTTTAAAGATAAAATTTATCCTGTGTATTTTTCTATTATCTACTCTTAAACACGGGGCAAAGGCGAGAGCTTAAGCAAAGTAATATGCTACTTTTACTGTAATATTTATAAATATTAATAGTATGTAAATTTGAAAAAGATAGAACATAATTAAATTTATTTAGTTTGTCATAATAAAGGGATGAAATCATTTTATTCGAACTTTTATAATTTTTACTGCTGAGTATCTCATTTTTTATTTTGTCCAAATAGATATTTGTGAGATTTATATGTTATAAAAACACATTTGTTTACCTTTCGAATTTACCAAAAATAATAAGAAAGAAAATTAAACTTGCTCCTTGCCTCATTGACAATGAGTCATTGTGCTTCTCCTATCCTTTATATATATATATATATATATATATATATATATATATATAATCAGATTTGAACTAGAGGAAAAAATATGAACTAAGTTCTTCCTTTACAAACTATAGGTACTGATGAGTCACTATTTTTTTACTCAATATTTCTTATGCTTTGTAAAAAAAAAACCTTAACATTGTGATAATTCAAATAAATGTGAGTATAATAAGTTATCAAATCCAAAATAATTATTAATTACTAAATTCAAATGATGAATAATACATTAAACTAAAATTAACAATAGAAAAAATGGTATATTATTATCAAAAAACCGATAAAATATCAAACCAATTTTAATTAAAAATATTTTTTATAAAATATTTTTTTTAAAAAATTACCATCATAAAAATTACCACAGTACCAATCACACTACCATAAAGTTTATTTCTTACTCTATCTAGAGTTGATATAGCCTGTTTATAGGCTCTCCTCGTCCACACTACCCAAGGACACTCTTCAAAAATAGAAGCAGCTCCAAATTGCAGTGTGGACGAGTTGAGGTCTAGCCACACCAATGAATTTAACTATAATCCACCTTCTCCTCCATTTCTTTACATAAAATGGATTTATTTTAGAAAGTGTCTTTCATAGAGCCTTCTAGCCTAGAAAAAAAATGTAAAAAACCAAAGGATGAAAAACCCCTTTCAGCATTGCTGATCAATGTGTAGCAGTGTCTAAGTATTCTAACTTATGATTCATCAGCTTATCAAAATAATATAAAATGATTAACGATGAAGCTAAGTCGGACTTGAGTTGAAATAATGAAAAAATCCCTTGCAAAGGAAATGAGTACTTAAACAATATCGTAAAATCCCTTAGTTGTTTGGAGTTAGCCAATGACACCTGCTAATAAAATATTATACTCTGCTTATCGTCTCGTGGAGTCTTAGGTAATCTTAGTTGTTCGTTGTGGTTTGAAACCTCTATAAGGAAAATCTTTTTTTCTTTTTCAATAAAAAAGTTTGATTGTGATCATGTTTAATTTTAGAGTCTATTATAATAGCAACAAACCCCTAATGAGTTATTTCAGTTTCAGGTTTGAAACTGAAATTATATAGAAAGAAATAATCTTCTTGCCCTTTCTAAAAATAGTCTCAAAGGGTTTTCAAACTTTTTTGCATGGAATATAAGTCAATATTTTTGACTTAATATTTATAATGCTTTATTAAAAAAAAAACCTAAACCCTTGATGATGTGATAATTTAAATAGATGTGAGTTAAACGAGTTGTTAAATTCAATATACTTTGATTCGGCTATATACTAAGCTCGAGTGAACATGATGATAATAATGATTGTATTAATTCAATTAACTAGATAGCTAGCTAGCATTGTTTAATTCATATCAAGTTAAATATTAAAAAAATCACATCTTTTTTAATATGTAATGGTTGGATTCCATTAACTTAATCTCACAATTGTTAATAACTAGTGTACACATAATTAATTAAGGTTATGCTTGTCTATGCGGTTAAAAAATATATTTATCTTTGAAAACACATAATATTTTTATAAAATTAAACACAAATTGAAATGCAAAATTAGATAATTGTTCCTGAAATTGAAAATCTAAGATCAATATGATTTATTTAATCTAGGATGTCCAACATTTGTGTGTGATGATTGAACCTTTTCTTTTCATTTCGGTTGAAAACTCACCTGCCATCGAGGATAAACCAAATTCCTTGCTGAAATTTTAAATCCTGAAGACATACAGCCTTCAATTACAATTTACAAGTGGCAAGTTCAAGGATGGCCGATTAGTAAAATTGTGTGGCATAGAAGGTAAAATGGTTTCTACGTCCAGATTACGATGATTGTCCCAAACACAACCAAAAAAAAATAAACGGTTAATTTTAAAAGGTATAACTTAACCGGTCAAATTTTAAATTTATTTTTTAAAATTTACTAGTTTAAGTTTTATAAATTTTAAGATCGTTGAAAGACTTACATGATCATTAATTTCAGGATCTGTGAAATTAATCGAGACGTACATAAACTGACCCGAACAATATATTAATAATAAAAAAAAAAAGGGTGGCAAAGGGCGATGATGCGTCTGAGAATGTTCATGAACCCAATCTCGAAAGGACCTGGGATCTATCTATGAAGTTAAACAATATTAAAAAAAGAAGAAGAAGAAGCTTAGTTTCCACTTCGGTGATAATAATAATAATATTCCCATTTGAGATTTCAAAGCCATCATCATTCAGTATTGCAAGTGGAGAAATCTTCCTAAGCCACCATCTCCACAAACCTTTTGCTTGACCCACCAACCCTCTCTGCCCATGTCTTCTTCTTTAACAGCTGCGAAACCTTTTCTTACATTATTTTTTTATTAAGGTATTTTTGGTATTGTGGTATAAATTATTTAAAATATATTAAAATTATTTTTTAATTTTTAATATTAGTATTTTGAAATCAATAAAAAACACAAAACAATTATCAATTTATTTTTTCTCCAAACTAAACATATTTTTAAAATGCATTACAAACAAAAACAAATGGAATTGCAGTTATGAATTTGACCAAAAAAGCTACAAGCTGAAAAATTAAATTTTAGAGAATAGTATAGATTATATTACGAGATCTTATCTAAAAGCTTAAATTATTAGATTGAGATGGTTTTTTGATATGATATCAAAGCTTTAATGACCAAGTGGTTATAAGTTCGAATCTCACCAACTCTATTTATGTGATAAAAAATTAAATATAAGGTAATATAAGTCTGTGAAAGTTTCAAGTTTAAATGACCAATTTGATAATTTAAATTTTTAGATGAGATTTTAATAAATAATTTATATTATTTTATAATGTATATTGACATTAAAAGTCCAGTTGACATACAAGGTCAATAATTCTGTATTCGATAGGATTCCGGATCAAATAGAATATGATATTACATGTATGCATATCTAATTTGAAGTGGATGTTACGCAAGCCAACTTGAACCAGATTCCAAACTCTTTAACATAATTTTAGACTTTTTTTTATAATTAAAATTTTATTTAATTATTTCACTACAAGTTTTCGTTTTACCTACCATGTTCATCCCTATATTTTAAAATGATTTGATTAAGACCCTTTATTGTTTTCTGGACTGATTAGATCCCTTTACTTTAAGCAATATCGTGAATGCGGTTCTCCCGTTTATGATAAAAAGTCGGTTGGTCATCAGTCAACAAAGCTGGCCCAATAAACAATTGGCATGCATCACTTCTTGTTAAAAATATAATAAATAAGCACTTGAGGTCTTGACCCAGCGGTTGAAGTGACTTGTTTCCTTCCTCTGCATCCTGGGTTCAAATCTCACCGTACATGTCTGTCACCCTTGCGGTGCCTTACATGCTCACTGGGTTTGCAGGATGTCCAGTGAGCCGTGGAATTAGTCGTGGTGCGCGTAAGCTGGCCCGGATACCCACGCAAATAAAAAATATATATATATATATAAATAATAAAAAAAACAAATTTTTTTGTAACTTGTTACAAAAAAAATAATTTTACAATTTAAATAAAAACGAGAAAGTCAGGATTTTTTTGTTTTTTTAGAAAATGAGGCTGAAAATCTTTTGTCCACACTAAATTAATGTGAAAGGATGCACGCTTTTTTTTTTTTCCTTTATGTTTCCTAAGACTTTATGGTCCACAACCAAAATTTATATACCGGAGCATTTTAAAAAATAATTTTTAAAAAGTTTAAATTATTTTTAATTTTTTATTTTTAAATTAATATATTTTTGGTATTTTTAAATCATTTTGATGTATGATATCAAATATAATTTTTTTTTTAATAAAAAAAATATTATTTTAATATATTTATAAATAAAAATCACTTTAAAAACTTTATAATTTATGGTTTAGAAAATTTAGTGCTAATGGAATTCAAACTTGAAACCTTGTAAAGAACAAGGCTCTCTGGACCTAGCTAAATCCTGCTAGAGCTACCTCCTTTATAAGGTCATTGTTGCTTAGTACCAGTCGACTGATCTTGTCATGAACTTGTATAGAATATGGAGACCCAATCAATCTAGAAAAAGAGAGGAGGATCTTTATAAAAAAAAAAAAATTCAAAAAAACGTTTTTTGAAAATGATTTTTCATGACATAGCTATATATTCCGAAATGATTTTTTTTTAGAATCCATTTTATGAATTTTTTATATATAAAAAAACAAAAACCATTAGTTTTCTTGCAAACAGATATAACCTAGAAGAAATGTTAAACTTCCAAACAAAAACAAATAGAAAAAAAGATTAATTTAGTGGTCTTATTTTTAAAAGGGAGTTTTTGCTGGTTTTAGTGGTTTCCAATTGCTATATCGGGCCGGTCCAGACTTTATTAAAAAAAAGACTATAGGTTTTGGGCCTACAGAAGAAACCAGTATTTCTAGTGCTGCTGTTGGAGAGTCCAGCTTCGATATTCCCCTAGCTAATCTTTCAGTTGGTATTGTGATAATTTTTATGGTTATAATTTTAAAAAAATTATTTTATAAAAAAATATTTTTAATTAAGGTTATTTTTTTAAAAAAAATATTTTTAATTAAAACTGTAGTTGGAATTTGAGGTTAAATAAAAAAAATAGTTTAATGTGTTTGGTTGAATGATTTCCATAGCTTTCTAAGTGTGCAATAATATCAGGTAAAATATCATCAGAAATAAAATTAGGATTGCGATCAAATTTTACAAATGCTACGTCATCATGGAATCTTTTTCTAATATAATTATGTATAGTGTTATTTAATAATGTTAAACATTAGTTTTTCGAATAAAACATAATGCCTGAGAAATTTTATTGGATTTTTTTTTTATTTTACTAGGTTGGACCCAGTCTAATATGTTTAGGTTGGGGATGGAACTCGTTCGAGTCATGAAGTGGAAAGTGAATTCTCTCTACTTCTCCATTGTGTGGAGAGTGAATTATAATTCACTCTCCACTGTTCATGTGAAAGTGGAGCAGAAGTATATAAATTTTGTTTTTGTTAAACGTGGTAAAAACCAAAATTTAAATGGGTCCCATCAAAACAAAACTCAATTTTCAACTTAACCAAACACTAATATTTATGGCTAACTGTCAACCTCAGCCGCAACCTCAATGGAAAACGGGCACTTAGAGTTTAGGGCCGCTTGATGCTAGGTTGTTGTCTTTTCTAATTTGACACATTCCATTAAAGCAACAACCATGAATTTTTATGAACTTAACTTAGTTTACCGTTATGTTTACTAAAAAATTGATGAGATTATTTCACCTCAGAGTAACTGATGTGAACTTATGATAACAATGCAAGTTAGAAACCAAAAAATAGCTTCATCGTGATTTTTTTTTTAATTTTAAGGTGGATAATCTGGTGCACAAAAAGCTGGTTCAAACATATTTTTATAGTAAAGAAAAAAAATAAGAAGGTTATAACATAAATTAATCAACCGTTATGATGTTTTGACAATTATGTTAATATTTTTTTTTTTAGAGCTCAAAAAATAGATAATTAGTGGTAAAAGACTTAGCACTTGCAAATCAATTTTTTTTGGTGAGGTTTAAGAACCTTTCAACAATAAAGTAACTTGTAGTAAGAGATTGTAATAAATGAGAGAATGAATCCAAGAATATTGGGTTTGATAACTCGCCAAACTCATGTATACTTGGGCTCAACACGCAGCTGAACCCATGAATGTTGGGTCTAGTAACTCGTTAGATCAATGTCTATTTAGGCTCAGTGTATAGTTGAACCCATGGATATTGGGTCTAGTAGCTCGCTAGACCCATGTCTATTTGGGCTTAGTGTATAGCTGAACCCACGGTGTTGGGTCTAGCAGCTCGCTAGATCCATGTCTATTTGGGCTCAGTGTATAGCTGAACCCACGTAAATGAACCTAATAATGTTTGGTCTGGCAACTTGCCAACCCCGTGTTTGTTTGACTTAAAATGTAGCTGAACCCAAGGATATTGAGTCTGGTAGGTTACGAGAACCATATGTACCTAAGCTTAGAGCATATTCGAATCCAAGAATGCTGGGTTTGACAACTTGTCAAAATATTTGGGCTCAACACGTAGCTAAACCCAATGATGTTGGGTCTAGTAGCTCACCAGACTTATGTCTGGTTGAGCTCAACATGTAGCTTATCCTAAAAATGTTGAGTCTAGCAGCTCGCCAGACCCATATGTACTTGATCTTAGGGTGTAGTTGAACCCGATAACGTTGGGTCTAACAACTTATTAGACCCATGTCTATTTGGGTTCAGTGTGTAACTGAATCCAATGATGTTAAATTTAACATCTCGCAAGATGTATATATACTTAGGCTTAGTACGTAATTGAATACGAGAATGTTAGGTTTGGCTATTCTTCATGCCTATATCTACTTGGACATAATGTAAGTTAAACCCAAGGATATTAGATCTGAAAGTAAGTCTGACCTATGTTATCCGGGTTTGATAGTCTATCAAACTTAGATACATAGAATTATCATTTTATTTTTTATATTTTTAAATATAAATTTAAACTAAAAAATAAATTTTTAAAAATTATATTGCCATCAAATAATGAACATCACTATCTCCAAAGCTCCTGCTTGATGTCAGAGTTGTAATCTGATCGGTTTCTTGGTCACTCATGATATACCTTTCACACACCAAGTGGACAGGTCATGATATTTCCACGGGCAAAGATTAGCTCAAATTGGAAGCTCGATCGTATCACAGTACTAGATTTGGAAGACTGTTCGATGGTCCAACATTTTGCGGTCTTAGAAGTTGAAAATAGGTTTGAATGAGTCACCATATCATACAAAAAACTGGTCAAAGTTGTGATGTTTGACATCTTTATAGTGACAAATAATCGTGTTCTAATTCCAGTTCGTGGGTAATATTCCAAATAATGACTTGCTGCAAGATCAAGCTTCTATAAAGACATGTTTGTTTCCTGGAAATAGTTTCGGGAGAAATCTAGTCTACTACTGTTTATTTTTGTTTTTTGTTCCGTACAAATCCCTCCCAATCCCTACCATGTTTCCAAAATCTAATTTGTTTTTGCGGTATTTTTAATTTGAATCTTGTTTTTAAATTTTATTTGCATTTAATTATTTTTATGTTTTTTTTTTATTTATTAATTTGTGTTGATGTGCTAAGATTAAAAATAAATTTTAAAAAATAAAAAATATATATTATTTTAATATATTTAAAAAAATACTTTAAAAACTAACCAAAATACCAAATACTAGTTCATGCAATGTAAGAATGAGAACTGGTCACTCTATCAATTCTGGTTGGATTGGCTTGTAGTTTTTAATTCGCATGCCTTGTCCTCCTCTCTTGTTTCAACCTTGGATTTATAAATTTGCTGGTTGAATAACATCTTGTACTTTTTTTTACCTTTGTTGATTTAGTCAATATTAGACTGGTGTAGACGCTATACTGCAGGGTCACATTCTTTTACCAGTAAGATATTTATGCATAGAAAGCATATTAATTTTTTTTTTAATTAATAACTCGAATTATAGTCTCAATTAGCTAAATAAACTAATTTTTTATTTAAATTATATATATATATATATATATATATATTAAGCAATTACAATAACATGAGAAAAAACACATTTATTCAAGAGCTAAAAAACAGGTTGACCTAATTGTATTTAATGAATTTATTAATTAAAACCAATTTATAATAAAAATCAACTCACATGTAAAATTTATTAAATGAAAATAAAAAGAAATAAAAAATATTATGCAAAGCTATACATATTAAAAATATAAAGAAAAAAAATATAATCTATATAAAATATAAAAAAAATTATAAATGAATCATACTAATATTTTAAAAAAACTAAAAACACACATAATATAATTAAAAAATAATTGCTATTTAATAAAAGCTAAATAAGTAAAAAATCACAGAGAAGATATATTAATTAAAACATAAATATAAAAATGATTTAAAAAACATATAAAAAATGTACTAAAAATAAAATTATCTTTAAAAAAATGAGTCCAAGCGATGTGGGCCTTAATAAACTAAGTCGAGCACCTGGCCTGCAAGTTTATACCCATTCGAGTGGACTTTTATTTTGTATTTTTAAGTTAATGGGGTAAATATCATGTTGTTTGCCTTATTTTTTTACCACAAAAAAAAAAAAGACAACATGTCATCTATAATTCCCCATAGATTCTAACCACTGTGGTTGCAAAAAAAAAAAAAAAACAGGTTCTTGTTTTTTTTTCATTCAAAAATCCATTTTCAACCAAAACTACCTAGGATACACTCTTGAAACCTTGTTAAACCAATCTATGGCCTTAAAAAATCACCCCAAAAACCATAATTAACCCGAAATAAAAAATATTTCCGAGCTCATATATATTTTTCTAAGCACTTTCAAGGTAAAAAAAACACATAACCTTAACTCTCTTTTAGTTTATACTATGATTTAGCAACATGATGCACCCCATCAAAAACATTATTTTTTGTGTTTTTATTGGTGAAATGTAGGTGCAACCATATTGTACCACTAGATATGTTGTCCACATGTTGCTATGACCCAAACAATTTTATTTTAATGTAAAAGAAGTGATAGGTAAAAAAAAAAAAAATCAATCCCCAAGTCATTGATTAAATTGACAATTTAAATATTTATGAAAAAAAATCCAACAATAGTAAATAAACTGGCAAAAAAACAATGAAAAGAAGAAGAACCACACCCGAGCCTATTCAAATTATCAAACAATCCAATGCTAACCAAACTATAGGAAAACAAGGGAAAAAAGAGTCAAACTTATATATATATATATATATATATATAACAAAAAAACATCAGCTTAAAAAAAAGGGAGGAAAAATTAGGCGAACCTCCTAAACCTAATCCAATCTAAAAAATTATAACTTGTTAAATCATGGACCTGAGTTCAATAAAAAAACTTAAATGTCAAATTTAATTTTGAAGGATGGAATCATTGAAAAAAACTATTAATAAAAAAAAATTGTCAAAGAAAAGGAACAACAAAAAATAGGGCTAAAATTTGACATGAAAAAAAACCAATGAGGATGAAATTTTTTTAAAAATAAATATTGCAATAAAAAAAATTGCAAATTAAAAAAATTATGACTAAACTTGAAAGATTAAAAAAATCATAGGGGGTGAAATTAAAAATCATTTGTAATATGATCAAATATATATAAAATTAAAAGATGGTGGGGTGAAATAAAAAACAATTGTCGAGAGCTAACCCAATAGAATCAAACCGAAAAAAATAAGAATACAAAAGTTAAAAAAAAAAAAGGAACTAAACCAAGAAAAATAACAAAACAAAAGTTAAGAAAATGATAAAAAAAAAAGACAGCATTAATTTAGAAAAAAAAGAAAAAGAAAAAAATAGGGCAAACCTCTTAAATTTGGTTTAATCTCTAAAAGTTCCATCTTGTTAAATTTTTTATCCAGATTCAATTAAGAAGCATGATTCTCAATCAATTTGATTTTGAATGACGAGATTGGTAGAAAAGTATTAATAAAAAAACCCTGTAAAGAAAACAAAAAAAATGATGATAAAATTTAATAGGAAAAACCCAGGAGGATGCAATTTTATGAAAAAATAATAATAATCCCAAATAAAATAAATATCAATTAAAAAAAGATCAAATTTTAATGATTAAAAAAATCATAGAGGGTGAAATTCAAAATATCTATAAAAACCAAGCGAACCCATAACAAATCCTAAACATGACCAAATCTTAAAAAAATTGCAACCTATAAACCTTGAGTGAACCCAACAACCAACCTGGGTCTACAAATCAAACACATGACCTACGAAATTAAATTGAGATGTCCTAATAATAGGAAAGCAAAAAAACACTAGCAAAAAAATATTTAAAAAATACTTTAAAAAAAAGACAGAAGTCGACTAAGGTTGATTCTTCAAATCTATTACCCGGGTCATAAGACTGGAGTGACTCTATTAAAGTCAAACTCAAAAAAACAAAGAAGCAAGATTCTTAATCAAACAAACATTAAGGGATGAAATTGAGAAAAAAAATTCAATATAAAAACAATGCAGAAAAATAGCAATTAAAAGAATTAGAACTAAATTCAATATAAAAAAATAAATGAAATGAATTGTCCGGGGAAAAATAAAATGAAATTAAATGTTCAGGGATGGAATTGTACAAAACAAATCCATTAAGAAAATGATTAAAAAATAATAATAAAAAAAATTATGACCAAATTTGACGTAAAACTTAAATAAAAATAAATGTTTAGAAGTGGAATTGAAAAAAAAAAAAAACAATTCAATCAAGAAAATGATTCAAAACAAAACAAATAGAAATTGAATAGAATGAAGATCAAATTTAAAAACAAATTTAAAAAAATCAAATAATCAGGGATGAAATCAAAAATAAAATCCAATTAGAAATAATCAATGTAAATAAAACAATTGCAAATAAGAGAAGAAGGATTGAATCAAAAGAAAAAATAAATTAAAAGACTAGTATGAATTTTTGCATGGCTAGCACATAATTCAAAAAAGAAAGAGAAGGAAAAGAAAAGCAATTCCAGGCCAAATCACACTGAAACACAATGCATGTGCCACTTATAGAGGAAGATGATACCGAAATGAATCAAATGATATGGTGGAATCATGGTGTATCTAAAAAGCTAGTCACACACGCTGCAAGAAGGCAACATAATGGCTAATGTGCTAATGCGTGAGCTTTTTGTTTTTTGGTACAAAAACTAAAAATACCCTTAAAACTAAACAATATTAACAAACAAACTATGGTGAAATTATAACCAAGCCCCTAAAGCCAGGGCTAAGAAATTCAAATTGTAAGAATAATATAGAAATTCAACTATTCAGTAAAATTTAAAAATATAAAAACATCCTTTTTGCAAAAGATTATTTTATTAAAGAGTTATATTAATAATTTTATGGTGTATCTAAAAATCTAATTACTAAAACAACCTCCTGTAATCCCCAAAAAAATTTATATCATGGTAAAAAGACTGTCATACTCTCGAAGTCAAGGCAAAAAAATAAAATAACCAAGAAAGAAAAAAGTTATAACACTATTATAAATTTATAATGAATATCTTGAGACACAGCAAAACCCTAGAGAGTTAGTGATTTGGATAATAATAATAATAATAATAATGTTGTTGCCAAAGGTGCATCTAGAAGATCTACTTTTAAGATGTCAAAGCAAATTTCGTACAAGTATGGCATGTTGACATCTAGCATGTAGCAAGAACAATGTATCCCAACCTAAAGTGAAAAACAGAATAAGGCATTAGAGAATGTCTCCAGCAAATTGACTTGCTTTTTGTATGCTTTTCCAACTAATCAAAAGCATTTGTTGGCAAACCAGGGAACTTCAATTATGGCATTGGCTGGAAAGCAAAAAACAAAGACAAAATAATATTACAGGCATCTGTTTTTTAAGGATAGCTGTATCCTTGTATGAGATTTTAAGGAAATCATGCACATCAAGGCAATGCATTTACAAGAAATAATTTTTTTTAACCCATTTAAAATTCAAATCTTGAAAAAAATAATATGAGACAATATCCCCTCATCAACCAAACCATGTCTTTGTCTTGAAAAGCAGACAGAGAAATGAGGCCATTTCAGACTTCAATTTTCATTTTTTCTAGTCTTAATTAATAAATTAGCATTTATTTTGGATTTACCAAAGTCAGGTTTGGTTACCAACAAGCTTTTATCTTGATTTGAATTTTTCTACTTTCTAGGAACATTTTGGACTCACTAAAGCCTCATTTGGCTGATATGGCCGAAGGAATCATGAAAAGTGCAATATGGTGCTAAAATTATTTTAAAATGATCATGAAATTGGTTTATAGTGTTTTTTTTATATATATAATTTAACCTTAATTCAATCGTATTCTCGTTCTAATCAAAGCTGGCGTTTTCCTTTTCTGTTAATTATTAACTACTAATGTTAATCCATCGCTGTCAACTGGGTTGTAGGATTTATCCATGGCAATACAAAAACAAAAAATAAAGAAGGGTCTGAAGTCTGATCATCAAAAGGAGTCCAGTGTATAATTGGCTGGCCATCGAATCCTTAACCCTCCTAAACTTACTTGAATGTCTTTTTAGACTGTACCTCAAATTGGACCAGTCTTTGGTAAACAAGACGGATGGAGACATAGAGGAGACCTGGCATGGCGGTTAAACGGCGGTTAAAAGGTTAGATTGTCGGCGTTCCCATAACTGTTTCTGCTTCTTCTTTCTTTTTGCTGTTTAACTTGTCAGAGTTAATGAATAGCAGTTCTTTTGTTGGTGTTTTTAAGCATAATAGACTGACTTCATTAATTTTTTTAATACAGTTGCCTTAACTTTTATTTACCACAAACTGTTCTCTTTCTTTCTTTTTTTCCTTTTGTTTTGGATATTCGAATAATCTCCCTGTGCCTGTTGAGGATGAGGAAATTAACGACATGCATGTGTTAGGTTGAGCCACCATTGTTGATCTTCAAGTTTTAGAATCGTTGCTGAACCCCACAGTAGGCATGCTCCATCATGTTAATAAGCTCTGTAAACACGGGTTTTTGTTTATTTGAATCTTTTTGCTTATAATAATTTGTGTGGAAAACTTGTCTGCCATTGGTTACTGATGCTTATATATGATCAAAGAAAAGGATTTGAGAGGCTTTTGGGACATAGGTTCTAGCCTGAACAGCAATTTCTGTACTTGGGGTTCGAGTCTAAATATTCCATAAAATATACTCATGATCTCTCTGTGTAATTTACGTGGTTAATGATGTTATTTCAGGATATCAGTACAGACGGCAGGAGGAGGATCGACTCGCATCCATGGGGAAACACTTGGAGCGCAAAGCCTCGGATGTTGGATTTGAGGACTGTCGTCCAGGTTGCATGTGGGGCATACTTCATATTCTTGACTACCATCTCTGTCACAGTCCTAAAAAGTTACCTCCACGCAGAAAGCATGGAAGAGGAAAACATGTTAGATGTAAGCCATCTGAATTTGGTTCATGTCCTCATCATGTCTCCATTTTTTCTCTTAATATTTGTCTTCTTGACCGGAGTAATATAGCGTGTATTTTTTATAGGAACGTGTAAAATATCGGGTCTGTGTTTTTATTGTATTATAGTATGAGGTTCTATAGAGTTGATTGGTAGAAGAAATTGTCGTAATCAGAGATGGATATGATTTTATCTTGAAGATTTGAAGAGATTTGGAAATTATTTTGCATAGATTGCTTGATGTGATTTGCTCATGGACGGATACAAGATGCTTTACTTGCACGCGCGCGCACATACACAGTAAACTGCTGTTTCTTGGTATTAAAAATCGTCCAGTCCTGTTTTATCAGTAGAACTTGTTCAATTGGCCATGCTGGCCTGATATGTACTGGTTCTGCCTGATAAGCAGTATTGTCCACACGAAACTGATACAACTTGATCCAATTAATAACTCAATAACTGAGTGTTCCCGGAACCATTTCAATGATGTTTTTCCGACCACTGAGGTTTGGAGGATCTAATGGAATCATCAGTTGGTTCAACTTTGGCGCAGGGGAGAGATGTGTTCTTTCACCTAGCAAATTACATCTTTTTCTCTCTTTTCTGAGCATTAGAAATCAATACCCTTATCAATATCTGTAAAGTGCTTTTCATCCCCTTTTATGCACTGAGAAACCTTATTTCTTTTTTTGCAGGCTGCCAAAATCCAAGAAAAATTTCTTTTGATCTTTACACTGATGGCGTACAAGAATATTTGAGTGCTAACGCAGTCCCCTTACTGGTAAGTCCACATTACAGATAGAATGCATGTGTATGAATGCATTTCATAAATAGACATTAACATTGATGAATGCATGTTAGTTTATTCCTCAAAATTGCTTCTTTTGTATGACAAACTATGAAACAGACAATAACTTGGTGAGACATTGGTCAGGTTGAACAGCAAACTATAAAGACTAGCTCAACAAACAGAATTACCAGAAAGGCCCAGATAAAAGCTTTAATTGCTAAGGAGATGCTTGCAAGAACCCGGTTGCAGCAAACTGATCCAGTCCACCAATTAGGACCTTCAAACAATTGCCTTGCTAAAATGGATAGTGATTTGTCAAATCCAATCATAATCCTCCACAAAAGTGCTGACACTGCTGCCTCCAGATTGCAGGTTCCATCTGTGTCTAAGACACCTGAAGAATTAGTTGCACACAGTAGTGCATATCATCTGCCTGGCACTGTGAATGCTGAGGACTGCTCAAAACAAAATCAACTTTCTGCAGAGGATGCATTTTCCTTGGAGAACTGTGGTAACTCATTAAATCATA
Organism: Populus alba; assembly: GCF_005239225.2. Taxonomy (NCBI): domain Eukaryota; kingdom Viridiplantae; phylum Streptophyta; class Magnoliopsida; order Malpighiales; family Salicaceae; genus Populus; species Populus alba. The sequence goes on from NC_133284.1 coordinate 28,492,591, forward strand.
CCATTTCACATGCTAAGCGTCTCAACAGAGAAATTTCATGTCCTCGGTTTAAGGAGAGTGTGGATGTTCTGGAGATACTTAAGTTAAATGAAAAACTGTTGGTGGAAATCCTAAAGGATCAAGACGTTCAGAACACCCATGTCCAGCTGCCTTCCAAAGCAAAAGTAAGATTAAGGAGGTCTGGATCATTTCCTGCAGCTGACTGTTCACACATTAGATTTGTTAGACCTAGTACAATTGAGCACAAGCAGAAGGAAATTTGGTCCTTTCCAAAGGGGGTGAAGTCATCCATCGGAACCCAAGCACCGAGGTCTACTGCATCCGAGTCTTTGAGAGATTTTTATGAGAAATCAATAGATTTAAAGGCTAGCGATCATGGTGCCACTTCTATTGCTCAAGAAACACAGATTTCTTCTCTCAAATCATCTCAGGGATTACATAAACACAGGTGGAATCTTTTATTTATGAGTCTTTTTAAAGGTCTTAAGAAAAAAATAAAATGCGCACTCACAGAAAGCAAAAGGGAGAGTAACCATGTGTCCACAGATGCGAGTATCTATAGAGTTCATTCTGGTTGCAAGCTTTCCACCGATGAGGAAGAGATGTCTAAGAAGCTTAAGGAGAATACAATTCATGAAGATGGTATAGAAAATTCCACAAGTTTTCAGGAGACAGATGGTTTTGATAATGATCTCAGAAAAGGTCAAGTTCCACACATAAGAAGAGGATCCTCTCTAAAGGAGTCACTGGATGGTTATACTCGATTGTTTGAGTACAGTCTCAGTAAAGAAGCCAAGTGGCACCAGTATCAATCAAAAAGCTTAAAATTGTCGAGCGAAGATAAATTTCAATCAAGTGGTCTGAAATCATTCAGAAGGAGACTTTCTTTGCCAGATATTGAGTCTATATATCACATTCCAAATGAGTTCTCAGGTGACGCACTGAGTCCAAGGACGTCAACTATGACAGGAATGGACTATGATGCAAATTCTAATAATGACATTCATAATCACTTGGAGTCAGGAAGCATTCCTGAAGTTAGAAAACAATTCAAAAGACTAGATACTGTTGAAGAGACTGAATTTCAGAGAGGCATGGTAGAAAGAGCTGGCAGCACGGACAATGATGAATTTTCATGCAGTTCAATGGTCAGTATCAATGAAGGAAGTGCTATGACAAGTGAACTAAATCAGGATACAATGGAGCCTGAAAGGCAAGAGCAGAGTCCTCAGAGTAATCAGGGGATTGGTTCAGTGATCACCACCATGGGAGAACATGAAGAACAAAGTCCAGTTTCAGTTCTCGAGGCTCATTTTCGAGATGACAGAACTTGCCAAATAGAGTTCCAAATGTCAGAAGGTATGGCACACCATCTCCTCTTACAAAATAATTTTATGCAAGGCTCGTTTTTTTTTCTTTTTCTTTTTTCGGGAGATATTTTGTGTTGAACCAATACCATACATTATTGGCTTTCCAAGATATATGAACAGCTTTGATTGCATAGATTTAGTGAAAGAAAATTATAGACTTGCTAATTTGACCACTCTTGTTATTCAACTTATGTGCTGGAAATACCATAGTCAAATGTGACAGGTTGATCTCAAGAAAAATGTCCATCCTGTTTTCTCCCCAAAAAATATATATGCTAATCTTCTGTCAGCATGATTTTATTGGTAGTTAATTGGTTTCCCCAAATTGCATCAGGTTCTGATCTGGATCCTAGCCATGAGAATGTTGAAAATGCAAGCACAATGGTTGGTACTCGATTCCTTCATTTTGAATTGAATAGGCTAGAAGATGATGCTGATTTCAATTATGTGAGAGATGTTCTTGAGGTGTCCGGCTTCAATGGGCCAGAGTTCCTTGGAACATGGTATTCATTAGAGCAGCCATTGAGTCCAACATTGTTTAAGGCTCTGGAAGCTTATTTGCACAAAGAACTTGAATCTTCCTCAGAGGATGTTGCCTACAATTGTGATCACCTGCTTCTGTTTGATTTGATTAACGAGGAACTACTTGAGATATATAACAGCTTATTGGCCTACTTCCCCAAGCTCTTCTCCTTCACTCAACGCGTCAGTCCATTGCCCAGGGGAAAACATGTTATTGAGGAAGTGTGGAAAAGAATTAGCTGGTACAGGAAGTCAAGATCAGAAATGGAGCAATCAACAGAAGATATAATAGCTCGAGACTGGGAAAAAGGTGATGGTTGGATGAAACTTCGATTGGATGCTGAGGATGTAGCACTCGACCTGGAAGATTTGATTTTCGATGAACTGGTAGATGAAGTTTTATGTTCATATATTCGACAGACAGTTGAGGCCAGATGAATCAAGGAGGACTCCTGCTTCGAGGCTGGCAATGTACATGGAAGTCATGTTTACTTTGCCTCGAAAAACATGGTTTCTTGATTGCCAAACTACACGAGAAGAATTAACAAGAAGGAATTTTATTACAAATTCAGGGTTTTCTGTATGCTTCTTTTGGAGAATTTAGAGAGAATATTAGATTAAATTATTCATGTAGTTAATGTGACTAGAGACCTGTATAATTGGTGCAATTCTTTGAAATGATACTTGTAGTCGTGTAGCATCCACACTGCATTTTGCATAGCTTACTGCTGCTCTGTTTTTGGATTTATTTTATTTAAAAAAATATTAAATTCATGTTTTTTTATGATTTTAATGTTGTAATTAGGAAAAAAAACTATTTTAATATATTTTTAAATAAAAATTACATTTAAAAAATACTTCCACTACAATAACAAAAACTTTTTTATAACAAAAAATGCATTGAGTAGTTATAAAAGATACAGACCATTCTACTTGTGGGAATCTAGCTCTGAAAATTTTCCTTGCTAGGTCGCTGAGGAACAACTTGATTTAGAAATAGAACCTATGACTAACCTTGAACAATCAATAAATAGTAGACAACCGTACAAGTAACTAGCTTGAATTCACCTAGTATTTCCAACATCAAATAAAAAAATATTTAAAATAACATTCATTATTAGTGATAGACTAGATTCTTTTTTCGAGTTGAGCGGCGAGACAATTTTTTTAAAAATATAAAAAAAACTACTTGAGAAATGATAATCTAAATCAATTTAGATTAACTTAATGAAGATGTGAGATATTAAATTAAGATATCTTATAAAATAAAAAGAAAAAAAAATATAAAGTTCAATGCTCAATAATATAATATCAAATGATAAAATTAAATAAATAAATAAAACCCGAGTAAACCTGAATTCACTCTACTAACCCATCAACCGTTATTGAGACAAGGAAATTATTTTTAGAAAAAATAACCTAGAAAAAAAGATCAAAGTTAAATAAATAAACTTTTAAAAAAAATTTGAGTCACCCCGGATTAACTTGATTAACCCATGACTTAAAATAACCTGACTATTCAGTGACCCAGGATAACCCCATAGAAAAAAAAAACTATAAAAAAATAGAAAAGTCCATGATTCAATAGTTTAATCTTAGAAGATAAAATTTAAAAAAGATAAAAAAAAATCCAAAATAACCTGAGTTAACTAGATTGGCCAGCAACCCAGATAACCCTATAAAATAAAAAATTTATTAGAAAAAAGAGTTGTTAAAAGAAGGACAACCAAATTTTTATTTAAAAAATGAAATAACATTTTATGGGATAAATTTTAAAAAACAATAATTAAGAAAATGATAAAAAAAAAAAGGATTTAAAAAATGATGACTAAAATTGGATAAGAAATAAATTAAATAAAATGTTGAGGGGAAAAATTAAAAAAATAATAATAAAAACAAAAAGAGCAATTGAAAGAATGAGGATAAAATTGAATAAAATAAATAAATGAAATAAAATGTTGAGGGACAAAATTGAAAAGAACAAATCAATAAAAGAATTGAGAAACAACAATCAAAAGAATGAGTACCATATTTAATATAAAAAATTAAATAAAATCAAATGAAAATGAATAATATTAAAATAAATAAAATCAAAACAAATAAAGACCAATCAACAAAGGAGGATCACAATTGAAAGAAAATAAATAGGAGGACAACTCTAAAATTTGAGGGGAGGAGAGAAAAATATCACTGCTATCGGACCGCAACGAATTGCTTTACATGCATCACCCTATTATATTCGTCGTCACTAGATGCTCTAGAAGATACGAGTGTTTGACCTTTTTGGCTACTGAGACATGCCACACACACCTTCGAAGGACGCAGGTGGCGTCCATTTGAAACAAGTGAGAATCACTCTTTTTTTGTTATTATTTTTATTTTTAAAAAAATTATTTGTCCATCATTCAAATAGATTATAACATAAAAAAAATTGATAAAAATATCAGAATACTCTTTGACCCTTTATTTAATTTTTTTTTACTTGAAAGGCAATAAAGTAATTTTACTATTTTTATTAAATAGAACAACACAAAAGCCCTTATTATCCTTTAATTTTTTACAATATTAATATTATTATGCATGAAAAAAATTAGAGATTGCAAAAAAGCATAGAAAGACTAACTTAACTTAATGGATTTAGAGCAAAGGACTCATTAAACCAATTTAATTGTAAAGGGATTGAACTAAACCAAATCACATAAGTATAGAGATCATTATAACAATAGTACTATTATAACTATTAACATATACTAAAAGAATTCTTTCTTTTACTGTAACATGATTACTATTTACCATCTCACATATCACTGTTGGTATGAGCTTTGCTTTTTTAAAAATTTATAATTTAAACCTTAAATTTTTTATTTTGCATAATTTAACTTTTTTTAGCCTAAATTAGCACTTATTTGCATATTGTTTTAGGGAGAGAGGGTTAAATTAAAAGATGAGGATTAAAGTGAAAAACAAACAAGTGAAATAGGTGCCAGCTTTGAAATTTTTCTTAAAAGTTCATTTTCATCTCCCATCTTATTTACTCTTAGACAATTGGTCCCTTTAATTTTTAAAAATTTAATTTTGATACTAATTTTCATTTTCCTCATATTTAGTCTTTTTTTTTAGGAGAGAGGGGGATTCACCGAACTCCAGCGTAGAAAGAGAAAATTGTTGTTGGCGATGATTTTGACCATTAAAATAATTAATTTTTGTGTCAAATACTTCCATATGATAAGAGGAGTTCCAACTAAGGGTTTTTTTCCTCTAAAAAAATATATTTGAGCTAGGGAAGATTTTTTATTTCTAGTTTTAAGGCGTTTTCTTTTGTGTTTTTTTGGGTCATGAATTGATTTAACAAGGTTTCTATGGTATTTTTTTTTTTAATTTTTAGGTCAAAAATAGGTTGAAAAGGATTTTGGATAAAAGCATATGAACCTCATTTTTTTGGTCACCATGGTGGCCGTAATTTGAGGATTCAGGTGATTCATTGTCTATTTTTTTCAAAATAAATTGGGGCTTAACTTAAAAAATAAATAAAAGGCTCACGAACGGCCTTTTTTTGATGGGTCAGACATTTGGCTTGGCTTACTATGCTCAACAATATTTAACCTCGTTCTTTTGTTTTTCTTTTCTTTTATATTTTTCTTAATTAATACGTTTTTATATGTCTTTTTTTCATGGTTTTTAAGTTTATGTTTTAATAAATACTTATTCTTTGTGATTTTTTTTTTATTTAGCATTTTTTAAATGGCGACAAGTTTTTAATTGTATTGAGTGTATTTAATTTTTTAGTAAGTTATTATAATTTATTTGTAATTTTTTTATTTTATTAAATTTATTTTAAAAATTGTATGTTTTATAATATTTTTAATATGTACAGCGTTGCATAATATTTTTTTATTCTTTTATTTTATACAAAAACATTCATGTGTATTGATTTATGTTACAAATTAATTTTAATAAACAAATTTATTAAATGATCGGTATTGTCTATATTTGTCTCTTAATTTTTTCAGTTTTGTTTTTATTTAACATCATTTTTTTTTTCAATTGAATTATCCTAAATTCATTACCTCATATGCACGATAGGCATACAATCTGGATTTATCTCATGGCTCAGGTTTCACGTGTTAGCTCAATTTTACCCTGGCAATATATTTATTTTATTTGTTGTTATTACCTCATTTTGTATCATATTACTAATTAATTAAGATTTAACCCAATTATTGAATTTCTTGCTTCTTTAAAAACACAATAATCTCCTAGTTGTTTTTTGTTTAAATATTTTTATTTTGTTCAACCCATGACATCACACAAGGCACCAATCTAGTTATATTATAAACCGAAAAAGGTGATGCTTTTATTGTGTACCACATCACAAAATACTATTAGTTTTATAGTTTTTTTTTTCTTTTCCTTTTTTTTTTTCTAAATTTACATTTCTCTCTCTAATTTCATACTTTAACATTTAGTTGATTGGATACTAGACTTCAGAATTTATTATAGTTTGCTTTAAATGTGGTTAGGTCGGTCTTATAACTCATATTACGGATTTTGTAGGTTAACTCAATTGATTCAATTTTTTTTTTTATCTTTTTTAATTGATATTTTTTTTTCAATTTCATCTTTCAATTTTGGGTTGATTGAGAATTAGACTCCATGATTTATTTTGATTTTTTTTATGAGATTATCTCGGTCTCATGACTTAGTTCGCGAGTTTAAGGGGTTAACCTAGTTGACTCGAGTTTTTTGTATTTTTTTTAATTGATTTTTTTTCAATTTCATTCAGCATGAAATTGACTATGAATTAGGTTTCATGATTTATTTTGATTTATTTTCTATAAGGTTATCTCAGTCTTATAACTTGGGTAATGTATTTTGAGGGTTAACCTGGATAGACTGAGATCATTTTATTGTGTCTTGTTTTTAGATTTTTTTTTAACTTTCAACCTTCAATAACAGGTTTATTAAAAATTTAGCTCTGTATTTTTTTTTCCCTATAAATTTATCACAGTCTTATGACTTTGGTTGCAAGTTTGATAGGTTAACTTTGGTTAACCCATGTTATTTTTTTATTTACTTTATATGAGGTTGTCCCAATTTCATGACCCGAGTCATGAGTTTAGTAGGTGAACTCGAGCCATATTTTTTTACTTTTAATTAATTTTTCTTTAATTTCATTAGTTAACTTTTGTTTAATTGGAATTGAACTTTATAATTTATTTTAACTTGTTTTATATGGAGTTACCATTATCTTATGATCTAGGTTGAGAATTTAGAAAATTAGCCTGAGTTGGCTCGGATCGATTCAGTATGTTGCTATTTCAATAGTATTTTTTTTAAAAAAATATCTTGAATTTTTATGAATCAAACTATATTTTTACTGGTTGTTCAAGCTGTTTTTGAATTTATTAAGTTGATCAGGTCACATCAAGTCAATCTTCATACAATTTAAATTTTTTTTACTAGAAAAATATTAGTAATTCCTATATATTTTTATTTTGTATGTTAAAAAAACCATTGATCCAACTCGCAAGATTATTACTATATCACGAGGGTGTTTGATATTGCAGTAAAAATATTATTTGTGAAAATTTTAAAATATGTTTTTTTTTAAATTAAAATTTTTGATATTATTGAATAATTTTGAAATACTAGTAATTTTTTTAAAAAATATTATTTTAATAAAAAAATTTAAATATTTTAAAAAACATCTATATGGACGTGCTCGATATTTCAATTTTCACCACCGCCTCCGTCCCCCTCTTTCTCTGTGCTTCAGGACAGTCTCCACTTCCTAGGCTACGCTAACATCGTCTCTCTCAAAGCACACACCAAGGTACCATCTTTATGCTCTAAGATCCTTTTTCTTCTCTTATTTATTGCATTTATATTTTGTATTTTCTTCGTTTCCAGTCGTCTATATGTCTATCAAAGTTGTAGAAAGCATGCCAGGTACAGAGTACAAACTGTTCGCGAAAATTACCGAGTGAAGAAAATAAAAATCTTCTGCTCAATATATTATATAATTGGGGTCCGAAACTAAGCTGATTGCAGTTGAAGTTGTTGGGCAAGCCAGAGTTAAAAATATGATTATTGATGAAAAATTAATTAAATTTTAAGATTAGTAATGACATGAGTTTTACTTAAATTTGTTGTTATTATATTACATTGCTATCTGTGGAATCAATTTTTCCTTTTTAATTTTAGTAGTATCTTAAATTCTTGTTCTCATTTGCAGTTGAATTTTCAAATTTTGGTACAGATTGAAGCTTTAATTACATGATCTTGAATTGCTAGTGATAGTTGCAATTTCGACATGGTTTATAGTGAAATTAAATTTGTTTTTGGGATTATTATATGGAACCATCATAATTCATGGACTTTAGTGTTATGGGATTTCTCTACAAATGGAAATGCATGAAAGTCTGTTGCTTTTTTGGCTTTAAAGAATCACAGAGCTCTTGTTGATTCTGATGATATTAATGTATGATCAATTTTTATCATTCATCAACCTTTTCTTTTGAATTTTCTTCTATCCTCTGCCACCAGTTTTGTATTCGAGCCATTTCTTCTGCAGGTTGCTGGCATGAGCTGAAAATTGAATTCACTGTGGGTCTATTGAAATTAACGACAGAGAGGAAAATGTGGTTACGCTCCATAAAACCCTTTTATTTGTTAAACTCCTTTAAAAAGTCCTCAAAACCTCCATGGATTTTGTCATCTTTGTTGTCTTACACAGACAGCCCTTACTCAAAAGCAAAGGCTTCCCCTTTACAGGTCTGCCATTCCACTTTTATCATTTTCTTTTATACACTTTTACTCCTCTGTACCTGAACAACTCTGTATATAATCTTTTCACTTTTACTGCTTGCCATCTTAGTGAGGGATACTTCGGGCTTTATGCAGGAAACCAGAATGAGAGACAGATTTAATGTAAATGCTAGAGGAGGTGATGGGGGCAGTGGTTGCTCCAGCTTTCGCCGTAGCCGACGTGACAGGCATGGCAGACCTGATGGTAGGTTTCTACAACATTTCAGTGTCTATAATCATTATTTGGAAACGTAAGTTTGTTTTATTACTCTACCTACCATGTTTTGTATTGTGATGTTGCAATCAATAGTTGATTAAGACGTATTTCATTCATCCACCATTCAGTGTTTTCAAAGTTTTCTTTCTCGTTGTAAAGTTTTATAAATTCTCTCCCTCGACACGTCTTTTTTCTTTTTATTTGATGACCAAAGAAATAAATAAAATGAAATTTAAGAAATGGTTCTTATTGCAATACTTTTTGGTTCATGCGCGGATCTAATGATGTAGGTGGAAATGGTGGTAGAGGGGGAGATGTGATTTTAGAATGTTCCTCTGCAGTTTGGGACTTCAGCGGTTTGCAACATCACATTGTACTCAATCCTTGAATTACAGACATTTTCAATCATATAGCTTGGTCTTCTGGCATTAAGAGATCTGATTTCTAATCATGTTATCCTGCAGATTGCAGCAAAAGGGGGTCATGGAGCCTCTAAGAATATGATAGGATCTCGGGGGGAGGATAAGGTGTTATTTTTATGTTTTGTTAACCTCAAGATTTTTTAATGATCTTTCTGTTGTTTGGCTGTTTATTTGAAAATGGCAGTGCAGTGGTTCCTTAAAAAGAAATTTTTTATGGTAGGTTGTTCAGGTACCTGTTGGCACTGTGATTCATCTCATAAAGGGTGAGGTTCCATCTATTGTAGAAAAGTGTTCTACGACAGATTTGGACCCATGGGACATTCCAGGCACCCTTGACACTGACCAGTCAGATAAGAATGTGAACCTGGCTGAAGATGTCGTGTCGTTGGATTGCACTAGTGGCTTATCACCTCATGGTGAAGGGACAATAAGCAAACAAGCCGCTCAGTATGAGTCAACAGGGGTGGAAGATATACAATATAATGTTGTAGAATTAACAAAACAAGGTCAACAAATAATTGTTGCTCATGGGGGGGAGGGGGGTTTGGGTAACATGTCTCTTGCAAATGTTTCAAAGATTGCCAAGCCTTGCAAGCCTGAAATCAGTAGAAATAGTGCATTAGATCCTGAAACACCCGATGAGGTTCAATCCACCCTTAGTTCTGGTTTACCAGGTTCTGAGGCTGTTCTGGTATTAGAATTGAAGAGCATTGCTGATGTTGGATTCGTAGGGATGCCAAATGCTGGTAAAAGTACTCTTCTTGGAGCTATATCAAGGGCTAAACCTGCTGTAGGCCACTATGCCTTCACAACTCTCAGACCAAATTTGGGGAAAGTAAATTTTGAGGACATCTCAATCACAGTGGCTGACATTCCTGGACTCATAAAGGGTGCTCATGAGAATCGTGGACTTGGACATGCTTTCTTGCGGCACATTGAACGCACAAAGGTTTTGGCTTATGTGATTGACTTGGCTGCTGCACTGAATGGTAACAAAGGACTTCCACCATGGGAACAGTTGAAAGATTTAGTGTTAGAGCTTGAGCACCATCAAGAGGGTCTGTCCAATCGGCCAGCCTTAGTAGTGGCAAATAAAATTGACGAGGCAGGTGCTGAAGATGTGTATGAAGAATTGAAAGGAAGGGTGAGAGGTGTTCCTTTGTATCCAGTGTGTGCTGTCTTGGGGGAGGGGGTACCAGAGCTAAAAGCTGGTCTTAGGATGCTCATGGATAGCAGAGAATCACAGAGACTGATTTTAGAAAACATTGATTGTTCTTGATAAGTTTAATGGAGATAGTGAATCTAAAGTTATGACACGCTACTATCGAAAAATTTTGCCCAGCATAGCACACTAATAACAGCTCGGGGCTTCTTCAAAAGTGCTATTTTTTGGCTGCAACTCATCTGGTAAGTGGTAATTGAAGTTTCTGCTGGAACAAGTTTTGCTTCTCTTTCTACTGTTTATCAGTTGAAACTTTGATACTGTAATTGTTTCAAATACCTGTCAAGTTTATGTGCCTAATTCACACTCTTCATATCAAACTCAGATACGATGATTTAAATATAACCTCCTAGCTCCAAGGTTTCTACATGAGGTATACTTCATCCATGATAGCCAACATATATTTCCATAATTTTATTAGCATGGAACAAAGTTTCACTTGTGGTGCTTGCATTTGCGAAGTTTAGTTATAGCTTTTAACTGAGAAGGCAGCAGAATGAACCACGAGTGATTTTTTCTTGTTCTGGTTTTCTGGCATTGGATGCGGGCATTTGACTTCAATTGTTCCTCAATTTCTGTCTGATTTCAGTTTTTGTTGAGTCTCCTGAGCCCTTGTTTCTGTTGTTATAATGGTATTATGCGCTAGTAACAGTCTAACAGAGTTCGCTGTGAGAGCCACCCTATATGTATGAAAGGAAGCTCCATTCAAAAAAGACAATCCTGCGTCCCAAGGTCATAGCGAGTCAACTCTTAAAGCATCCATCTATTTCTCGTATGTGCTTGACTATGTTTCCCTTCTGCTCCTCTGTACTTTTTTCATTAAAGATTTTAGGAGCACAGCTCCAACATGAAACAGGATGCTCCTTCCGTGCATGAAACAGGATATCAATTGATAATTAGTATTGCAAATGCTTGTGAATACAGAGTTGCAGGAGCTCTTAAATGGCTGAAAAAAGAAGACCCAGTACAAAGCGTGGCGGAAACTGTGGGACTTGTCATGCACTTTGTTTTTGTGGTGTCCTTACAGGGCAAGTAATGCAAAAAGAAATGCCGACAAATGCAAAAGCATTGAACATCAGTAGTGGATTTCAGCATCATCGGACTCTAGTCTATAGTCCCACCTCTATCTTATGCACATGGACTCGTTTCATATCAGGAATATGAACATGGCCTCTAGTCACGTCTAGCAAAAGTTGGCCTTGAAACATTATATTATATTACGCAAAAAGGAAAAACAAATCAGACCTTTTATAGAAGAGAGAGAATGGTAGACAAAATTTGGAGTTTGAAGAGAATAATTCACTCCCTAAAGCAAGCTCCACTATCGAAGGACACGGCGCATTCAAGCCCCACTGCACACTAACAACGGGGATCATGAACCATATCATCCTTGTCATGTGACCTGAGAAACACAGTGCTCAAAGCATCTACAAGTCCTTGACTGCACAAAAAAAAAAGCTTGTTCTTTTCCTGTTCACTTGAAAAAGAAAACAAAAGACCAGTTAATTGCTACATGAAAAAGAGAAGTCTCACTGTGTTCTAAGAATTGAAGATGAGGTGGTCGAAGAGAAACATCAAGACCAGATATCATTACAGAGAGCAGTCTTTTTACAACATAGGTGAAAAGGGATCCAGGAGCTAGTGGATTTTCGGACCAGAAGCCCTCTTACACTTCCCTGCAGTACTGTATCTAAACTGTAGAAAACATAACTCCATTTGATAATTTTGCACGAACCCAAGTTTGAATAAGACGTACGTCCCTGTAACGAAGACCAGGATCCATTACAACTAACACAGAACGGAGACATCCAGCCGAGCAGTGACCGATAGCAAAATATTAATCAGCACCAAATTAAAAGATTAATTGTTTTGGTGATTTAAAAATATTTTTTAAAAAAATAAATTTTTTTATTTTTTATTTCTTTTAAATTAATATTTTTTGATATTTTCATATCATTTTGATGATTTAAAGTAAAAAATAATTTAAAAAAAATAAAAAATACATATATTATTTTAATGTATTTTCAAATAAAAAATACTTTAAAAAATTCTTCATTACAAAACAACAATTGTGACATCTGACAAGCTTAATCCCTTAGCCTTGTGATGATCGTATTTAATCAAGCAAGGCGTTTGAACCACTGGGAAAAAATAATAATTTCAGGAAGGAAATTTTTTTCATTTCTTGTATGAAATGAGCGAGGTGCAATTTTTGCAGCACCAATATGATGAATATGACTATTTGTGCACACTAAAGTATCATGTCATTAAACAGGAAAATAGTGATGCATAATTTAAGAATACGAAGTTGATCTCGTGTCTAAAACAAAAGCAGCATGGTTTATCATGCATCATGCTTTCTTGGTTTCTTTAAGGCATTCGATATTCCCACGCTGGATGGATAAGATCTCTCCTCCATTCCATGATTAGACCCCTCGCTCAATTATGGTTAAGATGTTTTTTTAGTTTTTTTATATTTAGATTTTATTTATTTTTGTGTTTTAAAAAATTATTTTTTTTTTATCTCAAATTAATTTTTTTTGTTTTTAAAATTTTTTTAATATTTATTTTTAAAATTAATTTTAAATTTTTTTTTAATATATTTTTAAATGAAAAACACTTTAAAAAACAAGTGTTATTATAATATCAAATGTGCTCCAAAAATAAATTTTACTAAAAAAAAATATTGAATTAATATTTTTTTAATAAATTTCAACTAATTTCGTTTATGATATCAAGAAAAAAAGCTTAAAAAATATTATACATCATAATATATTTGGATATTATTTTTCATATTTTTAGGGAAAAGAATTACACTAACCGGACCCATAAATCACAGAGATAAAAACTTTAATGAAAATCTATTGTCTATACAAAACACGATTTCATATATTACAAAAAAAAAAAAAAAAAAAAGCATTTTCATTAAGAAAATTTCATCCACTTTGTTGACATATTTATATCCAATGACACGATATTACACAGGAATTAGCCACATTAAGAACTTTATTTTTTTTTTAATAATTTAGCCTAGATTTTGAATCTGTATAATCAAGAAGTGAATAAAGTTTTTTAAACATCAAATTAATCTACTTCTGTTTAATTAATGTGAAAGTTATTTTCTAATTTTGAAGAAAAGGATAGGTAAAAACAAAAGATAGGACAAGGCACTTATCAGATATTCTCTAACGCAGACGCTATTGACCTAAGATTTAACCACGTGTATGGTGGATATTGACTACCTTTTGCCTAAACTACTCTATATAAATGGCAGCCAAGGGTGAAACCTGATAAATCCTCCTAAGCTAGCTTGAGTTGAGTGCACTCAGTTTCCAAGTAAAATCCCTCAATTTTATCTAACTTTTCCAGCAGAAAATGTCTTGCTGCGGAGGAAAATGTGGCTGTGGCTCTGGCTGCAGCTGCGGCAGTGGCTGCAATGGGTATTTCTTTCTTCTTTTGGAAAATATTAATTTGTTGATCTTGTTAACATGCTAGTATTATTATTAATTGCTTCATAAAATTCCAAATGAATCTGACGCTCAGCTTTTCTGTTCTTGTAATGTCATCCTCTTGGCAGATGCGGTATGTACCCAGACTTGGGTTTCTCTGAGACCTCCACAACTCAGACAATCATCGCTGGTGTTGCTCCGGTTAAAATGTACGTGCCTACCGGTCACAGTGCGCAGTTGATACCATAGTTATAAAACCTACCTGACGGGTCAGCCTGGTACCGTCTAGATCCTGGCCCAGCTAGGTTTTATTTCGAGCTCGTTTTGAGCTGGGCTTTTTTTTATCAAGACATAAAAAAGAGAGAGAGAAATGCACGTCGTTTTATTGGTTAAAAAGTTGGATTTGGGTGCGGATTCATGGGTTGACTGGTCAATATATAGCCTTAATCTTGAGTCGGGATAGAACTCGGGTCGAGACTTAGTTGATATAATACAGTATTAAATAGATGACTGGTGTATTGTTGCGGGTCAATTCATAAACAATATAACTGGATATTTTTAAGGCACTTTTGTTAGTGTTTTAATATTTTAGTTAGACTTGCTAGCTCATCGGGTCTAGGTCAGGTCAGACTTGCATTATTGTAGATGTTGCTAACTATTACATTTAAACATCTTGGATGTGACAACCCTATTATATCCAAGAGTCGTGATAATTATGTCATCTGACAACCATACGCCTAAGTATAATAATCAAATATTTATAATTTTAATTGTTATATAAAAAAAAATGAAAAAGCTTCTCAACACATACATATTCCTCCTTTTAAGAGCATGATTGTATCTTTATTGTTTATTTATTTTGAAAGATAAAAAAAAACTTCTAACCTTAAAGTTAAAATTTTGTACCTTGAAAGAAAGATTTGGACTATTTTGTTTTTAATACCAAATATATCTCATAAAAAAAATGCTTCTAATGCATGTTTAATAAGTTTTTTTTGATAAAAATAATTTTATCATTATACTATTTTAATTGTCAGTAATCTATAACTAGATGCACAATAAAAGAATGAACAATAACTGACTGAGCTCAATTACTTAATTTCATGGATCACAGTTCCATTTGAAAGGGATAGAGTAATGATTAGCAGCTACTGGTACTGCAGGTTTTGTGAGGGGGCCGAGATGAACTTCGGCGCTGAGAATGACTGCAAATGTGGGTCAAACGGCACCTGTGATCCATGCTCCTGCAAATGAGGAAATGTGGCCGCATGGCTCGAACCAGACAGTCATATGGCCTCTTATAAAAAAAAAAGAGAAGTTACGTCTGATACAGTACTCGGTGTAAATAAAAGTGCAGCTAGCCATGGGTTCCTCGAATCCTTTCTGTAGGATCTCATCTGATGGCTACTGATCTGTTCGTGTTTTGTGCTTCCCTCCTGCTTTGTTGGTTTCACTGCAAGGAGTTTTTATTTATGTTTGGAAGCTTCAGTTCTTACTGCTGTGCAGTCCTTCAATATTATCAGAATGCAATTAATTAATGCTTAATCTCTGCTCTTATGGCTGCGTGCTCGTATCCTCTCCACTAGAATTCTTGTTTTCTTTTTCTTTTTCTTTTTTATCATAACAAAAAGATCCGAAACTTCTTTCAAGATAAAGAAATACTAATAATGACTTGTTAACAAGAATTTTCATTAGCTTTGACACTATAAATCTTGATGGCAATCTAAAATGATGCAATTAATAACATTGATTATCTTAGATAGTAATTTTTACTACAAGTAGTCTTATGTTTACTTGAAAAATTGCTTCTCTACTAGTGTCGGGTTTTGAAGTTAATCAAAGCAACATATGTAATAATTTCTATTTGGATGTTGAGTGAGTAATAAATCCGCACTCACTATATCTTCGTGCAATGATCTACGTCTGGCCCAAATACGTATAAGAATTCTTGCTTGTATAATATTCAGGTCAGGCAAATTTCTTTAACCAGACTTCGAGGTTTTTTTTTTATACTTTCATCATGGCTTTTTTTTTGTTATTAACAAGTAGAGAGAAGAGCAATCTGGTATTTTAATAACAATAAAGAAGAAGAAAATAGTTCCAAGCAACTTTTAGGGTGGTTCCTATCTGCTTGGACTGCTAAGTATAATTGTTTTCTGCTTTCTCTAGGGTGCAAATTCTTCAGTTTCTCCGGTTTGTTGTGCTACTTCCATCAACTTTTAGTTCTTCGACTGGTAATCTGTCTGCCAAATACATCTTCAGTGGCTCATTAATCACTGTCGATGTCTTGATGTTATGGTTTGTCTAATTTCTTCTGGGAATCTTCCATCCAGTTCTGCTGCTTGTATTTCATCTGCAGATTCCTTTTTTCAAGTGCAGTAATAAAAACTATAATTTGTTTCTTGTATTATCAAAGCAACGAAACAGAAGAAGTAATATTTGCTAATTAGATGTTGTGTTTTAGGAGTAGTGTTGTTTACCACATACTATGATGATGTTTGGTATGAGAGATAAACGCGTCTGGTTATTGAGTGCTTGCAGACATATCTAGTTCTTTTTGTCAATAACTTTTGAGTAAATTTTAATTTAGTCCTTATGGTTTTGAAATCATAATTTAGTTCCTTGATCAAAGCTGATTGTATTTTGAAGAAATACATAATTTGTTGGTTCTTTTTGAAATTACCCCTTTCAAAAGCACATTTTAAGAAAAACAGAGTTAAATTGTTGTGAAAAAACCGGCAGGACTAGTTGCAGAAAAATATTGATTTTCTTAAACCAAGAGACGTGCTTTTTAATATTGTGTTTTGTATTTTGAATTGTTGTTTCTAGTTTTTTGCTGGAAAGATGATAAGGTGTTTTTTAAAAATTTAATATTTTTTTGATATTTTTATATTATGTTAATATTAAAAATAATTTTTAAAAAATAAAAAAAATATTATTTAATATATTTTAAAATAAAAACCAATACGCTACCACACTTAAAAAAAAAAAAAACAAAAAAAACTGACACGAGCAGCTCTATGGTAAAGCAATAACAAATCTGATTCAACTCGTGAACAGGGAGCAGCAACTACCACACTTTAAAAAAAAACACAGACATGAGCAACTCTATGGTAAAGCAATAACACATCTGATTCAACTCGTGAACAGGGAGCAGCAATTAACGTTGCTGTAAATGATCATTAAAGGGCATTGCTTAGCAGTTATTAGAAAATGAAAGAAGAGGATGAATAGCAGGTACCATGTAAACTTGCTAGACCGTGATGTTACACCGTTCACAGGGTTTTTTTCCTCCCTTGCTAACAACTACTTATATGAACATTTCATTTTTATATCTAAGC
Source organism: Populus alba (assembly GCF_005239225.2). Classification (NCBI taxonomy): domain Eukaryota; kingdom Viridiplantae; phylum Streptophyta; class Magnoliopsida; order Malpighiales; family Salicaceae; genus Populus; species Populus alba. The sequence continues at coordinate 28,509,941 of NC_133284.1, forward strand.
ATTCCAAAGACTTTTCAACATTGAAAAAGGCGACTTTTTATTCAGAGAAGAACACTTGCAGGAAATAGATGGAAACAAATCATTGCATCAACATCAGTTCTCTTGCATATTTTTACTTAAACATGAAAATCAACATAGCTTTTTAATGCTTCCTCACAGCAGTTCAGTGAGACGGGGGAAAGCTTATACATTTCCATGATCATGTGAGATTGTTGAGGAATGTTGATGCAGTTGCAATGGCATCCCCAGCAATGGCATCAATCATAGTAATGTCTTTATTCTTGTTGCTGGCAGCAGAAATTATACATTTCCACAATCATATGAGATAGTTGAGGAATGTTGATGCAGTTGCAATGGCACCCCCAGCAATGGCATCAATTACAATATTGTCTTTGTTCTTATTACTGGCAGCAGATATCAGAGCTCCTGTCAAAGCACCTCCAAGCATGACATTCTTCTGCAATGGATTCAATGGAAAAACAAATACCGTTAGAAGTAAAGCTGTAGAATAGAAATGAGAGTATATAAATATATTCGGAAAGTAAACATTGGATCCTCACACAGCATGCATTGCGCACAGACACACACACATGCTCTGTAATATCAGAAAAGGACTGACACTGGAACTTTAAGTTCCAACATCATGTTAACCATCAACCAGCAAATAAAGTTTTATGCTGAACGAAATTGAATGACCAAAATAATCTTAGTTGCAATAGTTTTATGGAGTAAAAAGCGGTGCGTATTTATACAATTCAATCCACGGATTTTGTCTTTGAAAACTTGGTTTATCACACATATCCTTCTAATTTTGGCAAGATGCACACCAGCAAAAGTAGCAATCATTTAGTGCAGCAAACATGATCTGTCCCCAGAAATTGTTTTCCGGTCTCACAATCACCGTAAATGCAAACTCTTAAGTGTTCTTGAGAAAGAAGGATTATAACTGGAAAAGAAAAGGTTAAAAGAACCAGCAACCTCGTTGTTGAATTCTCATATGATTATACTCGGACCCCATTGAGACTATAGTTCAAATAGTAAGGTACAAACAACATACCCAGTCATGAGTGCCACGAATTCTCTCCATTCCATATTCCATCCCAACATACATGCCAGCAACAGTTCCTGCACATTCAGTATGAGAAATTCTTAAAAGCTGTTTAATTTTACCGACACAAGGCAACAGATGAATTTGCCAAGAAGCATGTATGATTCCCCAACAGAAAAGGTTGACTAAATATAGCATGCAAGGCAGCACATACGAACCCCAATAAGCACCTTCCTTGCACATCTTCTTCAACTGCAACAACAGCACTTACATTAGTATGAAAGAGAGAATTTCTTGCACTCTTCACTTGTTGCTACCTTGACTATCAACTAAAACTAGCTACCAGAAATCTTCTAGGCTAATATTGTTCAACCATCAACAACGATTCCCTACATATTTGGTTTGCGTTGCCCCGTGAGACTACCATTTGGCCAGTGCATGTCATTAACAAAAGCTGGTCAATGGACTCTTCCTAGAATAACCAGAGTCTTACATCGTTCTTGGATATCTAGGGCAATTGCAGATGTTCACAAATATCAAGAAGAATAAACTACGAGCAGGTAAAGCATGTAGCCGCATATGAACATATCCATCATGGATCGGGGAATTTATAGATGGAGGACACATTAGTCGATGATATTATTATTAATAAATCAACTCGCTCTTCCACTGATTTCAAATTTGCATCGGTTCATCAACAAATATAACTTGAGAAATCTGAACAAATTGCAGACTTGTATCATAGTATGCAAGACATAACTCACTAACATCACCAAAAACAATTGGAGGAGCGTAAAGCATAATTATTTCCTATATAGGTATGCTCACCGAATGCTCAATCTTGCGACCTGAGAAATTCCCTGCAAAAAACCAGCCGGTTACTGTAGTCTAGAACTGGTAATTAGTTAAGATTAGTAGTGATTAACTGATTTTGTGTGCAATATGATCTGATCATCTAAACGCAATACACTCCTGTAGATAACCAAAAACAGGCTTCTTAATTATATGATGACACCTTATAATTCACGTGAATTTGAAAGAAAATACGAGAGAATCAGATTGAGCACCTCCTTTGATGACATAATATGCATCCTCAGCAAGTGATTTAGTTGCTGCAACCTGAAAAAAAACATGGCAAATGGTACGCAGTTCATGAAATGGAGAGGAACAAATTAAAGAACAGAGAAATATATAAAGAAAGAGCTATACGTACGGTGCCAATCTTCAAGAAACCATCAACGGTGACATTGAGGAAGGGATTGCCCGTGTCGATTGCCACATTAAGTTTTGGAGTCGCTAAAGAAGCCCCGAAACTGCTACTTGGCATTTTGTTTCTTTCTTGTTTCTCTTTCTTCTTCGCTTCAATTCTTCGACCTCAGTTTTCTAGCTCTGGACGATATTTGTGTTCGTAATTGATAGTAACTTGTGTGTCGGCAAAATCAGAGTAGGATGGATTTTTTATTTTTTATTTTTTATTTTTTGTTCTTATGCAGGTACGATAGATATTTTTTAAAAAGTAACAATGTAACTGTTTAAAAATATATATATTTTATCAGGTAGGTTTTTTAATTCATGTGTTTTTTTTTGTTTTTATAAAAATATTTTTTTATTAATGACATGATTTTTGAATAAAAAACTAAACACCATTAAAATAAATATTTATAAAAATCTCAATCAATTAATTTATCTTTTCAATCATAACTCTCTTTCATTCTTCAATTATTATTATTTTTTATGAAAATTATTGCTTTTAAATAAAAATTTATTATGTTAAAAGCAAAGCTTAATAAAAAAAATAAAAAAAAATGATACATGCGTGATAAAAAAAAAAATATATATATATTATATTTAATATGGAAAAATTATGTAAAACTTTTACAATAAAAATAATAATAATTTGATTTTATTCTCATTTAATATTTAATATTTATGAGCACATTTTTTTTTTATAAACTTTTACATATTAGGTTCACATATAATAATTCATAAAGTAATTTTTAATATTATCTTAAAATAACAAAATCTTATTTTGAAAACTTTGAGAGGTGTGGATAATATTTTAAATATCATTAATTTATTTATAGTGAATTTTATTTAAAATAAAAAAGTAATTAAAAAATAAAATATAATATATAAAAAGAAGCCAAATTGAAACATATAAAATGGGATTATATAATTCGAGAAGATGAAATTATAAAATTTGATGGGAAAAAAAACTGAAACTTGTCGTCTATAGTGAATTGTGCCCACTTCTACAGTAAGTTACAATGAAATGGGATTTTGTTTTATTATTTTAGTCATAATTATAATTGTAATTGTAATTTTTAATGTAACATATTATGTGTTTGTTCAGTCGCTTATGAATTGAGGATCGAGTAAATTATATATATATATATATATATATATATATATATATATATATATATATGACCGGGTCTCCTCCTTATCTAAACTTCACAAGCTTAGCATCCGGCGGTGGTGGAGGAAGCGGAGGTTATCGTACATTTTGGGTTCCGTTTCTTAGGTGGACTGCACATGTTCAACTATGAATGAGACGACAGCAACATAACATTATGTGCCTCTTTGGAACGTGGTGTCCACGGAATTTTAAATTTTTATTTATTTATTTAATTTTTTTTTATTTTTTATGTTTTCAGATTGTATTATTATACCCATATCAAAAATAATTTTTTAAAAATAAAAAAAATATTATCTTAATATATTTTTAAACAAAAAATACTTTAAAAACAACAATTATTATATTCTTAAATTCATACCTAAGCATCCCTAGAAACTTCTAATTTAACTATTTCTCCTACAAATCAATTTAAAAATCAATTGCTTGGAAGTGCGGCTCAAACAGATGTGCATTAAAATTTATTTATTTTTATAAAAAAATAATTAATTATTTATAGTTTTAGTTTATTTTGATATAATAATATCAAAAAATAAATTTTAAAAAATATATATTATTTTAATATATTTTTTAAAAAAATTATTTTTAAAAAATAACCATTAACAATTCCTAAATACTCTTTATTTTCCAACTTGGTCTGCATCAGCTCTTGTATTCGTTTAAATATTACTTTGATCGAGCCTCTAATATTTCGATTGAGATATCTTAATTCGTCATGCAATGTTTTTAATGCGGTCCTTTACAACGAAATTGACATACGTCAATTTCTTTAAAAAAGTTACTGAACAAAACGCAAGGGACAAAAACAAAATAAAATCATTCAAAATTTTGTTTAGCATCCATAATATCACACACCAGTCTTGTCCAATCCCAAAGGTTGATATATATTCAATTTTCTTTCCATTTATGTTAAATACTTTACTCAAACACCATAAAATACTACCTCTCCGTCACAAAATTAAGCATCCTCGTATATTTTAATCATTTTTAATTCGATTTAATATTTATTAAAAAAGAATCAAATTAAATTTTTTTAAAAAAAAAACTAAAACCAAACCAAAACTGATTTAAACATACCTCATTTAAACAGACTGGTTTCAATTTGACTCTATTTCTTTTTAGTTTGACTTGATTTTTTTCTAGTTTTTTTTGTTTAGGATTCAATCTGGTTTTTTTTAATTTTTAATCAGTTTTTTTCATAGCTTGATTTTTTCAGTTATTTTTTTTCTAGTTTTATCGGTTTAATCAATTTTTTTACTTCCCATACTAAAAGAAAAAAAAAAAGCCAAGTTAATTTTTATTTTTGGAATTTTTCCTTTTTTTAATTAAAATCCATAGAAACTGGTTTCTATTTTTTTAATGAAGAATGTTTTCCTTGAACCTGTACTCAATACATATCATAAATTTTAGCAACATTGAATCCATAGATTTTTATTTTTTTTAATATCATGAATTTTTTATCTACTAAATTTTTTAAGAGAATCGTATACTTAAACCGATCTCTTTTGTTTTGGTTTAACTAGGGCAAAAAGATATATCGTCTCGCCATACCGGATCAAATAATAGTGAACCCACCCATCCAATTAAAGCCCAAAAAGAAATGAAAGGCCAACAGCCCAACCACCATTTAAGCCCACTACAAGGCAAGAAATAAGCGGCTCCTCCATACTAAAAAAGAAAAAAGTGGACAAATATCAAGCCAGAAGCCACCATAAGAATCTCTACAACGGTGCAGTACAATCTCCTCGAGATTCCCGCGACCGACTTTTGCTGCAACTTTAGCCCATCGAACGGATAATCACACGCCTCGTAACCTTCCACCACAAAATACGTCACACAAGACAGTTTTCAGCCACACAAATCAGAGTGGTTTATTTTTTATTTTTTATTTTCAACGAGGTGAGGAAAAAGGCCAAGAAAGCTTACTAGGGTCAATGGAGGTGAGCACTCCAGTGTTGTTGAAATCACAGTCGAAGTCATGACGACCAGAGGCCTGATAGAAGGCATTCATTGCATATGATGCATGTGACTTCACAGTATCAGGGACAAAGCAAGGCCCCCCTTGTTGTATGGGCTTGCAATCAACTCCATTGCTACACACGTAATCGATGTTCTTCTGTAACGCGTCATCACTGGCGTCTGATTTTGGCACGCACCACTGCCTCTCCCTCCCGGGACTAGACGATGACGGGGCATCCGCTGCCGTACCGGGTGTCGGAGCCAGTGCCTGCGACGTGCAAGAGAACAGACCACACGGTCATGATGGAATCCCAATTCAAAATTTAAAATCTTGAGCGCACTAAGCAGCATATATGATATTATATTATATTTGCCTAAAGTGCTTCACCAAAATAATTCAAAATAATATATTCCTTTCATAAAAAATAAAAATAAAAAAAGCATAAAGGGCATGAATTATTGCCTTTTAAAGTCTTAACAAAGAAGTTAACTTCAAAACCAAGACTCATTTCAGAGGTTTTTAGAATACAAGACATTAAGTTGAACCAGAAAATACTCAGTTATATATATATATATATATATATATATATATATATATTTATTTTAAAGAAAATACTTGAACCATTATCAAACCCAACAACGAATAGTTAAGTCACAGGACACTAGTCCTCACAACTCACAGCACAAAAGCTGCAAAGTGTCAGATCTTCACTTAAAAAATCAACTTCCACCTAGACCTGTTTCTAGCTGTGTATTTTTACTGGAGTTTCAATAAAATTTAATTTTTTTATTTTTAAATTGTTTTATATAATAATATAAAGAATAATTTTAAAAAATATCATTTTTATATATTATAAAAAATACTTTAAAAACAACCGTCAGCACGGACAGCCCAGTGGCGTTTAGCCAAAACGCATCCCATTCTGAATCTCTTACACGTTATTATTACCCAGAAATAAAATAAAACTCTCAACCTACCATTAAAGGAGTAATAATGAATTTTTAGTGGTGAATTAAGTGAGGAAATCATCCGGCTGTAATTAATTAAAGCCATTAAAGAGCAGCGAAGAGAAATTAATTACCTCAATTGATGTTTTGTTTCCACTTTCCAGTAAATAAAAGGAGTAAAGATGAAGTTTTAGAAATTACCTTGTCATTGCGTAAAACTCCGACATCATAAACCGGGGTAAGATCCGGCTTGAACAACCCGAAATTCCTCTCTGAAACCGAGGGTTTAAGATTCTCGTTAAACAAAGAGAAAACGTAAGTCTCGAAAGTTCTATTAGGCATCAGAGGCGTTCCTTTTCCTGAATTCACGTGCTTCACGAGGTTCTTGTTGTACGAGATCGCGTTCTCCATGCTGACACCAGGTTGATTCGGGTCACCCACGGACGGCCAACCCGTTTCCGCCACCACAATGTCAACATCGCCATAACCCAACCTCTTCATCGCCGAATAAACCGCATCAAGCTGAGCATCGAACATGTTGGTGTAATTGTTTCCCGTCGCCGGGTCAAAAACTCCGCTGTTTGGCTTAAACAACGCGTAGTTTAAAGTCTCTGCCTTGAATCCAAAATAGGGGTATGGATTAACCATGAAAGGAGACTTTGTCTTGCGGTGATAATCGAGGAACGGAGCAAAAATTCTTTGATCGTACCCTTTTCGAAACCGGCCCGTACTGGGAGGTTCAGATGAGGATAATATACCTAAAGAGTGAGGAGTCGCGACGTGAATAGTAGTGATATTAGCAAGTTCAAGTGCTGATGTCAGGGCTTTCATAGCAGGCAAAGTGTGTGCTATTAGAACTTTGTCGGAAGTGGCAAGGACCTCGTTTCCTACTGCAATGTATTTGATGGATGTTTGAGGATGGAATGGTAAGATATTAGCGGCGATCCAAGATTGGGCAGCAGGGAGTTTGGCAAGAGAAGGGATGTCGCCGTTGCCGACGGTGACAGTTACTGAGATTCCAGTGTTGGCAAAGGCGCGGAGAATGTCCGGGTTGGTGTCAAAGATCTTGACCCGGTCTATGGTGGTTTGAGTTTTAAGGAAGCTGGCTACTTGGGATGGTGAAGGAAGGTTGTTTGCTACGGTCCCGTAGTTAACACCAACTGTGTAGGCGGCGGAGCTGGAGCTGAAGTGGTAGTAGAGAGTGAATAAGAGCAGGAAAAGAGTGCGAGATTTTGCCATTTTTTTTTGAGCTGAGAAAGTGAAGCATTCAGTGAGCGGAGATTGAGAGTTGAGCTGGCTTTGGTAAAGTAGAGTGACTAGCCAGTTTTGCTGTTTCTGGAAGTTAGTGTACTGAGGTTGTTTTTTTATATTGGTTTTTTAAATTTATTTTTTCTAATAATATATTAAAATAATTTTAAAAATAAATTATTTAAAAATTTTAAAAAAAAAAATTTAAGAAATTTTATGACCATGCTCTTAAATTGTGGTAACCGTTAAAAAGCGCCGAGCGTGTAAACGGACATGGATCACTCCCTGTCTGGAACTCATTTGTAGGGTAGGATCGACAAAGCTGGTAGACTGACTCTAATACAAGGAAATCTTTGCATTGATCTTGAGCAGATGCAGCCAGAACACTTCAATTATAAATGGTCCAGAATTCTCAGACATAAAATATTTTAAAAATTTTAAAAAACAATTTTTTTTATTTTTTAAAAATTATTTTGATATATTAATATAAAAATAATTTAAAAATAAAATAAAATATTATTTTAATATATTTTTAAGTGAAAAACATTTTAAAAAACAATTACAATTACACTTCTAAACAAACCCTAAGGAATTGTCTATTTACGGTGTTTAAAATATTTTTTATTTATAAATATATTTAAATAATATTTTTTATATTTTAAAATTTATTTTTTATAATAATAAAAAAAAAAAAAATACTAAAAAAAAATTAATTTAAAATAAAAAATTTAAACTTTTTAGAAAACCTTTTAAATGTAAAAACAAATAGGATATTAGTTCCTAGTTGCTGCCTTATCACGCGGAGAAGCCAATAATTCAAAGATGCGAAACTTCGAACTTGGTGCCTGTGGTTTTACACATTGAAATCAAAATCAAAATCTGTTTTCAAGACAAGATTTCCAAGGCGAGGATTTTTCACAACTATCTTTAGCTTGTGCACAGCGTTATTTTTCTAGATAATTTGGCAAAAATATTCATAATAAGATGTTGATCTGAAATTATCTCTATCTCAACTAGCGACTCGAGATTTTTCATCAAATTTTGAAGATTTATAGGCTTTTTAATTACATTTTCGAGACTTTTAACTTTATTTCAAGGTCAAGACTTTTAGTATGCAAGTTTCAGGCTTGTGTTGTGGATTTGAAAAATGATTTTGTTGGTAAAGACTATCATTTTTCACTTGCTTCAATTTATTATTTTAGACTATTATACTTGGGATACGCGTGTCTAGCATATGTTAAAATTAAATGGGAGCGATATTAGCACATTTTTATCAAGTTGGGTCTTTTAAACATGGAAAATAAGGTTACAGTTTATATGTTGAAGATTTGAAGACGTCAAGACCTTATCTTTATTTATGATTTATATTGTAAAATAACATGGATATAAAAAGTTAGACCCAAGGTCTCAAAATAATCATACGAGGCATTTCATGGATACCACGTTGTAGAATTGTGTATAGAAAGTATTTTGGGTGTGAGAAATAAACAAGTCATTAGCATGAGTGATTAAAGTAAAAATAATAAGAGCTTAATGTTCATTATATATTTTTTTATATATAGATGATGCGGGTTAAAAGGAAAAAAAAAATAATATGAATTTATGTGAAATATATTTTCTTAATTTAACTAGGTAAAACTAAAATTAACTAAACATATTTTTTGGCTTGGTTCAAATGATACAAAGCTTGTATGACCAGGTCAAACCAACCCCAAAATCTCTTATTAGGTTGATTTGGCCTGATCAAATTAGGTCCAAACCAAGCCTTTTATTTTTAGCTAAGTTCTTTACTTTCAGGTTAGTTTGATCATATCAAACTAAATCCAGTTGACCTCATTTTAGGTTTGGATTTACTTCTTTTTTGTGTTTGATTTAAGCTCAGTCAAACCAAGCTTAATCAAGCCTACCTTGAGCTTGGTTCTTTTGAATAGTCTTTTCCATTTATTTTTTTATCTTTTTATGTAGTTCATTATTATTCATGTTGATATTATATACCATACCAACATTTATGCTTTACCTTTAGCCTATACAACGTGGCTACAACAAAGAAGAATTCAAGTAGAGGGTCGCTCAAGCTATAGCCCAGGTAGATTTAAAAAAAAGAAGAACTTTAAAGGTAAGTTTTTATCTTTACACCGTGGCACTTCCCTCACCAGTCCCTTCCTTTTACTAGCATCATACCACTAAGTCACTAACCACCACAATCAATAATAGAGTGACAATAACAAACCAAAGTAATCGGCAAACCCCTCATCACCTCTCATTGCCTCTAGACACTGATTAGAAGGAACATATAAACGGAATAAAATGAGAGGTATGATTATATTCCAAGATAAATGTTTATTGCATCTTTTTCCTTTAGTAATGATGAATATTACTTGTAGTTGTTCATTGTTAAATTAAAGTGATAAGCATTTAACTGCCACTTGAATTAGAAAATAGTAACAAAATACCAAAAACAAAAATGGGTTTTATTCTCAAATCACATGATCAGTAAGTACTTTGATCACATTTAAAAATGATTTTTTGAAAGATGCTAATTACAATTTATTAAATTTAGCTTTTTAATATATTTTTTGTGAACTTAATTAACAAGTCTTTCTTGCAATTTATTCCTAACTATACAATATTGGTATGAGAGGCTCCTTTTGTTCCAATATTTAATTGAACTTTCTATTTAGTTTATTTTAGTTTAGAAAACAACAAATTAAAGTATTTATAATTTGCTAAAATCTTATTGGTTTGATGAATTGCATGAAATGGTTGTTGAAAATTAAAATTGTTGTTTGGTAATTGTTGTAATATTTTTAATTTTTATTATATTAATGATTGTATTATAATTTAGATATAACTTTCATTATATTTAAGATCTTTATGATGTCTGGTAATGATTAAAACCAAAAAAAAATATAAAGGTATTGGTTTATTTTTTTAAAAAATAAGGATAACAAATTCTAAACCTTCTAGTTATGAAAATATGATGTCTCAAGAAATCGGATCATGGTCAAATATTTGACATTACAACTCTAGAATATGATCCAGGATTACGTTTACAAATATGTGAATTTTTAGTTAATAAAGCTGAAAATGGCTATATATGTCTTCCTCACCAAATAATTATTTCTTTAGTTAAATCTACAAGGTAAAGGTATATTCAACGTCTCCATTTTAATATAATTTTTTCAAATTAACATGTTTGGATTTTCTCCACACTTCTTTGATACTTTTCAAATTTGGGTTTAACCGAACCAAATACGCTCGGTTTGCTTTGGCTAACCAAAACTAGGTTATTTTCTCCAAGTTAACTTATGTTCATGTTATTTTTCTCTAAGTTATCACTTTTTTACATTTTCTCTATACTTTCTTAATTTGGATTTTTCCAAACCTAATTAGGTTTAGTCTTGGCTCGATTGATTGAAATATTTTCTAAGTTAATTTGTCTCAATGATTATTATTCTTCTTGGTTTGGCAAGACCCAAGTTTTAGCTTTGGTTTAATAATTGATATTGATCATTTATTACTTCTCTTAATACTATAAACATGTTGAAAGTGGATAAGTTCTCTTTTTTATTAATAAAAAAATATCATCATAAAAAAAAAAAGTCTTAAGGTCTTTTTTTCATTCACATCAATTGGAGGAGATTTAGAAAGATAGTGACCTTGAGAATCAACTTGAGCCTTGTGAGGATGTTGAGTTTCAAAGTCATGGACCTCCATAAATATATAAGAGAAATCAACAGTACAGTTCTTAACCATGTTCTAAAAATAAAGATTCTCTATTTCATTGATTAGTTAATCTCCTAGTAAAGTATTATACCTTGGTGACCTAAGATAAATAGTTGAAAAGGCTTCAGTATTTCCCAAAGGAATTTAAAAGCTTAAATTTTTAGATTTTCAGCGTTCACATTCAGCTCGAGTCTTATCAAATCTCTATTGGATATCAAGCAATACATTGTGTTTATCCTAACAATCTTATCTAATTCAACAATCTTTCTCTTACACTCCACCACCACTCCTATATACTTTATAGCTTATACATGAATGGATTTAAGATTAGTATTAAATTGATCTTTTTCTTTAAAAGCAAGGTTGTAAAAGGTCTTTAAACTTTTAATTTTTTTTTTTTTTGGCTTTTTACTAACTAACCTTAAGCATATTGATCTCACCCTGAGTGTTGGCTACATATTTGATTACTCCTAACAAGCTACATATTTGATTACTCTCTTCCTCTCATCTCTTTATAATATTTGATGGTGCCTAGAAATTCTAAAAAACACTTTTTAGTTGGGAGTTGATATAAACGGATAAACCACAATCTTTAATTTGCTCTATGTCTCGTGAAAATTGAGACATCCTAACAAAATAGTGTATTGCTCTATCCTGTTGATCCAAAACTGGGAGGGTTTCGCCAAATAAAGCACTCTTGGCTGCCCTCTTTGTGCTGTTAAGATTCAATAGAAAAATAGGTCGGTTCCCTACCTTAGTTGGAGAAAACGATATAATCCAAAGCTACCACTAGTAAACACCATAAAACCAGAACTAATATCAATAATGATGTTGCTTTGTCTCGAATCAAGTAAATCAGCTTCATGAAAAATTAGAACAGGACTTGCTTGTACTGATGGTACATGATTAAAAAGAGGACTTAGAGAAGGTGTACAAGAATCAATACTCTTTCTACTTTTATTGCAAAAACATATATAATCATTGTTGAATCTATTATAGCATTATTCCCTTTATTTATTCTAGAGGGCTCGACATCCATTTCAACCTTCTTCTTAGAATCTTCAACCTCTTCTTAGGCATCTTCCTTTTTCTCCTACTCTTTCTCATTTGATGCTTCCTCCTCCCCTGTTAATGTAGAATAGCTTGGAGGTGAAGAATATTTTTGGGCTCTTTGTGAGTTTCCTGAACCACTTACAATATCACACAAAATACATGAGCACAAGATTGGAACAGTTTGAAAATACAAGAAATGGTTAGTATTCATACCATATAAACTTTCCTTTAAAGATAATCATTTAGCTAACTGAAAGATATGATATTGATGGTTAATAAGAAGTTTTTTAAAGTAAATTCATCTCATAAGGACTTAGAACAGAAGTTGTGTCATTTTCACTAGTTACATTCCAAACTGAGAAACACCCATATACATTGTTTAAAGAGATTGTCGACCCTTTATAACTAATCTCTACCCACTCATATCTTTATTTTTTTTTATTGAAAGTGATTTAGCTTTAAACATATCATTTAAAAGATTTTGGTTCCTTCTCATAAAAAAGGTATAAAACCAAGCCACATATTTCTTACCCTTAAAGGAATCTGATAAGATACAACAAAACCTAAACAGTCTCATAATAGAAACCTGACCCCTAAATCTTACATCTTTATCAAAGGCTACCAATAACATTCAACCACTAGGATGTAACTGACTTAAACACAAATTCTAATATTCAAAAACCTCCTTTACAAAACCATATAAAGGTAATGAATGCCTAAATTTAAACATATATAGAGGATAAGTTATCTCTAACTCCCAGTTAGGAGCAACATGTACTTTGTTTATTCTATCATTAGAAAGAGGAACCCTAACCTTATAACTGGTTGGAATTCTTATGTTTATCTTAATAATGTATTTAAGGTTAATCGCACTAACATACAAGTAATTGATGAGAATGGTATGAGTTGATAGAGATCTAGAAGAAGGATTCTTCCCACCACCTTGAGAAGAACCTTATTCCCCGCCATAACTAACAACAAATGGATTAGTCTCACCACTTTCACTAGCTTAATCTCTATTGCCAAAGTTTTATTTAAGCTAACGAGTAACCTTCTTTGACATTTTTAAAATCAAAAGAAACAATAAGAGAAAAAGTCTTTCTCACATGAGATGAAACCACCGTCAACAAAGAAGTAAATAGGTTAGGAAGATTTTCAAAATTGGTAAGTTCTATATTGTGTTGAAAAACAACTGATATTTATAGTGTATTCAAATTATTCACATAAATAAAACAATGTTCACATCTAACAAATCACTTGGCATTGTCTCATGTTGCTTTCTCTCCACTTCACTCATGACTAGGTTTGGCTCCACCTTACATGTGAATCGTGTAACATCTACCAACAATATTTTTACAGGATCACATGTCAACCATCATTTTGTTTGGTATGCTTTGCTTTATCATTTATGATTCCCACATTACTTTTTATAAGTTAATTTTTCAATCTAACGTTAAAAAATTAATTGAGAGGTAAATGATGATACAAGTTAAAAAGAATAAGAAAAATTATGATATGAATTTGTGCAAAATACATTAGCTTGGTTTAACCAGGTCAAATAAAGAACAACATAGCCTATTTTTAGGGTCGATTTAAATATTATTAGATCGGTTTGACCACAGTTAAAGCAAGCCTAAATTTAAGTTAGGCTTGATTAGGTTATGTTGAACCCAATATCTCCTCTTATATTTGTTTTCATCAAGTCAAACAGAGCATATTTTTTAGCTCAATTCAAATAGTATTAAGTTGATTTGACCATATCAAACCAAACTCAAACCGAGCCTATTTTTAGACGCAGTTCAAATAATGATGGATCGGTTTGACCATGGTCAAACTGAGCCCAAATTAAGGCTTGGTTTGAATAGTGTTGAGTTGGTTTGACCGTGATTAAACCAAACCTAAAATCTTCTATTCGGTTGATTTGACCAAGTCAAACCCAAACCAAGCCTTTTTTTAGGCTTGATTCTTTGCTCTTGGGTCAGTTTGATCAGATCAAGCCGAACCCAACCAAACTCATTTTAGGTTCAGGTTAACATTTTTTTTTTTGGTTTAACCTCAGTCAAACCAAACTTAACTGAGCCTACCTTGAGCTCGGTTCTTTTGAACAATCATCTCCTTCTCTTTATCATTTTTCTTTGTAGTTCATTATTATTCATGTCAACATTATACACTACACTTCACCTTTAGTTTGTACAACGTGGCTATAACTAATAAAGTTACCTAAAAAGTTACTCCTATAATTTTCAAATACTACTCCTCGGGTTATATAAAAAAAGGTAAAGTAATAAGAAAAGGGATTTTAAATTATTCTCCTCTCACTTACTACTTGCAATAATCTTTTCTCTCTACAAGAAAACAACACCTTTAAAACATTATATTTACTTGGCTATCGAAGTGTTTTTTGCAGGTAACACCGTCTAAGATTATTAACTAAAAAATCCTAAGTCCAATTATATTGATTTGAAGTTTTTTCACTTCCCATAAAACTCTTTTGAAACTTTAAAGGAAAATAAAAGTTGATAAGTCATTGGGTATTAGACACTAATATTTATACTTTGATATTATGAAAATTGGATATTGTTTTACCATAGCTATTATTTTTATTTTAATATTTCAAAATTATTTAATAAAAATAGTGCTTTTAAATAAAAGACTATTTATATTACATTAATAGATAAGATGCATGAATGAAAAAATATTTTATGGAGATTCCACTAATTTTTAGCTTGATAAAGTAACATTAACATTAACATTATATTTTTTTTTGTTTTAATAAGCAAAATAAAGTATGAATAAAGTAACATATAGTTTATGAGTGTTTTTGAAAAACTTATTCTATGTTATTTAGGATGTTATATTTATACTTATAGAAAAATAATGAAAAAATGATTCATACATTGTTTAGGAATTAATAAGTTTTAAATTATATTTAATAAACATTAGTCTTTTTTTTTTTAATGAGAAATGAAACAATATGTTACACATTGTCATTGGTATATGCTATAAAACTAAAACTATACGCTACAACCTGAAGAAGAAGAAATTTATTCTTTAAATTCAAACTAAAATAGTCATTATAAGCTCTTTACGCACCGTTTCAATTATAGTCAAAGTGTACCATTTTATCTAGCTAAATATGATATTTCTTTTCAATTGTATTCACCATTTTGGTCATTCATTCTCAAAGTTCCTGGAACTTTTTAAAAAGTGGAGTGGCTATATATATGAGCGTGTACCAAACTACCTAAAGGTATCCAAGAAAAAAAAATGATAAACTTATGACCTCCAAGAATTTAGAAAACTAAAAAAATACTCGTCCTACTACCTTCACGCTCAGTTTCAATGGCTAAACATTAAGGGGCAATACTCTAATCCCTTCCCTTCAGTTAACCTACAATTCTTATCACTAGATTCACTCCAGGTAGACACCATTAATATCCCACATATAGTAAGTGGTATCAAAGCAGACAATCCTTGAATGTTTATCATGGCACCAGACACAAGAGCAACAGATTTCAAACGTATCAAGGACTCCATTGCAACCGTCAAGTATGAGAGTAGCTAGAAGTATAAGATGTTGGCGGGCTTATTAAAAGGACAAAATTCAAAACTAAATCAAACCATTGAAAACTAGAGGGCTCAAATCAAAGACATTAAAAGCATGATGGGTACCATGGCACAACAGATGGAATTCACTCTGCAAAAGACTCTCAAATTCCAGATAGTTTGAGTCAAGGCAAAGACAAATAAGCCTTGAGCATGGAAGGAATAGATTCTAAAAACAAGTTCTTACAAGAAGAAAGAATACCATCCTATAAGGTACACAAACCCAAACACTTTTTTCCAATATTCAATGTCAAAGATGTGCACAAGTGGCTATACAAGTGCACACAATATTTTAAGATTAAAGACATTGCTTACTCTAGAAAACTACAAATAACATCCTATTATTTAGATGGTATCACTCTTTACTAGCATCAATTTTTTTTTAAGAAGCTTGGGAAACCAAAGGGCGACTTGGAAAGAATATGTAAAAGCTATCTATTATAGGTTTGAAGGGCAATAGGATCCATTTAAGGAGTTCAATGGAATAAAAACAATTTTAGGACCTAGAGGAATACATTCAAAACTTCGATATCCTGTGGAATAAAGCAGAGATCAGTGAAAAACAATATTTGGTTATCTTTATAGGAGGTATGGAATTATAAATAAAAAACACAATGAAAATATTAGAACCCAAAACCCTTAAACATGCTTATAATCTAGCCAGGTTACAAGCCAACACTCTTGCCTATAGGACATCTCCTAGCTTCACTAAGAAATCTTCTACCTTCAAACCCAGCAACCTCACTAGATTACCCACTCTCCTCCACTAAATCCCATAAAGAACCTTATAATCCTTTATACTACCATAACAAAACCAAACTCTACCCACTGGAATAATACCCCTTCTAAAAACACTTATAAAACCCACAAAATCTATCAAAAACCAAGAGTTTGAAAAAATAAGGCTGAAAGGGTTGAGTTTTTGGTGTAATGAAAAGTTCATCCCTGGACATAAATGTCAAAATAAAAGCTTGTATTCTCTAAGTGCAGTGGAAGATGATGAAGGATTCACAGAGGATAAGGTTTCTAAAGAGGGATTTAAGGCAAAATAATTGACACCACACATCTCACTAGATGCATTAGAAAGCATAGTGGAACTCAATACCATAAAGGTAACTAGAAAGGTGAACAGGATGACAATGTGCATTTTGATTGATTCGGGGAGCACCTATAATTTCCTCAACTCTGTTGTGGCCCTTAAACTCTAGTTTCAGTTAACTACTATTAAGCCAATGATTATGTAAACAACCAATGATGAAAAGATAATTTATAAGTCCATATGCAAGGGACTCAGGTGGAAGATACAAGGGATAAGTTTCATGGTAGATGTGTTTATTATTGAGCTGAGTAATTATGAGATGGTGTTGGTTATACAATGATTATCCTTGTTAGGAGACATATTATGTAATTACAAATACTTGTGGATGTCATTCAATTGGTAAGAGGAAAAGGTACTATTTAAAGGTGAGAATCCACCCGAGTTACAAACCATTGAACTAGAACAACTAAGTTCTCTAATGGGGAGCCACAATCAAGTAGCTAGCTATCATTTATGTAACCTGCAGATGGTAGAGAATGATAATGGTTTTGTCACTGGATCCTCGGCTACTCTACCTCAGTCCCAAGGTTGTGAGGATGTTCACTTGCAAAGTATCTTGACAGTTTACCAAGACTTGTTTCAGGAACCAAAAAGGTTGCCACCACCTAAAACCCATGATTACAGGATTCCTTTGACTAAAGGTAATGAGACAATAAAATTGTGACCCTACAAATATATAGGCCCATAAAAAAACACTCTAGAGAGTATGGTGAAGAAGATGTTGGAGGCTAAAATCATCAGAACTAACAACAACCCATTTGCTTCCCCGGTTGCTTCCCCGGTGATCCTTGTCAAGTAAAACGACTCCACATGGAGAATATGTGTAAACTATAGAGTTTTGAACAAGCTTACCATTAAGGATAAATACCTTATCCTAATTATTGAGGAGCTGCTAGAAAAATTAATAAGGGCTGCTATTTTTTCCAAGATCGATCTTAGATCTAATTATCATTATATCCAAATGGCCTTAGGGGAAGAATTTAAGATAGCTTTCAGAACACATAGTGGCCACTATGAATTGTTGGTTATGCCTTTCGGGCTAACAAATGCTTCAACCATATTTTAGAGTCAAATGAATGAAATTTTCAGAGAGCAGTTAAGGATGTTTATCTTGGTATTTTTTTTTATAATATATTGGTGTATATTCAAACCCTTACTGACCATTACAAACACCTAACTACTATCCTTAAATTGTTAAGAGGACACCAATTAGTGGCAAAGACTAGTAAATCCTTCTTTTATAGTAAGTAAGTAGAGTATTTATGCCACATCATCTAGAAGTAAGGAGTAACTACTAATCCTTACAAGATACAAGCCATTATAGATTGGCCCTTGCCTAAAAAATTAAAGCAGTTAAGTGGATTCCTTTGGTTAACAGGTTATTACAGCAAGTTTGTTAAAGGTTATTACAGCAAGTTTGTTAAAGGTTATGACAACATATATATGCCATTAACTCAACTACTAAATAAGGATGTTAAGGGGTGGAATGAGGAGGCCACAAAGGCATTCAATTAATTGAAAGAATTAATGACCAGTACTCAACTCTTAGCTCTGTCAGACTTTAACAAACTATTTATAATGGAGACAAATGCGTCATTGACAAGGGCAGGAGAAATTCTTATGCAAGAAAGACATCTCATTGCTTTCATAATCAAGTCCTTAGGGTCAAAAAAATAAGTAATATTGATCTACGAGAGAGAAATGTTGGTCAATCTTGCATGTTATTACTAAATGGAAACACTATTTATGAGAATAAAACTTCAAGATTCACATTTTAATCACATAAGCATAAAGTACCTCTTACATTATAAAATGATGACTCATGCGCAACATCTATGACTGGTCAAATTGTTAGGTTATAACTACGATATAGAATACAAATAATGAAGGGAGAATGAACTAGCGGATGCCATCTTTAGGATTCCCAATAAAGAAATCTATGCCCTAACCATTTCTACTATTTGAACCAATTTAATGGGTGAAATTAAGAAGTCGTATGTGGAGATCCTACTATCCAAGCTATTATTAAGGATCTACAATTGTCATCTAGTTCTCATCCTCACTATACCTGGGTGAATGATCATCTAAAAAAAAAAAAAAGTGGTTGTAGGCAGTAACTCAGAATTGAGAAACAAGCTTATTTTTATACTTCACAACTCAACTATAGGCGGACATTCAGGAATGATAGTGACCTCTAAAACAGTAGGGGGTCTATTTTATTAGAAAGAGCAACAAAAACACATTAGACAATATGTCAGAGAATACAACACCTATCAAAGGAAAAAACACGAAAATATGGCTAATCCTGGACTTTTATAACCATTAGCCATTCCATTTGCCCCATTCATTAACATCAGTATGGATTTTGTAGAAGGCCTTCCAAATCAGAAAGGATGTCATCATGGTAATAGTGGATCGCTTTAGCAAATACACGCATTACATAGCCCTAAGCCATCCTTACTCTGCTTTCGGGATGGCCAAACTATTCATGAACAATGTATACAAACTGCATAGGCTACTAGCTTCTATAACTTGTGACAAACACCCAGTGTTTCTAAGTAGATTTTGAAAGGAATTGTTCAACTTTCAAGGGGTTAATCTACACTACTCATTGGCATATCACCCACAAACTAACAACCAGAAAAAAGTTATTCAACAAGTGCATAGAACACCATTTGAGGTGTATGACTGGGGACTGCCCTAATTAGTGGGCACAATGGCTACCCTTAGTTAAATTGTGGTACAAGACTAACTATCATTCCGCTACCAAGATGACACCTTATGAAGTATTATACGGGTTTCCTCCGTCGATACACATTCACAACTTTCCTAAGGACTCATCAGTGGATTTAATGGATGAATATTTATCTACTAAGAAAGAAGGGGTTAAAAGGATCAGGACTCATCTCCAAAATACTCAGAATAGAATAACCACGATGGCAAATAGAAAAGGAAGTGATAGAAGTTTCAAGGTTAAAAACTACGTCTATCTCAAGCTACAACCTTACAAACAACAATCAGCTATACATAAATTCTCACAAAAAATAGCTGCAAAATATTACAGGCCTTACCAAGTGATAGCCAAAGTAGGAAGAGTGGCTTAGAAGCTCGATTTGCCTCTTACAACACTAATCCACCCCGTGTTCCACATATCCCATCTTAAGAAACATGTAGGTAATCATACAGTGCAAGGCGCTCCTTTAATATTTCCTCAAACTCATTACCTACAACCAAGAACCATATTAGAAAGACAAATGACAAGACATAAGAACCAGGCGGTCACTCAAGTCCTAGTTCATTGGGTGGTCTCCCACATGTTGATGCAACTTGGTAATACACCGATGAATTGAAGTTGAGGTTTCCACAATTCAACCTTGAGGACAAGGTCGAACTCAAAAGGGGCAATTGCTACCAGCTGAAGAAGACGAAGAAGAAGAAACTCGTTATTTAAATTCAAACTAAAATAGTTGTTTCCTTACACACCGTTTTATCTAGCTAAATAGGTTCTTTCCTTTCAATTGTATGCACCGTTTTGGTCATTCCTTCTCAAAGTTTCTAGAACTCTTTAAAAGGTAAAGTGACTTTGTGTATGTGTAACAGACTGCTTGAAGGTATCAAAGAAAAATAAAAATGAAAACATTATGACCTCTGAGAATTCAGGAAACTAACAAACATATTTATCCTACTACCTCCACGCTCAGTTTCAATAGCTGAACATTAAGGGGTAACACTCTTATTCCTTCCCTTCAACTAACCTACCATTTTTATAACTAGATTCCCTCTAGTTAGTCACCATCAGTATCCAACCCATAACACTATATTAAGGACATATATTCAATTGATTTGATTTACAGAGTTGGTGATTTTCAGCTTTTGTATCTCATATGCTGTGGATAGAATCATGATAAAGAGGGTGTTTGGCTTGGAAGTGTGGTGGTTTTTTTTAAAAGGTACAATACATTTTAAACACAAACCACACCTTCAAAAGCTATAAAAATATGTTTTTTACTAAAAAAAACACAAGGTACCTCACATCCAAACATTCTCAAAGATTTTGCGCTGACTTTGCTGGGTCTGTCATGTCTGGATACGGGCCTTGTATCAAGACTTGTGGCGGATTGTTTGCTCAAGCCCATTATTTGAGCTAGCTGGGAGTGAACCTTTAGTTTCAGCTTTTTTTAATTTTTACCCAAAATAAAGTAGTTATACCAGGAAATAGTACGAACTAGTTCCTTCAGGGTTCCGAGTAGAAAAGGTCAAAAATTCAAACAATCCGAGCTTGTTCCATGTCAGACACCGCGACTTCGGCTCAAGTTCCGGGCATGAACCGGCCTGGACCCAAATCAGATGATCCCCTTCTTCAAAACGGCTCCTCTATCGACCCTAACAAGCACTCCACCGCCGATGAAACCCTAAACAGAACGAACGACAAAGGCAATCAACAACCGGTGACTCCTGTTCGAGAGAAGAGAAGATTATCGGAAACGGACGTTGTTACGAGCTGGTTGCCGCCGGGATGGGTTGTTGAAGATCGGGTTCGGACCTCTGGTGCGACAGCTGGCACCAGAGATAAGGTTAGTTGTAATTCCTTCTCAATTAATCTGAACATTTTCTTTTTAAAATTATGTTCCTCTTTTCTGGTGTGATTAATGTATTAATCCTTGCTTAATCTTTGGTTATGAATTTTTTTTTTTTTATTGGCTCAGCTGCTAACTTCCAAATATTTGCGTTCTGATACTGTTTATTGTATATCTTAGAACAGATCATATTATAGTAAAATCATTAATTTATAGCAATATATTTAAAAAAAAAAATTGACATATAGTTAACAAGTAGAGTTTAGAGCGGATAATTTGTGGTAAAACTTAATTTTCAAACATTGAAGCAATTATAGATTTTTATTTTTTCTACATCATTCACTGGATTAAATCCGTTAGGCGTTAGAACATTCAATGCTTGCAGCTAATATAAAAACATAGATTAGGCAAATGCATGGGTATTGTAGATTTAAGGGTTTTCGTAATGCTGTTTAGGGGCGCTATGGAGTGTTTGTCAAAACCTGGGTTGGGTCAAATTGAAATGGGATTTTAGTGTTGGATATATAGCCACTTTGAACAGCTACATTCATGTATTTAAGGAACAATAGGTATTATTCATGTCTGTTTGAGCCTATCAATATGTGCTCGACATGAGACATGGTCTTCTTCCTTAGTCATCAAATGCTGTCAGTAGCCCTCTATGTTTAGGATCCGGGATGTGTGTATCATGTTTGAGCTTTTTAGCTCTTTCCCCCACTAAAATAAAGGAAAAGAATGTGCTAATATAGGGGATGAGGGTTCCCAGATATTCAGGGGAGTAAAAGAAACTACCAAATGCACTATCTATACAACTAATAAACAATATACAAGATTAATGATCTATAAAACTCTAGAATTCTTCATTAGCAAAGCAGTCTTATTCAGTGTGTCAATTGCCAAAAGTGTTGTGTTTAACCCGAACACTCGTTAAAGAATTGAGAATTTATCTTCTCATCAGATTACTTTCTGAATTTATTCCTTTTAAAAACCCCAAAATACTGCTATAAGTATATACATCCCACGAGTCCTTTTTTCTTGTACAAAAATCACAATCTCCAATCATTTAGCTCTTCTTCTACTAAATGTAAGATATTGCTAGATTCAGATGCCTTCCTGCACACTGAAAAAACAAAAGAAAGAAAGAAAGAGAAACAAAACTCCATTTATAAAGTTTTTTTCTAACAATTGTTTATGGTTAGAATTGTTCCCCAAGCTGCCTACTTGGGGGGGGGGGGGGGAGGAATTACACGCTTGTAGACATGACATGATTGAAATAATCAATCTGTTTCTGTTTCTTGAACGAACTTAAGCATGCTTGGCCGAAATTAAGAATTCAGAGTTATGCTACTCTTAAGGTGAAGAAGCATTTTGAGAGTGATTAGATTTTGCTATGGTCTTTTATTATATGAGATCCTTTTAGTTTTAATTACTCTTATTGCATGGCTAGATCCAGTGTTATGATTTCATCACATGACATGTAAATTCTGAAATACAGCTATGCTGTGGTTTTAATCCGTGTTTGTGATTTCTTAGAGTAGAAGTCTTATGGTAAAAGAGAGGAAAAACTGTATCAAAATTACTATTTTAAGAAATTGATTATATCATTCGATAGTAAAATTTCAAGCATTAAGTAAATGTTCTCTTTTGCATGCAGTACTACATTGAGCCTGTCTCAGGTCGTCGGTTCAGGTCTAAGAAAGAAGTGCAATATTATTTGGAAACTGGAACTTTGAAGAAGAGGGGCAAAGCGACAGAGAACGTTGGTGCTGATACTAATGTGAGAAAGAAATCTCTGTTCAGACAAAAGGATTGGCCCTTCCATTTATCTTTTAACATCTTTTTTTCCTCTGAACTAACTTGTATGATTTTGATAGTCTGCAGAGAATTCCAAGAGTAGTAAAAACAAGTCTGGTGCAAACATAAATTTTGCATGGAACTTTGATTCTTTTAATGTTCCTGATCGGACCGAATGGTTTCTTACAGAAGCAAACGAAGATACCTGGACTCCCTTCATTGATGGTAAAAAAGTGCCTCTATATGACAAGGAACAGTGGGATTTTACATTTGCATCTATGACGACTAGCAGTCATGGTTACAGAAAGCATTGAAACTTGATAGCATGTAGAACGCAGCCTGCAATGTAATGAAGGGCACAGTTTCACAGAGACTAGCTGTCTCCTTTCACCTTTTTTTTTTTTGGCCACATATTTTACATCTTTTTGTTTATCGAATTCACCCGGTCTAGCTCCGTGCCGCAGCAATTCAGATAGCTTCTCAAATTGATCCGGACAATTTTGATGTAACAGAAATTCAACTAGGAGATTTTTCCACAGGTTACTTCTTGTAAATGGGCTTCCGTATGTGATACTGTTTGCCAATACAATAAAAGTTTCAATTTTTATTTAAAAATATATTAAAATAATGCTTTTGTATATCAATATTAACAAATAAAAAAAATAAAAAAAAAATTTTAAATTTAGATACAAATTCATCTACCAGGGTATTTAAGCAGCCTGCGCTATTTTATCAACAAATTCAATCGGAAAAACCAATAATGACAATTAATTATAAGTTTTAACCGAGACCACACTGAAGGAACTAAATAGTCACGAATGCCTGATCACTCACTGCAAGTCTTAAGAAAAATCAAAGCGTTTTCTTTAGCTAATGTTTAAACGATGACCACAATTAGGTGCTCTATCGTTCAAAAAGGATCAGACACGATCCCAGGTTCATTCATATCAACTAGTCTACAGCTATGATCAACAAACGCCTTGCCCAACAGGTAGGACACCATAAGAAAACAGATGAATGTAACTTCATCAAAACAGGTCTGCTAAACTTTGAAGGGTGTGGAAAGAGTACAAGATTTCTCATTCACTTGAACCTGCAGGACCCACAAGGACTCCCTGAGAAGAACCCTCCTTCTTGCTACTATCATCCTTTACCTCGCTATCAGCCTTTCTTATCCTGATCTTGTACTTCTCTTCAAAATCAGCAATTTCCTTTTTCTTCCTTACAGCAGCCTCATTAAGCCTCGCAATAACCTCCTCGATCCCCTCTTTATTGCGCTGGACAGCAGGCAGGACCTCTTTCACGGTCCTCTCTACCAGCACACCTCCAATCATCCGGTAGCAACGTCTAGATTGATCAAGCGGTTGGATCGCATTGATAACCAATGAATGCTCACTTGCATCCATCTCAAGTTCGGTTATTTTTGAGTAAATCTGGTTTAGTTCAGCCCGCATAGCATTGTACATATTCACAACTGCTTGCTCATTTATCGGTTCCTTTGGATCAACTTCTGCCATGATTCTCTGCAAAGGAAAAAATATATAGATTCAGAAGAAACAGAACCCACTCGTCGCATTAACATCATTGGCCAACAATTTGACAAGTGCTCCATCTAAAATTTGCCACAGATCCATAATGGTCATCTCCATCTATACCTAAGGATTGTTCTCTGAGTCTAAAAGAATATCACAAAAGGGCCAGAGATGGATACTACTAATAAGCAAGCAAATAATTCAATGACACGCTCCATTTAGTTAAAAAATAATCAAAACTTCAATCCCTAAATTTTCTCAAGGAGTCGAGCATAAAATAACCAACAATTTTACAACATGTTTCCTTGTAACTGAAGGGTAGACATGGCTTTAATTGATGATTTCACACAAATCCCAACTGTAAATATTGCAAAACAAACCATGGATAGCGCTAGCTAGGCCCACCAAATAGATGAACATCTAGTATTATTTTGATCTCGCGAGCAATCACATGCTAATACTTTAATTGCAAATAAAAAGTTCAAGTAACGGAAAAGGATTTAGAGCTTTTACTTTGTATTGGACTCCGATCTGGTGGAAGATGAAAGCAGATCACCGATTTTACCTGAAATCAGATTGAGAAGAAATAAGCAAGTGATGTTGATGCTTTGAGGTTAAAAAAAAAAAAATTACGGAAATCAAAGTAAGTTAAGAGAGAGAGAACAACCTCCAATAATTTGGCCTGACAATGGAAGCGAGAGCGGAAGCGAGGAGAAAATAGCCCAACGGCACTACTGTTTCACTAGATTGGGAGTTTGAGACGCCGTACTCTTGCTCAACCCTGGACTCGCCGAAAGATTTGAAATCACTGTTCTGCCCTTTTCATATAAGAGTATCTTTCCCACCAAATATATTTTCTTCTTCTTCTTTTTCGAGCAAAACAGATATTGAATTCCAAAATTTTATAGAGCGCAAGAAAATATTATTTTACTACTCATTTTTTAAATTTTATTTTTTTAAAAAAATACATATATGAAAAAAAAAAACGTAGTTAAAGATATTTTTACTATTTTCCAAGTTGTATAGAGTTTGCATGCCTTTTATTTTGAAGAGGCACAATTTTGTTTATTTAATAATTCTTTATATGATTAATTTTTTAATTATTTGATTATATTATTATAATTCTTTTATGTATTATTATAGTTATTATAATTATGTTTTATTGAAAATAATTATTAATAGATCTTGCACCTATAAAAATGTTTAATCTAAATTTTGTATAATTTTATAGCGTCTTTTTTCTAACATGTTAGTAATTTTTAAATTTATTTTTATTCATTAAAAATAAAATTAGAATATTTATATCCTGAAAATAAAATAAAAAATAATAATATTTTTTTATAAGAAATATATAATATATATAATTTTTTCGACACTTATAAAATTTAAAATTGCAATTGTTCTTGATTTTTTAAAGAATATTAGAGTATCTTTTGATTTTATAATTTTATTAAAAAATAGAATTAAATAAAATAATAATAAAGAATTTAAACTTTTGAATTACTTGAATGACATTAATATGGGTTGATATGACATTAAAAAAATGACTTTTTTTTATTTTAAAGATTTTATATATTATAAAAATATATTCAATATACATCATAAATTAAAGCTTATAGTAAGAGCTTTCTATTAGATTAAAAAAAACAAGTCATGATAAACTTATGTCAATAAATTATAATTCAAAGTATTTAGTGGAAAAACTTTCCTCTTATATGTATTTTTTTCAACCTGGTATTAAATTTTTTAATAAATGTTAAAATTTTCAGGTGTAACTCAATACATGTTGAATTTTCATCCTAATAAAAATATGATAAAACTAGTTTTGATATCCAAGCTTTACTGTAGGGGTCAAACTAATTTTTATGTAAAAAAACGTTGTTCATTGTCAAAATGGGATAAAAAAGAAAATAAAAGACCATTGTTATAAACTTGTAATCAAGTTGGTTAGAATCAAGTCATTCCATAATATTTTTTTCAAACCCTTGATATAAATTATGTGATTAAAATAATTAGATAAAAAATAAAAGGAATTAAATTTTTTTTTAAAAAAATTCATGTTAACTTTTCAAACTTGTGACATGAGTTATTAAACCTGAAGCACCCGATCTTAAAAAAAAAACATAAAGTCTAATTTTCAATCAATTAAATTAAAAAAATTAATTATACAAAATAATTTTTAAAAAATAAAATTAAAAGAAAGAGGGTAAAAATAAAAGTATAAAATAAATCTTATATTGAATTGAATGGTGAAATTGAAAAAAAAAAATCAATTTAGTAAAAGGACAATAACAAAATTTTGAGAGAAGATGATGTAGATTGACATAAGAAAATAAAAATAATGTTGCAATAAAAAGGTGAGATTGAAAGGAATAATAACTTTTACATAAAGATCAATAAAAAAATTAGAAACCAAAACTATAAAGAACAAATTGAAAAATATAATATCATCAATTTGAATTAAAGGATAAAATTGAAATCATTAAAACATTTACAAAAGGTTAAAGGAAAAAAAAATAGAAATTCAAAGAATGAGGACCGCATTGGAGAATATAATATTTAGTAAATTGGGATTGAATAATAAAATTAAAAATAGATAAAATTCCTGCAAAAGGGCCAAGACCACAAAATAAAAATTAAAAGAATAAGCATTATAATTGAAACACCAACAATCAAGAGGTCAACATGTAACTTTCAGGGAATGAGAATAAATAAAAAAAAAATTCATTGACATCAAATTGGATCACCACCACTAACATGCACTGCACTAAAAAAAAAAAAGACACAATGACATTTCTAAAAACACGGCGAAAGAATATTTTTGGACACTAGAAGCAACACATGCTCCGCCTGAAGGGTATAAACGCGTCCTCGGGTGTGCTATATGCACGCCCATCTTTTTGTTTGTTTTTTTATTTAGTCAAATACAGAATTTTTCTAAGCTAAATTTATAATTACAAATAAAAACTTTGTGAAAAACCAAAAACATCCATTGACCTTAGGCTTACATTTTTTTTAGGGTATTTTTGTTGTTTTATTGTGCGTTTTAATTGTTTATTATTTTTTATATTTGTACAAATATCAAAATGCCCTTCAACTTAAATTATAATAACCAAAAAATCATTGTGAAAATAAAAATAAAAAACCCTTGATGCCATGTTTAATTATTTTTTTTTCTTTAAGTAGTATTTTGATTGTTTTACTATGCAATTAAAATGAAAAAATATTTATATATCCCGATTATATTTAAAAATAACAGATAAGACATGTAAAAATACTTTAATGTCCTTGAAAACAATGTTAAGTTTTTTAAATGGAATGGCAAAAACATGATTATAATATTCTAGCAAATATTGCTAATGGATATGAAATTACATTGATATTTCAAGTCCAATTAACTTTTTTTAATAAAATAAATAAAAAAAGAAAATGTCTCACCCTCGTTATTTCCACATGCAAGATAATCAATGATATTAATCATTTATGTATCCAATAATTTATTTTAACGAGCAGACTCTATTTGTTTGCAGGAAAATTATTTCCTTTTGAAATGTGTATTTCGGGGAAAGTGAATTCTGGAAAAGTATTTTTTGATGTTTGGTAGTGTTATGGAAAATGAACTGGAAAACATTTTTCAGTGTTTGGTTATGTTATGGAAAATGAACTGGAAAATAATTTATTAATGAATTAATTTTTTTTCAAGTTTATCTAATATATATAAAATATTTAATATATATTTAATCACTTACAATAAAAGAATGAAATCTAAAAAGTATAATGATGAATTTTTTTTTATTATATCCTATATTCATACATAGCTTATTTTATAAAATATAACTATATATGTCATATCATATTATAGAGAAATAAGCTTGCGAAATATTTTTTAAGTAAAACCTATTAATATATTTTTTTTCAATTTTAAAAGCTTAAAATAAGTTTTTTTTTTTCATATGAAGAAAGCCAAATTAGTTTATGGTAAGAGATATATATTTGGGGTTTTTTGTTTTTTGGTATGAAGAATTTTTAAAAGATAAATACATACAAAAATATTTTGATGGGGTTTTTGGATAAATAATTTTTTTTTACGGGTAAAGGCAATTATCCCTTTAATATCCCTTTAATATATATCAAATAAGCATCAAGAAATAAATATAAATATCTAACATCAAACATAGTCATGCATAAATGTTAAGTTTCGATGTCATATACATACATATTAGTTCAAATTACAAACATAAACATGCTATACCGAATTAAACAACTAAACATACTTGTCAAATAACAAAAATAGTCTGAACCCAAATTTTGAACATAGTCAAACCATCTTAGCAATCAGGCCTGTAGTAGTGTTGGTTCACAAAATTCTGAACCCAAATTTTCCTCAAATTAGCATTTTTTGCCCTAAATGATTTTGCCAACATTTCATTTTGGACCAAATGATCAAATGCATCCCCAAGA
Organism: Populus alba; assembly: GCF_005239225.2. NCBI lineage: Eukaryota > Viridiplantae > Streptophyta > Magnoliopsida > Malpighiales > Salicaceae > Populus > Populus alba. The sequence goes on from NC_133284.1 coordinate 28,539,408, forward strand.
GTGATCTCATCAAAGCCTTCAATTTTCATCACTTCCGTATACAACGCATTAACATCAAGTTGATTTTTGCTGAGGCTTTGAATTGCAAATGTTACATCTCCAATCTGTTTAGACAACTTTTCAATACCATCATCTTCATACATGTGATTTCTCTTCCTATGTTGCCTCTTTTGTTTACTAGAGGAAGATGTTTCTTTTCCCTTAGAAGTTTCTTCATATTCACCTTCATTTTCAATTGAAATTGTTTGCTCTTCAGTGTTCTCTTCCAAGTTTACATCAATATATGATTTGATATAATTTCCGGTTACCATGTCTTTTCCAACAACAATTGTCATTGCCTCATGTATATCAAATTTTTTGTTGAAATACTTGTCATGATTAGGATGTGTCTGTTCATAAAGTTTAGAATATGCAATTTTTTAGTTCATTGTATAACATTTTAGAAACAAAAGTAAATATAAAAATTACAAAGAGTATAATATCTATCATACCTTTACTTCTTCATCATATACATCTTTCGAAACTGTAATCATCTTCAAACAATCATCCCAGCCAAAGCCACTTTTATTTTTAAGTTTGGTTATTATTCCCCATTCTTTTTTCACAATCTTGAGATGATTGTCCACATGCTTAGGCTCACATTGCACATTGAACTTTTGACTCATTTATATAGCCACCTTAACAAAAGATTCTGCTTTAAAGGTGGAAGAACATTTGCTTCCTTTAAGTTCCTCCTCAGCTAATATCTCAAGTAACATGTAAGACATAGGTTTAGACCATATGAAGTGCTTGCCCTTGCATTTTTTATTTTGTGTGAAACTCATTTCTACAAAAAAAAAAATACAAATTTATACAAAATAAAATCATATAATATATAGATTTAATAAATTTCATATAAAAACTACAATTAATATTTAAAAGAGAATACATAAAATACATAAGAACTTATAATAAAGTCAACATCTACTCTAAATACATAACAAAGATAATACAAATTCAACCAAGACACAATAAAAACAAACATATATAATTAACACTCAATTACTAGTTTCTTCTAGTATTATAATCATTCCACATGGTTGATGCAATCATTTCTCTTTTTGTTATCCATTTCCTATTCTTTTCCCTTTCCTCTTGTTGACTTAAGTTGATTGTTCGTCTAATTGGTTCGCTTTTCGAACATATTTTTTCCATAAGAAAGTTATTAGGATCAACTCTCATTATGTGATTACGAATAATACAACATGCAAGCACAACATCTATTTGTGTTTCATAAGACTAAAAAGATTTTCTATCAATTGATCTAAAACAACTCTTCAAAATACCAAACCCTCGCTCAATAGCGGTTCTCAATGACGAGTCTAAAAAATTAAATAGCTCCTTTTCATTTTCTGGTGATCGTTCTGTAAACTCATTCAAGTGATGCTGAACTCCACGAAAAGAAGAAATGATTCCTTTTTTAATACCATAACAAGCATCACCAAGATAATATTTCCCTACAAATTAAAAAAAAAAAAACCTATTACTATCTTTATGTAATAAGACATTTTATATGTTTATTGTATATAATACATACTTTATTATATACCTTCTGGAATTTTTAGACCATTAGATCTTGATAATACATCACCTAAAACCCGTGAATCATGAGCACTTCCTTCCCAGCCAGCTAAAACATATATAAACTTCAAATCAAAAGTTATAGTTGCTAAAACATTTTGTGTTATTCCTTCTTTTTGACCTCGAAACTTTTCTTGAATCTCAACAGGAATATTTGTAGAAACATAGGTACCATCAATTGCTCCCACACAATCCTATATAAATATGAAAACATAATTTACAACCTTTTCTTTTGGATGTAATTAATTAATGTATAAAAATATTGGTATTGTTTTCATACCTTAAAATAAGGATAGAATCTTCGATTATTCATTATCTTTGCTGGAACTGTATCCTTTGAATCTTTAATAAGGTGTTTATATAATTTAAGAACTGCTTTTAAAACAATTCTAAAGTAACGATGGATAGTTTCAACAGACTTATAGTATATACCACTAATAACACGAAATCTTTGGTTTTAGCCTACAATTTGTAAGAACACAATTACTTGCTCCCTAATAGACACATTTTGAGTTTATCATAATAAGTCACGACTTGTGAGAACATCATACAATCTATATAAGATAACAGGTTTCATACGAATTTGTTCAACACAATGTCTATCACCTCGATTCAAAATGCTATCAATATAGAATTATCGTTGAGCAATTGCATTGATACGTGGTTCTCTTGGTATATAAATTATATTTCTTTCTTGTTCAATAATAGCTACCTCTATAACTATCACAATTATAGCTGCTCTCATACATGCTGCATGAATTATCTTACTATCTATAACATGAAAGTGAAGTTTTCTGATAACAAAACCTAAAAATTTAGGGAATTAAATATTAAAAAAGCATATAAAATACTTACACAATCAATACAATAAATTATGCTCAAAGAAGCTGACAATATACAATTCATAAGTTCACAACGATCAATAAGATCAATCATTTTAATTCTTAAAAATAATCTGATAAACAAATAAATAAATAAAAATAAGTTTCGAAAATCACCTCGCATGCAGCAACACAACACACAATCAAGTTCATGATAAGGTTCAATTCTATTATATTTTGATTTGCTAATTATAACCATGGAGATTGTTGAGTTTAGGCATTAATAGGCAGGCAAGGCTGGTCCATAATATTTGGATGATAAACAAACTAATCTACCCAATCATCAGTTACAAATTAGGGAGATTTTATTGTTAATCTCTATTTTTAGGGGAACAATACTTACTTAGAGTTGTATTACACTAGATTTCATTATGTTAGTAAACACATAATTTATAACTGAAATTACAAATATATAGTATAATTATATTAAAAAAAAAAAAACTCACCATTCCCTAGCTCTTGCATTGCAAATCTCTAACTCTCTCCCATAACTTAATTAAGACAACATTATGGGTTTCTTTGTTTTCTCTCATTCAATTTCTATAATTTCCCTGGTTTCCCCTAGTTTCCCCTCTGTTGGTTTCCCCTGGTTTCCTCTCTGTCGGTTTTTGGTTTCCCCTGGTTTCTCTCATTCGGTTTCTCTAATCCCTTTGGTTTCCTCTGTCGGTTTCCCCCCATTCTCTAATTCCCCTGGGTATTTGGTATTCGGTTTCCCCTCCTGTTTTCTTTGTTCTCTCTCACCATTTACTATTCGTTCTACCAAGTCCTTAACTTTCTCTATCGGTTGTTCTCTCTCGGTCCTTAACTTCTCTTGGCTTTCTCTTGCCATTCCCCTGTTCTTAAGAAGCAGGACAACATCACAGATTCAAGGGGCAAGTGCAGGAGGGCTAGACCTTAAGGACTTGCTCCTCCTTCCCAATTCTCATCCCTCTCCCCCCCGGCTAAATGTATTGATAACGCTAAGAAAGAGAGCAAACAATAGATTCACTGATTCCCCCCTTTTTACTTTGCGTCTCTCTCTTTGCGCTGGATCCGGGGATGGGGAAATAGGGTAGGGATTGGATGGGGAAGTTTGGTTTCTCTAAAGAAGCTACTGAATGTGCAAGAAAAAATGCAATCATTTTTATTGCTTGCTTGTGATGAATTTGGTTGGTTTTTTTTGTGAATTTGTTTGAACGTGACAGTAAGATGAAGAAGAAAACGGGGTATGGGAAAAAATTTTACAGGCAGAAGATAAACCATTATGGATCGTTTGAGAGAAATAATAGTTTTCTTAGGAACAGACACAACAAATTAAACAAGATCAAAGGATTTCTTACTATAATTCTTATAAATCTATAAACAAAAAAGATAAAAACATATAAAGGAAATAATATAGAGAAACAGAGAAATTTGAGGGGGGAAATACCTGAAATAAAGAGTGTCTAGGGATATGATTCTTGTTCTTCTTGCTTCTGTTTTCAGAAAGAGACATAGAGAAAGGGGGATTTGACAAAGTGTTTCAAATATGTGTTTTATGTAAAAAGAGGAAAGTGTTTTCCTTTTGACAAGGAAAGGAAAACACTTTCCTGTGATAAAAAGCGGTTTTTTCCTTTGACCGGAAAAAACTTTCTTTTGACTAACTTTCTGAATGGTTGTCAAACATGGGAAAATGAGAAAAATGAATTCCAAGAATTTGGTTTTCTTGAAACAAACAAGGCATCAATCTTGGAGTTTTCAACATCCTCAATCATGAAGGTAGGGTCCTTCGATGGAGATGACAAAACTACCAGTCTAGATGGATACATAATAAAATTTGACCCAACGAGAGCAAGTGCGGAGGGCATTTTCCTTTCAAGTATAAACAAGAATGGAGACAAAGAAAATGTCAATTGGAATCCAATCCCGATTTTGTATGAACATGCATATTGTTTTTGTTATTTTGTTCAACATATTTATTAAACAGTTAATTCTTTAAAGTACTCTTTTTTATGAATTTATTTTTTAATTATTTATATTAAATAGAAAATTATAGGACATGATTTTTTTTTTATTGTAGCTACAGATATATTTTACTATAAATTGCTATAATAAAATTATCTATATGCTTTTAAGTGGAGAAAAAAAAAGCCTTGAGTGTGGGGTACTTTGCTCTTTTCCATTGACCCATTTTTTATTAAGAAAATTTTAGGAATGCCTAGGTCTTTTCTATATTTTTTTCACAATAAAAATATTATTTTACCTATAAAGTCAACAAAACTTAAAGTTGTGGGCTAATAGTTTTTTTTTTTTTTTACTTTTTCATAAACTTTTAAACATTAAAAATACTTATTTACCCTCAAGATCAAAAAAATATTAGGTTGTTGGATAATAGTATTTTTGGTTTTTTCACTATTCATGTACAATTAAAGTATGTTTTTGGCCTTGAAAAAGATAGAAAATAAGGTTTGCATTTGGGGGTATTTTTGTATTTTCACATTGGTTTTTAAGGTAATTACAAGGATTGTGGGGGGAGTTTTAGTATTTTTCATGTTGTCTTTTTTTAATTTTTAAATAAAAAAAGCTATTTGCGTCCACGCTATTTAGGCGGTACGTGTGACACCACTCGATGACTAAACTTGACCTTCCATTGTCTCTTTGGATGTGTCATCGTGTTTTTTTTTTTTTTCACATAGTACAACGCGCGATGATGTATGGTGATCAGATTATCATCGAAGGTCATTTCTCCCCCCTTTTCTCTCTCTCTTGCTAGGTAAAGTACATGATTATTATTTTTTTTCCTGTTTTTTCAATTTCAATCCTTATTATTTTTAATTTCTTATTCCGTTCTTATTCATTTTATAGAAGTTTTTTTTTTCAATTTAGTTTTTCAATTGCTATTTCTCATATGTTTTATTTTTCATTTCGGTCCTTATTCTTTTGATTTTGATTTTTTTTTCCTTTGCCATTTTTTAAAAGATTTTTTTGCTTTCAATTTCATCATTCAAACAAAGTTTTTGTTGTTCTATTGATTTGTTTTTCTTTTATCAAAGTTATTTTTCAATTCAATTTAACCCTCCAATTAAAAATTTTTGTTTGCTCTCTAATTAATTTTTTTTCACCTTGATTTTCTTAGCTCTTTTATTGTGATTGATTCTTTTTCGTGATTTCATCTTTTGACATTTCATTTACTAAGGATTTAGCTTCGTGTGATCTTATTGTTCTGCATTAAGTTTTTTTAATATTTGTTTTATGATTTTTTTCATTTTATTTTCTATGAATTTATTATGATCTCTTGACCTAGATCATGACTTTTACATGTCTTTTTATAATATAAGTTTTTTTTTTTAAAAAAAAAATTGTTTCCATTTGATTTTTCAAGATATTATTCTAATTTCATCTATTTTTTTTATATATATACAAATGAACTTTATTTTTCAAAATAAAAAATATTCATTTTCAAATATTATTTTTTATATGTTCAGCCTTGCATAATGTTTTTTTTTAGGATGTGAGTTTATTTATTCAGTTTTATTTGTGTCTATCTTTTAGATCACAAGTTTTTTATGATATGAATTTATTTTTTATTGATTTAAATAAATAAGTTCAATGGATATAGTAAGGTGAATATCTCATTTTGCATGATTGAATAACTTGATCATATTTATTTATTTTTATTAATTTTCTTTTTGGTAATTGTTAATGATTTTTTATTTATTTATATATATAGATGATTATTAATTTATTTAATTAGATATTTGTGTAGGATTTTCAATTTACACTTTAAGTTTTATATGTAAAAAATATATTGAAATAACATGTATAATCGATAATTTTTTCATTAATAGAAAATCTTTGAACCCGAATAATTCTCTCCTCCATCAGAAAACGATAAATAGGTGGTAGGACGGGGGAGGCAACATCCCCTGCCACGCGGTCCATCTCTATCATCTGGGTCTCCTAGGAGGGATAAAAAAAATATATATACAGGACAAAAATAAGTAATTACCAAAGCAGAGGGATTAAAAATGTCAACTTATCTGTAGAGTATGGACGATTGATTTACCATTAACTGCAGAGTGGAGAAGTCAAACAAGGGTAAATATAGAACCTCTGACAAAACTTGCCGCCAACTCACCTCCATCGGTACAGGCACTATATATAAAGGGAAGGCACTAGCATTAACCAGGCTGATCTTCAAGCAGCGGCTCTCCTTCTTTTCCCCCGTTTTCTTGGCTCGCTAGAACCAGCAACTCAACTCGACTCAACTATGGCCAGAAAATTCTTCGTCGGCGGAAACTGGAAATGCGTACGCTCACTTTTACTTACTCAACTACTTCTACTTGTTAATATTGCTCATATTTTTTCTTTTATTTATACTGTATTTCCGACATGGATTGATTTTGTTTGTTTTTTTTTTTAATAAAAAAACGGGGCTGCAGAATGGGACCATTGAGGAGGTGAAGAAGATTGTCACCATGCTAAATGAAGCTGAGGTTCCATCCAAGGATGTTGTAGGTAAGCTTTTCTTCTTCTTTTTTAACTCATATTTCTAGCTCTGCATCGGTTACATACAGTTGGTGAATTCTGGTTTTGTTTGGAAAGTAGAATTAATTCGACTTGTTTCTGATATGTGATCTTGTTTGAACCCCACTTTACTTGTTGCAAGTTAGGCTATGATTTGGGATCATTGAACTTGATGTATTGGTAATCCATAAATTTTCTCATTATTTTTCCATATTTTGAAAGAAAAGTAAACAGAAAACTTTGAATCTTATGAATTTTTGGAAAAAAGAAGAAGGTTACAGTTTGATTTTATACGCTGAAGCCATGCATATCGAGCGATTCAGCCACGCACTGGCCTCCTAAGCTGCCATTACATAGCTTCATTTTATATGTCAAAATTTAAACCAGTCTGGAGTTCCTTTATTCTACTGCAATATTATTCATGCATTTCTTTTTATATCAACAAGTTGCTGTTCTTCTGCCTCATCAGGAACACAATTTTATCTCTCTCACTCATAATATGTGGGCTGTAATTTTGTTCACATTGTTCTAGTCTCTGATGCTGTGGCTGGCATATTTCCTTTTATTTTTGTTGAGGTGAGCGGCCCATTCGTGGGCTGTAATTTCGTTCACATTGTTTTAGTTTCTCTGATGCGGTGGTAGGCATATTTCCTTTTATTTGCAGAGGTTGTTGTGAGCCCTCCATTTGTATTTCTTCCTTTGGTAAAAAGTTTGCAGCGACCTGATTTCCAATTAGCCGCCCAAAATTGCTGGGTTCGCAAAGGTGGTGCTTTTACCGGAGAGATTAGGTATGCCAATGCTCGTTTAATCTTTACTTGGGTCAAATCATGAGGGGTCAAACCATGAGGGTGCAGGTTTTAGTCTGGAAAGCAGACATATCATGTAAAAATGACAAAGACAAGGACTACCAATTGCCATAAGTGTAATGGTTAATATACAATATTATCAGAACAATATTTTTATATATCTTTGTAGTTGTGAATGCTACTTCTGTGACAAAGAGTTTGCTGTGTTTGGACGGGAATCAGGAATCCCAATTTGGTTGACATGTGATAGTTATAAGATATGGTATAACAACTTTGTATTATCAAGTTAAATTTTAAGATGATCTTTGACAGGTTTTATTTTGTGTTTTGAATGTTTATTCTGATAGCCATCACTTTTAATCATTAACAATATAATCCAACCCTTCTACTCTCCCTTTGTTGTCTAACTATTGGAAGCTTATATGACTCTTTATGGACAGTGCTGAGATGCTCGTGAATTTGGGCATTCCCTGGGTGATTCTTGGCCATTCTGAACGGAGATCTCTTTTAAATGAGTCAAATGAGGTAAATTTTGACTATACATATTCTGCTTAGCATGTACAACTATACCTTCTATTAAGCTTTTTCTTTAATATTGGTGTTTCATCTGCAGATTGCAGTATTTCTAAACCATATTGCATGTGTCTATCCCTGCAGTTTGTTGGAGATAAAGTTGCTTATGCACTTTCCTTAGGCTTGAAAGTGATCGCATGTATTGGTGAGACACTTCGGCAGAGAGAATCAGGATCTACAATGGCTGTTGTGGCTGCACAAACAAAAGCAATTGCAGGTAATTATTCTTACTGTTCAGGTAACAGCTAGTCATATCGATTCAAGAATTCTTGTAGGCCATGATTACAGAGAAGTTATTGCATGGCTAGTTTGTAATGATGCCTTGCAGTAGTAGAAAACCAAATCCTTCTCAACAGAGGGAAAGTAATAAATCTTTCCCCAAAACTAGGTTCCATTTACTCACGTATTTAAAGAACTATACATTCTTTCTTTGTTTTTATTTTGTCATCTTCCATTGCAGATAAAGCTTCAAATTGGGCCAATGTCGTTTTGGCTTATGAGCCAGTTTGGGCCATCGGTACAGGAAAGGTGGCGACACCTGATCAGGCTCAAGAAGTAAGTCTTAATTGTCTAGCCAACATCATATAACTAGGACATTACACTGCCATTTTTGGTATACTTGAGCTCTTGTATTTAAACTCTACAGTGTCATCGACAATTTCTGTTTGTGTGAGAATGCTATATCAACAACTGTTACTTATATCAACTTAAAATTCCAGAACTGTTATCTACACCAACTCTTTTGTGTGATCAACATGGCGATAGATGGAAGCTGATAAATCCTCATTGTTATCTATTTTCTTCCTTGCCCACATACAAACTATTGTTTCGTTTATTTATTGCTAAATAATTCATTTGAATCATCTTGTTTTCTTGCTTACAATATTTACTGGATACGCCAGGTCCATCTTGAATTGAGGAAATGGCTTCATGACAATGTTGGTGCCGAAGTTGCTGCAACAACTAGAATTATCTACGGAGGTGATTAAACTTATCTATGTATTATCTATTTTTCCACTTATTATGTGAACTTTCACTGTTGTTAGGTGTGTTATTGTACGCGAACTATAAAGTTTCTCACGCACTGACGTGGGTATTTGGCCTAACTTCTTTTCCTGAACAATTATTGCCCAGACTAAGCATTTTCAAAGATTTTAAGGTAAAATTTATACAAGATCTCGACAGCAGAAAAATCAATACTTATGACTAATCATCCTTGATTTTTATTATTTGTATATTGACAAGTTGAAACTAATAGGCTTTTGGTTTCTTTGAAATTTCAACACTTAATTTTGTCGGGTCAACTTAAGTCTTTTTTTTTTTCCATAATAATTTGGTCTTGACTTGAAATATCCATTTTAGCCCTTAAATTTATCAAATTTGAAAAAAGAATTTTGCTATCCATTTTTGTTGCTATTATTTTATTTCCTTGTACTCTTCGTTTAGATTGGTAAACTTTAGACAGATAATATTCTGCTAAAACTGGCTTCATGCATCATTTCAACATGTTTGTAGGTTCTGTAAATGGAGCTAACTGCAAAGAGTTGGCAGCGCAACCAGATATTGATGGATTTTTAGTCGGTGGAGCTTCACTCAAGGTAGTTTGCTTGCTTGCTTTCTTATAGCGTCACCATTCTTTCTCCCTTGCTTTCTTATTTTAAAACTTTCGGCGCCTCGCTCTTTAACCATCCGTTTACTTTTTCCAGCGGGAGTTCATTGATATCATCAAATCTTTAACGGTGAAGAAGAGTCAACTGTGAAGAAGATTAAATGCGCGTGGTGTAATAAGCAGTTCTGCGCTCTGACCGCTCTGGAAAAGAGACATCTGCCATCGCTGTTCCAAAACGTAATAAATCAAATCTGCTATCAGATCTTGGTCTGTACTCCTTAGGATTTGCGCTGTTTTGTGGTTTTGAGATTTGTTTTCCTTGGATTTTTTGGTTTTGGCTTCGAGTTTTATTTTGATTTTAAATGCAGTTCTTTCTGTTTCATATAGACATATCTACACCATACTTTTTAGGGCCGGCCAAATCCAAATTTTAGATTTCGAGTTTTCATCAGGTTATTTGAATTAATTTTTTTTAATTAAAATGATATTGTTTTAATAATAATAAAAAAACAAGTTACAATCGGATTTTTAACCTAGTCTTGTTAAATAAACTCGTCAGGTTATACTGGGTTTTTTCTTTTCTTATTTTCTTTTTAATCCTGCCCGATTCTAGTTTCGGATTGACCAGGTTCCAAATTGATCCACCAAGCCAGTTTCAAAACTATGATCTACAATTAGCCATTAGTATTTTTACATTATAATTATTTAACTTAACCCGACCTGGCAGGTCATGCAACCTGTCTCTTAGCCCGACCCGAGTATTAAAAAAAATATCAACTTCAAGTTTGGTTGATTTAGTAAATTAATTTGAAATTTGATTAACTTGATTAAAAATCAATGTCATTTTTGTAATTGATTTTATCCGCTTAACTCATGAGGTAAGCTTTAAACCGGCATTAATAACTTTGGTTTACATGCCTTGGAGTGGCCCTTTCTTGCTACTGCCTGCTTGTATTAGTGGAAATTGATTTGAAATATAAGAATAATTCCCTGTCTTGTACATTGAGCTGGTTATCCTATGGGAAGGTCATCGCTCCAGTTTTCGTGGTATCAGTCCAATGTTAAAATTTGTGAGGATAGCAGTTTTTATTTTTTGGGAATCCTTTTTGAATGTTGTAACGCAAATCGAATTTCTACATTGTTGGTTTTCAGTTTTGTCAAGTTAATAGATAGGTGGCTAACATTATACTGTAGATTACATCAAAAAAAAAAAATTTATATAAAAAAAATCAGGTGATGATAACCCATGTTAACTTCATTATCACACAATGTTGGATATGAGATTGTGTGTTTGGTATTGTGGTAGCTTTTGTGGTTGCGGTTTGTAAAAAGTAGTTTCTTAAAAAGTACTTTTTGTGAGGTTGATTTTAAAAAAAGTTGGTGTTTGGTTAAAACTGTGGTTGAAGTTGTGGTTTTAAAAAAAACAGTTTTTGGTGTTTGGTTACAAAACTGTGGTTCAACAATTGTGGTGGAAAAAAAGCAATTTTCTGTTTGGTAAAAACTGTGGTTCAAAAAAATAAATTAATTTTATTATTGTTTGTGTTTTATATTTGATTGAAATTAAATATTTGATTGGAATTAATTAAAAGGACATATATATAGACACATATATATAATTCCAAAACATAGGTGTTTTGTAATTATGATTACATAACAAAATGAAAAATCGTTATACATTAATGTACTCTTTTATTGTTCCATCAAACTATTTGCAATTCCATCGCATACAAAATCCATACGTGAAGGCCTCTGTGAGCCTTGAACGGCCGAAGCCTGAACAGTATCAGGCAAAAAGTCATCTGGAATCAAATTGGGGTTGCGATCATACTCCGAAAAAACTGCATCATCTTGCGATCTCCTTCTAATATAATTATGTAGTGCCATTGATGCAACTACAATCTCAACTTGTGTTTTGTATGGATAAGCAGGCATGTTTTGCAAAATTTTCCACCTCTGTTTCCATACCCCAAAAGAACGTTCGATCACGTTACGTAGTGACGAGTGTGCACGATTAAACACTTCTTTCCGACCACTTGGTTGTCCACGACGTCTAAATTCTTGGAAGTGATACCTCTCGCCTTTGTAGGGACCCAAATATCCATACTCGTTTGGATATCCAGCATCAACCAAATAGTATTTTCCTGAAAAAAATAACATTGTAATTTTAAACAAAACTTAAAAAAATAATTATATTCCTTCAATTACCCAATCTTCAATTTAGTCAAAATCACAACCTTCTGGAGGTTTTGGAAAGTTGATATTGCTATTGTCAATAGCCTCCAAAAAAATACGAGTATCGTGTGCACTGCCTTCCCATCCTGCCCACACGAACATGAATTGCATGTCGAAACTACAAGCGGCCATTACATTTTGTGTTGGTACACCTTTTCTTCCAATAAATGGAATTTGATTTGCAGCTGGTACGCAGGCACGAACATGTGTTCCATCAATTGCACCGACACAATTCTACATGCCACAAAAACATTTATAGTACTTATATAAACTTTTATAATATATTTCATACTCCTCTGAACAACTTAATTAAACTACTTAATTATATATATAAAAAAATTAATCTTACCTTGAAATGTGGCATAAATCTTGGATTCATAGCAATTTCTCTTGGTGTGCTCGTAAATTGTGGATCTACTGGTTTTATGATTTCCACAGCAAACAAACGTAATGATTTAAGCACTTCTTTAAAACATCGACTAACAGTTTCACCTGAATGTTGGAATCTTTCCTGCACTTGTCTATTTGACGCCCCAACTGCTATTGTAAATAGAAATATTGCTACCTTTTCAATAACGCTCATTCTTCTTGACGGTTTTAAGCCATAGCACGTTTCCAAGTCGGTGCACAAACTCAAAAAAGTGGTTGCGTCCATCCTGAACATGTTAACACTTCGTTTCCAATGCCCTTTTAAAACATCCGTCAACCAACGCATCCCTGTGTTATATGAAACTATACATGGTTCTTTAAACATATAATTATTATAATAATAATTTATAGCTCCAGCTACGCAAATAATTAATTTTTTCCTATCAAGATGCCTCCCTATAATAAATGCATCGTCACCATCACTGTCACTGCCACTGCCACTACTATCGTCGGAATCGTTTCCATTACTGTCATCTCCAGCACCATCAACTGAGGCACCACTACCTTCACAAGGATAATTAATTTGATCTACAATGCGGTTCATTATAGTATCATAATTACAATCGAAATCTTCATTCAATATGTCATTAAATCGTGGATCAGCCATAACTTCATTTACATGTAAAAAAGAAAAAAAAATTATATGTTGTTAATAAAAAAAACTTTAAATAATTAAATATCATTCAATAAAAAAACTATCAAAAAGTTAGTTTCAACATAAGTTTTTTCCATACCTGTAAAGCCAACAAAAAAGAAGTATTCTACTTGCTTGTATTTGGTGCAATTGAGAGGTTTTTTGAAGCTTGTTATGAAGAAAGCTATTTCATTGAAAAATATAATGCAAACATTCCTCTTTATATAGAAAATTTCAATGCTCTTTACGTCTATTTTACAATTTTTCATCTTTCAACACAAGTACATTCATTCACATGTATGCATGTGCTGTAAAAGTAGCATATAATGTTACTTTTACAGCTCATATATGTACACCATCCTGCAAAAAACAAAGTTCACAGCTCATATATGTACACCATCCTGCCAAAAACAGAGTTCACATCTCATATATGTACACCATCCTGCCATTCATTTCCAATAAAAACTGAGTTCCACGTTTCTGAAGCAGTAGGACGACCAGCAACCAAGAAAAGTATGAAACAACATCAACATTTGTCCCATCACCTCACAGCAACAATGAAAAAAACACAAACAGTGACTGCAAAAGAGCTTGCTTTTTCAGACCTCACAAGTAGCTAAATTCCAGTAAATGAAAGAAACACAGCAGCATGTCATTTCCAATAAAAACAGAGTTCCAAGTTTCTGAAGCAGTAGGATGACCAGCAACAAAGAAAAGTAAGAAACAGCATCAACATTTGTCCCATCACCTCACGGCAACAATGAAAAAACACAAACAGTGACTGCAAAAGAGCTTACTTTTTCAGACCTCACAAGTAGCTAAATTCCAGTAAATGAAAGAAACACAGCAGCATGTCATTTCCAAAAAAAAACAGAGTTCCAAGTTTCTGAAGCAGTAGGATGACAAGCAACAAAGAAAAGTAAGAAACAACATCAAAGCAAGGCATCAATACGAAAACACAGAATAGTTAAGGCAACAAAAACAGAGAGTTGAATTTCAACTTGCACTGGAGCTAGTCATAACAAACTTCAATTGAGGCATGATATCGTTACAGTACTGTGATTTCACCACATAGCTTGAAAAATCAATCTGGGTAAATGATGTTTTGGAGTTTTGACATACAGATGAAACCAATTGAATTTCAGGCTGTGACAAAAAAACAGTATGCATCCAATGATTCTAATTACACAAAACTTGTTCTGAATGGTGATTAATCAATGTAAGCAACTTTTCATTTGACCAATCAAACTCTTAGTTATAGAATATGCCAAGGTTAAGTAAACAGCTGCAACAGAAGCTGATAATGTATGTAAAGCACAACAAAAAGGTGCTCGAATAGAAATATCTAGATCAAAAGTCGCACTTCAAAAATAAGTAATCAAGGCCATTCCATCTGTGTTGTTTCCCAGCCATATGAGTTCAAACCTACGTGTTAAGAAAATATTTTAACCAACAAACATTTAAGATTTTATCAGTGACTTCCCCAGGGATGCATAAACTGAATCTTAAATGCAATTGCTTACTAGATAAGCAAGCACATCATCATTTTCACTAAACTTGTATGAAACATGAGGCCCTTGATTGGTAATATTTAACACCAAGTTAAAAATTCAGCACTTGCACAAATCAGGGATTATATACAAGACACTTGGAGAAGGATCTTGCCAAAATTTAAAAGATGAAAACCAGACATCATGCAAAAATAATTAAAACAGTTCTGCTCCTTCTATATTCACCTGGATAAACAATGCAGCGAATGTCATCTTCTTATCTCGACCCTCTCTCCATCTCATACAAAGTTTATCGCCTGGTTTCTACATGCATGCCTAATGTTTCCAGAGTTAGATGTATTCCTAATCCACACATGACATACATGAGCATCTAGCTAGCTACCTAATGGAAAAAAAAATACAGCCAAGGATGGAATGACCAGCAGCATGTCAATCTCACAGTAGCTAACCAATTGAAAAAATTACAGCTAAGGAAAGAAACACAGCAGCATGTAGTATTATTCCTAGCAGACCTCACGGCAGCAAATAAAAATATACAGTTAACAAAACAGTTAAGGTAATTTTGAACAACCATTTCATGTAAATTAACAACCAATTCCATTAAAGGGTCAACCATTTAACATTAACCATTGAACATTGTAATTCGTAAATAAAATACAACATTACAACCACCACCAATTTCTCATACAAGTTTGTTTACTCCCGCAAAGCAGTTTAATAAATATAAAAGTACATAAATTACCCGCAAACGCATATGCTCATATGCCTTAAAATCAAATGTGGAATAATACAATGCCTCGAACAAACTTCGGCAAATGGAAAACTACTCTTTTAAAAACCGTCATCCCAATAACTCTACAACAAAAAAAATAAACATGTATAAATATCGTAAGCACTTGAACATACTTTAATTGATTAACATTTAAGCTACTTAAATCATACCATGTCAGCTAAGCACGTTTAGTTCGTGCATACATTTCGCTGCAACCATCTCAACTTCTGTTGCTTATCGCCCATACTGGCCCACATTTCTCTTTTCCTTCTTGAAATGAGAAACTCCGTAGCGAAGTCGTGGAAGTCATCTTCAATTGAAACTCCAGGAATTTAGTGCAGCTCAGCTATCACCTCGGGGATGCTACAGCCTTCGCGATCCAAATTAATCGACGTCGAATCACTCTTAGTCGACATACTCTCAAGAAGATGATTGCACCTTGTCATCAGCTGAACACCAATTCCAGATGTTTTCTTCTTTCTACATCGCACATCGGCATGATCTCGTCCTTTTCTTTTGCCGCTGCTTTTTGTATTGCTGCTGGTTGACATATTTATCTCTCCAACCATTCGAGCCATGTCAGTCTGGAAATCTGGATTGACATCTTCCTCCGAATCATCGCTGCCCTCTTCCAAACCATCATCAACAATGTCAGCATTGCTTGTACCAGGATCAACACCACTGCCGACAGGTACACCTGATGAAGGAGCCCATGCAAACGCTCCAGTTGCGACAATGTTGGAATACATTCAGTCAAATTTATTCTTTCAAAGATGGCTCAATACGACATGTCTGAATTTTTTGGCTCCTCTAATTTCCTGCGTATAAATTAAATCAAGTAATGAAGGATCAATTACTAGTAAAATTTTAGGGATGGAATTTGACAATAATAAAAGAAATTGTTAGGATGACAAGGAATGTACCTGAATTTTTTGTTTCCACCACTCATCGCTAGCTGCAATTGTGCCTATTTCACTATTCCAGCCAACACCGGTTTTCTGAAACAAGCTTATTCCATATCCTCCAATCCTTTTTGCATCCATCCCATTTTGTTTTTCAATTGTGTTTTAGTGAATGAATGCCCAGTTTGTTCTTTGAATGATGTTATAAGAAATTTCCACCCCGTTTTATCGAAATGAGTATTAGGTCTCATTCCCATATCAATTGCCTTAATGCATATTCACAAAAATATATGCAACATGTCTTTTGTCCAAGCAGCCTTATCAAAAGATTCAAGACCTTTCCATGATATCTTTTAACACATTTAAAAAAAATTTGAAATCAATAAATGATATCAAATAAATAGTGGCACATACATAAACCGTGGACTATAACAATAATATAACAGTAAATGTTCAGCACATACATGTATTTTGAATGGGAATGTTCACGTTCATTTGTAATGAAATGTTAATTGCAACATTAATTTTAAACTGCTCAGAAAACTCAATTTCAGCCATGATAAAAAATTTGAATTATCAAAGCAACACTTCATTGCCATCATGCTGTTATTTTGACAAAAACAGAGGGAAAAAAAATAGAACAGAATATATTTGCTAAAGTACATAAACAAAGAACAACAGACAAAGCAGTATATAGAAGCAATTAAATTTTGCTAAAATTCAAAACAATTGAGATCTGTAAATCTAAAGTTCAGCATTACATGGGAAGTTTTGCGAAAAAGAAAGTATGCTAAAAACTCATCTGCTGGCTAACGTAAAGGAATCAAGCAAACACACATAGAATTACTTTTTTTCCCAGTTAATCAGACCACTCATGGGATTACAACAAATTATAAAAAAAGCTTGTAAAGAACTCTACAATTTCAGATTCAACAATAATCAGCACTAATGCATCAGCCATGGATAACTGTTATTTTTTATGTTTCTCATCATGCACAAAACAGTAGACTTCAGAGCCATTTTTTAGCCTTTGAAGACAAAAACATGTGTTTGTTTATGCAAAATTGCAAAGGTAAAATGGAGAGACCAACTAGTTCAACATGGCTTAAGAAATGACAAACTTGTCTATGTTGGCAAACAAGCATGTTTATCTGTGACTGAGAGCTAGTAAGTAAACTGAAACAAAATACTTGACACAATGATAATATCTAAAGAAATCAAAGATATGGTCAGGCGCAGATCCTTACATTTTTTATGATTCTGACCCAGCAATCTTTTTCAATGAACGCTTCTTTTTCAAACTGTAGTTGCCTGAGACATGCCGGATAAATTGAAGCTACAAATACCAAACAAGAAACTATGAGCATCAAGTAATTCCAGCAAAAACACTTTGCAGTTCCTTTAGACTAGTAACAGAACTGGAAACTAATAGCTTTTATCATTTACTGAATTTTATTCTTTGAGATTTCATAGACATCAGTTAGAGCTCTAGTAAACAAGCAAAGCATTGCTAACTCCCGACAGTACGAAGACCAGATACTGCAGGAACTTAGCCATTCTCATCTCAGTTTATAAAAGACCAGAATCACAAAATCCATTACATCTACACCTATCTTTATATATGCATCATGCACACACTAAACCCATGAATGCAGCTGTTTTCATCTACAATGCAACGATCATCCATCCAACAAACAAATTAAAAAAAAACAAACCTACAGCAGCATAGGAAATACAAAAAACAGCTGAAAGCAAAATCTTGAAAAACAAAATAACACTGTTATTTTTTATGTTTTCTCATCATGCTATAGAAAACAAAATCTTGAAAAACAAAAAAAAAAAAACTAAAAACCATTCAAGCCTCAGACCGTCCTACTTTCATGCATTTCAACAGTTAGGCAGATCCATAGACATGCTTTCAAGGGAATAATAGTATTGTCATCATTGGCTGCCAGCACAATAATAAAAAAAACCCATGAAAGCAAATCATAAGAACCGAAACCCAAATAAGAGGCAGAGCATTCAACAATTCAAAAGATTCATGAAGATAGTATTGTCATCATTTGCCTCTCCAGATTGAAAAAAAAAACCATGAAGATAGTATTGTCATCATTGGCTGCCAGTAATTAAAAAAAACCCATTGAAGCCGAGACTTGAAGACAAAAGCCGAGAGCATCAGATCTTCCTATTCAAGAATCTAATCATAAGAACCCAAACCCAAATAAGAGTCTGAGCATTCAACAATTCAAAAGATTCATCATTTGCCTCTCCAGATTCAAAAAAAAAATTCAAGGAATTGTTAAAGCAATGCAAAAATCAGAAGAGGGGAAGATTAGAGGGGGTTTTTGGAGAAGGTGAACGGCGATTTAGGGCTGAGTTTTTCAGAAAGCCATTACTGTGCCGTTTATAAAGGTTTACAAAAAAAAAAATTTGGAATCAAGCATGCAGCAGCACAAACATGAAATACTTCATCTAAAAAAATCGAAAATGAAGATGGAGATGAGGGAGGAACTTACCTCAGTCTCTGTCTTTTGCAAACCCAAAACGGTGTAGCAGCTGTGTTCTGCAAAATCAAAAACAATAGAAACCCGTTAGATTTTGAGACACACGTTAAACAAAAATTGACAAGGGGAACGCACATTAACTGGTATCTCTTGGTTTTTTTTCTACAATTGTAACAATGGAGGGACAATCGAGTGACGGTTTGTGTTTGATGGACAGAGGGGAAGAAGTGTTCTGGCGTTGGTTTTGGGGCAAAATAGAAACGGGGTTAGCAGGAGAAGAGAGAGGAGAAATAGTTTGGGGAAGGAAATTTGGGTTTAGCTCGTCAGATCTGCAACCGTTTTGGAGGTTGTTTACAGGGGAAAGTTTGGTGGTGAGAGAGAGGTAAGGAACTGAAGGTAAGGAACCGAAGTTTGGGGAAAGTTTTGGAGGTTTTTCATTGATCTGTGATGTGGGTTTGTAACCGTTGGAAAATGGTTTGCAAATTGATGAGGGACAAGCAAATTAATGAGGGACGACAGAGAGAAGTTGGGAAGTAATTGCAAAAGCAAATGTAAATTGTCGGTGATGAGAGAGAGTACAGACGCATGAAAAGCAAATTCATTCTGCTTTTTACTTTTTTCAATTGAAACGTGATTTTTAATGGGACCCACGTCAAATTAAACTGTGGTTTGTGATTAACCAAACGGGTGTTTTATTGCTTTTTAACCAACCGCAACCGCATAAGCATTGCCAAACACCATCTAAGATAATTCGCAGTATAAAAATAAAATCAAAATCAAAAAATTCAAGGTCTAATAATCTTATATTAAAAAATGAAACTAAAACAAAATCAATTTTTTAAAAAGTAATGTCTATAAAAAAAACTTGAGTTAACTTGACTAACTCACTACCTATGATGTGAGATCAGGATAAAAAAAATAGATTTTTAAACAAAAAACTTAGCAAAAAAAATAAAAGAACGTTGAAAAAACTCAAGTTAACACTCACCCATGATAACCTTACATAAAAAAAAATAGAAAAAATCATAAAGTTTAAGGAATAATAATTTAATATCAGATGAAGAAATTAAAAAAAAATCAATTTCATAAAAAAATATGAAATTAATAATAAGGTAAGTTTCAATTAATCATTAATATTAATAACTTCAAAAGTCAGGACCTGATACCACATGGAATTTTCTGTATGCATATTCGTATTTAGTAGAGATGTCTAACGAGGGAAGATTTATTTTCAGTATGAGTTTGGTAACTAGATGCAGGATATTTTTTTAAAATTGTTTTATAATTGAAATAATATTTTTTGTTATTAATATTACTACATAAAAAAACACAAAAAAAACCACTGCAATACTATACTGTACAAGTGGCACTAACACCACATTATTATAATCACGGTCCAAAGAAAAACTTGCAAATAAAAAAAGATCTTTTTTTCTTCTTTTTTTTTGCTTAAAGGTGATTCCATTGATTTTATATTAAACAAAGACTTCACATATTAATCTGTTTAAAAATATGGTTATGGTTACTTTTTAAAATATTTTTATATCAAATAATATTTTTTTTATTTTTTTAAAAATTATTTTTAAAATCAGTGTATTAAAACAATTCAAAATATATATAAAAATTAATTTTTAATAAAAAAATTAATTTTTTAAAAACACATAAGTATAACTATTTTCAAAATAATTAGCTAGGATCTCTTCGGAGATAACAAGCTCCATTTTTTAAGTTTTATTACACACTTCCGATCTCCAAATAGTTATTAAGTATGAATACTTGAAGTCGATACTCCTAGACATGTATTTAATACTTCTCGTGTGCTTTTAGAGATGCTTGGAGAATACTTTCATAGCTGTGTGAGATAGCTCGTGGGTATTTGTTAGTACAATTTTCATTGTTTTCAATAATAAAATAATTTATTGATTTTTAATAGTTTGTTCTTATTTCAATCACATTGAGTTACTGATGTAATAAAATATAGATGGAAAAACTAATGGATAATATTGAAGAAAATGAAAGTGTTATTTTAAAAATCTTATTACAGGCATTGTTAAAAATAATTTATAGTTTTCCCACATTAGGATGCATCATCGTATCTTGTTTTTATCTAGATTCTCTTTTTTAAAAAAAAAAAAATAATTAAAGAAAGGATAATAACTTAATATCTTGGAGCTTAATTAAACATTGAGTCAATATATATGAGTTCAATGAGCTATTAGATTTACCATCTTTAAGCTCAGTTAAGCATTGAGTCCATGCTCCTTTTGACTCTGAAAATCTTGAGCTCTATAATTAGACCATGAGACAGAGATATTTTATTCCCTGATAGATCAAAGATATTTTACTTTTATAAGTTAGAGATATTTTACTGGCACTTTGACCTATTCCCTTTAAAAAGAGACAAGCCATATTTATAAAAGTGAAACACGAAAATCCTTCAAAGGCAAGTTCAATTTTTTATTCTTATTGAACATCTATTCTTGTAATTCTTTCTCTAAAATATAATTATATTTTTTTTTAATGATATTTATTTAAACATTGAAGAGTTTTTAAATTCATTCAAATAAATATTTTGCAGGAATCATGCACTAGCCACCAATATTTTGGCTAAAAAAAAAATTAATCAAATTATCAAAATCAAGAGATTAACCTGTTGTATAAAACCAGAGCCTTGCTCACAATCTCAGAGGGAAAGATTCAAACCTCTTCCGGTTATGTTTGATCTGAGATGAAAAAATTTGAAGGAATGTTAAAAGAGTAAAATTTAAGGATAAGCTATTATGGGTGTAAAAAAAGTTAAAAGAGATAGAGTTTTTAAGGTTGTTTGGCAGAATTTGAAAAAATTATGCCAGGATTCAGTCTCAATGTAAATAAAAATCAATTTAGATTATAAAAACTATATATATATATATATATATATATATATATCAATTTTGTCGTCTGAAAAGTAAAAAAAAAGTTTGGAAATCACACAGCACTCTAAGCTTTGTACACAATTTTGCTGTATTAATTAATATTTTATTTATTAACATGTTTAAAGGTTGTATTGGTTATAAAACTGTTTCATGGGAGGCTTCCAGTTGTCCACGAGTGAGTTTGACTCGATTCCTTCTTTAATTTTATTTTTAATTTTGTGATAATGCAGGTTACAGCACAGAATAAGTAAGGTTAAGGGAATGTCATTGGCCGTATAATATTTAATTTAATATACGTAAGCCCTGAAACAAACACATACGTCACTAATCTGTGCTTGCAAAAGTGAAATTTTGGGTTACACGATGCATAAAATGCTTGACTAGGTATATGTAGTTATTAAACCCGAAAATAAATCAGATCATAAATTAGGTAAATTAATCTAAATTAATTTAGTTTTCTAAAAAAATAAAATTAAAAGTTTTTTATTTTTTTAATTAACTTATATTATAATTTTGAATTGATTATTTTAATAATAGACTGAGAATGATAATAACTGCTGTCTTGATCCAACTTCAATGCCATCACTGGTCACATGATCACCATATATATTTATGAAATGACGCACTTCATTGATTCCCTTTCTGGTTTAGACAGTAGACTACTTTATTGCTAATGTTATCATTGCAGGTTGAGATGTACAAAAATAATAATAACAATGTCAAAATTTTAGAAATTTTTTTAACTAAATTTGAAATAACAGTTTAAACTTGAAAATTCTTCACCCTGTTTTTTCTTAGTTTAAATTTTAAATTAAATTATGAATGATAGTTGCCTTAATATTACCTTGCTGGTTGAACAAGTCTAAAGAACAAATATCAAATGAAAAAAGAAAAAAAAGAAACGAATTAAGTTTATCCGTCAAATTTGCGACTCGAATTATAAATTTCACTGGACCTAAATTTTTATTTTATTTTATTTTATTATATGATAAACAATACAAAAAATAATTTATTATCAACCCAATACCAAAAGATAAAATTAAATACAAATCTCATATTAAATAATAAAATTAAAAAAAGTATATATTTTAAAAAGAGGGTAATAAAACCCAAAAGAAATAAAAAACTTCATATTAAAGGATGAAATTGAAAAAAAATAAAAAAATAGGGCCAATTTTTTTTAATAATATGATAAAAAAAATATAAAAACCGATCTACCATCAACCCATTACGAATGATAAAATTAAATAAAAACTTCATATCAAATGATGGAATTAGAAAAAAATAAAATAAAAGGCTAAAAAACCTAAAAAAAATAAAAATCACATATTAAATGATGAAATTAAAAGAAAAAAAATAAAAAAAAGAAGCAAAAAACCCCAAATGGATGGCCAATAAAAAAAAAAAACCTAAAGGGTCTGTCACAACAAGGTTTAGATGCATGGGCCTAAGAGAAGCCGATGGACTTGGGTTGGGTTTTTTTTTTTTAATAATGGACAACCTCTTTTTGAAAAAAACAACGACGAGAGACGGTGTAACACTTTGATTTTAATAGAAAAATTAGCTAATGTTTTACAATACATTCATGAAAATGAGATCATTTTTTTTCTTTTCATAAATCATATCCACTAAATATCACAAACACTTTTTAATTCGACTTATCCATTCATTATTTACATTTGATAATCTTTTTATTTTAAACAAAAACTTAGCAAAGTCTCCTCCATATGAGGCCCATCTAAAATTTTATCCCACTATATCCTGCATAAAACACATTCTCATAACTTTTATATAGAGACCTCAAGCATATCATTAGTTCATTTATTAGTCCATTAGATTCTCTTGTAGTTCATTCACAATCAATTATATTAAATCTAGTTTTTCTTCCATTAGCATACTATATTCTCGACATAATAAATGACAAACAATTTTATTTACCTAATATTTAAGTAAAGTTTCATAATTAAACATATCTCAAAATGAAATTACATAAGCTTATATACCAAAACCAAATATAATAAAAAAACAAACTAAGTTAGTGTGATCTCACTAAATGGGATTGCATCTGCAAAAGAATATAACATTTAATAGTATTATTAATTAATAATTTGATACTCCATAAATGCATTTTCCGTACAAAAACAATCACACTTAATATTAATAATGATTCAAAGTTTTTCACCACAACATCAATAATTTGTTTGTCCATACTTATAAAATAAATCACTATCAACATGACCAAACTAATATATTTACATCAATTTTTTCTTAGTCATTGTCAATACAAATAATTAAGTATCATATTCTTCTCTTCATTCACCATCTACGTGACCCACCAAGTATCAAAAACCATCTTTATAGTTGCCATCAATATGGTCAACTAAATATCAAAACATATCTCGAGTTTTGTTAACATGGTAAACTAATATTGATCATAAATTCTTAGTAATCATTAACAAATGTTAACTAAGTTGTGGAACATCTTTTTATGCTTGTTCAACACAATCAATGAATATAAACAAAAAAAAAAATCTACTCTATTCATATAAAAATATCTCTTTTACAATTGATATATATAGTTTTGTTTCAATTAAGTCATATATTATTTCCATTTAGAAACATAATACCACAATTTTCATTTCAATTCCTAAATAACAATAATACAACATTGAAGAAAATAATATTAAAAAAATATACTAACATTTAAAGAGAACGAGGTGTCAATACTATTTAATCCTCTTGTCAAAGAAGCTATTACGGTCGAGGGATCCAACTCTAGGTGTATCTCTTGTGAAAAGAAGATACCTTAATCAATTATACACTTGAGGGTCTAGCCCATTGGTCAACTGCAAAGCTTGTCTTTGTGAATGTCCTGGGTTCGATCCTTAAGAGTACCAGTCTGTCACCCCCGTGGTGCGCGTAAACTGGCCCGGACACCCAGGGTCATAAAAAAAAAAAAAGATACCTCAATCAATATGTTATTTTTTTGTCTCGAACCAAACATTTATGTCCATAAACTTCATTCATTCTTAACATCTCATAATTATAATTATTCTTATAAATTTTTAACCACCCAATTATTTTTCACATTCTACTTTAGTTTCTTTTCACAATCATAACATTTCATTTCTTCTTATATAAGTCATCCACCCACCCCTTCATACAAAAAATTATTTATCCATTCCATTTCTTCAACTTCTCTAAGATATACCAACATTGGTTATATTTTCTTCTTCCTAGCACAAGCATTGATAATCCAGTTTAATTCTTTAATGGCCTATACTTGGCTTTATAAAAAACAGACTACCAATTCACATGTCAATTCTTTTTGAATAACTTACATAATTTTTCCATTACGCATCTAACTTTAAACGTTTATTTATTACACATATTAACCTACAACACCTTGGACAAAATATATTGAATAAGCATCAAAGTCTATTTGAAAACT
This sequence comes from Populus alba, assembly GCF_005239225.2. Lineage (NCBI taxonomy): Eukaryota > Viridiplantae > Streptophyta > Magnoliopsida > Malpighiales > Salicaceae > Populus > Populus alba. The sequence continues at coordinate 28,564,732 of NC_133284.1, forward strand.
CTTTAACCTTACCACAAACCTTTTTAGTCAATTTATAATTTTTTCTAACTGCCATTTCAAAGCATAGTTATTCCAACACTCATATAACAAGTAAATCCACTTAGCCAATTCATATAAAAATTATGGTTGGCCTAAAATTGTCAAAATTTATATGTTCCTTCCTTCAAATTTGTTTTCATTTCTTCTATCTCATTTCATTTCCTCAAACCAAACTCATAAGTCCATTTGGTTTTTAAACATATTCACACATCAAAATCTCTACCTAAAATTCAATAACGATAATTTTCCATCACATACATGAACATACAATTTACATACTTAACTAAAAGCTCACTTTATCTTAATTTTTCATTCCTTATACTCAGGCTTATTGGATGTAAATTGGAACCATAATAAAAATATAGCAAGTATAGAAATACAAAAAACTTAAAAAGAAGAAGATAAGACATAAATTCTAATATGCAATCTTATTATGGAACATTTCTTTTCAAGTAATATATATATATTTTTTAAGAGATTCACATTTCTTTAAATAAAATTCAAAAAATCAACCTAAATAAATTAGAAAACTTGAAAAAATATATATAAAGCAATAAAAACCCTAAACAAAATAGAAAAAATAAAATTATAAAGCATATTATTTAATTTCCTAAAATAAATAGGAAAAGATAAAAATAATTTTTCTTAAAAACCTCTGCATTAATCTTTTCAGGTTGAAAAAAACTCATCCTCCAATTTAAATTACTTTTATCTCGATCTTTTATGGATGTTTAATCAAGCCTTTCAAACTCCTTTTCTTTCTTTAATTCAATGTATAACATTTTTAGACATTAACTCCACCCTATTCATCTTAAAATTTGTATAAGGAACAACTAGTAACAAATTATTTTATTTGTGTTGACTTATAGAGTAATAAATTGCAAACCTTAGACTTGATTCATCAATATGTGTTACATCCATGTAACCCTTGGATGCACTTACCTTTATGATGATAATAAAGTTGTAATCAAAATAATTAAACATGGTTTGAATCAATTTTTTTTTATTTAGTATTTTTCATGTTTTATTTACATTTAACCTTTAAATTATCAACGAGAAGACCATTAATGGCATTGTGGCTGCCATTATAGTTATTATATATTACATCATTATCAACATAATCATTATCAAAATAAAAAAATAAATTAATAGAGAATATTAATCCATATTTATCTCATCATAAATGGATCACCAAAATCTCTACTATACCTACATAGATCATGAAATTATTTGTTATGCTCGAGCCTTTTAAATGAATTAAAAAACATGACTATGAATTTGTGACTACTATCCTTATGTTCCTCTAGTTTTCTTTTTTTTATCTTTGTTAATTGATAAGATAATTTTTTAATTTATCTATGCAATTTTCACCTCCAACTAACGAGATAATTTTGTAATTTATCTTTATATTGTATTTTCTCCTTTTCAAATGGAGAATACATCTTATGTTCTTCTACATAAATATGTTTTGTTATACAACCACCATTTTAATCTAAGATTATTTAACAACATATAAAAATTAATAACTAAGAATTATTAGACTTGATACCAATTAGTAGAAATTGAAATTACATAAAAAAAACAACTAGTACAACATCATGAATTTTTTAATAAAACAAATCATATAAAAATCTAATTCATAATTTTATTATTTAATATTTATTTTCAATTAATTTCCCTTTAGTAAGAGATTCACAACTCTTAGAATAAATCCAAAATCATCTTCGGTAATCTAGAAAAAACAATAAAAATTAAAAATTCTAAATAAATTAAAAAATAAAATTATTAAATATATTTTTAAATTTTAAATTGAAATAAAAAATAAAAAATCAAGGAAAAATATTTTCCTTCCAAATCTGTCGCATCAACTATCTTTTTCATCTACCTTGTCTGACTTCACTCTCAACTCTACTCTACTCTACTTCTACCTCCTACATATAGACAGAGCGAGAGAGGACAGGTCGCAAAACAATAGTATAAAAACGTTGTGCTCAAAAGCGGGACCAGCCCGCCATTAATGCTATTCTTCAATTCATATCTGTCTTCCTGTTGCTTCCGACTAATCAAGCACTCCGGAGCTTAGCTCATACCTGGTCAACCCACCCTCTCCTTCTTCCTCCACTAAAATAACCGGTTGATTCTTTGTTGGGATAAGATAATTAGAAGTGGGTTACTTAGTTCTTGATTTTCTGGTTCATGGGTTAGCGTTTCATTCTTTTTATTTCTAAACTAAAGTTACTTTCTGGATTGGTGGTGTCTTTATTTATTGGTTGTTTTTAAAAATTAGACTTTTTGTCTTTTTGGTTGCCAAAATAAGAACCTTTTGTTGCAGAAAGGAGTATTTTTTCTGGTTTTGTTTTGTTTTGTTTTCACACATAGATCTATCCCTTTTGTTTTACTGTTCAAATATGGTTCCTTTTAAGCTTTTCAAGCTCGAGTCTTTGATTTGATTGATCTTTAGAAGGAAGAGAAGTTTCAAAAGGGTAGCTAGGTTGGTTCTTGATTCAATTTTGATGGGGATTTGCCTGAGTGCCCAGATTAAAGCTGAGAGCTCATGCAACACAGGTACTCTCTCTATTTTTTATTGGGTTTTTATTGAACCCCTTGTTCATTTATGTATTTTGCTTCTGTGGTTATCACTTTTTTTTTAAGTTGATTTCCCTGAATTTTTTTGTGCCAATTGCTTGCCTTTTACCTGATTGGGTTCTCGCCGGTTTTCTATCCATTACCTGATTAGACTCTGATATAGTTGTTTATCTTCTGTAAGGTGAGCTAAGAGGAAGTTGGATTTTGAATCCAAATGTAGTATGCTTCGCTTGGAAGTTAATGATATATATATTTTTTAATAACTATGTTATTACTATTTGGGCGGGTATAGTTTGCTGAGAAATTTAATTCTGTGAAATTAAATCAGTTTTATGTTCCCATTTTGTCACCGTGGTCTGTTTTGGTTGCTGGCAAATACCGGGAATAGAAAAGGAAAAGGAATCTTAAAGCCTTTCCAGGTTTCCTTTAGCACAGGCAAAATGATCGGCTCAATCATGGCATTATCTTAATTAAGTAATGTCACTTAATTGTTTTACGAAATTTAAAAGCCAAAAATGGTGTTGGAAATTCCTTAGTAATGTGCTGGTGGCAATCAATTTATGTAGAGGGTATATGTTTTCTTTAGTAGCAGGGTTGAGTTCAAAGTATGTTAGCACAGATGGGAATGATCTGAGCAGTACGGGTAGCAAGTTCTTGTCTGTTTCAGTGCCTCCAACTCCTCGGAGTGAGGGTGAGATCTTGCAGTCCACCAATCTGAAGAGCTTCAGTTTTTCTGATCTCAAAATGGCCACCAGGAATTTCCGTCCTGATAGTGTCGTAGGAGAAGGTGGTTTTGGTTCAGTTTTTAAGGGATGGATTGATGAGCAGTCATTTTCTGCTGCCAAGCCTGGAACTGGAATTGTTATTGCTGTGAAAAGGCTTAACCAAGACGGTTTCCAAGGTCACAAGGAGTGGCTGGTGAGTTCGTTTTCTCCTCCTTTCCACTTCTGTATAAGCAGAGAATTTTTCAGGAGTGATGATTTGTTTTTCTAACGAACCTATTAAAATTTAGCAAAAGTAGAGATGGACATCAATAAAAACCAGTGTGCTGGTACCTTCAAATTTCAGCAAATCATTTCCAATTGTTGACCTTGTTTCCCTTTTTGGTCTTGTTCACCATAACATATTTAATCCAAGTTTACTCTAGCTTGAGATTTATATGCTCAATTATCCTGTGCTTCTACTGTAGGCAGAAGTAAATTATCTGGGGCAGTTCTATCATCCTCACCTTGTGAAGCTGATTGGCTATTGCTTAGAGGATGAACACCGACTATTGGTATATGAATTTATGCCTCGAGGCAGTTTGGAAAATCATTTATTTCGAAGTGAGCTATTCTTGTTCCATCTCTTGAAATTGTTGAGCCAAAATGGATGTTGCTTATAATTTGAAATTAAACTGTTTATACTGTTGCTTACCAGGAGGTTCTTATTTCCAACCACTTTCTTGGAACCTCCGCATGAAGGTTGCTCTTGGTGCTGCAAAGGGTCTTGCATTTCTTCATTGTGCTGAAACACAAGTAATATATAGGGACTTCAAGACTTCTAACATTCTACTTGATTCGGTATGTGTGATGGATGAAGCAGATTTCATGCTTTATGATATGGTTTTGTTTGATGGTTTCAATAGTCTTTTCACTTTCTAACAGTGCTTCTAAGAATTTCTTTTGCGTTATTATTGCAGAAATACAATGCAAAACTTTCTGATTTCGGGTTGGCCAAGGATGGTCCGACTGGTGATAAGAGTCATGTATCTACCAGGGTTATAGGAACCTATGGTTATGCCGCTCCAGAATATCTAGCTACCGGTATTAATCAGTTCAGATGCATTTTCCCAGAGCTTAATTATGAGTTTCCTGTCCACCATTCTGTCTACCTATTAGATTTAGACTGTTGAACTGTGTTTTTTACTCACAAATTGTGATGACCATTCTTCTTTGCTGATCAGGTCATCTAACTGCCAAAAGTGATGTCTATAGCTTCGGAGTTGTTTTGCTAGAAATGTTATCTGGCAGGAGAGCAATCGACAATAATCGCCCATCTGGAGAGCACAATCTCGTTGAATGGGCTAAACCCTATCTAGCTAACAAACGTAAGATCTTTCGCATCCTAGATAATCGCCTTGAAGGCCAGTATTCAATGGATGTTGCCTTTAAGGCCTCTACTCTTGCGCTGCGTTGCCTATCCATAGAAACCAAATTTCGACCAACTATGGATGAGGTTGTGACAGCAATGGAGCAGCTTCAGGATTCCAAAGAAACTGGTAGTGCAAATGGCCATGCAAGCAATGCTCCCCGAATTCGCAGACGAAGTGCAGATGACACTATTAGTGGAAGGAATACTGCTGCATATCCTCGGCCCTCCACATCCCCACTATATGCTTGAAATAGAATAATGGAACTTGACTACAGTTGCATCTTTTCGAACTTGATACAATGCTGGCAGTTTTGCAACTCACGCGGGACTCTGGCATCACTTCAAGTATATTTGTCCAGTGACTGTACAGTATATTGTTTTGGCTAAGGTATTCAAAGTACCCCTGACAAATTTCCAGGTCTGCCTGTAACAGGAGTGCTCTCAATGTTGTCTTTTTGATTGTAACGCTTGGAAACAGCTCCCGAGCTGAGAATCAGAGATGCAAGAGCTTTGGGACCGACCATTTAAAGTTAGCTCCCTTGTCCTTATCTCCCAGCCTGTCTTGTTGTATTTGTTGTATTTAATGTTATATTCTTTTTTTCCTTTTCATATGGATCTGTGAATAACACCTTCAGATGCATTAGTCTGTTGCGGTAGGTCCTTTGTTTCTGTTTTCCAGAAAGAGAAGCTGAGCTATATGTTTCATGTTTGGGCTTCATTTACGTGCTATTATATGCCATCACAAAAGCTGTGAATGCGCCTTTATATTTCTCGCGACTTCTATAATGCCTTGACATGGAAGGGAAACCGTTGCTCGTCTTCTTTTCGCTTCATGCAAGTGTGAAATCATAATTATATCATACTCATAATATAGATAGTTACCAATTAAAAGGTACTGCTTTTGTTGTGCACCATCTCTCAAAAACATCACGTCATTCATTGTAATGATTTTTTTTTTTAAACCTATATGGTTTTTTTATCTAGTTTTTTTTTTAATATTTAATTCATTAAAAATTAAGTTTTATGATTTATTGAAGTTTGTTTTTACGTGGTTATTTAATCTCATGATTTATGTTATAGATTTAGTGAGATAATCTTGTTAATTTGAGTTGTTTTTCTTTTTTGATTGATATTTTATTTTTATTTTTATCTTTTAATATTTTTAAATTTGAATTGGTTAATATTTTTAAATTTGAATTGGTTAAGAATTGATTTTGTCACTTGTTTTGATTTATTTTAGATAAAATTATTATAGTCTCATAACTTTAGAATTACGAGTTTTGCAAGTTAATTTGGATAGACTTGGATGGTTTTATATTTCTTTTAGATTGATTTTTTTAAAATTTTTATTATTTAACAATGAATAATGAATTTATTGTAAATTGAGTTTTATAATTTATTTAATTTATTTGGTTATTTTAATCTTATGACTCGGGCTATATGAGCTTAATAATTTATCTTGGGTTAATTAATATTAATAAATAAGCTATGGTGGTTGTAATTGAATTATAACATGGTGATTAGACTTGTTGATGGTGGTTGATAGCTATAATTTTTTTTTTATTTACGCGGGTGTCCGGGCCAGTTTGCGCGTACCACGACTAATCCCACAGCTCACAAAACATCCTGCAAACCCAGTGAGCATGTAAAGCACCGCGAGGATGACAGATGTGCACGGTGAGGTTTGAACTTAGGATACAGAGAAAGGAAACAAGTCCCTTCAATCGTTGGGTCAAGACCTCAAGTGCTTGATAGTTATAATTTTCTAATTGCTTGGAGGTGGTTTTATGGGTCTGATTTAAAAATTTCAGAAAAAACTATAAAACTCTCAAATTTACAATTGTTTTGTAGTGATTTAAACTGGTAACATTAACACGTGACAATCATGTATTAATTAAGTTTTGGTTTAGAATTTATTATTTCGGATTATAGAAAAAACTTTCTAATTGATGCTTTCCTAAATGCGCTAGGGGTGTAAGTTCTCCTTTTAAAAAATATTTATAAAAACGTATCTAATAAAAATTAAATAATCATGAATTTATGTGATCATTAAAACAAAAGCAAAAACTGAAAGAAAATAATTTTATGATAGAACAGGAGTCTACTTATGAATTATTTGATTCCTTATTATTCTTCAACAGATATTTTTTTAATAAAATTTAAAAATAATACAATAAAATAGGATTTATTTAAAAATAAAAAAATAATTCAAAATTGAATTTAATATTTAAATTGAAAATAAAATAAGCTCTATAGTGTTTTAAGAAGAATTCATATAGTCAAATTACTAAATAAATGATTATATAAGACTAAATAAAACTGTATCATCCTCGCAACAAAGGGCATATGACTAGTTTATTAAACAAATTCATTGCATCCATAAGAAAATGGATTGCGGAATTCTACTATAAAAAATAACCTAATTTGGCAGCACAGCATAAACAAAACATCAAAGTATTTTTACGTAATTATCATCAACATATAGAACATTTTGGTTATCATCAACATCAAAGTATCCTGAATCATGTAATCAATCCAATCGAAGAAAAAAGAGAAAGAAAACAGCTGCAAACAGAGAATAGCGAACTGCCGGCGCAAGAGTTTACTTATTTTTTGGACGGAAAAAGAAAGAAGGAAGTATTCAGCAAAAAAAGGAAAGCATTATAGAAGTGGCCAGGGAAGCGTCGAAGAAGGAGAGGGTGTAAAGTTGAGGATAATGATGTCAACCGCACCTTAGACTCCACTGGGAAAGTTGGGTTGAAGACTGAAAAGCGAGGATCGCCGCCATATAGCAAAAAGTCCATGAAGCTTTTGAGTTTCGACCTGAGCAAAAAGTCCATCTCAGACAGTGCAGCAGCAGCAGCAGCACTAAGGTTAAGGCTGTGGACTTGTGGTGTTAACTCTGTTCATGTTATCACGGGACACTTGTTTTTGACCCCTAACGAAGCGCACCAAATAAAGGAGGGACGGAGCGCCTATACTTCAACTTATTGATTCGAGATTTTAAATTAACCTAAGTGAATGTAGAATATATTTAATTTTATTAAATTAAAATATTATTTATTTTTAATATTTATTTATATTTAGTTCATGAATTTACCGATTAATAAATAAATTTAGAGTAAAATTAAAGTTCATGAAATAAAAATACTTCATAAAAGATATTATAAAGATGTTATAATTATGAGATTCCTATTGTATTAAAGTATTGTTCATAAATATTCTTGGTCAATGCTCTTTTAATATTGGATATTTATTAGTCGTAGAGATTGATACATGTTATGTATTTTTCTTTATGAAAAAAAACGATTATTCTCATAAGCTGAGGTATAATAGGTACTGAGAACTAATATGTTGGTGCTTGTCATAAAACATATACACTGAACTGACTCGCATGAGAGTTCCATATGAAGATATAACTTATGTCTATGAAAAGGCTTACGTGACGGTTGTGTAAGTGATCTTTACATTTAAAATCACTAAATTATCTTATATATAAAGTGTTATATTTTGATCCTATCACACGTTATCTTGGTAAAGGTAACAAACGAGAAACATTGGATATAACATAAATTATATAAATATATTTAAGTGATCAATAGAGGATTTACATACTAGGTGAATTAGAAAAAAATATTCCATATGTTCTTAGATGCTATTGATTGTTAAATTTTTGTGTAAGGTGGAATGAGATTTGGAAAAAAATTTCAAATCTTATTTAAAGGATCAATAACTATAATGTTGTGAAAAAAATATAATTTGACATGATAGATACAATCCATACTAAAATGTCTAAATCAGAACATTATTGATGAATGGGATAGTAATTACACTGAAAAACTGGTTATTGAAAAGTTAAGTCAAACCACTTATGACTTTCTTAATATTTAAGGGCTAGACATGACGCTATGCATTTGATCTTCAAATATAATTTAAACAATTATTGAATTGATAATAAATTAAATTGTTTGATTTATTTAATTCTATTTATTTAAAATTATAATTTATATTTAGGCCAACATATTAGGAATCTAATGGGTTACACACATTAAGAATTATTAGTCATAAATTAAATTAAGATAATTAATCAAGTGTGACTTGATTAAAAATAATTTTAGAAATTAAGTACTAGAATGTATTTAAGTCAGGGATTATGATTCTAGTCTTAAAATAATCAAGAAAGGACTTGATTGATTAAATTTCTAAAATTATCCTTAAACAATATATGTATAGTATTTAAGGGACAAATAAATATCTTGTCATTTATAAGATTTTTAGAATTCCTTATAAATATAAAGTTTCTCCTCTTATTTTAGAGGGATTATTTGTTAGACAGAAAAACTATGTAAGTTACAAAATAAAAAGTTAGCACTCTATGTTAGAGTTTGTTTCCAGTTGAACAAGTCTTTAGGACTTAGCTGATTTCTAGCCTTGAATAATTCCTATTGTATAGGATTCTGTTATTCTGTTTTGATTTCTATTTTTAGCTTCTGTTTTCAATCTCTGTAAAAGGCTATATATATGGTCTTCAATTGCGTTAATAAATCACACAAAACATTCTTCCATTCTCTTATATTATTTCTCAGCAAACACCAAAACATACTTGACATTTTGGTATCAGAGCTTGGTTATAACATCAGAGATGTCAACAAAAAGAGGTTTTGTGCAGCCTTCAATTCCAAGATTGGACGGACACTATGATCATTGGTGTATGCTTATGGAGAACTTTCTTCATTCAAAAGAATACTGGAGTCTAATTGAGGATGGGATTCCAACAGTGATTGAAGGTGTCCAACCTACTCCAGCTCAGTTGAAGGCAATTGAAGATGCAAAGCTGAAGGATCTTAATGCGAAGAATTATCTCTTCCAAAGTATTGATCGATCAATTTTAGAGACAATTTTGAATAAAGATTCTGCCAAGAGCATTTGGGATTCCTTGAAAACGAAGTATCAAGGTATAACACGGGTGCAACGTGCACAAAGACAAGCTCTTCAAAAAGAGTTTGAGATGTTAAATATAAAGACAGGTAAGTCTGTAACTGCTTATTTTGCTCGTACTATGACTATTGTTAACAAGATAAGGTCAAATGGTGTGAAGAATTTGACTGATTTAACAATCATTGAAAAAATCTTGCGTTCCATGATGTCCAAATTTGATTACGTAGTTTGTTCTATCGAAGAATCAAAAGACCTTGATGTCATTTCCATAGATGAATTGCAAAGTAGTTTGGTGGTTCATGAACAACATATGAATGCTCATATCATGGAGGAGCATACATTGAAGGTAACAACATGAGAATCATCAGGTTGGCGAGGAGGAACTCGAGGATCAAGCAGAGGCAGAGGAGGAGGTGGAAGACGTTATCTTGACAAATCCACTATTAAGTGTTATTAGTGTCACAAACTAGGACACTTTGCATATGAGTGTCCAAGGAAGGAGAGTGAAGGGGTGGCAAACTATGCAGAAGGAGGATAAGAAATGCTATTAATGACGTATGTAAATGAGAAAGCAACAAGCATGAAGGAGTTATGGTTTCTTGACTCAGGATGCAGCAACCACATGTGTGGTAAGAAGAAGCTATTTTCTGATTTTGATGACACTTTTAGAGAAACAGTAAAGCTGGGAGATAATTCTAAAATGCTTGTTACTGGAAAAGGAAATATCAGAATGTTCGTGAATGGTTTTGTACAAATCATTACAAATGTTTTCTACGTCCCAGGCTTGCAAAACAGTTTATTAAGCATGGGGCAATTAGTTCAGAAAGGTCTTGCTATTCTTATTCAACAGGAAACATGTAAGATATATCATTATGAAAAAGGTTTGATCATAGAGGTGATCGAACTGCCAAATTTAAATGCATCAACAAAGGTGTGTGGAGACTATTTGACAGGAAAACAACAGAGAAAATCTTTTCCTAAAGAATCTACATGGAGAGCTACTCAGGTTCTTCAGCTTATACATTCTGACACTTGTGGTCCTATTACTCCTATTTCAAATAGCAACAAGAGATATATAATCACATTTATTGATGATTATAGTCGTAAAGTTTGGGCCTATTTTCTTGTTGCAAAATCTGAAGCCTTTACTGTTTTCAAACTGTTTAAGAATCACATTGGAAAGGAGATTGGTTTATGCATTCACAGTCTTCGTACTGATCATGGAGGTAAATTCATCTCACAAGAATTTACAGATTTTTATGATGAGCATGGCATACATCGTCAACTTACAGTTGACTACTCTTCTCAGCAGAACGATGTCTCAGAAAGGAAAAATTGAAACCATCATGAACATGGTTCGCAGCATGCTGTCAGCAAAGAAGATACCAAAGAGATTTTGGCCAGAAGTTGTAAATTGGACTGTTCATGTTTTGAACAGGAGTCCAACATTTGCAGTTAAAAACAAGACCCCAGAAGAAGCCTGGAGTGGCATTAAATCGTCAGTTCATCATTTTAGAGTTTTTGGTTGTACAGCACATGCTCATGTCCCTGACTGCAAGAGAAGCAAACTGGATGATAAAAGTGTAAAATATGTACTACTTGGCACTAGCAAAGAATCAAAGGCATATCGCCTATATGATCCCATCTGACATAAAATTATAGTGAGCAGAGATGTGGTATTTGATGAAAAAAATAGTTGGGATTGGAGTGAGAGTTCAGCTGCTGCTGATACTATTGCTTTGGAATGGGAAAACAATGATCAGCATGAAGAACTTTTTGCAGCTGATGATAGGGCAGATGATGCAAACAATGACCTTGCAGCAGACCACAGCGGCAGACAGTAATAATGACTTTGTAGCAGACCCATGGTAGACAATGGACACAGTGATCAACATGTTAATCCAGAAGTCAGGTTTGATCACCATGCTGATCCAAAAGAGAACACTGATCAGAGAAATTATCCAGAAGAGAGCAATATTGATCACATAAATTTCTCAAATACACGTAGCAATACATTTTCTGCAAGTCAATAAATTTCAAGTCCAACAGTCCAAGCAAGCAGCAGTGGGAATACACGTAGCAGACCCGAAAGGGAACATAGAAGACCTTTGTGGATGAGGGACTATGTCAATGGGGAAGACTTATTTGAGGAAGATTCTTTTATGGTTATTTTTGCTGTTGCCGATGATCATGTGTTCTTTTATGAAGCTGTGAAAGATGCAAAGTGGAGAATGACCATGGATGCAGAAATAGATGCAATTGAACACAATGACATTTGGGAGTTAACATGTTTGCCTACTGATGCCAAAAAGGTTGGGGTAAAATGGGTGTATAAGACAAAGTTCAACGAGAATGGTGGGATAGATAAATACAAAGCCCGGTTAATTGCAAAAGGCTACACCCAAGAGCATGGAATTGATTATACAAAAGTGTTTGCATCGGTAGCACGTATGGATATAGTTCATTTAGTAATATCTTTAGCAGCTTAAAAGCAGTGGATGATTTTTCAACTTGATGTTAAGTCAGCATTTTTGCATGGAGATCTTTTAGAAGATGTTTTTGTTGAGCAACCTCCAGGCTATGAGAAGAAAGGTAATGAGCACAAAGTATACAAATTGAAAAAGGCATTGTATAGTTTGAAACAGGCTCCCCGAGCATGGTACAATCATATCGAGTCTTATTTCACGAAGGAAGGTTTTGAGAAGTGTCCATATGAGCATAGTCTGTTCATCAAAACGCATGAAGGAGGTAAAATTTTAATTGTTTGTCTCTACGTAGATGATTTAATCTTCACTGGCAATGATGAACGCATGTTTACTGATTTTAAGAAATCCATGATACATAAGTGTGATATGACTGATCTAGGAAGAATGAGGTATTTTTTGGGTATAGAAGTTTTGCAAGAACAGGAGGGCATTTTCATTCATCAAAGAAAGTATGCGCATGAGGTGTTACAAAGGTTTGGTATGGATAAGTGCAATCCTGTGCTTAATCCAATTGTACCTGGTTATAAACTTATGCAAGATACAACTAGAGTAAAATTAGATCGCAGCCACTACAAGCAAATTGTGGGGAGTTTAATGTATTTGACTACCACTTAACCTGATATTATGTTTGTAGTAAGTCTACTGAGTAGATATATGGATCACCCTACAGAACTTCATTTTGAGGCAACCAAGAGAGTGTTGAGATATTTGAAGGGAACTTGTGAGTTTGGAATATTTTATAGTAAGAGAGGAAAAGACAAATTAATTGCTTACATCGACAGTGATTATGCCGGGGATTTGAATGACAGAAAAAGTACTTCAGGTTATGTATTCATGTTCAATTTAAGTACAGTATCTTGGTCATCCAAGAAGCAACCAATAGTTACATTGTCCACCACTGAAGCTGAATTTGTTGCTGCTGCTGCATATGCTTGTCAAGTGGTTTGGATGAGAAGAATTATGGGAAGCTTCAGTCTACTTCAAAGTGATGGCACAACTGTTTACTGTGACAATAGTTTAACTATTGAGCTGTCAAAGAATCATGTTCTATATAGTCGAAGCAAACATATAGACATTAGATTTCATTTCCTCCGTGAGCTCACTAAAGATGGTGTTGTTAAGATGGTTCACTGTAATACACAAAAGCAAATAGCAGACATAATGACCAAGCCTTTGAAACTGGATGTGTTCATAAAATTAAGAAGTCTGATGGGGGTCTGCACATTTCCAAGCGTAAACTAAGTGCTTTTACTAGCACATAGTTTAAGAGAGGATGTCAGAGTTTGTTTCCAGTTGAACAAGTCTTTAGGACTTAGCTGATTTCTAGCCTTGAATAATTCCTATTGTTTAGGATTATGTTATTCTGTTTTGATTTCTATTTTTAGCTTTTGTTTTCAATCTCTGTAAAAGGCTATATATATGGTCTTCAATTACGTTAATAAATCACACAAAACATTCTTCCATTCTCTTATATTATTTTTCAGCAAACACCAAAACATACTTGACACTCTAGGCATAACAATCCTGGTTATCTAAATAGAGATTTAAAAGATTTTTCAAACAATTGAATGACTTTTAATAACAACCTATCTTTTAAAAAAATTATTCAAAGTTGAAAAAAAATTAAATCTTCAGATAATAAGATAATAGATACTTAAACAACTCTAAATTAATATAACAAAATCTTAAAAACTCTCAAATATCACTATAAATTTATCATTTTCGCCTTCATCATTTACTATAAATCTTAGAAACCAAACATCTACCACTCCAGTGGTGCCTTTCTTCGATCAGCGTGGAGGTCGTCCCTCTTCATTGTTAGCCTCGGAGAGATGCCGCAGTGGAGACAATACGAAGAAATGTCTTGTATGAAGCGACAATGAGGAAACCAAAGACAATGATTTGCAACTTTCGATTCGAAAAGCTTTAATATATGATAGCAGACTATTGGTACCATTTTGACCATGAACCGAAGACAGACTCAGCACTACCCCTTGCATTTTCAAAACTACATGCTACTGAGGAGATGTGAATTTGTGCCTTCCAAAAAAACATATATTCTAGTACTTAAACCATATATTTACAGCCATCTTGAAAATAAAATACTTAAACCATTCATTTGCATTTCTATTTACTGGTAAGAGCTAAGGGCTCATCATGTTCATGTAGTTCTAACCAACCCCGGCGTCCAGTTTCTCCAATCTAATTTCCCGATGGATCTATTTCTCAAGTTGACAATTTCTCTTATGTCAAAAACCTTCTTCCGATGACTGTTACCCTGTTTGTTAGACTCGGCCTCGGTCTCCCCGGTGGCCTCTTCCTTAACTTCTTCAATTTCGGAGGCAGGTTCCGGGGCATCTTCATCCTGAGATGAAATTTCACCGATGATGTTTCCCAGCATCTCTACCACCTCGCTCATTTTGGGGCGGGACCTGGGCTGCTTTGCTACACACTTGTTTGCCAAGGCTGATAGTTTCTGGGCTGATCTGATGCAATATTGCCCTTCAAGTCGCGGGTCTAAGATATGGTGGAGCTTCTTCGAATCTGATACAAATGGTTTTACCCATTCCAAGAGCTTTTGCTCACCCCGAGGCAGGTTTCTCTCTACTGCTCGCCTTCCAGTTATAAGCTCATACATAACCACCCCAAAGCTCCATACATCACTCTTTGCAGTAAGCCTGCCAGTCTGAACATACTCCGGAGCTGCGTAACCCACTGTGCCCACAACCTTTAACATTGTCATTAAATGCATAATTAGATAGTTACTATTTCTCCATAACAGCAGAATTATAGGATTAGTAAAAAGAAGAAAAAAAGGCATGCTGGTTTCATATAAATTTTCTCTAATTCCCTAAACTAGTGTATCAATGGCACAAGGGTGTGCAAGCTTGAGTGAGTGCCACCAGTTAACTGAATAATATATATCTGCACGGAAATATAACCACCACCACCATTACAAGATTTTCAGTTGTGATATAAACTAATAATAATGGTATTATTATACAAGACTAATGTATTTCTCCAATCGAAACCTTTCCAACAAGAACAGGTACGAAAAAAGAGTGAAAGACCAGGACACTCATGATATCATTCAAATATTACCAAGTTTCATCAACAAAATCATCAACATAAAACGAATTTCTTTCCATCTGAAAGTCTATTATTTATTTCTCTTTCTGGTTTGAACTGGTCCATCTTAACATTTTAAAACAGGTAATATAGCTGAACTTTTCAATTATACTCAGGCAGGAGGAAGAAAATAAGAACAGGGAAGAGAAAAGAACTACTTACTGATGTTGAAACATGTCCGAGTCCTTCAGGAGGTCCCAGCCTAGCCAGTCCGAAGTCTGAAAGCTTTGCATTGAAGTCCTCGTCTAGTAGAACGTTTGATGCTTTAAAATCTCGGAATATTAGCTGTTTCAATGCATGGGAAACCATAAGCACACAATAAGCTGAGAAAATTAAGAAAGATATTACAATTTACAAACCACAGTTGACAGAGTACTACTCGAGAGAAAATTTCTAAAATTTTCAACGTGCAAGCTTGCATCCATCCGTTAAAAATAACGAAAATCTATAGAAGCATGAATTCTCACTATTGTAAATTTCTAAACACACCAGCAACTAAAAAATATAATCACTCCATCTCCACGGATTGGCAGTAAATTCAAAAGTGACATACAGAGAAAAGAAAAGGAAAAAGCCTGGGACAACATTGAAATTTAAATTTTAAAATTCTATAACCAAATCATAAAACACTGTATATGATACCTGAAAGTCCATTTCTTCATGAAGATAAGCCAATCCGCGAGCTGCATCTTGAGCAATTTTTAATCTTGTCATCCACGGAAGAGGTACGGGTAGTACCTTCGCCAGTAAATGGTCTTCCAAGCTTTTATTACGCATAAGCTCATAAACCAAAAGCCTTTGAATCCCTCGTTCATCATCTTCAGCACAATACCCCACTAATTTAACAAGATTTGGATGCTTAACCACACCTAAAAAACTCACCTCGTTAATCCATTCCTTATGCCCCTGTAATACTAGAAGAAATTGTCCAAAATATTTTAAAAAATCATTAGTCATTCTACAAAAACAAACCCGCTATTTATTTAACTAGGTTGCATATTACTACTTCTAATTAATCATTTATAGCAAGGAAGGCTTGCCTGGAAACCGTGACGATTCAACTGCTTTATAGCAACATCCATCTTGGAATTAGAGTCATGATCATCCGGAACTTTAACGACGCCTCTATAAACGCAGCCAAAGCCTCCCTCACCAATCAGCAAACCTCTACTAAACCCTCTAGTAGCAGATTTGAGCTCGGAGAAACTGAAGACTCGCAGATCATTAGCTCTTCTTTGACTCAGTAACTCGAAGAACCCGACTGATTCAGACAAGTCTCTGGAGGAGTAGCAGTAGCTGTCCGAGTCAAGGTCGGACCGCCTTGCATCCAGACTGCTGGACGCCACACTAAAGGACCTTGCCCAGGATACTCTGGATACCTTCGAAACGACGACGTCTTCATCTTCTCTTCTTTCCCCGTTCGTGAAATGAAAACACTTCATTTATCCTTATTCCAACAAGGAGCAAATTTTTCTTAAAAAAAATACGAGGTTTTTGATATGCAAATGAGGGGAAGCTGAGGAGATGGAGGGGGTCAAAGGGAGTGGGTGAGTCGATGACCGACTAAAATGGTAATTTAGTTTGATATTTGAATGGAAGATAGATGGGGGCATGGGCCCATTAAAATTGGCGAGGAGGAGAGGCAGAGAAAGAGAGAGTCAGAGTGCATCACGAGGAGGAGCGCAGAAGGAAGACAGAGGCTTGGCTTGCCGGGTCGTTATGTCTTCTTCTACTTGTTGTTATGTCTTCTAGTCCAGCATGTTTGTTTATATGGCTTCGGCCAACCAATTTTGAGGTTTTCTTCTCTTTAAAATTTTTAAATATTTTGAAAAACACTTTTAAAAGTAAAAACAAATACGATGTTTAACTGCTATTTTATCCTTGTAAGGAAGGACTATGCTGTACCTTTTATATTATCACGGGTATGAATTGTTTATATATATATATATATATAGAGGACAGATGCTCGCTGTTAAGTCCTTAGACATGGCCCGTCCTGCAATTCCTGTAGTTCTGAAATAGGCAATTAAGCCTCTGATATTTTGAGTTCGAGACAAAACGAGTTTTTTTCTCTCTCCATAAATTACGAGCTCAAGAAGGGAAAAATGACGCCTTTAACTGGTTCAGTTTTTCGTCAAGTCTGTAAACTTTAATGGATGGAATAAATTAATTCTCTCATGTCAATTGTAAGCGCCTTAATTAGGGTCGTCTCTGACGCCGGTGAATTATGGACCGAGTCCGTTTTGCCCTGCCGTGAGATTTCAAACTTCAACGGCTTTTGCTATTCAGTAAGAAAAAAAAGGCCTAATTAATTGCATCTCCAAGTCTTCGATAGAAAGAAACAATTCAACATGATGTTAAATAATTAACCTGAGGCTTCTAGCATACACTAAAAAAAAAAAAAAAAAACATGACGGTGAACTTAAATTATTACATCGAAAAACAACTCCACAAGCAACTATCATCGTTGTCGTGAATTTGAAGAACAGGACTTGTTTTCAAGCAAGCATGATGAACCCTTTCTCCCTTAACAAGCTAAGTCTGCGTATTGGTTTGTCTCAAGAAACGTATGCGCCATAATATACAATGGAGCTTGAGAACTGTTAGAGCAATTCATTCCCGACGGGACAAGAAAACTGTTATGTGCAAACTTAACAAGAGCATTCGATCGCTTATATTTCAAGAACAACATGTCCAAGACTACCTATAATCTTTTTGAAGAAAATTAATATTGTATGTTATTTTTAAAAGGGACAGATAATTATTAAGATTTTATAAGAAAAAAAACTTTATAATATGTGGATATAATTTTAACTCTTAGGGTTGGAGAAACCCTAGCATTACAAGTTGTGTTCTAAACATGAAATTACCTGTCAATAACTATTTAATAAGTGATCTAGTGATAAGAGTATGGAATTAAAAGATTTGTTTTTTTCATAGTTTCAAGTTCGAACTCTATGATTGTTAATATAATAATTACTAGAAATTTAAATGATTGTTAATTTCAGGACTTTTAAGATTAATCAAAGTATATGTAAGCTGATGTGAGTATTCATGTTAATAGTAAAAAAGAAGATCACCTGTCGCTTCTCGGAGGAAGAATTATAACTCCATTGATGCCTGGTTTTAATTATGCCAATGACGTAAATGTAGGTCTTCTTATTTTGTCAACTAATGTTACTAAGGCTTTTCTAGTTTGAAAATTCTTACACGAAATCACTGTTAACAGAAACAATTACAAAACAGGATACCACCGCATGCATTTACGGAAAGTGAAGATCACAGTAAGAGACTCCTAGGACAGTTGCCATCCTTGAAGTCGTAGAGTCATATTGGGCCTAACCTTTTGAAAAACCCACTTGGCATCACCATTTGGGCTTCGCTACATCTACACATGCCATAAGTGGAAATGGGCCAGGCCCGGGGCCCAGGAGAATCTTGTTCGGGCATGGCAGACCAGAGCAAGACGTATAGCCTATGAAGCCCTGGCTATTGTGCATAGAAGTGATTGCATAGAAGTGATGGGTCCCTTCTAGGCCCAATTTATGCATATACTATATGAGTTTAGAAATTATTTTTTTAACTGGTTTGAAAAATATCTTTTACTACTGCTGTTTTAGAAAAAGGCACAACCAAGTTGTTTTCTTTTTAAAAAAATTTTAAATTTTAAATTTTTTAAATGATTTTGAAATACTGATATCAAAAATTATTTTAAAAAATAAAAAATAATATTATTTTAATATATTTACAAACAAAACATATTTTTTTAAAAAAATATTTATCACAATATAAAAATAACCTCAAATCTAAGCCAAAGACTGTATGTTGGGTCCATGGCAGTCTTATCAAACTAAAAATTTATTTGTTTTTACATATTAAAAATATATATTTTTTATTTATTTCAAATTATTTTTTTTTTGTATTTTTAAGATGTTTTAATATAATAATATTAAAAATTAATTTAAAAAATAAAAAAATATTATTTTAATATATTTTAAAATAAAAATATTTTTTTTAAGTAAAGTTCCACCGTCACTAGCCCGATGCATCACAGGCTGTGCAATCGAGCTTTGAGATAATATAAATTACGTGCACCTTTTTTATAAAACAACAAACACGCCACGCATATATTTCTCGGTGGCACTTCCTTTTATTAATTTATTCGAGAGCAGAAACTTTTACTGCATAGCTAGATTGGCCTTTCTATGGCTCGTTAGCTTACCGGAGGGAGGAAATTCAAGAACGCATGCATGCATGCAACGAACATGAACAACATCATTTTACATGTTTTTGGTTGAAAATTTGAAGTGCGCACAATTTGTCCCTCTGGACAAAAGTGATGAACTGAACCCCAATCTCTTTGACTGCAGATCGAATTGTAGCATGTTATCCTCCAATTGATGACCTCCGATCACTATGGATGGACCACCAATCCAACTTGATACCATTGGATGGACTCCAGCATCCACAAAACCCAGGCACCAAAGATCAACACTTTTCTTTGTAATCCTCACCATAGAATTCGATCCAAAAATCTTCCAAACCACGTCTTGTCTATCCAATACAAGATCAATTATCGGTACAGCTGGTCCCATTTGTGTGTTCTTAACAGCACTCGCAGGGTAGCAGACTCCGAATGGCTTGACAGGCTTTGTTGCAGTAAGATTGAAAGCAGGGGAAGCTGCCTCCTTCAAGAAAGCCAGAATAAAAGTCTTGTAAATAGAACGCTGTAACTTTGTGTATGGCACGACAGTGCTGATCGTGGTTCCCCCAGGACCAGTCTCGCCATCAATGGCCAGGAGTGATCTGTTCAAAGCCACCATCTTTCCGTTCACTTTTATGGAATTCAACCCTATATAGTATTCAGGAGAGGATCTAGGTTTATCTGGATCAGAATCTTTTCCAAACGGGTTTGAAATGAGAGGAGTGTAAAGAAGTGATTTTGAGAGGTCAATTCCTGGCAGGAAATCATAAGGCCCTTTGCTACCAAAAATAGCCACGCCAGGTTTAGACTTAGATCCTGATAAGCAAAGAGCGAAGCAATTTGGAGAACAAGAGAAGAATCTATTAAACTGAACCGGGATAGAAACATTTGAGTGGCCCAGGGCGGCTAAGCCAGCGACACCTTTAGCCAGGCCCTTGAGATAACCAGTTCGAGCACAGGAAAAGATGAAATTATTGATCAAAGTAAGCGAACCTTGAGTGGTGGACAAGGCGAAAGAATCGATAAGGGCAGTGTTGAGGCCTTTCACTTTTTTGTAGTCAACAGGTTTGATGGGGTTATCGGGGAATAAGAGGAAAGAGTTGTTACCGCAACTTGGACTTGGTGGACCGTCGCAAAGGTCCAAGCAAGAATAAGCACCGAGTAAATTAGCGATGGAACTGTTACAGGGAACATGCCGGTAAGTAGAGGAAGTGTAGCCGTCGCAATTTACCCAGGTGTATGTAGCTCCGAGGTCCAAGAGCAATTTGGTGAGCTTGAGAGGGGTTTGCAGGTATGCAGTGATGACATATTGGCTGGTTGAATGGTCCTTCTGGATTGGTGTTTGCAGGGGAAGAGCTGCCTGAGAAGAGATAAAAGATGAGTAGAAGAGAAGAATTAGAAGAGGAACGGCTAGCTTCGTCGGTAACATTTCTTTTGTATGTCGAGAGCAGGATTAATCATTAGTTGTGACCAAGCTCGTGATGTGAAAGTGAGTCATTTATAGGGATGCCCGGTCCGTTCTCCGCGTATTAAACCGGAGAGCTGTCACGCAATGTTATTCGTTTTTTTTTATAAAAAAAAACACGTGTTAAATCTCTTGTTGCCTTTTATTTTAAAGTGTCTAGATACGGAATAATGATCCTTTTTTAAAATATATTTTTTTAAAAATTATTAAAATAATATTTTCAAAAAATATATTAAAATAATATTTTTTAAAAAACTTACTTCCATGGCAGTCGCCATCCTTGTCCTCGTAAGGAGGTACACACTCTACCCCATTTTTCACTTCCTGATCCATAATTGTCCTCTCATTCAAATAGTTGCCTGCAACAATAATTCAAAAAAAAGTAAATGACTAAAATACCCTTTACAAATGCATTAGAAAAAACATACTGAATCTTAATTATTAATTTATGGAGCCCATACGTATGGCGAAGCTGAAGCAAGAGAACTTGCCCCGGAGGGCCACCATGGGCTGCTGATAACTGTTATATGTAGTGGTTTATTTTTTTGTCTCTAAATATTTCAATGACTTCAGTGTAGTGCAGGATTTATGAAGTGCGATCGAGAAATAATTTAAAAATATTAAAAATATATATATTATTTTAAAATATTTTAAAGTAATTTAAAAAAAAAAACAATTGATAATAGAATCTTAAATACTGCCTAAAACTACAAAGATAATATAATGACTCATCAACATTGTTTTTTATCCGCTGAGTTTTAAAATAATTGATGCAAGAATTAATCAGTGTGGCAAAACAAACTTAGAGAATAAATCTAAAATATGAACATTTAATAAAAAAAAACTTGTTTAATTTAAAAAATGACATTGATATAGTGTTTTTTTTATATAAATAATATTGGAACAATATTTTATACAAAATCATGAGATTTTTTGGATCTATTTTTTTTTAAAACTAATTTTCATTAAAAAAACACACCTAATAAAAACCCTTACAGCTTCAATATAATGATTTACCATACTCAAAACATCCATAAATCGGTTTAAAACACAAAATAAAATCTTTCTCAACCTCATTCTAATTTTTTCATCAATATAGAAGCTCAAAAACACCTCATTGAAATTTATTTAATTAAGAGAAATACATGGACACTAAATTTCAATATCTTTGTTCTCAAAATCTAACCAATCAACTGTTTAAAACGATCCCACTTATAACCCATTTTTTTTAGATAGAATTTCCTAGGTTGTATCTATTTATTGCACTAACTTTTTGTGTATATATGAATAGTAATGTTTAGTGAATAAAACCAATTGAATAACTTTAATGTTAATCTTTGAGAGTATAAGTAAGATAACATAAACTATCATAAACAAATAAATGATTCACTTATTGGAAATATAAATCAATAAGATATATGACATGTATCAAACCATTCAAATTGCTTGAAAAATAATTTTAGAAGATAAACTATAACTTTAAAACAAAGATATATAGCAACCTTATAAAATTAAAAAAAAAAAAATCATAACAAACCAAAAGGTCATAGATTAAAGCATACATAATTAAAATTAAATCTATATGTGAGAATATATCAACTTAAAAGGAAGTTAAATTATAACTTAGATTTTAAATATGTTAAAACCTCTTTCACACTTAATCTATATTATTATTATTATTTTACAAGATAACTAAACAAAGTATGATATAAGAATAAAGCCTTAAAATTGCTAATCAAAGTTTGTAAATATATTAGATTAATATATTAGTTTATCATAACAAGGTATGCAAAACATAAGAATGTCTTAAAGAAAAGCCTAGAGTTTATATAAGTTTAAATCTATAAGCATGCAAAATAATAATTTATGGCAAACATGCTTTCAACACAAATATAATAATAGAATACTAATATACATAATAAACATATATCCAAACTTCTAATTGATATTAATTTAAAGTCGTGACATGCATACTAATGGTAAAAATATTTATACTTAAATAAAAAAAATAAGGATATTTACTTATTAAAGTACTTTAAAATAATGAGATTTTTGTTGTTGTCAATGATGAATATTTTGTTATTGAGGCTTTATTGCTTCTCACTTGTATAACTATGATGTTTGCAATATGTATCCAATATTTCAACAACATCTTCTTAGTTTAATGCACTTTTAAACATATATCTTTGAATCAAAATAAAAGAACTCAAATATCTATGGACAAAGTGTGACCCTAAACTCTATATATGGAAGAAAAAATCAAAGCATAAAAGAGAATGAAAAAAAAAAGAGAAAAAAATGTGGAAAAATCTGAAAAATTCAAGTTAGAGGCATTTTCTTCATCCTTTTTTGTATGGTGAAAATTGAAAGTTAAAAGCTGAAAAATTAATAAAAATTCATTCTTACCATTACCAATCTTTGATTAGCCACCATAAATCAAGTATTAAATTTAGAAAAACTTAAACAAAGGTTTTTGTAAGATTAATTTTACCTTCAACCTTAAATTATTTAAATCATATTAATTAAATAAATTTTCAATAAAAAATATATACAAGAGTAGGATTTGGTAAATTTTAAATTAAAATTTACATGAATATCATTAAAAATAATAAATAATGTGTATTTATGCATTCCAATAGTTAGGCATATGAAAAGGATAAAGAATGGATGAATTTGAAAAAAATGATACAAAATCCCCAAAGTAACCCCTCTTCCCCCTCTACCTGACTCTTGTTCACCACTCCTCCATTGGTAACTTCTTTAGGGTAACTTCTTGTTCACCACTCCCCAAAGTATTAAAATGAATTTTTGATATATTTTTATATTGTTTTAATATCAAAAATAATTTTTTAAAAATAAAAAATTTTATTTTAATATATTTCTAAGCAAAAAATACTTTAAACCGTCATCATTATCACAATCCCAAACATATCACTTCTCTTCTATTTATAAAAATACCACACAAAATTAAAAAAGCTAAATGGTAAGTCGTCTTAATCTAAAACTAGACACGGCCTTTAATTAATCTTCATTTAAATAAGACACACTAGTGCGCACACACACCTTTACCCTTCTTCTGGTAAAAACTTCCTCGACCACTGTTGTGATTTTCCACCGCAACAACTCTTCCTTTCCTTTTTATCTTTTATTGTTTTTATTATATCTTATAAAAATTAAACTAGAATTCATAAAAATCCAAGATTACACCCTAAACTGTTTAAAAAATAAAATATATTCTAAAAAGTTAATAATTAATAAAACTGATTTAAATGGGGCTTGATCGAAACAAAATGGTTGGTGAAGGGGGCATCAACGACCATCTAATCCACTTAATAAAAATGACTTAGAAAAAAACAAACTAAAACTTATTAGGAAAAATAATTAGAATCCAAAATAACACTGAAATTTTATGGCTTTATATTTGTGAAGGAAATGATCTTTACATGGCTTCGTCAAGAACCAAGAAGGCATTATGGAATTTTTTTTTACTTAAAGCAATAGTTCAATTTGTGTATAATTAAGTGAATCTTTAATATAACCACACATTATATTTTTGTACAATATATAATATTTAATATATCATTTAATTAAGTATTTTTATTTAAATTGATAAAATTATATTTTTCAATCTAGATTTGCCCTGTGAGATGTAAACATATGATAGAAAACTTCACAAAAGTGTTCAAATATATACTTCCGCTTTTTTTTTTTTTTAATACTAATCAATCACGTGCATTCAATTTTATTCGAAATTATATCCTATTATCATTGTGAATTTCACAATATCAATTGTTAAACACTCATAATTGTATTACAAAAAAAATATTTTATCATTTACAATTTAACTAATTTTATCTTAATTATTATTGGGAAAGTGCACCAATATAATTAAATTCACAATCCACAAGTTCTAATATTCTTTTTTTCAATTAAAATAGAACCAACTAATCAACAAAAATTAAATAAACACACAACACAAAATAACCAGTCCACTCAAACTCTTCCAGTAATTTAAATAATAGGATCACAAAGTTATTCCCTAATTCAACAACTTGAAGATATATATTAACTTATCAAATTCATCATCACAAATGATGGATTCTATCAACATCAACAAAGAAAAAAAAGCTAGATCTCACAAGTTAGATTTTTTTAGAAATAATTAAAAAATGGAAACTTCTCAACAATCAAAACTATCTAGGTTAGAGCTTATTGTCGAGAATAATATATCAAAATTCCATCTTAATCGATAACAAATCATCATTACACAACACACCTTTTCTTCCCTCTCCCCTTTTTTTATTTTTATTTTTTGCCGAAAGCTTTCCTATTTTTTTTTTCTGTATGTGTTTGCTCACAATGAAAATAAATTAAAATTGATTTTTATATCTACTCACTTATATAATAGAAGATTTAAAGCTTTTTTTTTTTTTTAGTTTATATGAGTTATATATTGCCAGAAAAAAAGAACGACCAAACTATGATAATATCATTCGAATACTCAAATATAGTTACAATAAAAAACACATCTCCTCAAGAAAAAAATATTGTCTCTTATAATTATTTTAGATAATCTCGCACCAATGTTTTTTTTTCCTATGAGTATCTTGAAATGAATAATTTGTATATTTGAAATGTCCGGTCTTACGTTATTACTTTGCAAATATAAAAGCGCACTATAATTGGTATATTTATATTTAGGATATTTTAAATTAATTATAAATCAGACTCTTTATTTTAATAAAAATAATTAATTAGTTCTCATGACTTCATAAATTGTTATTTAACCTCTATGCTTTTATATTCATTTATAACTTCTTCTTCTTCTTCTTCTTCTTCTTTTTGGTGTATTTCATGTTTTTTTTTTTTTTTAAGAAACAAGAAAGGTAAAAAAAAGCCGACAGGATTTGAAGTTTCACGATAAAAGAAGATATTTTTTTATAATAAAATACTATTAATTCTACCATTTACTAGACGAGATTTGGTGCTCGTTGATTTTTCTTAATGGAAAGGGATTGCATGAATGGAGGGGCAAAAAGTAACAGTCGAACCGGGAGAAAAATGTTAAAAAGTAAGGTTAATAATACAACACCCTTCCAATTCACACCGTGCAATCTGTGTAGGTCATGACACGGAAAAAAAAAAACATCGCCGTCTGTGGGAATCGAACCCACGACCACATGGTTAAAAGCCATGCGCTCTACCAGCTGAGCTAAGACGGCTTCTGTTTATAGAACCCATTTTAAAAATATATATTTACAATAATAATTCCTGTCATCGGTAAAATTCTTTCGCGTGTCTTCTAGCATTTTGTTCGTGTTACTAAATTACCATTCACTCTTTTTTTTTTTTTTTTTTAAATAGTCACCATCGTCGCGGAAACCACAAAGAATTATGGATGAGAGTTTGATCTATCATCATGTAATTAAACAAATCTCCAATATATCTTTACTTTTTTAATTCTATCTATAATATTAAGTTCTTCAATATATCTTTCTATCAAGTTTTTTTTTTTATTCAAATTGGCATAATTATATTTTTTTATTTTAAAAATAACTTTAGGTTATATAAGAATATAATTTGAATTTGTTAATAAATTAAGATTTTAAAATTTTAATGGTTTAATTTATTAAAATAAAAAAAATAGAGACAAGTTTTTTTGTTTTCTTTTTTGAGAATAGATACTTAGATAGAGACAACATTTCCCCAGCTTTGCAAATTCTTTCCAAACAAAATGCTTTTGTTTTTACCTGCTCATGCCTATTGGCAAGGACAATAGATCCCTCACTCTCCAGACTCCATGTGTCCATCGGCCCCACAAAATCGCAGCCTTGCAGCCCTACCAGCAAAACCCCTCTTACCATACTCTTCATCAACACTCGCTTCTTCTACGTCTATTACCCTCACCCTCTTATTAATCCACCTTCGCATTGTCACCAAAAGACGAAGATACCATCCAATAAAACGCGAGTACATCATTCTCCTCTACACCCGCGAGGAAAGACTACAGCTACCACGCCAAAACGAACAGCACCGACTTGAAAAATCAGAGAGGAAGAGTGACTTAAGTTGAAAAACCAAAGGCGTCTGATCGATGTTCGTTTGTGGCGCACACATAAATTAAATTAACGAAAAGGAAAAGAGAAGAAAATCTTCTCTCATATTTCAATCTATCATTTTCGCGTTTTCCGTGTTGCGACCTTGTCGTTTCAGGTCTCTACATCCTGTAAAGGTAACCTTATTCTCGTTGTTCTTCATGAATGTTCCTTTTTATAGCTACAACAGGTCACTTCTACTCCTGGCAATCTTTCTGGTTTTGTAGAAGATGAAGGAAAATAGAAAGTGAACCTGGAACAATGAGTGTGTTAGGGTTTCTGCTCTGTTTGCTTACTGAGAAAATGCAGGAAAAGAAAAGGACATGTTTTATTTAGCTGAAAGGAAATGAGGTTGTTGCAGTTTAGATTTGGTATTGAATATGTGTTAGTTTTCACATTAAAGAAAGTTATTTTTTGTTTTCATTTTTATTTTATATACTGCATAACATAGTTTTAAAAACCAAACATATTAAGATTTGTATTTTTTTTTACTTATCTTTTCTTGGGGGAGAGTAATATAAAACTAGTTTTAAAAATATTAGAGTTTTGTTGACTAAATTTTCATGAATTCGAATTTCATTCAAATAAAAAAAGAAATGGATTAATGAATTAATTTGATGACTGAGATGAAGTTCATTCAGTTTTGCTTGTGCTTGATAATGAATGTTAATCTCTTTCATTCTTTTAGGTAATTAAGATATGTTATTATCTACTTGCTTGGAAAAAATAAAATAAAATGCACAAAATTCATGAATTGAATGAGTTTCTTTAGAGTATGTATGGTGTCTGAATGTCTAACAATAATGTGATGTTTCAGGTTTGGTTTGTGATGTCTTATAAATCAGAAGAAAGGGACATAAGCGAGTCCAAGTTTCAAGAAGAGTATGAGCTCAGGAAGTATGAATATTTGAAGATGGAAACAATTAGAGTTTCAAATTCAGTTTATAGATGTCCCTACTGTATTGGGAAGAGATATTACCAGCCGAAGGAGCTTCCCCAACATGCTTCTAACCTTGATAGAGGCTCACAGAGGAGGACTAGAGGAGAGCAAGCTCAACACCGAGCTCTTGAGAGGTATGTTCGGAGGTATCTTTGTGTGGAGGATAGCTCGGAGCACTCTACCACAACTGAATCTCCTGCTGTATGTGACCGTGATAAGGAGCGGCTGTTTGTTTGGCCTTGGATGGGGGTTGTTGCTAATATTCCTACTCAGGTGAAGGATGGACGTTGTGTTGGGGAAAGTGGCTCAAAACTCAGGCATGAGTTAGCAACAAAAGGGTTTGATCCAGTTACGGTGCATCCTTTGTGGAGCTGCTTTGGTCATTCAGGGTTAGCTGTTGTGGAATTCAAGAAAGATTGGGACGGCTTCAATAACGCTATTATGTTTGAGAAGGATTTTGATTTGAATCATTGTGGGAAGAAGGATTATGTTACAATTCTGGAGAGAGATCGAGGGCAGAGATTATACGGATGGATTGCTCGAGATGATGACTACAAGGCCAATGGTCTCTTAGGAGAGCATCTCAGAAAGAATGGGGATTTAAAAACTGTATGTGGAAAAGAAGCAGAGGATCAAAGGAAGGATGCCAAGCTACTTTGCAACTTGACCAGCACCTTAAAAGAGAAGTACGACCACCTTAGAGAAATGGAGATCAGATATGAGGAGACTACTCAATCCTTGATCAAGGTGATGGACCAAAAGGAATCTATGGTCAAGTCTTACAATGAAGGTATGTTTCAGTTTTGCAAGTTTGCCAAAAGGGTAAAACAAAACTAGACCATTAGTGGGATTTTACTTTGAATTATTCAAATTTCCCCTGACATATTCTGGAAAAGCTTATGCCCTGTTTCTTTGTTAAATTTTTGGGATTAGAGATAAGAAAAATGCAGCAGATTGCACATGACCATTTTGCGAAGATCACTTCAGAGCATGGAAAGGCCACGCAGCAATTACTAGCTAAGAGAGAAGAGCTAGTGCAGTGTGAGAAAAAACTGCAGCAACGTGAGGTGCAAATTGAAAATGAGAGGTCGAAGCTTCTCCTTGAGAAGAAAATGGTAACACACTTTGGCTTTCTTAAAGCTGTCAATTTCCAGCTGTGCTGGGAATTTTGCAAGATGACTGAAATTGATAGATCTAAGCCAGATATCGAAGAGTTCTATCTTAACATTCATTTGTCAGCCTATAAATCAACATCTAAGTTGGTCCAACATCAGTCAAGATATAATGTTTGTGATGTTTTAGCAGATATTTCAATTTTGGAAGGCAAAGACCAAAGCTACTCATTTGAACATCTCTGAAAGTATCCCTCCTCCTCCTTTACGTAATTACTCATTGAATATTTGATGTGAGTTCTACCAGATGCTCTGAAACTCTTGGTGCATTTGGTAATGTTTGCATGCGGTGAAGGGTACCTGAATTTGTTGCATATTTAACTTCTAAAATTAGTTTATGAATTCATTTTTCACTGTTTTGTTGTTGATAATTTGATGGATTGCTGTCCTGCATGAGCTGTTTTTAGGGTGATACTGTAGTCATTTTGGAGTAATCCTAAATATTCAAATGATAAGGTTGCTTTATATTTCTTACAGAATGAGACAGCAACCTTGGAGCAGGAAAAGGCAGACAAAAGTGTATTAAGATTAAAGGGTTCATTTCTGAACTAAGTTTTCGAGTTGGAAAGTAAAATGTGTATCAGGTTGAGAAATAATAGGTTCTTTTTTTGTGGTTGATGGCCAATGCAGAGCGAAAAGGAGAAGCTTCTCAAGAAAATAATTGAACTGGAAAAGAAACTAGATGCTAAACAAGCACTCGAGTTGGAGAAGCATGAAGAATGCGTTACAAGTAACAAAACACATGGGAGAAGATGAAGACCTGGATATTAGGGCAAAAATGGATACAGTTCGACAGGAACTGAAGGAGAAGGAAGAAGAATTAAGGGGATTGGAGGAACTTAATCAGGCTCTTATTGTCCAAGAGCACAAAATTAATGATGAATTGCAGGAAGCTCTAAAGGAGTTAATTAATGTAAGTACTAGAAACAAACATGGTTGAGTTTGAAAGTCATTCAATATGAGATTCGAAAGTTAGGCCAGATCGAGGGTACAGCTCTGTTTGTATTCAAAGTTAATATATAATTTAGAGGATAAAGTTTTGTGATTGTATGCTTGCTTTTCATCTTTACCTACGAGGTAATGTCTGTGCTATGTGATGCTCGTCTAATTTCCATTGTCACAGTACTTGGGGAAATGGAATACCAGAGCTTTTATTGGTGTCAAGAGAATGGGAGATCTTGATAGCAAACCATTCCATGAGACAACCATGAGAAAATTTTTAGGCAGAGAAGCAGAACAGAAAGCACTTGAGTCCTGTTCGCCATGGAAAGATCAGCTTCGAGACCTGAGCTGGCATCCATTTCAGGTCATAATTGATAAGGAAGGCAAGAATGATGTATGCATTTAAATGATCAAACAGATCGTTTATGCTCTATTTAAACTGAATGATAACATAGGTTTATAACATAAATAAACGTAGATGTTTTGCTAGTCCTGCCTAACTTTGTATGGTCACAGAAAGTATGAAAAGCCAGTAGATTGTTGTAATTGCCTTTTGAAACCCAAATCTCGCCTGCTTTTCTTCTTGTTCATAAACATAGACATGTTATTCCTGTCTAAACTTCTAGAACTTTGTATAGGCACAAAAACTATGAAATGCCAATAGCTTTTGGTAATTGGCCCTTGAAAGAACTTGAAACTAGCTGCTTTTGGTCCTGCTTATACTTGTCTTACCTGAAGCTTGTTATTTATGTAGCATGATGTTACTGCAATATATGGTAGCACGTACCCTCAAATATTGCAGGAAATGCAAGCAGATTTTTTTTTTCTTTTATTTTCTCTAACCAAACAAGCTGTGATCTTGTCACATTGTCATCTTCAATGTGGCTTTGTAGGAAATAATCGACGAGGATGATGAAAACTTGAGAATTCTGAAGAGTAAGCATGGAGATGAAGTTTTTAATGCTGTGACAACAGCCTTGAAGGAAATGAATGAGTATAACCCAAGTGGTAGTTACATCGTGCCGGAGCTCTGGAATTTCAAGGAGAAAAGGAAGGCAACACTGAGTGAGGGAGTGATGCAGATATTAAGGCATTGGAAGCAATGCAAGAAAAAGAAAACCTGAGGTATGTATCCTTAACTATACAAGAGAACATAAACATGAAATATGCAGTTTGAGAGAATGCATAATTTTTCTGTTGCTCTTTAAAACTATCAAGAACAACAATAAGCTGAGTCACTTTGTGTAATGGTTAAAGAAACTGAAAAATTATACGATTTGCTTTTCATGCTTGCTGATATCTTCGTGCTATACACACGCAAGTATCGCGTCTATAGATGCCTTGATGTTGTCTTTCATATTCCTTAGAAGTATAGTAATGTTGGGCATGTATAAATGTAGAAGGTAACGATGTCAATAAGCTAATTACTTTTGGTATGCATGCTGTAAATGGAAATTGTTGAATCCACCTAGGTATCGAAGATACACACAAACTCAAACTAGCATTTGAATTAGTATCTATATTGTAGCTCTGAAAAAAAACAAACAGTTTGTTCTCCCCAGAATTGCAGCCAGAAAGCACTCGTCAGGTGTTTGGCATCGCGAGAATGTCATGCTTGAGCACAGGTGACGATTTTGTGGGTTAAGCTGTTCATCTTCTTATGTCTAAGTAGAAGCTAAGGTGGGAAATCCTTTGACTAATTAACCAAAAACTAAAAGCCATCAATAAAACACCACACCAGAAAACTCAAAAGAAGCTTCCAACTAAGGGTAGAATCTTTTTTTTTTCCAGGAAATCAATTGATTAGAGACATTACTGGATATCTATTTTTTGCACAATATAATGATTATTTTAACCTTAAAAGTAAAAAAATATCTAGATTTTGGTAGGGCCTCTTGTCCTCTTTATTTTGAAAAAATTGCATAGCAAAGTTACGGTCATACTTTTAGGGGAAAAAAAAAATGAACATCCATAGAAGGGTTTCTTTATCTTTTTCATTTTATTTAAACAATTAAATGATAAAATTACCTTTAAAATCCAAAAAAACTAAGGCTAGTTTCAAGGGCATTTGTCTTTTTATTTGTAATTTTTTGATTTAGTTAGAGGTTGTTTATTAATTTTAAATAATTAAACATTATTAAAAACATTGTTGATACGTGCAACATAAGCGTCAACCCCTCAGTCTTTTAGGTGACGCTTGTGGGGGCTATATGGTAACCTAAATCCTCCACCAGCGATGGTGATGGGAGTAACGAGTCATCCTCTTTCTCTTTCTGGTTGTGTGGCGCGTGCTCGCGATGGAAGTCCAATTAGGCTGCAATGGAGTTTTGTTTTCTTTTTCTGGTTTTTCTTTTTTGTGCCCCTTGAAATTTGTGTCCGCCCTTCTAAAAAACAATTGTGTCCTCTATTTGTACTTTTATCAATTTTAGTCTTTATTCTTTTGATTATTATTTATTTTATTTTTAATGTTTTTTGAAGTTTAGATTTTTTTTTTAATTTTTTCCTAGAATATTTTTTTATTTGATTTTTGTATTCAATTTAGTTCTTTCTCTTTTGATTTTTATATTTTTTCATATATATTTTTTCAATTTTGTCCTTTACCATTTTATTGTATTTATTTTTAATTTAATTTTGGCCTTTATTATTTTGATTGCTATTTTCTTATCATTTTTTTATTTATATTTTATTTATATTGTCGCTCAACATTTAATTTAATTTATTGTTTTTATCCAATTTTAATTTTTATTCTTTCGATTATTTTTTTTATCCTTTTTTAATTTCATTTTGTTTGTCAATTCAGGCCCTAATTATTTTCTTTCATTTTATTTTTATACCATATTTGGTTCATATTGTTTGTGGTACAAATGAAAATTTTACTTTATCATATGTTCGTGATTGCCATTCTCGAGGATAATTTTGATCTCATAACATAGACCTGATTTAGGTTTGTTCTTTTCTTTGAGTCCTTTATTAAAATTTGTTTTTTTTTAAAAAAAAATCATTATTTGACGTTTAGTCATTAAGCCCCTATTTTATTATTATTATTTACCTTGTTCTTGAATAACAGGTTAGTCGAGTTACCTGGGTTGATTTAAATTTTTTTTCTTAATGAAATTGATTTTTTTTTTTAATTTTATCATTTGATATTAAATTGTTAGCTATTGAGCTATGTGATTTTTTGCTTTTTTTTTTTTTTGATGTTGGTTTATCCCGAGTGTGAGTTAGTCAGGTTAACATTAGTTAGTCAATTTCACTTGGGTTAGCTCGGGTAATCTTTGCAATGTTCTTTTTTTATTATTTAATTTTGATTTTTTTTGTTAGGTCCTTCTTTTGGAAGTCTAATATTTTTATTCCAATCTTATGTCAAGGTTGACAGGTTAAATAAGTTAATTCGGTTGATTCAAGTTTTTTTTTTCTAAACTTTTTCTAACATTTATTATTTTCTTTCAATTTTAGCAGATGACATTAAATTATTGGTCCTCAAGCTTTGTTGTTTTTTCAATTTTTTTTGCTGTTAGGTTACGCTAAGAGCGGGCTAGTAAAGTTAACCTGGATTAGTTTAGTTATTTTTTTTAACCTTTTTTTATATTAAACTTTGGTTTTTTTTCACTAGGTTTATTTTTATATATAAAAATTCAAATATTTTTATTCCGATTTTATATCGCAAGTCGTGGGTTAATCGAGTTAACTCAGGTTTTTTTTTTTTGAAGTTATTTTTTTAAAAAAATATCTCCTTTATTTTATTATTTGATATTAGGTTATTAGACCTTAAGAGTTGTCTTTTTTTTTTTTTTTTTTTTTTCATTTTTGTTTCCATGGGTTATTTTGATTTTATATATCAAATAACATGCTAGTTAACCCGGTTTGCTATAATTGTCATCACGTTTTTTTACATTAGGAAGAATTTAATCCGACCGTGGCATAAATCAAGCCACCTATCTTGTGTTAACTTGAAACTTGAAAGAGAGGAAATAGGATGGACACTAGTTCTGTTAAATAGCAGCACGCAGGCGTGCTGGAAAGGTTTCTGGATTGATCACGTTAGAAATTCGAGGGCGTGTTTTTCTGCGACCCAGATATACGTCTTGCCCATTAAAAGCTCTCTCTTTTTTAATCCAGGGCCCAGGCCTGTCTAAAAGGATACAATAATCCCGACAGGCCTCTTATGTTTTCTTGTGAAGTAGCCCAATTTGTGTTGGGCTGTCCGAAATTCCGAAGATTTCGGTCCAGTTGCCCATATGGTAAAAACAATTATGACCCAAGACCCTTTATCCATTTGTGGTTTAGGGAAAGCTGTGACGAACAATTTTTAGGTCCTGCTGAAATGAAAATCATAAAGGGTTTACTGGAGCTTCTAAGATCGTTGTTCTGTTTGGAACCCGTAATTAAAAAGCACAAAGTATGGTTGAAATTGGAAAAAACAGGTTTTGAGTCAAAAAGTCGTGGTTTTTGGAACTCTATATACATAAAACCATGGCTTTGAAGAAGCTACAATTTGATGCCTTTTTAAAGATGATTTTAGATACAAATCATGGGTTTAAAAACTCAATTTAGAATTTTCTTTGCTGCTATCATGGAAATCTCAAGTTGTGAATCAACAATTTTCTCTTTCAAAATTTGTCTTTTCCGCATTGTTTTATCTGAGAGTTAACATAGAACAATTTAAGTTGTTTCTTTTTGCTCCTAATTTCTTTTTTATTATTATTATTATTATTTATTTATCTATCACCATGTTTTGCAAGATTTCATGTTTCTGACTCTGCATAGCTTGACAGCATTGCGGATTCGGAATCAAAGACAAAAATTATAGGGCTAGGGGGTCTAGGAGCCAGGCTAGGGGAAGATCTCTCACCGTTCAAGGTTTTAGTATAAGAAAGCACGAGCCATTGAAGGACAAATTCTAGCGAGACATCCACCAAACTCACCACATAAAGGTGCATAATGAGCACATATCACGAGGAATCATCAGAGCCCCACAACCGAACTGAGTGAAAAGGGAAGATAATTGCGCAAGGTATCCAATGCAGTGCTTGTTTTTCCCTGTTTCAGGTTGTAGGAATCCGAAGATCTATCTTTTGTGTCATAAAATGGACAAAAGATGCAAGATTCGAACCCACATGCAACACAGAGCATTAACAAACCCAACCCCACACCATGTGCAGGTTTGGTTTGGTTAGTGCAAACGCGTATTGAGCCTTCCTCTGATGTGACTTCATTCGTTGTTGTGGGTAAAGAACTTGTTACTTGAAGTAAATGGAAGACACACCACCTCCATTAATATTCTCCTGTCCTCTCCTCCTAAATGTGTATAAATTTTCATTTTCACATCTCATTGCTTGCCCTCCTCTTTCCATTTGCTAGTATATAATGGGGTAATTGATTATCTTCCTGCAGGGGAAATTACTCGACCCCTGGTGAAGTTAGAGAATGTGACCTAGTAGATCAATTACGATACCTTAGAAATAACTTCGTTCCTTCCAAAACAGTCAACATAACTTCCTTTGGAATTAACTTTGGCTAGTTGTTAGTTAACTAGTGATTTCTCTTAGATTCTCCCTTTCCTTCCCTGTCCTTTTCCCTGAGGCCATTCGAGAGGAATGTGCTCGCCTAGTACCTGCGTTTACGCACAATTTCCTCAACAGAACACAACGCAATAGCATCCTGTTGTTGAGAACTCGGGAAATTATGATGAATTTGGATGGAACAGAGGGTAGAAAAATCTTCAAGGCATTTCTTAGAACTCTCTTTTAAGTTTTGAAAGCAACATTTTGTCCTCCCTGCTTCTATGGAGTTTTGTGCAAGTCTTGTTTTCTCTTTTCACGAGTATATTGCTGAATGGAGTTAGTTGGGTTTTGATAATAGTGCTCACCAATCAAAAACCAACTTTAGGGTTTTGATTTTGGCACGAGAGATAGGTGGTCGATGGGAAAGGGTTGCTATCTGTCATTCTTTGATAATTCCATTGAAGGAGTGCCCTATATACGAATACATATGACGGTTATCCTTTTCAAGAATTCCTTTCAATCCATTTATTATCTATAAAACCCACACTCGTTTGAACATCTATTTGTATGAAGTTTCAATTAAAAAAAATAATAATCTGGAAACCCGTTTGCCATTGTTAGAATGAGATGTGCTGCCAGCCCTAATCAGAAAGCTTTTTCTTAATTAATTTTATCTAGGGATGGCGATGAATATCCATAAATAAATTTCTTGATATTCATATCCTATTATTTACCGGGTAAAAAATTTAAATATCTATAAATTATTTATTAGATTTCAGGTATTAATATGGGTATTTATTATCTAATATTATTTATTATTCAATAAAAAATAAAATAGTTGATATATATTTGAAGTATGTGCATGTATATTAAATGATAAAGATATCGACTACCAGCCATCTTGGCTATGAAGAATATATCAGATTAATAGACCTAAGATATTAACTGATTATCTAACACATAAGCCTTGTTTTTAAGTTACTTGAATTTTTTAGGACTTCAATTAGTATCGTCCATGAAAACCTAATAAAAAGTCATCAATTATTCTTTTAAATATGGTTTATTGACATTCCTAATCACCATCAATGATAAATAATTAAGACAATTTTAGAATAAGTCATATGCCAGACCTACCTGTTACAACATACACTTTTACCCAACCAAAATACCAACAACTCATCAGTTATGTGCATTTTCTCATTGAAGTTGTGTTGGCAACTTACAAGCCAAATTAGACTTTGCCACATCAATAAGTTTTAGCACCTATGACAACACCCTCCATTAAGACTTTATAGTCGTAGGTTGCACATAACACCTGAACATAATTTCACTATCCAGAGGAGTTTTGGTATAATGATACATTGAGGGGCTTTCAACCTTAATAGTTACCAAGCTTTTTTAGAGGGCTGTCACATCATCACAATGCTCATGTATATAGCAAGTAATCTTAACACTTATATGTGCATTATAGGATGGAGGTTAGCCTCTGATCTTGTTGCTTCACACTAGAATACTCAAGCTCCTTAGAACCCTATAGATATAGGAGTGAGACGCAACTTACAGGGAAGCATATGTATAAAATGTCCACACTCATCGGATACAAAATTATTTCTTGTCAATACAAGTTTTGCATACTTATATCCCCAAAGATTATATTTTCACAAAGATGACATTGAGCAACTATAATGATCTTTACACCAAGCTGGTGGTGTGGTTTAGCACAAGCACCCCAGGTAAAAGAAGGTTCGCAAAACTCTTTAGGCTTACTTGGGGAGATAATGGGTATATCTAAAAAGGTTTAATAAAGAAACACCCAAGGTATAGTAGTAACTAATCAAACCAGTGGCTTTTGAGGCTTTGAAAACTAAGGTAAATGAAGGAGCTTTATAGAAATAGTTGTATGCTCTCCCAAACAAAAGCTTGTTGAAAGTGAAACGGGTGGTGAAGAACTATATAAAAGTGGAAAAAGCAAGTGTGCTACGATATGAGCCTTCTTGTTTCTATAAAGAAAGTCAGTTAGAGAGGACTTACAAGCATGATTGTTTTTTCCTACTAGGGATAATAACCCTAGGAAAAGTTCAAAGAGGCCAACTAGGGAACAACTGACTTAACTTAAAATACACATTACCCCTTTAAATACAATTTTTACACAAGTCTTCATTATCATCGAGAGTAAAGAATTTATTCAATATCCTCCACCCATAAGATCACCATCCAACACTCGCACTTTCAATAAGTATCATTTGTTCCACATTAATAAAAGAAGTGACCCAAAAGAGTGTTTTATCTAACACATAAGTCTTATTCTTAAGTTACTTGAATTTTTTAGGACTTCATAATTAATATCGTCCATGAAAACCTAATAAAAAGTCATCAACTATTCTTTCAAAAATGATTTATTGACATTCCTAATCACCATCAATAATAGATATTTAAGACAATTTTAGAATAAGTCGTATGCCAAACCTAGCTGTCACAACATACACTTCTACCCAACCAAGCTACCAACAGCTCATCAGCTATGTGCATTTTCTCATTCAAGTTGTATTGGCAACTTACGAGCCAAATTAGACTTTGCCACATCAACAAGTCTTAGCACCTATGACAACACCCTCCATTAAGATTTCATAGTCATAGGCTGCAAATAACACTTAAGATAATTTCACTATCCAGATGAGTTTTGGTAGAATGATATATTGAGGGGCTTTCAACTTTAATAGTCACCAAGCCTTTTTAGAGGGCTGTCACATCATCACGATGCTCATGTATATAGCAAGTAATCTTAACGCTTATATGTGCATTATAGGATGGAGGTAGCCTCTGATCTTGTTACTTCACACTAGAATACTCAAGCTCCTTAGAACCCTATGGACATATGAGTGAGAAGCAACTTATAGGGAAACATATGTATAAAATGTCTGCACTCCTCATCGAATACAAAATTATTTCTTGTCAATACGAGTTTTGCATACTTGTATCCATAAAGATTATATTTCCACAAAGATGACATTGAGCAACTATAATGATCTTTACACCAAGCTGGTGGTGTGGTTTAGCACAAGCACCCCAGGTAAAAGAAGGTTCGCAAAACTCTTTAGGCTTACTTGGGGAGATGATGATTCCTCATAGGTATATCTAAAAAGGTTTAATAAGGAAACGCCCAAGGTATAGTAGTAACTAATTAAGCCAGTGGCTTTTGAGTCTTTGAAAACTGAGGTAAATGAAAGAGTTTTATCGAAATAGTTGTATGCTCTCCCAAACAGAAGCTTGTTGAAAGTGAAACGGGCGGTGAAGAACCATATAAAAGTGGAAAAGGCAAGTGTGCTACGATATGAGCCTTTTTGTTTCTACAAAGAAAGTCGGTTAGAGAGGACTTATAAGCATGATCGTTTTCCTACTAGGGATAATAACCCTAGGAAAAGTTTAAAGAGGCCAACTAGGGAACAACTGACTTAACCTAAAATACACATTACCCCTTTAAATACCACTTTTACACAAGTCTTCACTAACATCGAGAGTAAAGAATTTATTCAATATCCTCTACCTATAAGATCACCATCCAACACTCGCACTTTCAATAAGTATCATTTGTTCTACATTAATAAAAGATGTGACCCAAAAGAGTGTTTTATCTTGAATAAATAAATTGAAAAGTTGATAATTAAAACCTGTCTTAATGAATTTGTGAAGAGGGATTCTCATCCTAGGCAAAGCAAGGAAGAGCTCGGTCATTCTATTCATACATTGCCCAAAATCAATAATCTTAGGTGGCACCTAATCAGGGGGTGATTTCAATTACAGGCAATAGAAAACATACGGGCAAACTAGCCCTAAAGTGGAAACCTGTAAAACATAAATGAGAAGCTTTTTCCTCATATCCAGTATTTTGATCACTTAAAATTATATTACAAACAACTTGAATAGCAATGTACTTTTGCTATAAAGGAAGTATCATTTTATGAATAAGTACAGTAAAGTCCACCACTCCATAAGGGATGGGTATGGGGCATTTTGAATGAAATAGCATCACTCTCCAAATAATTAACTTGGTTTTTCTGGTTCAATAACACTACTCTTTAAGGGACGAGTCTAAGGCCCTCCTGGTGTAATAACACCACTTTCCAATAGATTGACTTGGTCTGTCTAGTGCAATAACATTACTCTTCAAGGGATAGGTCTTGGGTCTTTCTAGTGTAATAACACCACTCTTTAATGGATGAACCTGAGGTATTTCTACTACAATAACATTGTTATCCAAGGGATTGACTTAGTGTTTTTAGTGTAATAGCACCAATATCCAAGGGATGGATCCAAGGTGTTCCTAGTGCAATAACACCATTCCCTAGTGTAGTTTTGAACCGATACAATTTTTAAGTGATGCCTAAAGACCTCTCATCAACTCACCAGAGATTGATCTTGGATCCTCCATTCTTAAGTTTAGTCTTAGACATATATACTCTTCAGGTGATGCCTAAAGGTTTTTCACCAATCTGTTAGGGATACTCTCATGGATAACCATGAGTTAAAAGAACATGAATTCTTGAAAATGCATATACATGTAACCTATATTTCCCTTTTGTTTCAAGTAGGAGGTGAGTTCCACTTTTCAAGTATAGGCGTTAGACCCATACATATTTTTTTCATTTTATTAAATATGAGTGTTGGACCTATTTACACTAAACAAGTCTAGTAAAATAATTTATCTCTAAAAAAACATCATGGAAATGAATAAAATACCAAAAATTATAAAAATTAAATATTCATTATAAAATGCAAAACCTTACAGGATCGGGGTTATTTACAAAGCCATGGGGAATTAGGGGGCAAAGACTTAAACATTGAGGTTAGGTTCTTCGGCGATGTATTCTCCATATTGGGCAGTTGTAGCCCTAGTAAGGAAGACATCAACGAAGTTGGGCATGGGGACTGGATGGAAAGCAACACTGAAGTTCATCTCCATTCCTTTTAACAAGTTGAAAAAATACAGGTTAGACATAGTAAGAAAAATCTTGTTCCCCATAATCTCAATCAATGCTGCAGAACCTTCAAACATCTCCTAAAACTTTTTAGGAGAGTTGCTCAAAGCCTTTATCATTGCACAAGAGCTTTGGCTTTTTCTCTAGCTGAAAGAAGTTCAACCCTCATATATCTTTCTAGAATTCCCTCATCTCAACCATCCCTTGCTTTAGAGAGACCATTTCATCATAAGCAAGACGAAGCTCCCTTTCACTAGAGTTTAGTTGAAGGACTTGGCTTCTCATGATATTCTCTAGTGCTGCATAGGCTATCTTGAGCTTCATTAGTTTAGCCTTCACAACAACTTTTTTAGCCCTCAAGCTTTGAAAGTTAGTTTGGTTTGCCCTGTGTTTGGCAATGACCTCTCGTACTTGGCCCCTCTTAACCATCCAGTGCTTTTAAAATAGACGCATATCATGAAATTCTAACAAAGATAAAAAATAGTTTTCTTATATGAAGAGTTATTTGTCTAATAAAGGCTAGATGGTAGTTGTAACTCTCATTCAATGATTCATTTTTGGCAACAACAAAAGTTTCATTCCTTTAAAGTTCTTCAACAAATAAGCACCCTTATTTATTTTAATTTAAGCATTGTTTTATGAATTAATAATATGCATGCTAGGATTTTGATTTTATACATATTGTAAATTTAAATATATTTTTTAGTATGAAAGCTAGAGTTTTATTATTAATTTTATATTAAAAGCATGCTTGTTTTTAGTTATGCTTTTATATATTTACATGTTTTAAACTTGTATAAAGTGTAGGTTCGTACAATTTGTATTTATCTTAACTTTTTACAATTAGTCATGAAATTTCCTAACCAATCACCGC
This sequence comes from Populus alba, assembly GCF_005239225.2. Classification (NCBI taxonomy): domain Eukaryota; kingdom Viridiplantae; phylum Streptophyta; class Magnoliopsida; order Malpighiales; family Salicaceae; genus Populus; species Populus alba. The sequence continues at coordinate 28,606,215 of NC_133284.1, forward strand.
TATCAAATCAAACAATTTAAAGTTATTTCGTTGTTGACAACCACATTGTGTGCAAAGTTTGTCTTTCATTTCTTGTTTCGAGTATTGTACAAAATAATCATGTCGATGCCATCGTACCATGTGTATCATTTGTACAAATCGAACAAACATTTATTTGATGGTTACTTCGTATAGATCCTTCAATCTTCTTGTAAATAGTCTCGTCCCGAGGTCCCAATCAAGTTTTTTTCACTGTTTTTGAAAAGAAATTTACTTGGGCAAGAGAAAAAACAGTTTTGGAACATAGGAACGATGAACATGGAAAAGCAAACTAAATATTCTTGCCATTGATCAAGTGCTATAAACTACTACAATACACTTCTCAGAATGTATAACATCATCATACATTACTGTAGTACCCTAGACAGCGGGCTAACCATCTTTTGTGCAGCCGCCTCAGCCTCAGTCTCCTTCCCCTGTTGTTACCACAACTTCAAAGTTGAGAAAACACACGCCAATCTGAAAGTCAAAAAAAGTCCCCCAAATATCACAATCCCTTTTGGAGTCCCTAATTATAACCCCGCTTTTACTTTAACATCCCCCAACAAACATCCCCATGTCAAAAAAGAGGCCCGCCAAAAAAAAACTTCAACTTTTTTAGTTTTTTTTTGGTTAAATCAGTATAAAAGGAATTAGACCCTGAAATTCTTGCCGGTAAAAGTTTGACCAAACTGCCAGTGGGCTGGGACAATGTTCCATGAAGTGGAGGAGCGTCGGTCACTGGCCCTGACCCTGAAGGAGAGTGTCTGGCCAACCAGAACAGCGTTTGACTGCCAGTTCTGCCCCCAGTTACGGCTCATGCTCATCCAACCAGTCTTTGAACCCTTCACGCTCACCTGCACTATATCCCCTGCACCCGCCACGTTGCTGATCAATACCAAGTTGAAGTAACGGAATCCGTTTATTGTGAACCTTATGCCTCCCCTCTTGCGGCATGGCACTCTGCATAGTAGTTCACTGCCGTTAGGACACTTCCGTAATTGCGACAATAAATCAAATTTACAAAAAGGGCAGTCAAGGAAAACCTATGCATTAAAAAAAAAAAAAAAAAAAACATAAACATGGAAGTCTAGGATTTTTGGGAAGTGTGATTTTTGGGTTTCGGTGTTTGACGAAATGTTTTGATTTTCACACTAAAATACTAAGAAAAAGTGCTGCAATAAGATGTGGCTATCCACCTTTCTGCAGAAGGGGTGGCGTAGAAACGAATAGGGCAAGGGTGCATTGGTATTTTTAGTACTAAAGCGGGGCTATAAGAGTAAAAACAAATAACCGAAGGTGACCATAAACGGTCCCGCGGCTAAAATAAGTAAAGGACACACAAGAGAAAGTTGTTGAGGTCCAACTAACCCACCGACGTCACTTAATTACATCAGCCCGTTCATAAACTGTTTGGTGACTTCAGTTAAAACACATTTATGGATCACAACAAGAATTCAAAGGTAGAAAATTGGTTGCCAAAAGCGATAATGACCCGCCAAAAATAGGTTTTTTTCGCAGTTACCGTGGATGTTCTTCTGCCAACCTCTCGAGTGTATTTTCATGGCTTCAGAGAGCTATTGTTTTGGGGCAAGAAAGGCCAAATTACATTTCAAACCTATCTCTTCTTGGTACGACAGCTTTTCCTGCTAGCTAGCTAGCACGCACTAATTTCTAACTCTTGACCTTCTGTTGTAGCTTGGAAGAGAAATTGCAACTAAACTAGATGGTAAAACTAGCACATATTCACTGAGGAATGAATCCAGATTTTAGTGTTTATCAAAATCTAAAACCTAAAATCGATGTCGTGTAAAAGTTAGAGAAAATAAAGATGTACTTGTATTTTCCTTGTGCTAACTAAAACAGTTGAAGTCCAGAGGCATATAAACAGGGAGTTAAAAAGGCACTGACCGGCGGTAGGCAACAGGGACGATACCGGCACGATACTCGGCGATCTTAAGGAACATGGGCATGGCAAGATCAAAGTGGGGGCGAGGAGGGTTGCACCAGCCTCCATTGTCACTAGGAAGTGCATAATTTGGAGGGCAAAAGTTGGTTGCAGTGATGAAAATAGACGGGCTGCCTGAGTGGCACCATCTCGGGTCACTTGCACATTTTATCTCGAAGCAAGAACCGCAACTTAACCCGTTGTTGAACAGTGCTGTGCTTAGGGCTGCAGTGCTCACTCCATACCCTTGGCTGTACAGATTTCCATATCCACAAGCTCCTCCTGTAAGCACATCCACATTAATTAGTCTAATTACATAGATTAACGGCTAAGACCGTGCGTCGACTTAGGTAGCTTCATTTTTCAGGCCAATGTCGCACACTATGACACAAGTCTAAAATAAACAAACCACTAAAAGCTTAATTAAGATTAGACCTAGCTGGATTGATCAGGTTTATTTAATGTGAGCAGTAAGTAAGATAAAGGCACACACCCATTGTGCCAGAGGCATCAGCACCGCCATAGAAGGTTGCATGAGCATTTTCCCAAGCACCCCCAGAGTAAACACCAGGAATTCTAGCTTCAGCCATCCACAACGATGACACTATTATTAGTAAACTAGTGGCAATGCAAATTAAGCTGCTCATTGCCATTTTCTCTCCTCAATACTAAGCAACACCCTTCAACTTGAGTCAGCGAGAGAGAGAGAGGAGAGAGAGAGAGTGACTTAATGGGGATGTGAAGGGCTCAGAGCATGGGAGCTGACTACTTAAAGAGGAGGCGAGGTAGGCTAGAAGGGCACAATTTGGAATTTTCAAACAAAACCATCATTGAACACATTCTACTTCTTCATGTGTGAACAAAAATGAGGAAAAAATTAACTCCATCTCCCACTTTCTTTATGGCACGTATTTAATAAATTATGTTAATTCCCAAACCTTATACGGATATGTGTGGGGTCTTCCTTAAATTTAGACGCGCATCTCCAAATTGATTGGAGATTATGGTAGTGTTTGATTGTGTTGGTGTTTGTTTGTTTGTATGGTTATAATGTGTTTTTTTTTAAAAAAAATTAATTAATTATTTTTATATTTTAATATGTTAATTTTAAAAATAAAAAAATTATTTTAATATATTTCTAAATAAAAAATATTTTTTTTATAAAAAAAAAAAGGTGTTTCTTGCTTTTAGCATTAGGAATCTTCACAATAGTCCTTCTATTTTGCCTGATAAGACATAAATGTCCTTGATGGCCATTGTATCTCATGCTGAGTTACAGTGACATCACTGGAGGAACCAAGAGGATAATACGTGGAAAAAACAGTCAAATTATAGACTGCATAATATAAAAGTAAAAGTAAAAGTAAAGCAAACAGTGAGGTGCGTAAGAAGAGAGAAGGGGCAATATCAACAGGGGAGTGGCCTTGCTGTCAAGCAGAATTGAGGCGTGATCAGCGGTTGTGATTTGTCACAGTAGACCCATAAAAAGATTTGATGGGGTCGGAGATTCATCCAAGCTAAAAAAAACCCAATTATAAATTAAAAAAAGAAAAGAAAAAAAGAAAGCTAAAACCCAGCTAGAAGACGACACTGAACATCAGTGACAGGCAAAGCATCCAACGTGGGAAATGGGACCCACTTAATCCCCGTGATCACCGGTCCATCTTTAGCTGTATAAGCGGGCCGTACGGAAGCACCTTCTCGAGACACACGCGCACACAGACAATCACTACTCTCCACGCCTGCTCTTTTTGAAGTTTCTCTTATTTTTAATACGTTTACATTTCCCTGGTGTCTGGTGACCCGTTGAATTTGGTACTGCAGCAGCAGTATTTTTTAAAATATTCTAGTCTGTGAATATTTTAAAATATTACTTTATTTCTTGAAATTTACTTTAAAATTAAAACAATTCAAAATTAAAAAAGAAAACATGAGACACCGCGTAAACAAAAACACATCAATGCATGCATGTTCTGGCTTAAGTCGTGTCATTTCATTATCTTTTTAAACTTATTTTACGTGCCCAGTGAGCTGCCTTTGATAATTAGTTGTCGGAGACGGAAGTAATGTTTGATTATTTGAAATTTGGTCGGAAAGGAAGATGGAAATTAGGTATAATTAAAGTTGACATCGACCAACTAGGAATAACAATCTAGTATTGTATTTTGTTTTCTTACTTCTCATTAAATTAACAATAATTTATACAAACATTGCATTTGGGTAATCGGACATTCTTTTCTTTATAATTGTCTCCTCTCTTCTCTCCTCAGTGACTGTAACCCTAAATGAGTCTCTCTTCTTTCTTTCTTTTTTTTTTTTTCTTTTTTTATCCGAGTGGGAGCCAGTTGATTTACCACGTGGCACGTCTTGGAGAATTTCAATTTAGTTTGGGTAACTTTAGTCCTCTAAAACTCTCTTTTTTCCATAGTTTAGTTAAAGGTAATTTTCAATTGGATCATGGTTCTTTTTATACGTTTTATTATCATCTTAGCTCACTATGCATCAAACTTGTTAGCATTGAGAATGAGAATGAGAATGCAAAGGAACCTAGAGTGGGTGGTGGTTCAACTATCGTGCCGTGTGATGATTGATGAGTAAAGTTCGGTTTACTCCCTTAACTCAATTGTTTTCATTATAATGTAACTAAAAATTTGATGATACTAAACGATGGATAAGCCTTTTTTTTTTCTTTTCCTTTTACTTAGGTTCTCTTTTCTAATAGAGTAATAAAAATTAAGATAATAACCTAGCATCTTTAGATTTAGTCAAAGATATTTTACTTTAATAAGTTAGAGATGTTTCATCTTAATGAGTCAGAGATATTTTGCTTATATTTTATCCTCTTCTCTCATATAAAGAGACTTATAGATTATAAATACAAAGGGATCCTTCAAAGAAAAGGAAGAATCTCGATTATCTATGACATATTTACTATCAAAGTTTCTCTCTAAAATATGATTGTATTTTCTCTCAATAAGATACTTACTTAAGCATCGAAGAGTCTTTAAATTTACCAAAGAATACTTCTAACAGGTATCAGACACCACCCAACCACCAAACTTCTTGGCTAGGGAGAATAGGTCAGACTACCAGAATCAAGAGATTAATCGACTATCCAAGATATAAACATTGTCCCCAAGCTACTTGGATTTTTCAGGAGCATATCAATTGGCACCGTCTATGGCAACTGATAAAAAAATTAGTGTGTGTTCTTTTAAAAGCAAGGTTATTGACGTCTTTAATCACCATCAAAGGTAAATTATCTAAGCACAATCACAACGAGACATATTACAAACTTTTCTGTAATTGTTGGCACACTTGCTCCGTCTATGTGTCAACAATTCTTAACAATTAACTACAAATATATCCGAACTAATAAGGGGACACTTATAAAAAAAATATCTTCTTAATTCGGATATTTTTAAGAAAACATCATCTCAAGAGCCTCTATAAATAGAGCTGGAACATGGGTTTCCATTAGGGTAAAGACCTTTCTCTTAAAAAAACAACAACACCTATAATCACTATGAGGGGAGTTAGATGTTTTTTCCCTAGCTAGGGGAGGATCACTGCCCCAAACTTTTGTTGGGATTATAGCCCCTACCATTATCTCATCAAAAACAGAACCCTCAAAAGCAAAGAGTTCATCGATAATGATAGGGGAGTCCCTCATCACCCCTTCACCTTTGTCTCCACCAACTATGAAAGATAAGGGCCCTTGAGGTAAACTCTATTTTATAGGCCTTGCTGAAGTTTCTCCTTCTCCTTCAGCTATTAGCCCTGCAAAAACAAAAAGAAAGAAGTTCAGAAACAAATACAAAAAAGAGAGAAAAAAGAGTAGGGAAGCAACATACTTTGGAAGACAACTAGGTAATATCCTTTGGCCATCATATAGACTTCATATTCAATTGAAGTTGAGGTTAGCACAACATAATTTTTCTCCTCATTCGAGCTTAGATGAGGCTTATTGTTTACTTCACAGAGAGGGATCTTTAATAATAAGAATAACCCCAGATTAGTTGCATCCCCTTTCTGGGATTGAGTGTCCCATTAAATCTTACAACCAACCATCTTCCCCTCCACTTCTTGACATGAGTTGGCTTCCCAAACAAAGTGTTCTTCATAACAATGTTGTTTCTATTGGTAAAGGTAAAAAAAAAAAAAAAAAAAAACAACAACGCATGTCATTACCACTATTGGTGATAACAACTAATTGGTAGCAGTTTTTGAAGACATTAATTGTAAGTTCGAGCCTGACGATCCTACAAAAAATTTTAAAAGAGAATGGAATTGTCCATCCATTAAGATGCAGTTAGCTTAGATCTAGCTACTAGTAGCTAAATACTTCCCTCGTGAACCCTTAAAGAGGGAAGGAATACCCGATTATATACATACAAATAGCAACAATAATTTCAAAATAACTCTAGGCAGAGCTTAGGGTTTGCTTGTTGATACGTTCAACAGGGTCAGACATTTAAGCCACGTACTCTTTCAATTGGTGGTGAGCCACATATTCTACATCCTTAGCACTTATACTGCTAGGGACGTCATTCTTAAGAGTCTGGGGAAACCTCCTTCTCTCCTGAGTATCTCTAAAAAGAGCAGGAGAAGGACACCTACAAGACCCTCTCTCCTAGGTATCTTTAACATGGACAAGAGAATGACTAATGCAAGAAGATTTTCTCACCTCCCTATCACATGGTGATGCCAATATAACACCTCTTCTTGTCTTGGGACATAATCTAATATACCGTTGTCCCTTGCTATTTCTTTTAGACTTTAGTTGAAACTTGAACTTCTTATCGGGAACATGAACACCTCTTTTTTAGAAACAGATCTGATGCTTCTAAGGTATATTTGTTCTGTTTAAAAGAAAGACAAGAAGAAAGGTTATGACAAAAGGAAATATCTGAAGTGGGTATTTCTCCTCTTGGTTTAGAACATAAATGATTTGGGGTCTTATCGCAGGAGTAGATTTTCAAAAATCACAGAAAGTGAAAACAAAACAAAAGTCAAAAGGCAAGAATGACCAAGATTTAAAAAAAAATCTTTTCATTCCCACCATCAAATGACAAACCTTTCATGTCATCACATATCTTAAAAAATCAACTCAATTACTGCATTGAAAGCCAACCATTGTTTTGTTTTTCAATGGACACCTCCTCTCGATAAAGGCAAGCCACCTAAGCGTGAGAATCCTAATAGTCTTATATGGAACACGCAAAATCTTAAAGAGAAGGTAAAAAGGCTTTCATCTGCTACTAACTAAGACTTTCAAAATTATTGCGAACAACACAAAGATTTTAGGTGTTGCTAATAGATCAATATTTTTTTTTCTTTTATTCAGACCCTCTTTTCTAAAATAGTAACTAAAGACAAGGTAATAACCTCAACCAACAATAATCTTGTACATATATGGGTCTAAAAAGATGTTAAACTCATCAATTTCGAGGCCAGCCAAGCATTGAGCTCGAATATACATGGGTCTGACAAGATGCCAGACCTACCATCTATAGGCTTAGCCAAGCGCTGAGACTGAACATATGAGGGTCTGGTGAGGTGTCAGCCACACCATCTATATGCTTAGCCAGACACTAAGCCCATACTATTTTTAGCCCCAAAGAACCTTAGGCTCCATATTTTATTTTAATGAGTCAAAGATATTTTATCCTGATGAATCAAAGATATCTTATCCCGATGATAATCTTGAATTTCTATGGTATATTTATTCTCAGAGTCTCTAAAAAATATGGTTGTATTTTCTTAAAAAAAAAATTACTTAAGCATCAGAGAGTCATTAAATTCATCAAATGAGACCTTTTGTAGATATCAGGCACCAAGCATTAGCCTCCTTAGCTTGAGAGAATGGATTAGACTAGGGGTAGCAAAACAACCAACAAACTGATTAAACCGAAAAAAATAACCATAAAAACTGAATCATGAAAAAAAACCAATTTGAATATTTAAAAAAATATTCATTTCAGTTCCATTTTTGGTTTCAGAAGCCTGAAACCAAAAAACCTCAACCAAACCGAACCGTTTTAGTTAAAAATAAAACCAAATCGAATAAAAAAATTAAACCAAACCAAAACTGAAACCCATCAGAAAGTCCAAAAAACCCAAAAACAATATAGTTTTTGGTTTTTAATATAAAATAATTGAATCGAACCGAACCAAAACCGGTTGATTGGGTTTTAGTTTTTTATATAAATAACCAAATTGAATAGAACCGAAACCGGTTGGTTAGAACCAATTTTGTTTTTATTTTTTGTATGTTACACAATTTTAGTTTGGTTGTTTTTATAGGTAAGAATTAGACCGAACTAAAAATAATCATCCCTAGATTAGACTGTCAAAATCAAAAAATTAACCAATAATCCAATACATAAGAATTGTCCCAAACTACTTTGATGTAGTAGGAGCACATTGCTAAAATAAAAAAATTGATATAAACTAATGCTTTTTTGGGGAGAATTTTGAAAGGGAAAGGTTCACGAGTGCGTGTCACGTGCTTTTTGATGGATTTAATACAAAAATGCCTAACATAGTTCCTATATTATCTTGCATAAAAGTTTCAAGAGGTGTGTAAACCAAATAGCCTATTTTCAATAAATAAAAATTCAAAACAAACAAAATCTTAAGTTTTGTTTTAAGAAATTTAAAGAAAAAAAATTCATATGAAATTGTCTCTTTAGAAATCAGTGAAAAGATTGTCTGTTTTTATTCATATTTTACAAAATATAAACTCGATCCATTCTATTTTTTTAGCCAAGCAAGTTGGATATATCAAGTTGAGCTAAAACTTTTATGGATATAAAAAATATCCATGGGTTGAGCTTGAGCATATTAATTTCATTATTTTTTTATGATTCTAAAAAAAAATATCAAGTTGCAAAAGAGAATCCATTATAGAGGTAAGAAATAAAAAAAAAATGATAAGTAATTAAAAACATGAAGTTTGAAGAAGATAATTGAAGGGAAAGAGATTAAGAGAAAAGAGGTGACCATAAAAGGAAAAAAAATTAGAGAAAGAAAAATACTATTTATACCAAAGACTGGGATTACTTACATTGGGTTATACGGGTTGGGTCAGGTTGAAGAGGTTTTAAAAATTCCAGCCCGTACCTGACCTATGATACTCATTTATTTTACCTTTTTACCTGCTATCATTTGTAGTATCCACATTATTCAACTTAATGGGTCATGTCAGGTCATATAATACAAATAGTAAAGATGAGTTGATTTTTCTAAACGCCCCTATTGTTAAAGGTAAGAAGCTTTCTTAAGTTCATCTTTAATATGACTTTTCTAACACTTAGTACCTTGAAGGTTGATGACTATTTCATGTATAAGTTTTCTCCATCAACTTCTTTGCAAGTGAAACATTCTTTTCTTGGTGTAAACATGTATTATTGCACCAATATCAACCCATTGCTGCTCAAAATTTTTAATCAAGTTAACTTTGGAAACAATAAACATGCTTATTTCCAAAACTTCATCAGCGAGGTAATCAAACTTGTTGATATTGGCTTCAAACATTCATTCATTTTCTTGGGTTACTTTGTTGAGCCTTATTTTGTTCAATGTGATTAGTTTAACTATCATTATTTCACTTACAAACTGTAACATATACAAAAATAGTGTCGTGTGAATAATGCTTTCACTAAATAAGTTTCTAAGAAAGATTGGAGGGGTCATAAATGATCCCGTTTAAAACTCAATCTCTTTAAACATAACTTACTAAATCGTATATATTCATAACACTGACTTTTCATATATGTGAACAATAACTTATATGTGAACAAAACCAACAAGATAGCTATGATGCAATTCCTGGAGATTTCGAAATTTATCGACTATACACCTTTTCATAACGACAACTTCAACATTGAACTTTTTGTCCAAGGTATCTTTGCACTCTTAATTGAACGATATATATGATATTGAGTATTATTTAATTTATTCAGGATGTAATTTTTATGGATGAAATCATCATGATTCCATACGTCCAAAGCTATTATAATAACAAGATCAAAATCATCATTTGACTTTAGCACTTTTTTCCTATAAGAACTTAACCATGTTCGAGGTGGACACATACATCAATATTTTTTGATGTCACCGTTTAAAGTCTAGTCCATTAAAATTTTCAGGTTTCTCATTATGCACCATAAAAGGTGATAGTACAACCCTCAATACTGAAGTAGTACTTGTCAAAATAATATTGGTCGGAAAAATCAACTCTTAGGTTAAAAACAATGGTTAATAATATTTATAAATAAATATTCCAGCTCCAAAATAAGCAAGTAATATAATAAATAAAACTTGTAATAAAGCAACTTGATAAATAAATAAATAAAAATTAAATTATGAAAGATAAAAAAGAAATATTTTTGTTTATTTTATTTCAAATTAAACATGCATTATGTAAAAACTATATGCTTAAACAAGAAAGAAAAAAAGCATGATTATACCAACATCTTTGCCAAAACATGTATATACTAAACAAAGATATAAACATGGTCTATAAAAGCCTAGTTCATAAAAATATATATATCATGCAACAACTCAAACAAATTCAAATAAATTACATGAATTACAATTTTATAAGATAAACAATAATTTTAAAACAAAGATATATAACAACCTTATAAAATTAAAGAGAAAAAAACATAAAGCTTGTAAACAAACCATAAGGTTATAGATTAAAAACATGTTTGGTATTGTGGTAGTGGTTGCTTTTCAAAATATTTTTCGCTTGGAAATATATTGAAATAATATTTTATTAAAAAATAATTTATTTTTAAAATAAACAAATCAAAATTATTTGAAAACACCAAAAAACTAATAATTTGAAGTAAAGAAAAAATATATATTTTTAAAAGCGTTTTTGAAACACAAAAATAAACAAGGTCTAAAACATATAGTATTGATAGAAATCTATATGTTATAATATCACGAATTAAAAGGTAGTTCAATTATATCTTAAATCTTAAAGATGCTAAAATCCTCTTTAACAATAATCTATACAATCTATATTATTTTTCTTCGCATGATAAACTAAACAAAGTCTGATATGTTTACATAAAACAACAACAACAACAATAAAGCCTTATTAATGTATTCAAAATATGTTGTATTATATTAGATTAATGAGAAAAGATGTTTAATTTATTATATTAAGAGCATACAAAACATAAAAAAAATATATATTCAAGGAAAGCCTAGGGTATATATATGTCTAAATATATAAATATGCAAAAATATTTTGAAAGTTAAAAACTCTTTCTTCACCCCTTTTTCTAATAAATTTTGAAAATTAAAAGGTTGAAGAACTAATTCATATCATTATCAATATTTAATTAGTCATTATAAATCAAGAATTAAATATAAAAAATTCAAAAAAAAAATTAATTAATTTTTCATTCGTTTATAATTTATTTAAATCATATTAATTAAACAAATTTCCAATAAATTAATACAGTCTTTGACGCTTCCAATAAGATTAGCTATCATTTTTATCATGCATCGTAGCAAAATCTAAAACCAAAAGAGGCATGCAATTCGATTTTAAACCTATCACAGGGTCATAATTAAGATCAGCACTCGTACATTTTGATAATTGTTAAATTTTGTTTGTTCATTGTATGAACATGGAGTGCCAAAGTCGTACATATACAAGAGTGACAATAGCAATTTTTATAATAATTAATTTCCAGCTTCAATTAATGTGCATTATACTTTAGTGGTTGACAATTTCTTGCCTGTTTATATGGCTTAACCAAACTTGATCGAGCTAGCCTTTTGTCTTATACTTTATGTCGGGCAATGCTGCTATGAAAATATCCTTTGATTTAACAATAAAAGTATTTGATTTGTTGCTAAGGTGGTTTATATATGATCTTGTCTTATATTATTAGATTACATGAAATCTAAAAGAGAGTCTCTTTGGAATTTTGTTATTTGGTTGTTTATATATTAGGTAGATGCATATCGTGCTTTCAAGTGCCCTTATCATTGTTTTTTTCTTTTTGGGTTATTTGCAATATCTAACTGAGTAATTTGTTTGTTTGTTTTTCAATTTTTTAACTTTCTTGATTCCTTATGTCTTTGTAATTATAGATATTTTTTTTAAATTTTTTTTTTTAATAGTGATCATTTTCGATTTTGTTTTGTTTTTATTAAAAAAATAACCAAACTAAAATTATTATTTAAAAAAACAAAATATGTTTTAAACTAGTTTGACTAGGATTTTTTCCAGTTTTTTTTTGTTTGGGTTCAGTTCGGTTCAGGTTTTTTTAAAATTTTAATCAATTTTTTTACGGTTCAGATTTTTTCGGTTATTTTTTTTTTTAGTTTTCTCGGTTTAATTGGTTTTTTAATTTTTTTTTTCTCACCCCCACCCCTCTTAAGTTATTAAAATATGGGTGCTATGTTAGCAAAATTCAAACCATTTGCTTTGGATTTCAGTAATTTAGAATATTTCGTTCTTGTAAGTTAGAGGATGGCAGCAATTGTTTTATAGAAAGAAAATTGGTGGTTTTATTGCTATAAAGAATTTAAATTATTAATTTCAAAATCAATAATTGAGGTTTTATTAATATGATATATCATGAAGTTTAAACTGTCTAATTTGTCTATTTGAGAGCTTTATTAAACTAAGTAACTAATTTATAATGAAATCCAATAAAAAATAGATTATGGAATGGGAAAAAGATCTAGGTCGTTATTATTGTGGTTCAAATTATTAAGTTTGATAAATATTGAGGAGAATGTTGCTATCATGTAATTAGATAAAAATATATAAATACATTTCTTTGATGACGATCTCTCTTATACGTGATTAAGGGTGCAACATTGATTTGTACCTAAATGTTTGAATTCCAGTCCTTAGCTTAATGTCTGCGAAGAATAATGAGACCACATGGGTCTGTCGTCGGAAACCTTTGAGTCGTCCAAGATTGTTTGCTCTAATAAAGTGAAATGCGTGGCTTGAAGGGCGTGCTTCCTTCCTGGGTAGCTAGGCAGCGACCATTAATTAATTTGGTAATGGTGTTATTGGTGGCACTTACCTGCCCCCCTCCATCAGCTGACTTTGCTTCTCAGTTTCTTCGAGAGGACTTTGAATGTGCATAGTTTTGTAAGCCCCTTTTCCACACACGAGACTCAGATCTGAGTATTGCGAGGTTTGGTCGTGTATGAAGCCACCAGTTTAGGCGTGATTATTGACTCCTGGCTTTAAGATCCTCGCTTTTTCTACGTAGAATTGTAGACTTTAAAGATAAGGAATATGTGCAGCATCATAGTCTATCAATCGACATGCATGTTTTTAATTTAGTTGGCAGCGATGAGACTAAGTGCGTATAATGATAAAGGGGTTGAGATCTCTTGAATTTAAGTTAAAAACATGTATTTTTTATAAAAATCTGAAACAATTAAATTTTACTTGTTTATGAACTCATAAAATATATTTTTTAGGAGGTGGTTTCTTGTATTGAAAAAAAAAAAAAAAAAAACTTGAGGCTAAGTGCCCTAGCTAGATAGCCTAGCTTAGTACGTGTGCATTTGTATACGTACAGAGGCAGGCACCATGAGATGTAACCCAGTTCCTTACAGGAAAGGCTGATTCGACTTCTCTGAAAGGATGGCATCATTAGCTGTGTCAAATATGGAAAGAGAGGACGAGGCTGGGTTAGGAGACCTGGACGCAGCAAGATTACTGCATGTGGGTGAGAAGAAAGATAGCATAGCCGTAAGCATGTGGGCAGAGAAGACTTGGCAATGACGACAAACAAAAGTAACCCCACAATCTTCAGCTATGCATATGCATGGTCCTTCAATCCCATGTGATCTTCTAAATATTGTACTCGTATGTTGTATAGATACTTGAACATATCAAATGAGAAGGGCTATGGACCATCGGCCATGTTACCATCCCATCAGAATGTGACCTCTTTTTGTTTTTCTTAAAAAAAAATCCTTCATTTTGGATAATATTGGATGGTGGAAATCTTTTCTAGAGTGTAAAGATCTACTGTTTTTATTTATTTTTTCATGCTTTTATAAAAATACACGAGTATTTGGATGATACAAAAGGATGTGAATCCAAGTAGAAAGATTGAGAGAATCCCACTTTGATGCATTTGTGAACTGTGAAGCAAAATAATGCAGTTGTTAGCTGTTGGGTCTCGAGAGCCAACATGACTAGCTGATTTTTCTGGACCAAAGTCTTACACACCAGAATAAATGGATAGGGACATGGATCCTTCCATTACAAACACGGTTTGACTAAAAAGGTAGACAAAGAGTGTCAGAAATGTTGTAGATAAGAACTGATTCTTCAAAAACGAGACATGAAATCTATCATGGAAAATATAAATTATTTATGACTGCTGTATTGTGTTCTGCGTTCTCTGGTCAAAAACAACATGGCATGGCCCATGGGATTACGAGATATATAATCTGCAGGCTCAAATCCAAAGCTTTGGTAGATTTCAAGAGCAGTATAGTTTTTTTTTTTCTTACTGGTCAATAATTAATGTGGCGTAGACAGTTCGAGGCCACGGAAAACAATGGTGGTCAAATTTCAAATGATAAATCATTTCCTTCGACCCTAGGGGATTTGAGATTTGGTGAGACACTTAGGGTTTTATTTTTTCTTCGGGAGATCGTAAAAGGGTCCACACGGGAGATAAAATGATTGATGGAAGACTATTATAAGAGCACAGGCTACTCTACTCAGCTGCTGAGCTGCTCTTCACAATCAGGCAGGCTATAAATCTGGAAACCATTCACGCTACACAATGGCTGGAAGATTCCATTTTTTATTGTGTATTGATTTCGATCAGAAAATAATTGATAAGTATCTGGAGACAGAGGTCATGTATGTACACAGTTGATTATTTCTCAAAACCCAGAATATTTATGGAATAGAATATTGTTTAGATTGTGGGTAGTGATTGATAAGGTTGTTTAGGTAATTAGTTATTTTCTTCTTAGCTCAAAAAATATTAAATTAATGGTAAAACTCTAAGTAATTGTGAAAATAAATAACTTAAAGTCAATAACTTTATTGGATAGACAATAAATAATTTTTTAAAATCTCAAATTTTAAAAACAAATAATGTTTATTCTTTTATATATATAAGCTTGTAAGAAATAAAAAAAAGGTTTTGAACTCTTTATCTCAATAGTTTAGTGGGTATTATATCATTTGAACATTATCTTTTTTAATATTACATGATATACAATTTTGAATTTGATTGGTTGTTACTGAAGTTGATACCTCAACAATTTCATATTATTTGGGTTCAATTAATAGAAAACCAAATATATTAATTCTAATATCTTAATTATAATATCTAAGCATATCTTTTTTTAATTAGGTTCAGATAATTGTCGAAATCAAATGTTCCGGATGGAGCACATCACCGCCGCCCCTGCCTTGTAATGGACTTAAAGTCAATAACTTTATTGGATAGATAATAAATAATTTAAAAATATCTTAAATTTTAAAAACAAATGATGTTTGTTTTTATATTTTATGATGATTAATACTCTGAAATATATATATAAATTTCCAAGAAATATAAAGTTTTGAATCCCTTATCTCAATAATTTAGTAGATATTTATATTTTTTGAACCTTGTTCTTTTCAATAATCAATAATAAATGATATATCATCTTGAATTTGATTGGTTGTTAGTAAAGTCTGATATCTCAAAAATTTCATATTATTTGGGTTTAATTAATAGCTAAACCAAATATATTAATTTTGATATCTTAATTATGATAACTTATCATATCTTTGTTTAATTTAGATTTAGATGATTGTTCCTTATGTGTTTTAAAAGCACTTTTAAAAATTTTTAAAATTTTTTATTTACTTTAAATTAATATATTTTTAATGTTTTCAAATCATTTTAATGTATTGATATTAAAAATATTTTTAAAAAAAATAAAAAAAAATCATTAACATATATTTTAATACAAAAAATACAATCACAATTTAAAAACAACCAAATCGCCACCCCTGCGCGCCTTGTAATGGACTTTCTCAAATCTTGAGCATTTTGCATGTCAGTCTTTTTCCTGGCTACCGTGAAGATTAAAGAGTTGAAAATTAGAACCCAAACCAATAATTGCAAATAGAAACAATAATGCTCACTGCAAGCAAGTGTACTCGCATCAGCTTGCATGCCATGATGATCAAGAAAGAACCTTTGCCCAACATAATATGCCCTAAGTCTTTATCATGTTGTTAGTTGATTTCCTGGGACCAACCAAATCATGCTTTCTAATTCAATGAAACTTTGCGTGCTGGGAAAAAACCTGGTTTCAGCTTTACTCAATCTCCATGTTGAAAAAGTTTTACGTTTGTGAAGCAGGCGGGAAATGCCATTATGTCTCAACTTTATTTGTTCCCTTCTAGTTCACTAGCCTCAAGTTTTACGGGAGATGGTCTCTACGTTTCTAAAAAAATGCTTTTTAAAAAAATTTAAATTTTTTTATTTTTTTATTAACTTCAAATTAATATATTTTTAGTGTTTTTAAATCATTTTGATGTGCTGATGTTAAAAATAATTTTTAAAAAATCAAAAAATATTATTGGTATACATTTTGACACGAAAAGCTATTTAAAAAGCAACCGTAATCACACTGGCAAACAAGTATTAACCTATTCTTTTCTGAAGCCCCCATGGAGCTTTTTTTTTTTTTTTTAGCACATATGTTGCTTGTATTTAAAACTAAAATATTAAAAAAGATTAATTGTAAATTTTTTAACTTTGTAAATTATAATTATCAAATATAATGATACATTTAATAACATATTATTTCCTAACAAATACATATATACATTTTACATAAAGTATTTATGTTATTACTAGAAAAAAGTTGAAGATGTGATTTTTAATTTAATATAGAAGATGGATATATTAAAGTAAAGAGAAAAATTAAATTTCCTGTCATCTAAAATTCTAAGAGGATAAGATTTTCAACTTTGAGAGTAATCGAGTGACCTAGCTAGAGCATACAAAATCTTAACGCACTTGGAGATTTTTTTTTGAGTTGCCAAGCGGGAAAGTGCTTGACTTTTGATTAATTGCTTTTCCTCAGAATAATCTCCAGTGTAATTTTACCCCTTTATTCCATAAAACACTATTTTCCTTTAGTAGCTTTACAATTAATGTTATTCAATCTGATCAACTCGGAAACCTTTTAGATTTAATTTTAGTTGAGTTTTATATTAAAAATAAATCAGAGTTGACGAAATCAAAACCAATCAACTTGAAAAATTAGCCCAGATAAAGTTGATTTAAAAAAAAAAAGATTTGAGAATAACATTCATTATGGCTTTATCAATCAATTTAAATTAAAAGAAAAAAGAAAAAGGAACAAGACAACAGCAACCGACATAACTACCTATCATGATGTTCGAAAGAGCAAGATCTTCCGAGCCCAACAAGAAAATGGGGGTGAAAGGATTCACGGCAGAGGGGAGGTGGTGCTGTAAAAAGCAATCGATTGCCATTAATGAGAGAGCCACCAACCACATGCATGCAAAAGACAATATATTATGGTCTGTCCAACCCTCCATCATTTGCATCGTCGTTCACATGCCCTCTTCATTAGGAAAACTTTATGATTTACGAATAATAATTTATTACTCCACCCACCCACTGAATTATAGCCCTACCCACATTTTTATTGACCTTTTCTCTGGCCTTCAAGTGCAAAGCAATAAAATCCCAATAGCCTTCTTATTTATTGCCATCCCTTTCCCTGTAGCCTGTTCTTGAATCCGTACATGAAAAGATGCAAGAAATCGCCTTTCCAGACAGAATAAAAACTATTCATTGGCCTCATTTGTGATTGTTTGAGGATTGGTGGCCAAGACAGGACTTAATTTGGTATTTCATGGATTTCCCATCGCAAAAGACACAACCACAATGCTCTTGTCAACGACAAACAACCAGCCCTCGGAGCCAGATTTGAAAACCAAAAAAAAAAGAGCTATGATTTGCTCCCTCGTCTTCATCCATCTTTTCCAAATTCCAGTTTGAACTTAGCAAAGAAAAGCCTAGCGGCTCCAATGGTATGTTCAAAAATGTAAATAAAAAGCTCCGATGGTCATTGAGTATTTCAAACCCTGTTCCCATTCATGGCGCTGAATTTGATTCCAAGCAAAATGAGATGCTGGGGCCTAAGGGAAAACGAAAGAATAATGGAAAATGAGCATAGGACATTTGATGCTTTTAGATGAAGAGTGAAGAGCAAGCAAATAGTCCTTGAAAGGATGCATAATGTGCCAGCTATATTACGAGAATCATCCCCGGTGATGATGTATCGGACACCAATTTGGAGCAACTTTAGCTTCCGATGGAAATGTTTTGCAGGTGTAATTCCCCAATTTGTTAAAACGCTTTGAATTTTTGATTGAAAAACATAAACAAGATATAAAGTTCTCTTTTCTTTTTTTACAAAGAAATTTTTTTCTCTTTTCAGATTTAGGAGCGACCAAATTATAGTCTTTGTTATTTTGATTTTTTTTAATTGATAAAATTAAACCCTTTTTAGCAACACTGAGCATTAAAATGAATATCATAAACACATCACAGCAACCAAAGCACAACACATTATAAGGTTAATTGTACTGTAACTATAATTTGTGATGCTTCCAGCAACTAATGTTTACATGTTTACTGAAGGATGTCATACAATTTTATTTGCAGTTTGCCCTCGAGCAGCGTTCGTACACACTCATATACACTGGGCGGCATCGTAATTGTCACAGTATTTGAGACGAGGCGTGAGGAGGAGGGTGTTTCATGTAATTGACGGCTGAGAATATGAATTGCGTTTCACACTCTCTTCGACACGAGTGGTGGCATCTGTGAGCACATCTGTTGTCCAATCTCCTTCAAGTCTTCCTGCAGATAACAAGTGATAAATCATTGAACATGACAATTAGTGTTCACATGGAAGTAGCATAGAAGAGAGGCACATTTTGTCTGTTATTTGGCTAAACAGATGAGAAAACTGTTCAGATAAATGGACAGAGGAAAGTGGAAAGCATTTGCCTATTCCCAAATCATCAGATTAACAAGATTATAACAATTTACTCTACTGATTGTAGTATGAAGTATGAACGCAGAAACCACAATTTTCAGCTTGGTATGCATGAACAAAGAGAGGGTCATCCAAGGTAACAACACAGACGAAGACGACTCCTCTGAAACAGAGGGCTTCAAAAACAAGTCGTAAAAAGCAATCAAAACCATCAACTATCACGGTAGGATATTCTCACTTCCAGGGTAAGAAGCAATAGCTACATTAATGATGTTCTTTACAGTTAATGTTAATGGCAACTGTAAGCACATTAAATCAATCTGGCTTCCTGCTGATAAATAGCAACTTGCAGCAACATTAAAATCAAGGCATATGCAACTAATAATTCCCAATGCTCGGGGTAAAGAATTTTCAATTACCCAGGCTACCATTCTTGAAAAGCTGAAGAGGACCCTACAAGTTTTGCATAACCCAAAAGAATGAATGAGGCAAGGCATTTCTTTTTTCTTTATTTTAGAGAACCTTATCACACATTTGTTAAAAAACAACGGAGCACTTTACTAGGTGTTAAGCAAGCCAGGAACTAGATTGTGTCTGTTGAGCATAGTGTCCACCACAACATCAACTTAGATTGGGAGTGAATTGACAAACAAAAAGAATCAAATTTTGAAATAGCAAACCATCATGCAATTTCAACATGAGATTCACTGAGAAAGCATTTACAGGATAAAACTCGTTATCAATTGATTGTTTCCTAACACTTGAAGGAAAAGGATGCAATAATTAAGCAAAAATTTACAAAGATGTGGCAACTAGATATCCAAATAAACCAAACCAAGGTAGTCTCCAAAACTTTCATGCGTTATAACTACAGTTGGCATCATCACATATTCCCTGATATATCATCTCGGCAACCTCTGAGCAACATATGTCCCCAATATTTTGAAAACCACATATGATTGATGATGACATAGTCTATGGAAATCTTTACTAACATACTAAAAGGTGAAAAAAAATTTTTTTTTACAGAATGCAAGTTGATTACAGTAAGATACATGAAAATAAGCTTTGTAGCATGAGTAAGCATCCTCCTACCCCTACATATTGGACATCCTCTTATTAAGCTGCATAGCTGTTTGTGGTATCAAGGACAAAAAAAATCCAGAAGATGCAACATCACAGCCATCCATTAACTGGAAAGTGGGTGACAAATAACAATCATGTGATAACCATGTGTTATAGATTCCCTTATTAAAGGGTTAAATGTGAGCAAATGCACTTGTTACTTTACAATCATTCCCATAATGGATACGTGTTTATCAGCCAAACTACATAATGAAGTAGTAATGAAAAGAACAGGAAGCCTCACCATGCGCACTGATTCTTCGGTTCTTATGTGTGTATTAGAATGAGCAAGCTTGGATTCAAAAGGAGTCCTAGACCTCACTTCTCTGAACTCCCATTCCTCACGAGTAAGCATCCTAATTGTGGACCAACTGAATTCTTAATTCTGTGCTTCCATCATTTCTTGTTAATCATCAGACTTGAGTTCAATTTCCAAAAAAAAAAATCAATCCAATTAATTCAGAAATCAATAAAATCCAAAACCAATCAAGATTGGAATGTCACGACATTCCATCATGAGTAGCTTTGCAAAGAGTGCAGTTCCAAAAACAGTGAGAATCATGGGCATAGTTGCAGTGTCAAGAAAATGACATGGATTCTGGAACCTGGACAAAAATGTCGTCCCTTTTTTTAGATTTCTTCTTTGACCTCGTTTTCTCCAATTCCGTGATTATTCTCTTCAATGTTTCTGTGGGACCATCATGAGACACTGTTGTATGCAATTGTCCCCCACATGACATAACTACTTTCCTAAGCCCTAAACCAATAGCATCATACATCATTTTTCAAAACCAATCACGCAAATGATTCAGCGCTAATTGAATTGGAGAGAGAGAGAGAGAGACCTCCACTGCAGTGAGCTCAAGTTTTTCTTAGGGTTTTAATGATCTGAGAAAGAGAGATGTAAGGGAAGGAGAAAAGTCTGATAAAAATTACAAAATATAACAAAATTCAACAATTCTCACAAATTCATCACCAAAATTTATCAATTACAAAAAAATTAGATAGTTTGACAAATTTTGACAAAATTAATCAACATACATTCTCACAAATCACATAAACCCTAGTTAACGTAATTGATCAAATTCTCATCACATTCATCAATT
This sequence comes from Populus alba, assembly GCF_005239225.2. Lineage (NCBI taxonomy): Eukaryota > Viridiplantae > Streptophyta > Magnoliopsida > Malpighiales > Salicaceae > Populus > Populus alba. The sequence continues at coordinate 28,627,482 of NC_133284.1, forward strand.
AACACAAATTCTTATTAATAGTCACATATTCTCATCAAATTCATACCTAATTGATCTAAATTCAACAAAACCCTATTTCACGAAATTTATGCCTAATGGAAGAAATTTATCAACTCAATTGATGTAATTTATACATAATTAACATTATTTATATCTAATTGGTCTAACTTCAACTAAACTCTATCCTAATTAAATAAACACTCAATCAACAAAACCCTAATTCATGAAATTTATGCTTAATTGAAGTAATTTATGTAATTTTTACATAATCAACATCATTTATACCTAATTGATCTAATTCACCAAAACCCTAATTATTAAATTCCTGCCTAATTTAAGTAATTTATCAACTCAATTGATGCAAGTATACCTAATTAATATAATTTAAACTTCAATTGATCCAAGTTCAACTAATCCCTAAAATAACAAAATAAACCCTAACCCATAATAACCAAATCACAACCAAATTCATAAAATTAAGAGTGGGAGATAGAGTGCTAACCTTAAATTATTGAAGAGGGGGTGACGAATGTGGTGGAGGTGGTGGTGAGTGAAGGAGAAGGGGGTTGCTGGTTTTTGTGGCGAAAGGAGGCAAGGAGACAAGGAGGCCAAGAGGTGAGGAAAGCTCACGATGGAGACAGGGAGGAAGGGGTTGTTAAAAATAGATCAAATGTTTGCACCAGTAAGAGTGGTGCAACTAGGGAATTTTTTTGTTGCGCCGCCTGAGAGTGATGCAATCAAGAAAATGTGTTGGTTCCCCATTTTTTTTCTCTTGCAATGGTAGTTCCCAAAATACTTTTGCTGACTATAATATTTTGAAAAAAAAAAAAAAAAAAATAAACTCAAACTTTCCATATCTTTACTTTGCTTGGCCATTTTTTTACAGTATATATATCTATATAAAGAGAGTTGAAGCTCACCTAACATATTTATCGACTAAACCTAACCCTAAAATCGACAAAGACAACCCTCAAAAACACATTACTCTCAATTTTCACAAGTGCAACTTAATCAACCCTAATCACAAATCAAGAAACACCCTTTCAACTGGAAGCAAATTAGTTGTTCTTAAGGAAACTCATGCTTTGTTTAGAAAGCAATACAAATCTAGACCTAACACTACTTTTGAATAAACCATGATGGATTGAAATATAGTAAAAAAAAAAAAAAAAGAGTTCAAATACTAACCTTAGAATGGAATGCCAAGTTCAAAGCCTTCAACTCAATGTTATAACCTTCAAGCCATGTGGCTTTACAAATACCATACATCAACCTCTAATCAAAATCAAACAAGAATAGCTCCATTCCTTTGAAAATACTTAATACAATATCCCTTTTTCCCACAGGCAATCCAAAAAGCTTGTAATGATAGCAATCCTATTTTGTTTTGGAGCTACACGTAAATATCATCCTCATAATCTCATTCTTCTTTTTCATCATTTTACTTGAAGTTTATTCGTCATTTGTACTATTGGCAATCCTTGCATTCCCAACCCTTGAAACTACCTTCTTCCTTCCCCTTTCCCCTTTTCCCTTAAGGTGTCTACTTTTTTCCTAGGATTTGCCATCATGAGTTTTTTATCCTTCACCTTTTGCTTTCTCTCTATTATCAATGCCATCCTTCAAATATTCTCTCATTTTCACCTCCAACAACTAGACTATCTTATTCATTAAGCTCCTCTACCTTATCTTTTGCCTCATTTTCAATGATTTCTTCATTCATCAATCCATCCTCATCCTCTTCATTGGCAGGTTCTATCTTCTTTACCTGCATTAACTACATTCTTTTTTTTTTTTTGTAAGATCTTCCTTCCATTCACAACCAAGAATCAAAATTGATTCTTTTGCATTCATCAAGCTAGTGAGGATGAAAGTCTCTCAATTTCTACATTGTAACTCTTATTGTTGTCAATTTTTGACACAAAGCTAGGAGTAAGCTCATCTTCCATACCATCCATATTGTATCCTTGTATGATACATAGCACTCATCAAGTGTAGATCTTGGCAAACCTTAAAAAGTCAAAGGTATTTGAAAAAAAATGACTTCAACTCAAGACATGCCTATCACAGTTTAGCTTCTCACCAAATGAGGAAGCTCATCTTCCATACCATCCATATTACATAGCACTGATCAAGTATATATCCTGACAAACCTTAAAAAGTCTAAAGTATTTGAAAAAATGACTTCAACTCAAGACATCCCTGTTACATTCTAGCTTCTCACCAAATTGAGCACATTTTACACAATTTGGTAAAATCATTTCTTTCTTGTATCTCATCCGATATGCGCATAACCTTAAATCTTGCTCTGCAAAGAAAATGACTTGAGCTCAAGACATACCTATCACATTCTAGCTTTTCGTATATCCCACATTTATATTACCATCCCACATATTTGGTAGAATCTGGGTTACCCCAAAATGTGGTAAATTGGGGCATGCTTATTTTATATAAATATAAGTGGGGTGACAAATCATGCTGGTGGGCCATGTTCATATCGCATCAACTAAGTATTCAGATAAATCAGTCACTCCAAAATATAAAACTGTTCGGTTAATTATGTAAAAGCACTTAAGAGAGAATGAGCTATTTATTGTAACACAACACGATTCCTATGTTCCTTTAAATAAAATGGATTCATCTCAGATTGAGACAATCATTTAACACTAAAAATAGGCCAAACCCAAAACTGCTAATTTCATGTCAGGTTTTCAGTAACATTAGCAAGCAGGTTTTGTGATGTATTGCAAACTCTTACAGCCATCCAATGGTGGCCAATCCCTTATATTATTATTGCAGTATGGCATAAAAACATAAATTGCAAAGGCAATGCAGCCATGTTATTTTTTATGCATAATGATATCATGATTCTTGCTCCTAATATAGCACGGGAATGGAGAAGGGAAAGAAATGTTTTGGGTTAATGAAATGGTTATTCAACAAGTCATAGATGAGCAGAATAAAGTCTCTAGCTTATTTGCGGATTAGAAATTAACAATTTCAACACATGGATGCTCTATAACATCAGAAAAGGAGAATTCTAACAGCTTGGGGAGCTATGGGAACTCTTAAGGCAAAGTGCTATGGCAGTGCAAAAAATCAGCCTAATGCATACAGAGTTAAAGTAATTCTAAAATTTTGGAGTAGGAAAGTTTTCCTGGCTTCCCTCTGGTGTGTTCCTCCTCACATGTCTTTAAAGGTGTCGTCTTTCTTCCTTAATAAAATACTTTTTCAAAAGAGATGAAGAAAACTCGTACAGAGTGCTTGCTGCTAATTCTTTGAAAACATAAAATATAAAGCATAGAAACCAATGATTACCCCAAAGCTTTTGATGGTCTATGATATCTTCTAACAATGCTTTCGCTCACGGCAGTTTCCAAGAAGAAGAAATTTATTAAAGCATGACACGATATAATCGCTTAAGTTAAATAAAAAGCTGATGAATCTCCACATGTCGAGACTGCTACTGAATAGAATATCAACAATCACTACATCTGATGACAACCTAACAGCTATGAATTACCCAACCACCTGTCTCCCAGCATACCCGCTGTCACTGCAAGAAATATATCTTTACAACTGAGAATATAAAATCGGAAAGGACCCGATTTACAAACTACTGACTATATTTTCATTGCTCAATATCGGACACATTAAAATGTTAAATATTAAATAAAGAGGACTCACCAGGTTTCCTCTGCAAAACCTCAAAATCAACTCGACGAGCAGAGACGCAGAGAGAGAGAGAGAGAGAGAGATTGTTTGCAGCTCAGCTGCAGGGGATGCTTAGCTTTCAGGGGGTTCTTGTACGTTGGGCCTTTTCTTCTTTATCAGGGCCCTAGTAGTTTAGGCTAATGACTCTAACTGGGCCTCGTGAGGCCTTTTTAATCACTTGATTCATAATTGTTGGATGAGGTTAGCCAGATCACGACTGTATTTTTAATGGAATTTCATGAACTCTGTTTCAAGCATCGTTGTTTCAAACAACGTGAAAAAACAATCATCATATAGGTAAAAAGTATGGAAGCCATGGTGGAACAAAAATATTGTGTTTACACTGTTCATTAGTTCGTATAAAATTGATCTGCTATTCTTGCCAATATCCCAAGAATCATAAAGAGAGAGCATGAAGTTTGAACCATGCAGAGTATATAGAAATCCATGAAGTTATATATCATCATGTGGCGGTCATCGAAGAGTGTTTTTTACATTTGGATAAATGAATCATATAAATTCACCAGTTTGTAAAACTATATAGTTCGATCAATCTATCGTGTACAGGGTGCACATCAACTGCAGAGCTGAGCGCACAGCTGCTGAACCTTGGACAGGTCGTCAGCAGACAAATAATACAGGTTGCTTTTCCCATTGCTCAAGCACGTCAAGTTCAGTTGATTTCCAAGTTGAGACGACTGGAAAAACAACACGTACATGGCTTCAACAGAGGTTGCTGATAATAATTGTATTCAAAAGATTTAATTGCACAATGTTCAAGGATGAAGGCACAATACACCAGAGCATTAACACGCATTGAGGAATGTGATGCAGTAAGCTATTTTAGGAAAATAAAATATTTTCCTCAGTTATTTTTATTTCTTCCTTTTCTGTTTAGTAGTTTTTTTTTTCCGTATCTTTATTTTTTTTATTTTATATTATTATCTTTTTCTAGTTTTTTACTATTTGAAGTAATAATTTTTCTATTTTACATTTCCTATTCATAATCAATAGAGTTTTATAGTTTTTTTATACATAAATGGCTATAATAACTTTGACAATTGAGATTAAATAAATAAAAATTGAAATATTTTGGGTATTTCTTGTAGTTATAGTTGTTCTTAATCTTTTTTAACTTGTAAGAAACCTATGTTAACCTTTACTTTACTTATGTATGCATCTATTGATATTGAAACCCAACAATTCTTCATTGTAGTTGATTGTTAAGTATTGTTTGAATAATCATGACTAGAAAATATTGAAAACATGACATGCTCACGTGTGGAAAAGGGTAACGGAGGTTACCCTCAAGAAAAAAACATCCAAAACTAATGTGTTATTTTCATTAATTATTATTATTGAAAACCTTGGTGATTGGATATATAATTAGGCAGTCTACACAGTCAGCTACCTCAATTGGGTAGCTCACATTGATCCCTGTTGAATTAGCCCAACAAAAGAGATTAGCTCAAACATCCTTACACAAAATGTTTTGTGGTGAAGGATATTTTCTGACTAAGATATGAACTTGGGGGCTAATTCTTTTAACCGGGGCAGTTTTCTCGGTTATTTTTTTTTCAGTTATTTTTTTTATTTTATATTATTATACTTTTCTAGTTTTTCTTATTTGAAGAAATATTTTTTTCTATTTTATCTTTCTTATTTATATTACTAGGGTTTTATAGTTTTTCATATATAAAGGATTGTAGCATGAATAAAAATTAAATATTTTGAATATCTTTTCATAGTCATGTTGTTCTTAATATTTAAAAATGTCAACTTTCAATAAATTTTGTTATCCTTTGCTTCCGTTTGTGTCCGAGTTAAAATGCCACTTGAGCACCAAGATAACATACATACAGTTATATGTGTGGGTTATAGTTACCTGACAATAAACTTGCCGAGACTTGCAGCTCCATAATGAAGTAGGAACGCAGCTCAAGTAATGACACCAAGAACAATGATCATTCACATTAACTCCTCGAAGGAGTGCAACCATCCCAAGAGTAAATCTGAAATAATTGCATCACGCCTGTTAAGAAACCTTCTACATATAAAGATGCCATATATATATATATATATATATATATATATATATATGAAGGCAAAATGAAATTTCTCAAGATGATGTCCTCAAATGAACCATTAAGTAGAAGATCAATAACATAACTAGTAATGAGTTGTCTCATCATTTTGTTGTAACATAATTGGAGACCAGGCATGGTAATAATCAGATTATAGGAAACAAATAACTTTTCTATCAAATTAACAGTCTCTTTTGTCTTGAGTAAAATATTTTACAAAAAAAATGTTATTCAGATTTTCCCAAAATATTTTTTTTTTTAAATTCTATATTTATTTTCCATGAAATATTTTACAGAAGAATTAATCAATGAAAAATATTTTACAGTCAAATTTCAAACTAAGTTTATTTACTAAAAAATATTTTTAACTTATAAAATTTCATAAAATATTTTACAAATATTAATACACTTACAATATCATTCAATTATTTTAATCACAAATTTCATCTCACTAGCATGACCACCATCACCTCCTCTTCAACCACCACCATCCCACAATCATTTACTCTTCAACCATAATTATCATCCCACCACCATATCTTCTTATATAACCCCTTCTCTTTCACCAACACTTCCATCTTAGCACCGCACCATTTCCTCCTCCATTATCACTATTGTAAAATATTTTTCTATTTTATAGGAAAATAATTTACAAATCAAATATTAAAAAATATTTTACATGTCAAATATATTTTATTTATGAAATATTTTACGTAAAACAAACAAATCATTAGTCTCACTCATCTAATATAGCGCATAGACTATAATACAAAACCTCCGTGAATCATAGAGATGCAACCACCGAGAGTTCAACATGCAAATATCGAACTCCAAACAGCAAAAATTAACTTACCCAGTGATGATTACTATCAGAGATACAACCCACAATACATACTGGTACGCCTTGTGTTTAGATTTAGCTGGAGGTGCAATGTATCCTGGAGGACATGCTTTTTGGTTGATCCACTTAAACTGGGGGCGAATTAAGAACACAAAGCCCAGAAAAAAGCCAGAGAGAAATCCTCCAATATGAGCATAGTTGTCCACATGTGGGAGGAGTCCAACCGCTAGATTTATTGCAATGATGCAAAGGAGAGTCGTCAGTGCTGCTGACTGCACACAAAAATCTGCAAGCATAAGACAATTGGGCCACATATGTAGCAAACTTCAAAGCTGAAATCTTACAAAAACCCCGTTTTATTCAGGGTAATCAAAAGTACCTTATTTGCGTATATGGTCCAGTTCGTAATCAGCTCTGAAAGCATGCCTCCTAGTAGACCAAAAAGGGCACCGGAGGCACCAACAGATATACCTGTCTGAATAAACAAAGCCGACAACAAACTCCCACCAAAGCCAGAAATGACATAGACCAAACCAATTCGAACTGTAATAATGGTGATTGAAAGAATAAATTATAATTTTGAATTATGAAAGTATAACTTAAGAACGAAGTGAAGCAATTTCATTTATTAGCTCAGGCATTCTTTCTCAATGCTTGTTATTTCTTTTTACATTATCATCCTTCATAAAACTCATCACGCACAATTATTGAACATCTGTGATTAGAATCCATTAAACTGCTATAGAGAATTCCTAGCATATGACTGCAGTCATCAAGCAATTAAAATAAATAATTCATTTCGAATTCTTGGTACTGTAAACACGTAGAATCATCAGTGACATTCCATGGATAAAACCCCAAGATTTTCACAATAATTCCTTCTAAAAGTTTTCAGCTCACACCAGGAAACAGCACAAGATTAAGATATTTAACAGCATTCAAATTTAGTACAGTACACACAATTATGTTCTGAACTCGTCAAAAAAGTCAGGTGAAAATCCAATATGCTCTATGTTTCCTGTGCCGCTAGACCCCCAAGAAAGAATCAAAACAAGCAATTTGTTTCCACAATTAAATGCAAAAGGATACAGAATTAATTCGAGATTATCTTAAGCAAATTCTCAAACACATGTCCCTTGAAAAAGTTGTAATCTTCGTAGAAACTTGTCGGCTAAAGCAGACAGATATATGATTTGAACAAAATTAACAACAGAGGCAAAATACGTACAGAACCCAAATTCTTGCTCAAGACGAATTCCAATTAGGAGGAGACTCAACATGTTGGCAACCACATGGAAGACTCCAGCATGTAGCCATATGCAAGAAATGAGACGCCAACTCTGGTGCTTATTCACCACTCTAGCCACGTCAAGAGCTCCCATCTTAACCAAACTGCAGAAATAAATAAACAAACCAACAAATCCATTCTTGATTTTAATAAAAACCCAAAAATATCAAGCCAGCATCGTGATCAATAATAATGCTTATAATATGGAGGGGGCTCACGTTGAAGAGGAGGGGCCAAGAAGGGGATTTTCTTTGAGAGGCTGAAAGGAGAATCTGCCCAAAGAAGGAGCAACACAAGAGCCAGAATTGGTGGGGCAATCATTGACATACATGACAGCAATAAAGACAGCAATGTTAGCAACCACAAATAAGGGGACAAGCCATGGCACCCATTTCTTGAAAACAGATTTGTTCTGGTACGGTGGTGGTGAGCCTACATTGTTTTCCCGCCTTTGATGTACCTTAATCTCCACAATGTCGTTCCCTGCGCCCTCCCTCCCCATCAACACTCTTATCTTTCTTGAATTGAATTATCAGTTATTTTCATTCATCAGAAAATCGACATGGTTGGTAGGTGCAGATGGAGAGAGGGAGAGGCTGGGACCGGAACGATGGGTTTTGGCTTTTATTGCCGTAATGTTAGAGGAGGAATTTAGTTAATTAGGAGCGTAATTAATGATAATTGGTTTGGGTTTACCTGTTTCCTTTCACTAGTTTTTTTCTTCTTTCTGTTCGGTTTTCATTTCTTCAGGCAGATTTGTCTGTTTTTTTTTTTATTTACATTTTTTTATTTCTTAATAAATTAGGATTTTGAGTCTTAAATTTTATTTTTTTAGAGATATTATTATTTGACCAGGTTATAAAGAAACTGGTTGACTTGACTGGTATAATTTATCAAAAATCTTTTTTGTTTTTTTTAATAATATAATTATTCTCTCATTCTCTCAGCTTATAACTCAAGTTATTGTCTTAGATTAATCTTTGAATCAATTTAGGGGTTGTTTGGGAACGTGGTTCAAAAATTTTTAATTTTTTTTTTGTTTAAAATTGAATACGGTTTGTACTTTTTGGATCGTTTTGATATGCTGATGTCAAAAATAATTTTTTAAAAAGAAAAAAAAACCATTGCATATATTTCGACAAAAAATTATTTGAAAAGTAATCGCCTACCACATTATCAAAGATGCTCTTAATAGTAGATTTAACAACTATTGTAATATCCACAATAAAAGTAAAATAATTTTGAAAATTTGGCGGTGGCATTAATAGATGCGACTAGACTCATTAATTTATATAGAAAAAAAAAGAATATGGAAAGGAAATCTTGGACTACAAAATAATATCTTGCTTTTTGATTTACCAATTTCTATTTATTTTTGTATTTTAAAAGAATTTTATAAAAAATTTAAAAAATTTTTATTTTTTTCTTTGCTTTAAATTAATATTTTTTAAGTATTTTTAAATCATTTTAATGAGTTGATATTAAAAATAATTTTTAAAATATAAAAAAATATTATTTTAATACATTTCTGAGTAACTAATAAAAAGAAATGAGAGAGAGAAGGGTTTCAAATTGTACAAAATATCTTATGTATGATTTTAATAGTTTATTTTTTAAAATATTTTAAAAAAAATTTAAGATTAATTAATTTTTTTATACATCAAAGTATTATTATTCTGTTTTCATGTCATTTTGATATTCTAATATTTAAAATAATGTTTAAAAAATAAAAAATATTATTTTAATATATTTTCAAGTAAAAAATATTTTAAAAAATAATTACTAATATACTCTCAAACACTTTTTAAATCAAATCAAGGCCAGCTGCATAATTTTTTTGGAATAAATATTGGTCCAGCAACAAACATTTAAATTTTAGCAAAAAAAAAAAAAATCAAAGTGGATAAAAAAAGACATATGGTGGATTAAGACATGTTCCTAAAAACTGTAATGTACAGTCTGTTTTAACTGATCACTAAACTGGTAACAAAAGAAAATTAATTAACAGACTGCAAATCAATATCTATTATTTTTGAAATTCAAGAAAGCTTTTTGCACAAGTAATAAAACTTTAAAACAAAAGATTTATCCTAACAACAAGAATTTCATATTTATAATATTTTAATAGCTTTATTAGGTAAGGGTTTTTAAATATTTTTAATTTAAGTATAATTCTTATATATGATTTGTATGGATATCAAGATTGTATTTCAGTCTTTCATCAAAGGTTATATATTTACTTAATAATTGTGCAATACCCTATCCCGCATAATTCCACCCGTCAAGCGACACTGTTTCAAAGGCAAAAGAGGAGGAGAAGACTGAAAAGGCGGTTCTAGCTTGTTTTCCTCCGCAGGTGGGCGGAGACCCGACCTCCCAGATTCTATCCGTCGTGACATTATTGACCAGTGCCAGGCTGCAAGGAGAAAACGCCGATTGCTAGAATGGTAGAGTATTGGTTCAAACAAACGCAGGGTTGTTTTTAGGTGGGCGGTTCATGTTGTTGCAGCTTATTTTGCCACCAAGTTTGGCCTCCAGGGCTTGGCAAGAACATTGCAATTGGTCACCGGGGACAGAATCTGTCGTGCAAGTCCTCTGTGGGAGAACTTATATTTCCCGGCTCAGCGCAGTGGGTACAGCGCTAGTCCTCACAGCATTGCAAGGCCCAAAAATGGCTTCTTATTAAACAAGATTCATCTTGATACTTCACTCTTAGATGCAAGAATAAGAATTTTTTAGTTTGCTGAATGTGGTCCAACCTTGTTGTTAAAAATTTTTAATTTTTTATTTTAAATTATATTTTAGATCGTTTTTGATGTGTTGATATCAAAATTATTTTTAAAAAATAAAAAATATATATTATTTTAATATATTTTTAAAAAAAAACACTCTAAAAAGTAACCGTAATTACACTGTCACACACTTTCAAACACTCTCGAATTCATCTCTTGAGAAGCTTTTGTGGTCTGAAATTAAGTGTTTGATTTTGCATTTAACCTATTTTAAATTGCTTTTTGTCTGCAAAAATTATTATATTAGTATTTAAAAAAAAATTGAATGGTTTTAATGTGCTGGAATTAAAAATAAATTTAAATTTAAAAAAAGTATTTTAATTGAAAATAACTTCTTTTTGTCAATCTCGTTCTCCTATATGACTATGAACAACTCACTGGAATTCATTAAAAAAAAACACACACACCTCACCGGAGAATTTGGTGGTTCTCATGCCGATACAGCTCATGAGACTTGCTAAACGTTTTAAACTGATTATAAATTTCCCTAAAATAAAAGGGAATACCAAGCGTTTGTAGTCCAACGGTCAGGATAATTGCCTTCCAAGCAATAGACCCGGGTTCGACTCCCGGCAGACGCAATAACAATTCAAATTTTAATTTTAAGTTGATTTGTCCAAAAATGGCAATCCCCAAATAAAAGATATTTAGGCTATAGTTTGTACAAAACCCCTTTATCGTTTTGGTTACATCTCTTAAAGATATTTAAGTACTAAAGCAAAGTCAAATGGAGAAAGGAATAGTTTAAATAAAAATCTTTAAGAGAGAGGTGTTGATGAGGAGAGAAGAACCACCTCCCTTGAAATTAAGTTAGTAATTATAATTAAGAGGCGGCACTTGTAAAAGCTTGAAATTAAAAAAGTTAATTTTTTTTTTTTTAGTCTCAAGTTTAAAGCTATGTAATTACTTATATAATGGTCATTGAAAACTTATATAATTATTAATTTCAGAATCTGTGGGATTAGTCGAGGTACACGCAAATTGACCCAGACACCCACGTTGGTAAAAAAAAAAAAAGTTTAGTAATTATAATTTTTTTCATTCTCCAAAAATATGAAATTGAACAAAAGTATGTGTCATTTTTCTAACCATTATTCAAACTATTCTACATGAAATTAATGAAGGAATCAGATCAAATATATGAACAAGCTTTACCATTTTATTTTTGGCAAAAAAAAAAAAAAATTCACCTGATGAATTTATGATTTATCAACTTTCAAGTCAAAATCAGGCTTTTTATTCACAATTATTTCTCTCAACTTTTTTTGCTTTTATCATTGTCTAACTTTTTATTTTTCTTTTTATCAATTCAAGCTTTGTAAACTTGTTTCTTTATATCATAAATTGAAAAACTCATGCATTCATTTTATTAAATAAATCAAAAATTATATTTTTAAATAATCCACTATGGTATAAATATTTAATTTTATTTTTATTTTTATTTTTCAACCTTGAAATATAAATATTTTATAAAAATTCCTCGAAAAAAAAGGAGAGAATCAAATTTTTATAAAGAAAATGGATTATGGCAGAACACTAGGATTTAACCTAAGGGGAGGACCCCAATTGTGAAGTAGGAAACTCAAGGGTTAAAAATATAATAAGCCAAAAATAATAATTAATAATAATAATAATAATAATAATCTCTTGAAAAAAAGAGTAACCGTCACTCTAAAAATAAAAGGAGAATAAGAGAGGAGAACTCTTTTTGTGACCAAAATTTTGAGATAGAACACGCCAGAACAAAGAAATTGAGAGAAAACAAAGAGAAATTTAGGAGTAAAAGAATTAAGTACATAAGAATCAAGAAAATAATAGGGAATTCAAGGAAATTAAAGAAAAGTTGAAAGAAGAAAAAGGGGAAATCAATTAGTAAAGTATTTAAGAAGTAATCTTGTGAATTAAAAACTATTTGGTAAGATACATTAACATTTTTACTCTTCTACTTTACTCAATTCTAAAAAGGAAGGGAAAAACCCTGATTTTTCGTTTTGTAGAATTTAGAGCTCATGTAATTGAAGAAAATTTATTTATATTTTGTAGAGATTCCTTGAAATAATGATATAATAAGAAGTAATTAGGAGAATTAAATAACAAATTGAAGAGAAATTCAATGGTGAAAACCCTAACTAAAATCAGTTAATTAGGAGGAAATTTCTAGGTGTGATCTTATGCATGATTATGATTGTATAACACTATGAATGTGATGAAATTGAGTTTTGCGTGAAAAAAACTAGAAGGAAAAATGAGTTCTTGAATGTTAGAAATTGTGGAAATTAAGTGTTGTTTATGTTAAAAATTCATATTTTGGTGTTGTCACGTATGTAACTTTGTATGATTTAGGGATTTGATCTTAAAGGTAAAACCCAAATTGATTGCCAAAAAAAAAAAAAAAGAGGGGAATTTTTCGGTAGTAGCGAAAATGGGAGCTATTTTATGAAACAACTAGAACGATTTTGAGAAATGGTTAAACCGTTTCTCAAAACAACACGACCATTTTAGCTATTATTTTGGGGTAGCTTGATTTTTGTGTTTTGGTCTTTTTCTTTAGTTTTTATTTGAATCTTTTAAGGTTATTTAAAGGATATGGGTGATTATTATGTGGAAAAGAAAACATTAATGCATGTGCATGCATGAAATTATATTCTCTTGATGACATTTCATAGTTGAAACGTTAAGAGACAAAGAATTATGTGTGAAAGAGTAAAGTTCTTGTATCCATGAGTAATAAATACTTGGAGTGTTAAAAGATTTAGAGATGTGCATTATTAATATTTTTAAGGAAATAATGTGATGTAAGACTTGGAATGATACAGGCAAGGCATCGACTGTGTGACCCCAAATAAGTGGAACAGGACTAGCGAGAGGAAAGGGTAGATGCTTGGCACCTCAACCTTTTTAATTTATAGAAATTTATTATAAGTTGTGTTTTCAATATTTTATGATTGTTAATTTGTACAATATTTGTGTCGTGGAATAATTTAAAAGCTCATGAAATCTCAATGTAGAGATTTGCTTAGATAAGTGTTGCGAGCATAAGTCGGCCATATGAATGGGACTTAGGTTGGTAAATTATTACTTATAACATACTTGGGTGGTTGAATGAATAGTCAACCCTATAAGTGAGGTTTAGCTGAATAAATTTGAATTACAGATACAAGTGCATATGGATTGTGTGTATAATAGTCAGCCATTTTGTGTAGGGCTAAGGTCAAAATCCTCTTAGAGAGCGCAGAGGGATGCATTTTATGTATTGAGAGTTGACCACTAAGAAATGGAGCCTTAAAATTGTTAACTTCAAGTCTGTCATGAGAAAATAACGATTTTTATCCTAAAATTGATGTACCGACCATAAATATGGGGTAATGGATAATTTATAGTCAACCACGTGGAGCTAGAAGTCTGGGAAGGTGTTGGATATACACCTTAGGTATGGAAGCCAAGTGAAATTCAAGGTGAGGTGTTGTTTATATTAACAAGCCTCTGAATGAGGTTTATGAAAGGTTGGTCATGATAATCCTTTATATATTTGGTATTCTTGTGTGGAAAAACAACATTAAAGTTTAATGCTATACGGAAAAAAAAATTAGCCTAAAAGTTGGGGCTTATACGTTAATTGTTTGGAAGTAAAAGGATTTTGATTGGTAAAATTAGTGCCACTAATGAATGGTAGGGAATATGATTATGGTGAAAGATTTAATAATAAAGTATGTGTAAAATTTGTGAAATGAAATTTAAATTTATTTATGATCTATTAATGTCATGATGTGATGCTGTAATTTTTATTCTAAATTGTTAGCATGTTTATTTTTGACAGGTTGTTTGTATGCTTCTCAAAACTAGATTGGCATGATCACTAATTTTAGTTGTAGGATTTTATTAGTTTTGTTTAGTTGAACTTCAAAATGTTTTCATTTAGTTGTATGATTTTTTATATGTTTATGTTATTTCGTTAACCTTGAAAGCTTGTAAACAAATAAATTTATTATAACTATTTGATGGTTTAATGTTATTTTTAGTGTTGTAAAAATTGTGAAAATGATAATGACATCAACTTTATACAATTAATGTAAGAACTTGTGGTTTGCATTTTTATTCTAAGTATGGGATGAAAATTTTGATGTTTTACTTCTTTACATTCATGCTCCTCATCATGTGGCAATATATCAAAGATATATTTATGTTATTTGGTCAAAACATATTATAAACATTTATGAATAAAGTCTTAGGTGAACATGAGTCGTCTAAGGTTGAAAAAAAAAAATCTTCATGATTTTTATGTGATATGATATTGATTATCTTATGTATCCACATAGTAAGTATGTGAGGGTGTTACATATTTGATTTTTAAAATACGGGTCATAGATTTGATTATATGATAAATAATTTTATTTTCTAGAACCAATGTTTATTTGATAAAATAATAATTAAATAAAAATACAAGCATAGAAAAGAGATTGAATAAAATTTAAAGAAAAAAAATTAAGTAGAGCTATACAGAAAGAATGTCACATAACATAAGGAAAAAATATTGAAATTTTATTCATAACTAAGTAAAAAATAAAATGATATTTGATTAAAAAAAATTCATTAAAACTTGTTAAAATCTTATTAAAATTTGTAAAAAGAAAAAAGGCAAGCAATAAAAAATAAAAAAATAATAATAATTTAAAAAAAACTCAACCTTAAATGATTAAATTGGAAGGAAAAAATAAAATGAAAAATAAATAAATGGACACAAAAAAGGCCTAGATGCACTTGCCTATCCTAAATGGCCTAGCATGTCTAGTCTTCAAAAAACTGAGTCGCGTGGGCTTTCACCATAGGCTAATGTGCCCAGGATGGATTTCTTTTTCTTTTTTCAAGGGGCAAATGATCTATCATCTACCCTTTAATTTTTGGAAGAAAAAAAGAGCAAGTGATGCTTCATGTGTTGGCCAGTTTCAGACGTGTTGGCCAGTTTCAGACAACCCGAGGGTTGCTAGAAATTATAGCTATTGGCTATTAGTTTTTTGCTAGAAACTTGATTTCCAACTTTTTAAAAAAAAAAATACCTAGAAGACACCATATTCACTTTACCAAAGCCATTAATGGCCTAAAAATAGCATAAAAGTTCAAAATCAACCAAAAAACACTATTGAGCTCAGATCTACCACGTCAGGTAATGGAAAAGTAAAAAAAGAACATTTAAGTGGAACTATAATCATAAAATGAAACTCGTTGATACCAAAATCAATATGTTTTAGCTAAAATCAATATTAACTAAGACTTGTTTTCATGCACTATATTCCAACCACTTTCTTTCTTACATCATGAGTTGAAAACTTAAAAAAAAATCAAATTTTGTATCGTAATTGAGTTTTTGAAATATTAAGAGGCCAAAATGTTATTGTTTAAATAGTAAGAGAACCAAAGTGAATTTTTCAACCTATTTTTTAAACCACCATCCACTTCCTCCTTGTTTCATACTTTGGTCCCTTTTGTTTCAATTGTATAATGAGTTTGGGCACAAAAGGATGTAATTGAAGAGAAACAAAGTTTAAGAATTAAATGGTAAAAACAATTGCTACAGTGGAAAGAATTTCTTATAATAATTATAATATCAAAATAAATAAAAAATTATTCAGAAGCTGTCAATTAATACGGACAATAGTGGATCTTCGACGAACTAGGCAGATATTTAAGACGTCACAAATAAACCAACGAACCAGAGCCACAAAAAGGGGGCATTCTCGTCATAAGAAAAAATATCAGCTATTTAAAAGCCCAGTTCCTTCCGTAGCCACAAACCATTTCACCAAAGCAGAACCTCGTGTTATTAACACTCTCTGCAACAGCAGTCAGAGAAGAGTAGCATGGCAGGCACGTGCACATTCATCTCTCGTCACGTGATCGAACTATCATCGAACAACAGAGCTAGCAGAACTTGGGGTGGAGGTGGGGGTGCTTCCTTTTGTTGGGCTCGCATCTCTGCGATGAATAGCAATGGAGTGTCTAGTACACGCGAGGTTGCACTTTCACCGGAAGGACCGTCTTGCATATTCGTTGGCCCAATCGAGACTGCAAGCCAAGAAACCCTTGAAGCTCTCTATTGTCAAGTAAGTAACATTTCTTCATTTTGGAAATTGATTTTTACAACTGAAAGTTTGTGTGGAGAAGAAATGGGCTGACTGGGTAATATATTGAATTGATGTTTGTTTTAGGCACGGGATGCATATTACAGTGGTAAACCTTTGATAGTAGATGACATGTTTGATAGAGTTGAGGTAATAACTTTGATCACATACATTTGTGAATCGAACTTTGGGTTTCGACAACACTCGAATTCCTTACCCCAACAATTGTTTGAAGCAGTTAAAATTGCGGTGGTATGGTTCCAAATCTGTTGTCAAGTACCCTCGCTGCAGTCTTAGACGACAGTCCACTTACTCTGATGCTGAGGTAATTAGCTATTGAATCGTTTTGTTTACTATAATAATGCATATAAATAGCCCATTAAGCAAGGGAAGCGCTCTGCTGATTGGCATGATTATGCCCTCCAGAAAGGATAATTCTGAAGGATCTTTCCATCTCTGTCTAGATGTTATTTATTCATTTTAGTTGGTGAGATGCAGCTTGGCCATTTTTTCCCCCACTTGAAGATTGATTGACATGGCTGTAGGGCAGGAAGATATATCACAGGCATTTGCACTAGCAAGCATTTGGATCCTCTTTCTTACAATTGGCAGTTCAGCGTGCGCTTTTCCCATAATCTACACAATTGGCCTAGCTTACCAAAATGCATTTGGCTCAGGGATAGCCCATGGCAGCCAGGCACCTATCATTGGGTTTCTTGCTACAGTTAATGGTATTCTCTTTATGGCAGTGGGTTCTTTGATCGGCTATCCAATTGCATCGGCTTCAGGTAACAACTTTTAACTCAACTGATCCAATTGCAACTCAGTAATCAAGAAATTTTGTGAAATATTGAGCTTTTAGGATATTTGCCAAGGATAAGGACACTTTACCCCTTCTAATGAGGGCCCTTTTCAATTTGTCACCTTCCAGCCCTTACCCCCATTTTATGGGATCCTTGATGATGTCAGATGAATCTTCAAAAGGATACTCAAATCTTGAAACTTTGCCCTGTCAGGGATCAATCTTGAAGGTGAAATTTTGAGTGGCCTGCTGAGCTGCCTGTACTATTATTTACTGTTTCATTCCCATTCTTAAGGTGCATGGAACAAATTCTCAACCGTATTCTGGACAAGTGAAACAGGCAACATGATAAGGAAATACTACGGCATATATTCATACGTGCCTATCTGTGTGTTTAAAAGCCTTGAGGCTTTATAATTTTCACTGGATTTGTCAGTTAAACCTTGAACATTACAAACCTAAATTGGAGAAGATAGATCTTTATTTGGAAAAATATGTTGATTCTCTTACTTTATTCAAAATATGGTTTCTTACTTAAGCATCCATGTTCACAGTCAAGGTGCTACAAGGCCTTTGGAGGAATGACTTGGTGGCACTCAGGGGAGCATGCCCAAATTGTGGTGAGGAGGTTTGTATTAAAAAAATATTGTCTTATGTTAAATCTGAAAACGTTTGGAAGCTTCCTCTTTATATTTCTTCCAAAATTCTATGGAAATGTATTCAGCTGTATCCAACTAACAAAATCATGATCAATTTCTAAAGCTCCTCCTCACTGATTCTGGTGTCTTCGTGCAGGTATTTGCCTTTGTGAAATCAGATCAATCTAACGACTCCCCACATAGAGCAGATTGTCATGTATGTGAAAGTTTACTTGAATTCCGCACCAAGGTTGAGGTAATTGATCTTCTAATGCCAAAAGTATTCTTGTGTTTCTTGTTCAAGGAGCTAAATATGCAAATCTCGATTGTGAGACTATCTTAATTTTTTAGAGTTTCTTGACCTAACAAGGAGAACAGACAAAACATGGTACTGCATTTTGCATTCTCCCAGAGGGCTGTTGCTCCAATATGGTTGCACTGGATGTGGAGCTCTAGGATAGAGGATTGGAACCATTCTTTCCTTGTTAATTTTTGCATCAGGTTCTGAGCTTCCACCAAGACCTGTAGCTTTACACCAAACAACTACCTTCATTCTTGGGTAGTTAGAAGTGTTTCAGAGACTTGGCATATACTATAGTCCTAAGATAGCTGTAAAATGGCCCGGTATTTCTTGAAGTTATATAGTCTTGTTTAATCGCGGCAAGGTTTTGCAGTATTGAACCTGTATAAACTAGCCACCACTCTATTTCTGCGCTTACTAAAATTGCTATACAAAGCAATTATCTGACTCGCATGGTTGTTATGCTTTTGCAGCAAACCACTTCAAGAGCAGGTAGACAGTGGGTGTATGGGCGCATATACCTGGTATCGCGAAGACGGCAGAGATGGAAGTAAGATCTCAGCATAGCTAATAGATGTCTTCTGGAGTGACTTTGCACCAAATCATGATTCTTTCTTCTCCTTTCCTCTATATATATTTTCTCGTTTTTGTGGCTAAATTGAAACAATTCTGAGATAACCCGTTTGCTAATGTAGAAATGACCGAAGGTCGTAAGCTTGTTGAACAGAGCTTCAAAGGAAAAGCAAAGAAGCCTTGAATGAACCCCAGGGATTTTTGAGTTTTACGTCAAGCCAAGATCATAATAAAACCCACTTTCTTTCTTAATGGTCAATTTGGCTTCTGGGTGGCGTTTGAGCTGCTATAACCATCACGTTGACGCTATCCAAGAAAACACTGTGCAAGAAAGAACATCCACGCGGCACTGAACCCGATTCGATATTGCTTATATCCAAAGCGGAGCAGGTCTATTATGCTTGGAACAAATTTAGCCAAGAGAATACGGGATGGGTTAGGATTCTTTGAGCTAGATGGAATTGGTTCCTCTTTCTTTTTTGTTCTTTTTTCTTTTTTTCCGAGATGACAATTTATATTATTTCAGTTATGTTATCCCCTTGGTGGAATGGCTCAAATAAACTGCCTGGGTTCGCAGGTTTTACAACACTTGAGCCTACAATGAATTAAAATTGGCTCAAATAAACAGCTTGGGTTCAGAAGAATGAACAGCTACTTAATATATAATTCTGCAAAAGCAAATTAGCTTCGGTGATAGAGAGCCTCTAAACAAGAGGTAAGTTCCCTTGTCCATTTACACATTTCACTTGCAAAGCCAAAAAATAAAAATAAAAATTGAGAAGAAAAGCAATGCAAAAAGGCAAGACGTCAGGCATTCTTGTCACATACAGAACTGCTGCATGGTGATCGACTCTTTCCTAGCAAGAACAAGAAAAGAGGAATTCGACTATAATCTGTCAAGACTAAAAACTTCTAAAAATTCTACTCAGAGAAACCTCATTGGGCCAATATCATGCCAGAAAAATGAACATAACAAGGATGGAAAACAGCTAGTGGAAAGGGCGAAGGTAACTCCATAGACTCACTCATAACATGCAATACGCTTGGAGCAGTAAGCATTCCGTGGATTTGAAATGCAGTCAGGTTCAAAAAACATGAGTTAGTTCTACATGTATCTAAAATTCCCTTTCCTGGAGGAAATAAATAATTTTTGGTTTAATTCTAATCCAGTGCAGTCCATCAGAATTTTGCTAGCAAGTTTATTGTCTTTGCCACACCACAATTTTGATCGTCAGGTGTTCAAATCTTGAATCGCATCTATAGGGAAGTTAATGAAGAAAATTTCAAATAAATACCATGAATCAAAAGCTAGCATATTCCTGCTGCGCAGAAATGACGTTGCAGTTGCACAGTAAAAAGAAGATAACAGGACAATAGCAAGGAACTTTCTCATTGTTCTCAGGGCATAAGCAATGGTGCCTGGTGCATGTAATTAAGAGAGTAAGAACATTGCTTAAAGATATAGAGACAGTGGCAGCCAGATTGGTGTATGGAGCCAATCAGAAGTGGGCCAAGCTGTACATTAGAATCCACGATAGCTGTAAAACAGAAAAAAATGATGCTGGGTGTGTTAGTCATGAAACCAACTAAGGTTTCCTTCCTATAACCTTTTGTTCTTGAAGGCGGTCCTGTTTTCAAAAGAAATAAATAATTGGAAATAGCAGAAGTACCAGAAATAGAGTGATAGAAGCAAAGAGCCCCTCTTGGAGTAGAGTTCCATGACCACCAAAATCATCCTCGTCGATCTTTAATATCATCCCATAATAAACATATATAATCCCAGAGGATATCAACAGAAATCTGTCAACCAAAATCAGCACAAGAATATTAGCAAAGAATTTAGCCAATGAAAAATAAAAGATTGCAAAATTAGAAACCAGCACAACAAAATTCTGCATGTTCAATATCAGCTTATATCTATTTGTGAGTGTCTCTGGAAATATCAAAACAATATCAATACCATCAATTCTCACAAACAAAAACAGGATGCCAGCACATTTTAAATCAGAAGGAAGTTTGTCATATGAACACCTCTAATCTGGATTTAGAATATACAAACATAAAGTTGACAAGACTAACACTTTGTGTTGCGTTGATAAACCTTTTTCTTCTTTAAGAGAACAAAATCTCCTGAACAGCAAGAAATCTCATCATAATGCATATAATCCCAGTCCCTTGCTATGCTGTCCATCCAATTTTTCAGTTCCGGTAGATAAAAGAATGGACAGAGAAAGTACCTCTAAACTTCCCTTTTTTTAATGAAAAAATAGTATTAAAAGAAATTAAGTGTTTGGGGGGAGGACACAGAAGGAACCACATGTCACATAAAGGCACCTCTTTAATAGTTCAGCAAAGCCCCTTCACTTCAAAACTACTAATTCTCACCAGTGAACATGTTCTTATTTGCAAGAACCATCCATAGAAAATGTCATACAACTAGTGTGTCTCAAAACACCATTGATCACCCTATCCTTCTTTGCATCTTTGATTAGTCACACTAGTCGTGTAAAAGCTGCTCCCATAGAACATGATAAAGTCAAACTCCAACTACACAATTAACAGCAAAGATTATCATGCCCTGGCACAAACTATGCTTTTTCCATAGATCATTTCACAGAAAGTAATGAAGTTTTTCGACAAAGAATACTGAAGTATTAAACATTAACAAGCTTAGTTTTGCACAACCTAGGTGTAACTTCAGAACAATAAAAGGAAATTGCAATCATGAAAGAAGATCTACAACTTTGAGATCAATAAAAAATAAATTAGGTACTTCACACAGGTTTCAGTGTCCAGCAATTCATGGTCCTTAATTAAAATACGATACCAATACTATTGTTCTTTAGAGGACAACGGTCCTGCACATTCCATATGCATGCTTATTGCAGTAATTTTTGCATGTAGAGCCTCAAAGATGTTCAAACTAAAACAGATAACTTATCCAAATTCCAGGATTAACATGAAGCTAGAGTAGCTGGATTCATCTACAGCACTAATAATGTCTGTCTATTTTCAAACTACTTTTGGTAGCAGTCATATCAGTACTTCGACTAGAAGCGATTACACAGGCTTTTAGGGATGTATTCAATTACTATGTTAAGAACAAGGAAAGGGGCATTCATATGCATGCTTATTGCAGTAATTTTTGCATGTAGAGCCTCAAAGATGTTCAAACTAAAACAGATAACTTATCCAAATTCCAGGATTAACATGAAGCTAGAGTAGCTGGATTCATCTACAGCACTAATAATGTCTGTCTATTTTCAAACTACTTTTGGTAGCAGTCATATCAGTACTTCGACTAGAAGCGATTACACAGGCTTTTAGGGATGTATTCAATTACTATTTTAAGAACAAGGAAAAGGGCATTCACAGCCATTAAGCTCTGAGGAAATAGCGTAGCAGAGATAACACTCGAGTAATAACCAACAAAAGAATTAACACTAAAATGCCGATTTTTCTAGCATTGATACCAAGAATACAAAAAAAAAGAGAACACAAGACAATTCCTGCACGTGTATACATGAATCAGCCAGTCATAATATTTCCGGGTATAAAAGACATGAACGAAAGCATTATTACCACAACATATTCACTTAAGCTTGGTTATGAAATATGTGCAAGAATTCAGAAACTGAAAGATGACGAACATGAAAGAAAGAAAAAAACTCACAGGGCGATCCAAATACCGCCGACCAAAGGGATGGCACCCCATAGTAATCCGCAAACGAGGGCGACGACTTGCCTAATCCAATGCAACACATCTCCCAATTGATCCTGTAGTCAGTGCAGCATCGTATAATTGAATTAACTATTCCTAACAACTAAATTCTTTTTATTTCTACTCACAAATTCATTCATAGATCAATTAATAATAATAATAATAATAATAAGGTTTTGAGTAACATTGAGCTAAATTAAATAGGAGTGCACTGTAGATGTGCATGGGTTGCATTGAAATATTAAGGATTGAATTGAGAGAGAGCGGGGTACCTTATCCCAAGAGGCTTCAGGATCCAACAATTTGGCGAGTTTGAAAGGAGAAAAGTGACCATTTTGGTGCTGCTGCTGTTGATGGTTGTTGTTGTTCAATTTAGCAGATGATTTCCCTTCCTTCATTGCTGCTACTCCTCTCCTCAATTAAT
Source organism: Populus alba (assembly GCF_005239225.2). Classification (NCBI taxonomy): domain Eukaryota; kingdom Viridiplantae; phylum Streptophyta; class Magnoliopsida; order Malpighiales; family Salicaceae; genus Populus; species Populus alba. The sequence continues at coordinate 28,650,776 of NC_133284.1, forward strand.
GAATCGAACTTTTTTTGTCGGATACAACAAAAGATGATGATTTGTGTATTCGAATTATTAGTAGCGGCACTGGAAAAGCTTTAATTAGGGTTGGATTTTGATTTAGAGGATAGAGATAGAGAGTGATTTGATTATAATATTATTTAATATGGTATAGAAATTAGAGATCTACGATGACGAAGGGGAAGGATTGGAGCCGGCGTCTGAGATCGAGACTATCTATATATATGTCTTTGCGCACTACGCGTGCTCTTTCACTTTCACTATGATTTCAATTCTTTCTTTTCTTTTTCTTTTTTCTTTCTTTATTTTTTAACCAATAAAATGAAATTAAAGAGCTTCTCCGTTTCACCGTACTTGGCTATTTTTTTTAATGTATTTTTTATTTACTAATATATTAAAATAATATTTTTATATTTTTTATATTTTATTTTTAATACTAATATATTAAAACAATTTAAAATTAGAAAAATAAATTTAAAATTAAAAAACAAACTCAAAATTTTTCAAAATAATTTTTAAATACAAAAACAAACACATGTAAAATATACTCTCAAGCTTGAGTCAATGAGTGGAACTAAATTAATAAAAAAAAATAAAAAATAGACAAAACAAATCAATTTGCAAATAAATGTTTTTTAAAAAAATCTATTCAAGTTTTAACCCATGCATGACTAGGTAGTGGGTGACTTTTCAGATTAATTATATCAAATTAAATCAATTTTGAATTTATTTTTTTACTAGAAGCACATCTATTAAATTTTACGTTGTTGGCCTATCAAACTAAGTCAGATTTGAGTGTGTTTGTTTTTACAACTAAACTTGGGGTTAGTTACAATCTAATTATACATAAAATTTAATTACAGGAACTAATTTTTTTTATTTTTTCTAGTTATTTTTTAAAGACCTCACGCGCAAAACTCAATCTCATCCATGAAAATAAACACTTCTAACGTTGACCCTCACGTCTGGCATATAGCCATCAATATGATCCAGTTCTTCCTGACTCTTCCACTAGTTGCAAACTGGTTGAGAAAGAATTCCATAAATTCCTCCGACCAAGAAATTGTTTTCTATACAAGTTCGAGTTCATCAGTGCCTCGTATAGCTTTCTCGAAAGTTGGTATGTATTGCGTTCTAAACGGGGTTAGGTAAATTATGAAATATTTTTTATATTATTTTGATGTGTTAATATTAAAAATAATTTTTTTAAAAAAAATAAATATATTTTTAAATTAAAAAAACTTTAAAAATTATTTTTACCACACTTCAAAACACTCCAAAATAAAATTCCGACATCAATTGAACACTAGGTTGGTCAATGATGCCATCATGCCCCATGCAAGATCTAATTGTCTTAGCTTTTTTTTTTATTAACTAGGTATTCGAATCAGCTTGTGTATATCTTGACTAATTTTACAGGTCCTGAAGTTAACAACTAATAAGCTTCCAGTAACTCTAAGCTAGTAGTCCTATCTTTTTTTATTAATATAGGTGTCTGAATCAGCTTACGCGCACCTTAACTAATTTCACGAGTCCTGAAATTAACGACCATATAAATTTTTAACGGCCATTAGCTAGTAATCCTAGCTTTGATGGGAAGGGTAGTTGCTTTGTTGGAATCACCCATCTCAATCATATAAAATGTAAGTAAATAATAAAATCATTACATATAAAATTGAGAATGAGTTATCTATCCTAACGATTAAATTCTTTAGGTGAGATTTAAACTCAGTTATTAAATTTAATATGACAGTAAAGCCATTGAACCAAATTATCCAATAAAATCCTTGAAATCCAATCCACTCAACAAATCTCGGAACATGGTTTTGATTGATGAAAAATGAATAAAACATCCCAGCTCCAATACTTGATTTAGTTTTGAATAAAGTGAAAGAAATTTAAGAAAATTAGGTTTTTCCTTCTTGGCCTATTTTTCTTTTTGTTATTATTTTTATATATTTATGAAGAATTATTAAGAATATCAAAAGATTAAATAGAAAAAACAAAAATATATATCCATCATTTGTAAATTTACACCATAAAGGGCCTAAATGCATGAACTAACTAGATCTTGTAAATGTTCTCTTGCTAAAATTGTCCGCCCATATGTTGGACCCAACTTCAGTGTGAGACCTTTTGCTACCGGGCCTGCACAGTACAGGGTAAAAGGGACGTTCTTTGTTATTTATTTTTTGGTCCGCAAATAAAGCTAGGGATTTTCCGCTAGCTCTACAAATTGGAATGAGACCCAAAACAGCAAATTATAAGATATTTAACACCTTCTAATATGATTTTTTATTTATTTAAAAATATATTAAAATAATATTTTTTTTATTTTTAAAAAATTATTTTTAATATAGCATATCAAAATAATCTAAAAATATCAAAATAAATTTAATTTTTTTAAAAAATAAAAATAAACAAAATTTAATTTATACAATTATAATTACGATTTAAAGCTTAACAACATGAGGTTTTTTATTTTTAAAAAAATATTTATGTTCAGCTTAGTCATAAGTACTTATGATTAGAATTTTTTTAAAAAGATGTTTTTGGGTTTAAAAACATCTTTTTAAATTATTTTGAATTTTTTATTTTAAATTAATTTTTTAAATAATTTTAATATACTGAATAAAAAAATAAATATTATTTTAAAATATTTTAAAATAAAAAAAAATACTCTCACACTGCCGCAATCCCTATCCCCAGTGCATCAATTATTGAGAGTTGAGAGGGAAAGCTCTGCCTTCGTCAGGAAGTCAAAGGTGCAAAAAAATAATTTTCTTAGCCTTGCGCGAGTATGGCGAGGACAATACATAATTAGCAATTAGCATCTCTCAATTTCAAAAACAAAATTGTCAAAAATATATTATTACATATGCTATTAATTAAATTTTTTTAAGGTAATGTTTCAAGATGAGTTTTTTTATAATTATATTGTTAAATTAACTAAATTTATTAAATTCATTCAAATTAATTTCTCAAATCTAGAATAAAAAAATTTCTCATTTAAAAAGGTTATCATTGTCTAAATTTTTTTTATATTAAAAAATATCTTGATATGGCCGGTGGTACCAATCTAGGTACACTCTAATATCATTAGAATTATCAAGGATATGTTTTTTTTTTTTTTTTTTTTTCCTATTTAAGTTTGTTAAACAGAGAAAGTTGAAAGATGCAACCAAAGCAAAACCGCCGAGGAGTTTCACATCGAACACCTACCATCTCCCTTGACCAAAATAAACTTGACAGTCAATGGTTACTGGTTATTGCTTTTACGTCAAGAAATATCAAGAGTTGCTTAAACTTCAAACTCCTCCAACCGTCTTGTATAAGAGGGGGACCAAGCTTTTGCTCCCTCGTTGTTCAGCGCATAGTTTTAAGACCCGGCCCGGTGGTCCGCCCGGCTCAAAGCTCGGGTTCCGGGTTTTGACCGGGTCGCCGGGTCAAAATTTATTTTTTAATTTTTTTAAAAAAAATCAAAACGACGTCGTTTTAGCAAAAAAAACAAAAAAAAATAAAAAGTCAACGGGTTTTGGGGCGGGTGTTGACCGGGTCTTGCCGGGTCTTGCCGGGTCTGGCCGGGCCAATTTCCAAGCGGGTTTTGGCCTCCACCCGGACCGGTCCCATGTCCGGGTCGGCCGAGTCCCGGTTTGACCCGCCGAGTCAGGCCGGGTTTTAAAACTATGGTTCACCGATGTTGTGTATTTATTGAGAATATTGTCTTGTGAGATTTTATATTCGAGAACGATGGATTGGTGAAGAAAAAATAGATACCGTAAAATAGAAATATATGTCAAGATAAAATAAATAAATAATATCCATCTATTTCCTTGACTAACATAAAACTAGCATATCATGTCATAATTAAAGGATTGAGTTGTACTATAGTACTCTCTCGCATGCATAAAAGATAGAATTCATGAATAACTTTAATGAAAAAACCCAGATTTATATGAAAACACAGAGTATGCAGCTCATGGTATATTTTCTATCATATAATCACTGTCGAACTTTGTTAGCAGATGTGGGATGTTAAGTATAAAACTAAAATGCTTGTGTTTTTTTATTTTTTGCGCAAGATCTCGGTTTTCTTACCCCCATATTTTATCGTGGATTGATTGTGTAAAATTCTTTGTTTTTTGAATTTAATCAAAAACATTTATGTAATTTAGTCATAATTGAAAATTAATTAATTTTGATTTTTTTATGAAAAGATGGAATTGAAAGAAGAGGGACCTAAATGAAAAAAAATGTCAAACATGGGTGGCGTGTCATAAGTTTTGAAAAGATGTGCTTTGATCCTTGAATTTAAAAAATAACATAGATTATACAATTTCGATACCTTAATATTTTTTAAATTCAATTCTGGTTTAAAAGTTTATTTTTGTTATTTTTTAGTTCCTAATTAAGAGAGGAGAAAGAAAATGAGGTTGTCAAGTTTCGGCAAGAGAAAAAGAAACATGCTATTGAAATCAATTTAGACCACCAAAATAGATGGTATTTGTGTCAAATGATTTCTTTTGATGAGAAAAGTTCATATTACATATTTTCTTACCTTTAAAGTTTATGAAAAAACATATTTAAACTCGGGTTGATTTTTTGTTTTGAATTGATTTTGATTATTTGGATTTTTGTTGGTTTTTTAGAGATCACAAATAGATTTACCATGGTTCTTAAGATGTTTTATAGGTTTTTTGAATAAAAATAGATTTAAATACATGTTTTTAGAAGAGAAAAATTAGGTTTTGATTTTTCAGCCACCACTATTACTAAAACTTAGGCAAGATTAGACAACATTTTATCTGCCTCAATTGGTGATTCATCGCCTAATGTTTTTTCAAAAATAATTGAGATAGACGATATATCATCCACTCCATGTGCAATAAAAAATAAGGGCCCAGTCGAATGGGCCCTAACAAAATGGATTGGCGGATTGGCCTTACTTGTCAGGCCAACAGCACCTTGTTTTTTTTTTCTTAATTGTTTTTCAATCAATACTTCTTTATATATATTAAAATATATTTAGTTTTTTTTCTTATTTATTTTTTTTTCTCTTTTCATCCATCTCTTTATGCATCCTTCTCATTTTTAATGTTGACAACATAAATTTTTGGCTAAAAAAATGCCCAAGGGGTACCTAACAATCCAAAAAATTAAGCTTCTTTAAAAGTTTTCCATTTAATATCCACTCAAGAGAAAAAAACAAAAAACAAATGGGAGTTAAATTCATTGTCTTGTCTTTTTCCTTTCGTGGTTATTTGTGAAAGAGAAGTTTCGCAACACCGGCAATAATGGAGACTGTATACACGCAGTATAGCAAAACAAAACAGAGCAAATATTAAACTAATTAATATTTTGTGACATTTATTATTTTAAAATCTGACCAAAAATATCATTCCCTATGTAAAGGAACGAGGGAGCCCACTCAATGCACTGTAAAAATCTTATCTGATGAGAAAAATAAAAGAAGAGATAATTTCAATCTGCAGGGTCTGTAATTGGAGATCAAGTCAGCAATTTTATCAGAATTGGCATACAGTTTAGTTGAGTCACGCATTTATTTGGGGTGGCCATCGTTATCAATACACAACAAAACACCGCCCACTTCCAGCTTTCTTGGGGGATGATTTACAGCCTTGCATCCTCATGGCCCAGCTAGCTTCCAACACGCAGCAGATCAAGGAAACCTCTACTTATTCGCTACTCCATCTTTGCCCTTGCACTCAGCATCAGTCACTATGTATATTTCTTTGTTTTTGTATTTTCAAAAATTAAAATTTTATTTTGTTTTTTATTTTAAATTAATATTTTTCTGGTGTTTTCAGATCATTTTAATGTGCTGATGTTAAAAATAATTTTTTAAAAATAAAAAATATATATTATTTTAATGCATTCTGAATAAAAAGTATTTTTAAAAATAATCGTAACTACACTACCAAACAGGTCCGCAATAGCCACTATTGAGCATCCCTCTACTTTTAAGTTTTTCAATGCGGTCCTTTTTCATAATCTTGTTTTCTCAATGTAGCCCCAGTTATCCCGTGAAAAGCACAAGAAAATAAATCCTAAATGAAAATAATAATTAGGATGTAACACAAGAAGGACATTTGCCATTTTAATGATAACTTCCAATTTCAATCTCTTCTCTCACTGGGTTCACTGGCAACTTGAACAAATCCAATTCAATTGGAGCATTAAAATGTTAAAATGAAGTTATAAATTCAAATTACTCGTCAATGAAAAACTAAGAGATACTAAAATTCAAAAAACTACAAAAAAAAACAGGTCCGCATATAAAATAATCACATGGATCAAAACTTTTATCAACAACCCTTTTTTTTTATCTTTTGATGTCAAGAATTCGTTTATTTTTACATCTTCAATGTATTTTTAAAAATAATTAATTTTTTTTAATTTTTTTTTCCAGATTGTTTTGATGTGAAGGTGTCAAAAATAATTTTTTTTTTAAAATATTATTTTAATATATTTCTAAATATATAATATTTTAAGAAGTAATAACTACTATAGTACTAAACGAACTGTAAATCATACATTAAAAATATAACTCACTCTCATCTATTCGAAAATCTTTTTAATACAATCAAGCAATCCAAGCCGTGAAAATTCACCGACAAAGAATTGTCTATATAGATCTTGACTCTGGCATGCATCTATCATAACATCCTAGAGTGAAATGAGGGATCTCAGACATTTTTTAGGAGATAAAATTTTACTAGTGGTCATGGCTTCTTATAACTTTGTTGATGCCACAGTTGGATCACCACCGCATCATATATTATTATTTTCTTCTTAGATTTTCTTTTATTTAGTCAGTGAGAAAAGGTGAATTAAGAAAATTTAGGATTTTTTAAAGTTGGCTTTTGTATAGTAATAAGCAAAGAAGATGTTTTCCTCCATACCTTTTTCCTTTTGTATTTTTTATTTGAAATTACAAAGAAAATATAAACCGTCGATTATTTCAAGTCTGCATTTGACAAGATAAACAAAGGGGCATAATTCACAGCAGACGTGGCAAGAGATCATATTAAAATATTAATATCTTTTTCCTTTTTTTTCAAAAAATACTTTTTAAAAAATTTAATATTTTTTTTACTTTAAATTAATATTTATTGGTATTTTCAGATTTTTTTTTAATATACTAATATAAAAAATGATTTTTAAAAAATAAAAAAATTATTTTAATATATTTATAAATAAAAAAACACACTTCCAACCATGCTTCAGGTTCCAATCAGGCTTCAGGAAGGTATAGGGATGCCTAAGCTAATCAACCCACCAGTGATAGCGCATTGATAAATGAATAGAATCGGGCAAATATCACAGTCCACAATATTAATTTTTTTTTAATGGGGGTGATAAAACTCTCAATGCTTGTCTGACAGGAGCACGTGAACTGGTGTTTAACAGATCATGACTTCAACGACGGTGTGTTGTGTATATTATTAGGGAACATATTGATTTTATGTTTTAAAAAATATTTTTTAAAAAATTAAAAATTAATTTTTTTTTATTAATTTCAAATTAATATGTTTATTTTATTTAAAATAAGTTATACAAATATTACGTATTAGTTTGTTTTTAATTTCATTATTTTTAGATTTTTTAATATGTCAAATCTAGTTTTTTTTAGATCCTTTTTTATTGAAACTTTCACTTTCAATTTTATCTTTTAATATTTTATTGATCAGGAATTTGATTTTATAATTTTTTTTAAACTTGCTTTCTATAAACTAATCTCAACCCTACCAGTCCATGACCCGGGTCATTGACAGGGTTAGCCCAACTTGTCTTAAGTCTTTATTTTAGATTTTTTTTAAAATTTTATCTTTCAATATTGAGATTGAGTTTTATTTTTTTAAAAATTTATATAAAGTTATCTCGGTCTCATGTGTTGAGTTACGAGTTTAGCAAGCTAATTCAAATTGGCTTTAACCAATTTTTTTTGTTTGATTTATCTATTATTGTTGTATATTTTTTTATTATATCATTAATTTAACTCATATTGTTAGATTCAGTCAAGACAGTGAGTCATCTCTTAATTTTTTCTCATTTATTTAGCAACACTATAATCATATGAGTATTTATTATTATTATTATAGATAAAATTTGGTCTTGCCACCGGTGTAGTTCAGGATACAAGTATAGTTTTAAACCTAAGGATGTATTTAGTTTGAAGTTAAATTCAACATTTAACCTCCTGTCCTCATCTTGTTTGGTAGTTTTAAAAGGTAGGGGAGGGAAATTGAAAGGGTTGATCCCTTGATTGTCAATCTAACAGGGGACGAGGGGGGATATTAAAGGGGAAAAGTTTAAAAATTGTGCCAATTTATTATTATTATTATTATTTGTCAAAACACACCATTAAATTTTCTATTTCCCTTTCTTACGCATGCTAGTTGGGTTCCATCAATACATATTATTTATACTTTCAATTATATTTAATTTAAAACATGGTTTGAAATTCATCAAGTCCGGTTAACACAAATTATTTTTAAATAGTTAATAAATATTCTAAACACTTAGTTCTTCAATCATCTTTATTACACATTCAATTTCCAATTTTCAACACAATCTAAGTATTCTTTCATATTTTATCATAGTTTATAAATATCCGCTAATTTCCTTTAAAATTCCATGTATTTATCTGAATTTTGTTTTCTCAATGCATATACAATGTCATGATTTTTGTTAAATTGTATGCATCAAAAGGTTCGTATAAATGTTAAAAGGAATAAAATTTATAGACAGAGAATTACGCAAAAATATCTTAAAAAGATATAATTTTTTAAATTAATTATTTCAACTTTATTTACCCAAATAACATTAGGTGTAGTTTGGAATGTCATTTCAATTAGTGTTTTGAAAAAAAATATTTTTTTTTATGTTTTTAATGAATTGATGTATTATATTAAAAATAATTTTTTAAAAATAAAAAATATTATTTTAATATATTTTTAAATAATCTTTTTTAAAAAAACAAATACCTTTTCTTTTAAAAACATCCCCTTATCAAGAAGAAGAAGAACAAGAAGAAAGATTGTCACTAGTTCCACGTTTTGGCACGTGAGAGAAAGGTACATTTCAACCCTCTCATAGCCACCAACCCTCTCCACCTAGTGTACTTAACTACCCTTCTTGACTAAACAATAGGCACAGGAATAGAAACTTTTGTACTGTGAATCCATTCCTGCTATTACACGTGTCATAATTATCCTCAAGTCCCCTCTTCTCAGCAATATTAAACACCATCAACTGCGAATTAAACCCAGCCAAAGACATGAACCCCACACTAAACACCATAGATCTTCTCTCTTGGCAATCCGTCTTTCTAGCGTGCACGTGCCCGTTCCCCGTCAAAGTATTGACATTTTTTTCGGATATATATATTTTTTAAAATAACACAGTAAATTAAAGTTACGGTAGAATAACATTATTTGACATTTTTTTAATAAAATAATACATTTTTATATTGTCACCCTTTCAAAATATAATATTTATTAAATATCATTATTTATAAACACGATAAGATAAGATAGTTATTGTGTTTTTAGAATATTGATATTTAAACTTACTGGCTTTTAAAGCGTGGTAATTAACAGCCGATCAACTAGCTAAATATAGTTGTATAATCGGTTGATTGCTTCATATAAAAACCATAATTTTATAAATTTTTTTTCAAATATGTTTTATGAGTAAAAATATACATATTTGTCCAATTTGTAAACTAAAAAACAAACTCTAATTAAAATCTTAAAATGTTATTGTTCACAAAGTAATTTTTATGGGTGATTCTGAGCAATCATGTGTAGGTTTATTATAATTAGATCGAGATCTACCCTAGATAAATTACGTGGATGATCTAACATATATATTTATGGATCAATTGAACAGATTTAGGCTTATGAAAATGTATGTTCGCGTCATATCAAAATAATAACTTAAAAATAACATAACTTTTAGTCTAATTGCTAGATCATGTTTAAATTTTTACAGGAGCTTTTTGAGGTTTTTTTTCATAGAGTAGAATAGAATTGCTACTATGACTGTCATATCTTTATATTTTAAAAATTTTATTCCGGAAAATTGATTTTGGTATTTTTATTATTTCCTTACAAATCAATCAATTAGTTAGTTTTAAAATTTAAATAGATATAACGAACCACAATATCAATCAAAATTTTGTTACTTATCACAACAGCTGCAACATCCAAAAATATACTATTTAACTAATTATTTTTTTTACTTTCATACCATTTTATCATTTATTTGTATTTTACATGCTAATTGTCAAATTTATAATTTTTTTCTGGACAAAAATACTTATTTTTAATCTTTCATTGCACGGGGCCTACCTCCTCGACGGTCCCACCATGAACCCCACGCCCCTTATCCCCGAACACAACGCCGTTACCTACTTGGCTCTACGCAACCCCTCCGTCAACGTTATATATAACGGAGATTCCCCTCCTAGCCGTCACTTGTTGAGGGTGCCCAGCCCACCACAGTAATATCTTTCAAAATATTTTTATATTTTAATTTAATATTTAATTCCGTCTCAGATAATAATGACCAAAAAGAGACCAATAGGGGCCTCCTCTTTTGCCACGTGTGAAGCTAAGCTTTCTTTTTAATACTCATTACTCTCTACGTGGTAAAAACCTAAAAAGAAACAGACTACCAGTTTCTGTTTCTTTCAAGAAAAAAAAAAAGAAGAGAAGAGAAGAGAAGAGCTGAAAAAGTGCTTATCAGGATAAGTGGGGACACCTGCTTCGGCTCGAACGTACGAATTGTCCACGTTTCTCCAAATGACCAATATGCCCTTCATCAAACCTCTTCATTTTAGATCCGAGAGTGAGGATCCCTGCCATTTGATTGGCTAATGAAGTACGTAAAAAATATTTGTCAAACCAACACAAAGCTTCTTCTCTTATGTGTTGCTGCGCTGTTGAACCCTTATATATATATATATATATATAAAATTAGACTGTTTCAAATAATGCATCGTTACATTAATGAAGAATAATATTACTTTAATTTCAAGTGATTACGATTGTTTTTATGTCTACAAATTTGTTTAAAAAAACTCTAAAAAATATAAAAAAACACGTGATTTAAAAAAACTCTAAAAAATAACACGTGAAAAATAATCCAATAAGTGATGCAAGTTATCAGATTTCAGACCGGCTACATTATACGTGTTTCTAGAAAACCAAAACGCCTTGGTTGGACAAAGTTCTTTTGTGTTTAATGTTTATAGACTTGTAATTTAAGACTTGCAAAAAAATTATTTGCTACGTGATACACCATAGATAGCTAAAAAAGAAAAATAAGAAAGAAAAAAGAAAAATACTTTTAATATGAAGAAAAAAAAATATTAATGTTGGATTTCCACATTTTATATAGTTATAATTTAGGTGCTATTTGAAATTGGGTTTCAAATAATATTTTTTTTAAATTTTAAGTTTTTTTATTTTAAATCGTTTTTTTAATAGTTTTGATATGCTAATGTTAAAAATATTTTTTAAAAATAAATAAATATATTTTAATATATTTTCAAATAAAAAAATTTAAAAAATAATCATCAGATTTTCAAATATCCTCAATCAACTATGATGTCTTTTTTTATTAATGCTTAATATGAATACGTGATCTTAATATGAGTACGTGATTACCTCTCTTATTTTTATAAGAGCACTATAAATTTTTTGTATTTGTTGGTTAATTTCTTACAATTCATAACAACGAAAATTTCCCAGTTCGTTTTTCAATTAAATAAGCAAAAATTTAATAAGCTCTCGAAATTCTTAATCAATTTGAATCACCAAGTTGCTATTATTCAACTTTTTACGGGAAGAAAACTGCTGCTTGATGTGGTTACATTGCTGAGTATCTATTTCTGATGAATGAATTAAATTTGCAGGTGAAAGGAAAGAAAATAACAGCCAATTCTTTCTACAAAGTCAAATACAAGATTAAAGAATTTAATATTATCAAAGCAATCTTTATCTGTGTAACAGCTGATAAATGAGTTTGGTGTTTATATTACTATTTAAGATTCAAATGCTAATAGAAATTGTGGGAAAAAAAAATCTTGCGAGTGTACCTACTCAAATAACATGAAATTCAGAAGTGTATTCAAATCTCATGGTAAAGATACTTAGATTATTGGTTGCGAACTATGAATTTCCTTTTCTGATCCACAATAACAAAACACAGCCATTAATTGAAGGATTCATCAACCTGAAAGATTCGAGCCATACGCATACTGGATTCATTTGATGATATATTGTTTAGATTTAATATTATTTGGATTTAGTTACACTTACCATAATTAGAGGCTATATTTTCAGTGAGTTTCCATCAATATAAATTCTGCATCTGAAGGGATATTTACGTGGTGACAACTATAGCAATTAGCATGGCCTATATATGTAAACAGAATTCAAATTGATGGGTCAAAAACAACACCACGAAACAAATTCAAAAAGAAAAAAAATAGCAGAGAGAGAGGGAGAGAGCCCGATGTTTTTCTCAGTCGTGTGGATGATAGAATGCCAAAGAATGGTAAACCAATCATGAAGAACCGGTCTTTAGGTAGTTTCCATGACTGGCTATAGCAAGTCATTTGGAAGAACTAACCGATAGGTCCCGTGACCAAGGGTCAATGGTATAAGAACTGGGGTTTAAGCAAAACTTCGGGTGGTTTTTAGAGGGTTTTGCAATCAGAGAGAGAAAGAGAGGAGTTTTTTTTTAATACTTTTAAGTAAGAGAGAGAAATAAAATTGGGTAGCGTTTTAAACATCAACGTTTTGTTGGTGAAAGGAAGATATGGGATAGAAAATGAGAGAAAGAAAGTGTCGTGTAAGGGACAAGACGATTGTGTTCTTCTTTTTCTTTGATCTTTGCATTTTCTTCTAAATTTTCTCTCAGAATCTTCTTCCTCCTGCAAAGGGGAAAAAAGGGGTCGACTTTGAACCGAAAAAAGAAGAGAATTTTGGCTGTTCAATAAGAGGTGAGTGACCATGTGGATTATTTTGTGGATTTTGTTTCACCAATTGTCTGAAAGTTTGGTGTTTTGAAGAGTTTTTTCCGGTGACACTGTGCTTTGTTTTGTTTGGTTGATGTAAAATGGGATTTTGACGGAAAACTCGAAGCAAGAATGACTCCTACATGCATCCAAGTTTTGAACTTTTTTTTCCTCTCATTTTCCTCTGTGTAATCTGAAACTTCAAGTGGGTTTATTTTCCTGCTCTGATTCATCCCCCCCCCCTGTTCTTTCATGGATTTTCGTTTCAATCGACAATTCTGTTTTCAACATATTTTCGATCTGAGATTTCTTGAGTGATTTATCGTTACTAAAATGTTTTTTTTTTTTGCTTTTCAAAAATACAGAATTTCTCCTTTTAACTTGAGAGGTGATGGTAAAGATTCATTTTTTAACAAGTATTTTGGTTCTTAATGGTTGATCCTTGTTGAAGGTCTTAGATCCTCTGGATTCATCTGGTCTGAATAGCTTTCAATTCCTTCTTGAGTGTCTGAATTTCAGTTTTCTGGATTTTGTTACTTGGATCCTTTTTATCAGGGTTTTGTTGTGGTTTTAGTGTATTTTATTTTTTAAAAAAATTAATCATATTCCTCATCGAACAGTGAAAATTTTGATGTCCCGAATATGACATCAAGTCTCGATTTTTTTTTTTGTCGTTTTTATGTACAAATCTTGGTTTTAGTTTATTGATCCCTGAGAATTTGTCATGCCTTTTCCTTGTAACAATTTTCCTCAATTTTTTTCCTGGTTTATCCGGGTTTTTTTTTTTTTTTTGTATTTTCTGTTTGTGGTTAGATCATGAGGATATGATTAGGTAATTTTTCCAAGTTTTGTGCTTGTGAGTGGTGGATTCTGTATGGATTGAGTTGGGTTGCAAGGGATAAGAGCCTAAAAATCATGATCAGATGCCAAAATTCTGATGCAAGTTTGCAATTCACAAATCCAGTGTTTATTCATACCAGGACAAAGAATTCTGATTATTGCAAACAGCACCTGTATGCAGTGACCCTTGTTTGTTGAGAATTTGCACGTTGATCTTATGTTTGATGCTGGTTTATAGGTTTCATTTTAAACTGTGTATCGTGCGATTTTCTGGTAGAGAGAACTTTTTTCATCATGGCTTTTTTTTTTCCTCTTCTTTTTAAAGTTTAATTTCTGGTGTTGGGTTTGTAGCCATGGGTTTTTGGCTTTGTACCTAATTGTCAGTTTTACATTCTATTCATTGGATAAGTCATCTCTTGATGATCTCATTCATTTGTTGCCCAGGGTTTTATCGTTGGGGTTTGAAAGCTTGAGTGATTGGGCAAATTGTGCATTTTTGAAAATTTGAACCACAAATGCTGTTACTCTGTACGTGATGTGTCCTTGGTATGATCTCTGAGTATGGTGTTGCAGAAGAGATTAGATTACGGATTCAATGGCTACCAGGTTCCTCACATTCCCCGAGCTACCAGATCAGCTAGGGTAACGTACTCTCTACTTTCTTGTGATGCCAGATGTTCCAATTATGTTTTTCCTTACCTTTTATTTTCCCTCTGTTGCCAAAACCCAGTCTTTTTTTGTTTTGTTTAGAGGAGGCGTTCCTTTAAGAAGAAACATGAAGAGAATCAGATGTGTGCATTTGACTTATTGGCCATTGTAGCTGGAAAGTTATTGCTTGATAAAGAAAGTGCTCCCAGTTCTAGTAATACATCAGCGGGCAAAGATCAGTGTGCAGTTGTTAATAGTGCTGTAAAATATGAATGGCAGGATGAAGAAAAACCTTTGAAAGTAGAAGCTTGTGATCAGGGAAGTGCTGCCAAGAATTTCTTTGTTTCTGATCTATCACAAGTTCATGGACAAGGTTGCAGTTCCAAAGAATCTCTTGTCACTCGGAATAACCTCAATTTAAGATTAGCTTCTGCACTAACAAAGTCAGACTGTGCAGGGAGGTCCAATGCTGAGAAGTTGAGAAATGACAAAAGCAAGAATGATATAGGTACTTTTGCCAGCAAAGTAGAGGGAGTTTCCTCTGAGTACAGAGAATTTGGTGACTGTAAATTAGAGGTTGAAACCAAAAGAGCAGTGAAAGACGAGCCTGGTAAGTCTGGGGTGGTGCTAAGCAGCACTGCAGCTAACATGTGCAGTTTAGAGGATCCTGTGGTTCTGGATGCAAAACCTCCTGCAGTGGCCAGTTTGGACAGTTGTGCCAAGGTGCCTCTGTGTAGGAACCATATTCCCAATAGTTCTTATCCCACAAATCAGGATGATGTAAATGTAGTTCGTAGAGATGATGACGATAACTCCTCTGGGTGCACTCACCCTATCACCAAAAAAAAGTTCTTTAGGCGAGCACCACGAATCGGAGATCGAAGAATCAGGAAAATTTTGGCTTCTAAATACTGGAAAGTAGCTCCAAAATTCAAGGATGCTACAGTTTCTAACTCTGGTAAGTAGTTTTACGTACCAGCTGATTTATGTTTCTTGTTTGCATTACAATCCAAGATAAATTGTTTGTTGTTTTTTAATGCAAATCTTCTGATGTGTCTAGATGGGGATTTGAAGCCTGTTTTCCACAAGAGGAAGAACTATTACAGACAACAAAGGTCTGAAAGGCTATATCCTTTCAAAAAAAGGAAGCACTATGCCTATAGTTCACCATCAAATGTTGATGGGGGATTAAGTTGCGAGTTTGTATCTGATTCACCTCGAAAGGGCAGCAATGGAGATGCTTCTGGTTCCTGTTCAAGGATGCATGGAGGTTACTTTACTTGATTTGTGTTCTGATATTTGCATTAGATTCTGGGATTTGTTGCCCTTTGTTAGCATTTGCTAAAAAAATCCTCGGTTCTTAAACAGTGACTGGGGCATCATCTTCATTTGTGGCTCAGCACACTTCATTCCAACCCAGGGATTCTCATGGTATGAGAACCTTTAATGGAGGGGCATCATCTTCATTTATGGGTCAACGCACTTCATTCCAACCTAGGGATTGTCACGGTACGAGGACCTTTAATGGATTGATTGATATGTACTCTTTTGACTTAATTGGTGAGGATCTTACTAGAAGGTGTCTTTCCTTTTCCTCAGTGAAGCTCAGGATCAAGTCTTTCAGGGTGCCAGAGCTTCTTGTTGAGATTCCAGAAAGTTCAACTGTTGGCTTATTGAAGGTATCAATCATTGACTACAATAATTATGATAATTGCATTTTCCTTGCCCTTCTTAGTTGCATATATAGGTATATGTAGACAAGAAATTGCATATGCATGCTGCTGAAGTTTTATTGTCTGTACAGCCCAGGTGGGCTGTTAAGACTTGCAACATTTTTGGCATGCATCTGTTTTTATGTTTATATATGTGTTTATTCATGCTCTATACTACCCAATCCTCTGATGGGTCATGTGATAACAATTTGCTATGTGAATTGTAGATCTCTTTCATCAGATAATTGACCTCTAGTGTGTATTCTAATGATATGTGTTTTGTAGAGGACGGTAATGGAGGCTGTGACTGCTATACTTGGTGGTGGTTTACGTGTTGGTGTACTTCTTCAAGGAAAGAAGGTTAGGGACGACAACAAAACTTTATTGCAGACCGGGATTTCTCACAATAACCAGTTGGATTCTTTGGGTTTTTGCTTGGAGCCTAATCCTTCAGAAGCCCCCCCTTCTTTGTGTCCTGAAGATTCTCCCTTTCTACTTCAATGTGACGCACCAGACCCTATGAGCAGGTAATTGGAAAGTACCCTGACCTACTTAGAAATCAGCCTTTCAGGTTTTCAGAAGTAGCATTTCTTTTTCTTTAATTTTTGGGAGATAAACCACAAGAAATGAAGACCGAGAAACCCTAGTCAATTTGCACCCAAAACTGTTTTTACCTTAGAGTCAAGAATGCAAAGCTACTTGCTGTCATTGATGTTCCTACGGACCTCAGAGTGGACTTCTGTAGTACTTTCAGATGTGTTAATTGGTGGCTTTGTTTATGATGTTTAAGCAGATTGACATAAGGTAAGCTGATTTGTAAAGAAATAGTCCAATGCTAAGGAGAGTTAAAGGCAATATTGTTTTTACATTGCATGATAATTATTGGTATAATTTATGTTTCTAACAGGTCTGAAATTTTGGATTGAGACAGTGTAGCAGATTATGGTGTCGTTGAATTCGGACTCCTTAGCTTCACCCAAATCCAAAGGGATCAACTCAATTGCTAATCAGCTTATGGTTTATTGCTCTTTACCAGGTGTCCTCCCACTGCTGGTGTGGTGTGTCAGGGCATTTGTACTGGTTCTCCAGAGCCCCATGTGAACAATTTAGGGAATTGTATTGAAAGTGACCGTGATTCAGCATCCTCTCCTACGGACACTTCAATGGACCAAAGCACAAATTCAAAAGCACTAGTTGCAGTACCTGCTATGAAAGTAGAGGCGCTAGCTGTGGTTCCAGCACACCAGAAATCCAAACAATCCGAGATTGTGCAGCGCCGAATTCGTCGACCTTTCTCCGTTGCTGAAGTTGAAGCATTGGTTCAAGCAGTTGAGAAACTTGGAACTGGAAGGTATGATTGGATTGATAATGTTTCACTTGGCCTGGTACAGAGCTTGCTCAAAATGTTGTCTCAGTCTTAGCACCTTTATGTGCATGCAGTTTAGAACATGGTTTTCTCTCTTGCATTACAATTCCTTATAAAATGAAAAATTTAATGTTCTTATTGACCTGCAGGTGGCGTGATGTTAAACTGCGAGCCTTTGATAATGCTAAGCATCGGACATATGTGGATTTGAAGGTGGGTTTTATTTTCTCACCTTGATACAAATTTACTACAGTACATTTTGCGATGGTCAGGTATTTACTCTTCATGCATATTGGACGTTCTGTTTCTTTACTCAATTGTATTTCTTGTCAGATATTTGGTTGTTACTTTGAGGGTGTTTGATTGTTCTTAGAGTGCATTATTTCAAGTAAGCTCTTCAAAATTCAAAAATGTCAGGCTTTATGGCCTGGGTCCACCCACGATGGCACTTAGCTAGTTTAATATGTTCAACAAACAGTTGCTTGTATAACAGTTAAATGATCAGTTAGGGCTTTTCACCTTTCCTAGGTTTATGTCTCACGAGGAGTCTCAATTCTAATCCTAGACGATGTCTCTTTGTACACTTTTCTTCTGCTGTCTCTCCTCTCCTCCTCTCCTGTCCTCGAGGCTAACATGCCCTTGCATAAGTACACTGTTTCCACTTTTGTGTTGCACAAGTTTTCGACATCTTAGATGGCTCATTTGAATCGTCCTGGAAAGGAAAAGGTCAACTCGAGAAGCTCTTTGTATTCTAATGGCAGATTGCTTAAGGAGTACTACCTGTCATTTGCTGACGGGTGTTTTTTGATGGTACAGGATAAATGGAAAACACTGGTGCACACGGCAAGAATATCCCCCCAGCAAAGGAGGGGAGAGCCTGTTCCCCAGGAGCTCTTAGACAGGGTCCTAACTGCCCATGCTTACTGGTCCCAGCAGCAAGCCAACCAACAGTTCAAACACCAGCAAGCAGAGACTTGCCTTCTCCTCTGAGAGCTGGCGGAACATGTTTGAACGACGCCTAGACTAGTGGATTCAGAAGGCTTTCTAATTATTTTTTTTTCTTTATTATGTGTATTTTTGTGATCATCGTGTAAAAAGTTGATGACAAGGGAGAAGTGTTGAAGCAATCTATGTAATATTCTTGTGCTCGCCGCCATTCTTTTCCTGCTTGGGAAGTTTGGCCCTTGTAAATGGTCAATGGAATAAGAGCTTCCTAACACAAATCATTTGGTAAACGAATGTTATCTCTTCGTATTTTTTGGTTGTGTTGGGTGGATTGACCCGTATTGGCTTCTTCAAATGTTGCAAAATTAGATGATCAACCAGACCTTCATTAATACACTCTTGCTATATAGGTGTCCCGTCTTTCGTTGCAAGTGTGACTGAATTCTTTGTAATTTGAAAAAATGATACCCAAGCGACTTTAACATTGAAGAAATAAAGTAAAATAAAATTATAATTATCAATCCCCAACAATACAAACATATAACTATGAAATTGAAGAAAAAAAAGCAATTAACAAAATTTTTTGTAGCAATTAACAAAAAAAATTTTAAAAAATAAAGAACTAGTGAGATAACCAAAACTTGTAAGTGAGATAATCTAGTTGAAAGATAAATAATGGGTTCACTCGTGACTTGGATGACCTAGGATTTAGGACGAACAAGGTGAGTTTTAAAAGAAATTTAGAGAGAATTGACTCGGTATAAAACAATTAAAAACACAAGTTGACATGTGATCTGGTCAAATCATGAAAAATCTAGTTAAAATCATGTCAAAATTCATAAATTATCTTCCTAAATATAATATAATATAATATAATATATAATGGTTGGAGGATGTCAAATCACCTTTAATTATAGTGGATGTATATTTTTGTCTTGTTTTATTTTTAAAAAATTTATTTTATTGAAAATTTATTTTTAATATTAAAAAAAATTAAAATATGATAAAAAATTTAAAAAAATATTAATTGATATCTTTTTACATCCTTTGCTTTTCCAAATCAGTACTCTTTGTTTACCATATCATAAAAAGAAAAGAAAGAAGCATGCCAATTTTTTTTTCCATATCCATCCACATTGTTGCATTCCGTATTTTAGTTTTTTTTATTATATTTTTAATTTTGTAATATTAAAAATAATTTTTTAAAATAATTTTTCAATAAAATATATTATTTTAAAAAATAAAACAAGATAAAAATATCCATTCACCATAATTAAAGGTGATTTGACATCCTCCGGCCATTACATATTATATTATATTATTTCATATCATATTATCCTGTAATTTAAAATAGTAAAAGAATTGATGAAATGATTTTAAGAGTAATTATCAAAATTTGTTAATTCGGGTCAATCCACCTGACACATGACTCAATATTTGCTCAAGATCGACTCCTAAATTGACTCTTAGAAAATGAGAGGACAATTTAAAATTTTGAATTAAATGAAAAAATTAAAAAGAAAAATCAAATTAACATAAGAATCCAAAACAATAATTAAAATCAAGATAATAAAGATCAAATTTGAAGATCTTGGATCCAATGATGATATTGAAAACAAATTAAAATTTGATAAAATGATTAAGAATCAAAATTATAAATCAAAACATTGAGGGCTTGATCTTAAATATCATTAAACTTTGAATTGAAGGGTAAAATTAAAAAGAAAAAATAAATTAACAAAAGAATCCAAAACAAAAAAATAAAAATTAATTGAATGAGGACCAAACTTGAAAAAAAAAAAAAACCAAGATTATGGATCCAATGATGAGATTGAAAAAAAATTAAAATTTGATAAAAAGACTAAGAATCAAACATTGAAATCAAAACATTAAGGATTAACCTTAAATATCATCAAACTTTGAATTGAATAGTAAAATTAAAAAGATAAATTAAATTCACAAAAATAAAAAATAAAAAATAAGAGAATGATGATCAAACTTGAAGAAATTAAAAATTAAGATTATAGATCTAATGATGAAATTAAAAACAAATTAAAATATGATAAAAGGGCTAAAAATCAAACTTAGAAATAAAAACATTTAGAGTCAAATATGAAATTTATTAAAATAAAAGGATAAAATTGATTTTTTTTTTTAACGACCAGCATGAAATTTAATGGGGAGGAGAGAGATAATATGAAAAGAAAAGGAAAGGACAACCATTGATAAATCATCATTGTAAACACCACACGGGTTGCCATACATGGAAGAGAATGTCATAGAGCTTTAAATGTTGTAGCAGAATCTAGCATTTTGCAATCAGACAATGGCTCACGCACCATTATTTTTTTTTTTTTAATAAATTTTTAAAATTAAAAAATATTGAATATCTCCTAGCCCAACTTAATAATAACAGGGGAACTTATAGAAATGATAGAAACACCCCTAGACCAAAACCCGACGATTTTGATCACGAGACCAAAATATTTTTATGAAAAGCAAATCAAAATAGATTATGAAATTCAATTTCTAACCGACTCAGTGTTGAATGAAAAAACCGAAAAAAAGAAATCAATTAAAAAAAATATAAAAACAACCTGAGTTAACTCGTTAAATATTATTCCTAGGCCACAAGATCAAAATAACATAAAAAATAAATAAAATAAATTATAAAATCTAATTATTAATCAATTTAATATTAAAAAATAAAATAAAAAATAATTAAAAAAACAGTTAATCCAAATAAAAACAAAATACACTAAATAAATAATAAATAATATCCTGTGAGAAGACCACTCATTTAGTTTAGAGATAGGGTGAGAGACTCACGTCACGTGTATCAATCTTTAAATTGTCGCCGCCACACTAAAACTAAGTTTGTAAGTAACGAAACCGACAACATAAAATCTCCATCTCGATAAGAGAGAAAATCGAAGATGATAGGAATATATATTTAAAGAAAAAAACCAAAGTTTGTGGTTTTGTAAAAACGAAACTACATCGTTTGGTTCCCTTGGATTGAAACCTGCAACCCTGGCTGGGTCCCGTGACTGCGATTATATTATTACCAACAGAACCGGACGTACCCCTTGCCGCGAAGTCCGTGAAAGCCCGAGAAACGCGTCAATCAGTACAGTGGCTGCTACAAGTAACTCATCATCACTCCATTAACGCCCCGTCGGGGCTAATATTGAGCCACGTGTAAAGGACAATGACTCCCTTCTGTGTTCATCCTGTTATTGCAAGAACAAGCAGAAGCAACAACATGGGAGATGTGATTGATTGGCCACGGAGGCAAGTCTACATACCGGCAATGGCCGGTATATTTTACATCCTGGGACTCATATTTTCCGGACCTAAACAGGTAAAGAAGATATTATATATTGGTTGTCCTCCTCCTTTTATCAAGGAAAACGCGCCGTCACTCATTTGCCACTCAGTCCGCGCCGCCCTTAATCGTATTCTTCCTTCCTTTCTTTCTTACCAGGGTTGACTCCGTTTCTCAGGTATGGCATATTCTCGCTTTTACTCTTTGTTATTATGGCTTATTACCTGAAATTTTGGATCCTGTAATAACTGTATTCTTTATGGGGCTTGTCACTCTTTACAAATTACTGTCCTTCACTGTCTTTTATGTTTTACTTATGGTTAGTTTTAGTTAATGAAAAAGATTGAAATTTTATATGTTTAAAGAGCTCAGAAGACTACTAAATTCTGTATACTGATTCATTTGATGTGGGGCTTGATAATAGATGGGTTCCGATTCTCGTTTCACTGAGTTCCCTGGTTCTAATAAATTTGAGGATGAGATCGTGTTTCCGGATTCAAATCAGTATCACAATGTTACTAATGGATTCAAGTTCGAAGATTTAGACTTCGACGGTGTAGAAAATCCACTTGTTTTGCCTGACCCAGATCCGGGTAACTCTGCTTTGTCGTCGATCACAGCCATCGATGAAGATTCTCCTTCTGATGATAATGACTCGGAGAATCTCCTCAAGTACATAAACCAGATGCTTATGGAAGAGGACATGGAAGAGAAGCCCTGTATGTTTCATGACCCGTTGGCACTTCAAGCTGCTGAGAGATCGCTTTATGATATTCTTGGTGAGAAGAACCAGCCATCCTTACCCCATGAATCTCCTTCGTATGGTGACCAGTTTTTGGTTGATAGCCCGGATGATGGTTTTTGGAGTAGCTGCAGTGATTATAGCAGCAATAAAAGTTCCTTTTCTAATTCTGTCAGCTCGGTAGATCCTCAAGGGAATGGTGAATTTGTGGGATTCCAACCGTTGTTTATGCAAACGCCTCTTCCTAATAATTTTGTTTTTCATTCTGCTGCAAATTTCAGTTCAGAATCATCATTCAAATTACACAATGGGTTAGCAAGTAATGGTGATAGTGCCACGAAGCCCTCTGCGGGTAACATTGTGGCACCAAATTTGTTCAGTGACAGTGATTTGGCGTTACAGTTCAAGAGAGGTGCAGAGGAAGCTAGTAAGTTCCTTCCTAAGGGCAATCCACTGATTATTGATATGGAGACCAGTGCACTGGCTCCAGAGATGAATAGAGATGCCCCGAAGGTGGCAGTGAAGGACGAGAAGGAAGACAGGGAGTTTTTCCCCGAATGGTTGACGGGAAAGAAGAATCGTGAGCGGGAGGATGAGGATTTTGAGGAAGAAAGAAGTAACAAGCAGTCTGCAGCTCATGTAGATGAGAGCGAACTGTCAGAGATGTTTGATATTCTAGTAGGAGTTGGGGAAGGATGCCGACTTCCTGGGTGTATACTTGATCAGGCTGAACAGTGTGAATCAAGCAAGACAGTGCGGCAGAATGGGCAAACAAAGGGATCCAGTGGTAGCAAGAGTCGGGCTAAGAGACAAGGAAATAACAAGGAAGTTGTTGATTTGAGGACTCTTCTAGTTCTATGTGCACAAGCAGTCTCCTCAAATGATTGCAGAGCCGCTAATGAACTACTGAAGCAGATCAGGCAGCACTCTTCACCTCTCGGTGATGGGTCTCAGAGGCTGGCTAATTGTTTTGCTAATGGCCTCGAAGCACGTTTGGCTGGAACTGGTACCCAGATATATACGGCACTGTCTATTGAAAAATGGTCGGCTGTGGATAGGTTGAAAGCTTATCAAGCTTATGTTTCAGCTTGCCCGTTCAAGAAGATGACAATAATCTTTGCAAACCATAACATACTGAAAGTAGCCGAGAAGGCATCGACACTTCATATAATAGATTTTGGTATATTGTATGGTTTCCAGTGGCCTCCCCTCATTTATCGCCTCTCAAGGAGATCAGGTGGGCCTCCCATACTGCGCATCACAGGAATAGAGCTTCCCCAAAGTGGTTTCCGGCCAGCAGAGAGAGTTCAAGAGACAGGTCGTCGCTTGCTAAAGTACTGTGAGCGCTATAATGTTCCATTTGAGTACAACCCCATAGCTCAGAAATGGGATACCATCCAAATTGATGACCTGAAGATCAATCGAGATGAAGTTCTCGCTGTAAATTGTCTCTTTAAATTTAAAAATCTGCTTGATGAAACAGTTGTAGTTAACAGTCCCCGGAATGCTGTTCTGAACTTAATCAGCAAGACAAAACCAGATATATTTATCCATGCTATTGTCAATGGATCGTACAATGCTCCTTTTTTTGTCACAAGGTTCAGGGAGTCACTGTTCCATTTCTCGGCATTGTTTGATATGTTGGATAGTAATATGCCACGTGAAGATGAGATGAGGTTGAAGTTTGAAAAAGAGTTCTATGGTCGGGAGGTAATGAATGTCATAGCATGTGAGGGCTCTGAGAGGGTTGAAAGACCTGAGACTTACAAGCAATGGCAGGTTCGGAACATGAGAGCTGGGCTGAAGCAACTTCCCCTGGACCCTCATGTCATAAACAATTTGAAGTGTAATGTGGAGGTTAGGTACCATGAAGATTTTGAGGTCGATGGAGATGGCCACTGGATGCTGCAGGGATGGAAGGGACGGATTATCATTGCATCCTCTGCCTGGATTCCTGCATAGGAATGAGACGGCTTGTTTCTGAGAGCTCACCTCCAAAAGTTGGCAGACAAGGGTTTTTGTTAGTTAATGCAGTCCATGCTAGATGAAAGGGGAGCCAAAGTAATCCTTTGACATTTTCTCTATATGCTGGAGAATATTGGGCTCAACGAGGCTTATAATGAACGGGAGGGAGGGCTCATGTAGCAGATTGTGGTTGCCATTTAGGTTTGCAGCATACTAAACCCTACTGTCTGGGAAGTTTCTGTACTACTCAGTGACGTCATAGTGTCACGTGATTTTCTTGTATATTATAATCCTCTCTCAAGCCTGAACTGTCGAGTTTATTAGCAGCTGGTAGCTTTATCTTACTGTTCTCCGGTACTTTCTAACACAATAGATGGTGAACTGTCATTTAGCCAAAGCTTTTGCAGTTTGGTGTGATCTTGCCTTGATAAGCATTTTCTTCTACCTTGTTTCTTTTGCGTGTTACATTCATCACAAATTTATTATGGTTACCTTAAGATTGGAGCTGGCTGTCGCATAAGACCCCGGTTTATTAATTTAACCAAGGTTGCTGGTCGTTGGAGAAGTTTTGATACCAGTAACATGTCGATTGTCGGCTGTGTTTACTGTCCCAAATCCAGGAATCACGGGCCTTAAGACCCCAGTTTATTAATCCTCAGGTTATTTGACAAGCTACATGCTCATTAAATCCAGGAAGCATTCTGTTTTTCTGTTCTGTTTGCTGTTTTATTGACAGGGCTTTTCCTAATTAGCAATCACTGCTCATTAAATTATTTCTGGTCAATGATTCACAACATTGGCTGGCTTGAATGGCAAGTAAACGCTGATGGATCGTTTATCGTTACTTAATTAGGTCAAAAAAAATAAAAATATCCAGAACTTCTAAACAATAATGGTCCGAGGAATCATGACCGATGGCTAAGCCTACCGAGAGACAGGGATTACATTCAATGTTTCAGCAATAGTGGAGAGCATTGTCATGAGGTTTTGTATTGTTTAATCAGCTAGCTGCTGCCTTCTTTGAACATTCCAAGGTAAAAGAAAATGCTTGAAAGATGACAAATCTATTTAATTAATTGAATGTTTTTGTTCCCATCCAACTGATGTGGTTTTACTTGGTAGAGGTCGCCCTCAACAAGCTGCAGATTTCGAAGACTAAACGACCGGCAATGCGGGGTTGAACAGGGACCAAGCAGTCGCATCGATGCTTTTGGCCATAACAACATTTATTTACATTTTACAGGATCGACTTTCGATTTGCTGGACTCACGAAGCCAATCCTCTCTCTTAATCCAGCAAGTTCTACGGATCTGTTTAGAGTTAATTTTTTTTATTTTTTGATTTATATAAATGTTTGGAACTTAGCTTGGATATATTTAAACTATTCTTCATAGAGTACTAAAATTAACAATAAGATAATTCTCTATTAATATTAACAGAACAACCTAAATTATAAAAAAGCAAATTATTGGATCCCAAGCTATTAACACGTATATGTTTAAAGCAAAAATTGCTCAGACAGGAACTGGTGCAGTTGAGCGTGGCTGCAATGATGAAGAAACTGGCAATTAATTATTGTTAGTGCTTGGAATTTAATTGGGAATTAAAATTAATCAACTAAAAAGCCGTATCAGACAAATAATCATGACTCTTGATTAAAGGGACTCACCTGGTTCAAGTGGGACCATTGAAGAGTCCCGAGACAAGAGCCGAATCTTTCGATTAGTCAATTGTGGATGTGCCCATGAAGTGGTCCTAGCTGATGTAAGACCTCTCTGAAACACTATTTACTTAAAGAACGCAATAATAGTTTTGTTTTTCAATAAAAAAAAATAAAATTAACATTGGGTATTAAAAACATTAAAGTCTTTTCACATTCTCTTTTATTATTATCAAATTAATTAGGAATTTTTTTCATTATCAAATTGATTAAGAAAAAATAAATCTTTTCCGATCTTATTTGTACGATAAAAATAATCAAAATATTATTAAAAATAATAAATTTAAACTTATTGTTAAAGAATAATTTTGTATATGCACAATAATCTTTTTGTTATTATAATATCAACTAAAAAGAATTTATTTTTGTATAAATATAAAAATAATAAAAATTAAAAAAACACTAAAAGGCTCTTTAAAAACAAAAAAAAAGTTAAAGTTAATAGGTTTTTTTAGATCTTTTCATAATTATTTTTGTTCAGAACCGCTTTTTTACACTTGGAGTCAAAAATAAGAGCCTGTTTGGCTCATTGAAAATGTGTAATCGCCACTGTGCTGTCGGCACAAGTTGGAGTAGATTGTTTGGTTTGTGGTTGGAGAATTTTTTTTTCTCTCTCTCTCGTCCTTTTAAAATTAAAGCTGGGTTGTCTTTATTGTTGATATAAAAATGCAGCAATAAGATTAATTTAATAGCAGTGCTAGCCAGTGTTTTGGTAATTAATTTAATTTGGTACCAAGGGTTTGGAAAGACTAGCTTGTCAAGTTTTGGACAGAAACATCCCTTTGACCGTGAAGTAAAATATGGAAGAAGCATACGGACTTGGCCCCCAAGCTAACTAAAAGGCTGGTGGTGTCTTTTTAGTTAACCGGTAGTTTTGACCGGCTAGACGACGACTCCATCAAAGCTGAATTCATGAAAGTACTATTTCCTTGAACTGGTCTCCCATCAAATGTTGTTTTGTGAAGAAAATCAAACAGATCTAGATGATACCAAATTAATTTCTTATTGCAAGTGTCATCAAGATATCATTTGTCTTTGATTTCCATTTAATTTAGTGATAGTAATCCCACAGTATTATACTGGAAAAAGTCGCATGATATTTTTTTAAAATATTTTTTTCTTGAAAAGAGTAATAAAAATTATTTTATTTTTAATATTAAGATATAGAACTAAAAAAATATTAAAAATGTACTCTTAAAATACAAAAAAATAAATTAATTAAAAGTTACTGCATTCCTGAACCATCATGATTCACTCTCGGGCCACAAGCTACTCTTTGTTCCTTAGATGCAGACTTTTTTTGTTTTTATTATCTCAAATTGCCTTAATCAAATTAAATCTAAATTATCGTTCACACTAGTGGAGATTATTCTCATATACGAGTTTCATGAGATATTTGTACTGCTAACGCATTTGACCACGTGCTCGTTTTTACAATTCGATGTCGGCTTCATTGAGCCGATTATTCAATATAAGCTTAACTTTTTATTCAAAAAAAATAAAATCTAATTCAAACCTTTAGATTTATATTGTAGTATAAAATATTTTTTAAAATAATTTTTTATTTAAAAATATATTAAAATAATTTTTTATGTTTTTTTATATTAGTATATTAAAATCATCAAAAAATATTAAGGTAATATTTCTCAAAACCAAAAATACTCTTAAAAAATATCTAAAAAAGAGAGTAAAAAGCTGTATTAAATATCCTTTGATAACCAACTAATTATTTTGTAAAAAAAAAGTTATAAACATTTTATATTTGTAAAAGATTACAAATTCTAGCTTTTTTTTTTTTTTTAATATATCTGAACTTAAAAATGTAGAATTTCCATAGGAGTTCAAGCGCCCTCTCATTTTTATAGTGATAGTCAATTTAGTGGACTGCAAGATTGAATCTATGATATTAAAAAAATATTTCTTTTATTTTTTCAGTAGTAATAAATTATCAAATTAATTTACATTTTAATCAAAATTAAATCCTTTCTTAAAATGATCTTAACAGTACATATCCACGTAACTAGTTGTTTGAAGCTAAATAGCTAATGTTGTCGGAGGGGATAAAAAAATTGCTCATGCCTCAGTTCTCCAATGGTAACCAGCCATCTATATAACCGGACCCCACGTTAGATAGTATGGGTATAATTGGACAGGGCCCACATTTATGCACGTGGTCCCGAGTCCCAATTCCCTATTGGACGGAGTTGACGAAGGAAAGAAAGAAAAGCAAGGCAATTTTGACCAAACCGGTTATAACCGGTAAAGCATAGATATCAACCGTCACAACATGGCAACCCTCAGTCTCTCTTCGCTTTATAAAATTTCCGATTTCCATGAAGGTTCCTTTGACGACGGTGAGTGCAATAAACCAAGATTTCCTTTGCTTTCTCTTCTCGCTTCTCTGCTTATATAAACACAAACCCACGACCTGATCACTTGAATTTCGAGAGAATCCTCTTCTCCTCTTCCTTCCTTCCTTCCTTCCACAGGGGTCTCTTCGTTCCAAGGTACATGCACTTCTAATCAAGTCTTTTCCTTGCTTCTTCCTTTTACTAGTTACGCGGGTTCCACTCGTGGCTACTGTTACCTTTCCTTTTATCAATTTGCTCCCTTACATATGTTTATGGATGTCTAAGTTGAAATAATCTTTCTTGCGTGCTTTAGCTTCTTTAATCATTTGATTTTTATATCTTTTCGCGAGTGTTTTAGCTCTACTTCATCAGTTTCCATTTGCTATTACTTTTCTTGAGTTTGTGTAGGACTTTAGTTTAGAGCTGAACTTAGGTTTGACTTTTTCTTTTTTGTTTGTAGGATTTTGAGGCATAGTTACATAGGTGATCATGGATCAAAATCACACAGAATTCTTTGATCATTACCAAAACGATTCCAAATTTGATGAAAAGATCATGCTCCCAAATTCAGAACAATACCCAAATATCGAGTACGGACTTGAATTCAATATCCCTTCTCCTGATCTTAGCTTCATGAATCTTCCTTTCGACCCCCCTGATACAGATCCTGATAGTTTTGGTCTATCCTTTAACTCGAGTCCAGGGGTAGAGTCATTTGTCCCCTCGATGAGCTTGAGCCCGGATGGAGAGGCCCTCGATCCCTCATCGGCTTGGAGTCCCGAGGCAGAAGCCTCCTCTCCTTCTGAGGATAGTGATTCCTCTGACCCGCTTCTCAAGTACATAAGCCAGATGCTTATGGAAGAGAACATGGAGGATCAGCCACACATGTTTCATGATCACTTCGCTCTAAGCACCACTGAGAAGTCATTGTATGATGTACTCGGTGAGCAGTATCCTTCCCCACTCGATTCGCCCCAGTCTTATGTCAACCTTGAGAGCCCTGACAGTATTTTTTTGGCAAGTGGAAGTAATTGTGATGATAATACTAGCAAGAGCACAAGCACAGGCACTACCAGTGGTACTATTGATTCTGCTAAAGAAACTCAGTGGGTTGGTGGTGATGTGGGAGGGGTGAATCCATCTTTTTCTAGAACCCCTCTTCCCGATGATTACCATCTCCACTCCAATTTTCAGCCCAATGTGCAATTTACAGGGAATCCATCAAATGGTTTCACCGACACAGGGGATGGCCTTATGGGTTCTTCTGCGGGTGAGATGGTGCAGAATATGTTTAGCGATGCGGAATCTGTGTTGCAGTTCAAGAGAGGGTTAGAGGAAGCAAGCAAGTTCCTTCCTATTGCCAGTCAACTGGTAATTGATTTGGAGACAAATGCAGTTTCCTCAAGGCAAACGGAAGTTGCTCCTAAAGTGGCGGTGAAGGAGGAGAATTCTGAGAGGGATAGCTCGCCTGATGGGTCGAGGGGTAGGAAGAATCATGAGCGAGAGGATCCAGATTTAGAAGAAGGAAGGCGTAATAAGCAGTCTGCGGTGAATGTGGAAGAGAGTGCGCTATCGGAGATGTTTGATAAGGTATTGCTTTGGACTGGGCCAAAATGCTGTGGCGATGATGCTGTTCAGGATGTAGCAAGCAAGAACTCGCAGCCAGATGAACAATCAAATGGATCCAGTGGTGGGAAAACCCGTGCTAAAAGGCAGAACAAAAAGAAGGAAACCGTGGATCTGAGGACTCTCCTGATCCTCTGTGCACAAGCTGTCTCTGCCAATGATTCCAGGACTGCTAATGAGCTACTGAAACAGATTAGGCAGCACTCTTCACAATTTGGTGATGGGACACAGAGGCTGGCTCATTTCTTCGCCAATGGTCTTGAGGCACGCTTGGCCGGCAGTGGCGACGGAACCCGAAGTTTTTTCACCCATCTTGCTTCAAAGAGGACAACAGCTGCTGACATGCTGAAATCTTACAAAACCAATATTCAAGCCTGCCCCTATAAGAAACTTTCAATTTTCTTTTCAATCAGCATGATTTTGCACGCTGCTGAGAAAGCAACTACTCTCCATATAGTAGATTTTGGTGTCCTCTATGGCTTTCAATGGCCAATCCTTATCCAGCAACTCTCTCTCCTCCCTAATGGCCCTCCAAAGCTACGCCTCACAGGAATAGAGCTGCCCCAACATGGTTTCCGGCCGTCAGAAAGAATTGAGGAGACAGGACGTCGCTTGGCAAAGTATTGTGAGCGCTTTAAGGTTCCATTTGAATACAATCCTATTGCTGCACAAAACTGGGAAACAATCCCAATTGAGGACCTCAAGATTAATAGAAATGAGGTGCTTGCTGTGAATTGTCAATGTCGGTTTGAGAATCTATTTGATGAGACCGTTGAAGAGGACTGCCCAAAGAATGCTATTCTTAACTTAATTCGGAAGATGAATCCTGATATTTTTGTTCATACTATTATAAATGGATCATACAATGCTCCCTTCTTCCTCACACGGTTTCGGGAGGCACTATTCCACTTCTCCTCACTATTCGACATGTTTGATTCTACTTTACCACGGGAAGATCAAGCGAGGATAATGTTTGAGGGAGAACTTTATGGGCGGGATGCAATGAATGTGGTCGCATGCGAGGGTCGAGAAAGGGTCGAGAGGCCTGAGACATACAAGCAATGGCAGGCCCGGACTGTGAGGGCAGGGTTCAAGACTCTACCATTGGACCAGAAGCTCATGACAAAGTTTAGGTGTAAGTTGAAGACCTATTACCACAAGGATTTTTTAATTGATGAAGACAACGACTGGATGCTACAGGGTTGGAAGGGTCGAATTATTTATGCTTCCTCTTGTTGGGTGCCTGCATAGTAGTCTTGGACAGCATTTGAACTTGGAACGGAGAGCTATAAGTTTTTTCAAGAGCTGGACAGGAACGAATAATTTCAAACCAGGCAAAGGTACGGATGCCTTGCACGAGCTAATCTATTCCATGCCCTGCTCACTTATGACCTGACAATTTTA
The DNA here is from genome assembly GCF_005239225.2 of Populus alba. Lineage (NCBI taxonomy): Eukaryota > Viridiplantae > Streptophyta > Magnoliopsida > Malpighiales > Salicaceae > Populus > Populus alba. Next base: position 28,682,477 of record NC_133284.1, read on the forward strand.
TCCATATACGCTAGTTTAGTGTTTCTAACTTAGAACATTTCCCTTGTGCTTCTTTAACGCCATTCAAATTCTAGGCATAAAGTATCAGAGGTTCTAACTTTGCTCGTTCCATTTTTTCAGATGCTCTATGATGCTACCTAGCTCGAGAGGAACCTTATGGAGTTTTAGACTTGCAGTTGTAACTACTGAACCATCACCATCCTTTAATATAATATTATAAAAAAATGGATGGTTGGTGGTTTGTTCATCTTGGTCTGAAGCATCACTTCTCAAAAGCCGGTGTGGAACTACAGGAGTGAATGTGCTTCTTTCAGTGAGCTTTTGGAACAAGCTTGAAGCCCTCTTATGTTTAAAGGGTGTAATTTAGTACTGGAAACTAGTTTTTGTTGGGAAATCTTGTAATCAAGTCATGTAGTTTTTGTCTATATGATTTTCCATCTTGGAGTGGTGATCAAAGGGGTTTTGAGATCATGTTCTTATGTATAAATTGTTCTTGGTTCAGCTTTTCTCAATATGCGCAATGTATCAATGGAAGTGGTTTTTTCAATAATTTATTCCCTTGAATGGTTGTTTTATGTATGAACATTTATTGAAACAAAATCAACGAAAGCTTAAGGTCTCATTTATTTTCATTATTATTTGCGAATCTGTCGAAATGCTATGGTTGCCCCGTTACATGATCCAGTATCATTTCTGCTTTCTTTTTTCACACATCAGCTGTTTCATGGAGTCTAATCCAGAAATATGGAATGATATCATGAAAACAACTACCCCGGGGATTGGGCTGTGAGGGTTTTTTTGTTTTGGTGGCAAAGTGTATATGCCCATTCTATTCAGGCGGATGCAGGATCGTGGAATAAAACTTGTGAAAGACACAGAATACTTGGCTGGAGTAAGCAAGCAAGCACTCAATTACAGAGCCAGACACTAGTTAATTAGATTCATTGTTTAACTAATAGTTAAATCCATATTAGATTATATAGTTAGAGTTATGAATTTTCTATAGATACATGAGCCAATATATTCTAAATTTTAAGAGTGAATTAATCAATAAAACTTGAAAAAATTACAAATACTGTGTGTTATATTTTCAATTAGTATTAGTTTTTTTTGGTAGCGAGCTTGGATTTAGAGCTTAGGTTAGGTTAATTAGGAGAGAAAACGCAACAGCCTTTCCTACCTTTCACAGCTGAAAAAACGCAGCAGCGTTTTCGTCAACAAAAGCTCTTCGCGACAACAGGTTTCGTGACCCTTTCTTGCAGCTCAGACGAACCAGCAGTATACCATAAAATAGTGCGGCGAGCAGCAGCGGACAGTAAATTGCAGCAGCAAACCAGGAACAAAAAGTTTTTTGTCCAGTAGCCAAAAGAGCAGTAGTAGCAACAAACCTTTTTCAAATTTGAATACGTTTGGGCGTCCAGCTATTCAACAACAGCTTGTATCTTTGTTCAGACCCTTCCTTTCTTTGTTTTCTTGTTTCTGAGCAAGTACAGATTCTTCTGCGTTGTGCTTCTCTTGCTTGCGCCACTAAAGATTTCTTTGTGCTTGGCAAGAACTTGAAGGTCAACATCTTTTTAAACTTAGTGGAAGTTGACTAATAAAATAAAAGAAGAGTTAAGAAAGCTGAAAGCGTAGTTGAGGACATATAATTTCTTTCTAGGTTGCTAAAAAATGAGCAAGATAGCCTTAAAATAAAAAAAAAAGCAATACTGGATCAACATAAGAAAGACGTTGAATTACTTAATTGTTAACTTAAAAATTTCATGAATAAAATGAGAGTTGAATCAATCAATAAAGATCATGGAAGGTTCAAGTATTTATGTTTCTTGTTTTTAACAATTAATATCAGGGCAAGACGAAACGTTAATTTGAATAGAAATGAAGATAGATAATCTAATTTTATAGAGAAAAAAGATGAAACCTTTTTATTTATCGCTTGTCATATGAATGAGAAAAACCACAACTAATTATAGTACTTAAACACCTAATATAACATTCACATGAGTTGAGATAAATAAATTTTCTCTGATTTAGAGGAATTTTATCATGTTTGGTGATGTTAATGAGGAAAAATAACTACTTTTTGATCGAGTTAAATATGACAGTGCAAATAAAATTTTTTATGATTCTTTATCAAAATTGAACAAGAATGAGAAAAATGACAGTGAATGAAAAGATTTCAATGTAGAAATCTTAGTATGTGATAACCCTCAATGTGCAAAAGTTTCAAGAGAAAAGAACCAAATTAGATATGATTCCAGAGATGTTTTGTGATGAAACTAAATTCTTGGACATGGAGTAATGATGTTGTTATGCAAAATATTCTAAATGATTTAAAGAGTGAAAGTAATGAGAAAAGGAAGAAGTGTATGGAAGACACGCCATAATTAGTATATGATCAAAGCACATATAATAGCCAAACATCACAACATGTTAAAAAAAAATTCAACTATATTGTAATCATGTGACTTCCAACTATATTATAAAAAATAGCAAAAAAATATGGATGATAATGTTATTGAGAAAAACAATACATGAGAATTAACAAAGCTTCCAAAAGAATGGTGTAAAATGAACGTTCAAGACAAGATTGAAAAAAATCATTCATTGTTAAACACATCAATTTAAGAGAGGGGATTGATATATATTAGTTATAATCCTAGTGTGAGTAGGAATCCTTGGTAAAAAAGATTTATGCTAGTTAATTGAAATCCTTAATAGATTATTGTGATCTCCTTGTAAATATAAGGGTTAGTGTATTCTGAATTTTAAGAGTGTGAATTATTCAATAATGCTTGGAAGGTTACAAATATTTGTATGTTTTATTTTTAACCAAGAAAGTGAATATAGAAAGGATATTTTCCCCCTTCTCCTCTTCTAATGTTTGAAATTTACTTCAAAATTAATTTTCTTAAAAATTATTTTATATTTTATTTTTATCTCCCAATTAAATACATTTATTTCCTTTTTATCCAGAAATATTAATCATACGTAACCCTATCATGATAGATCGTTACCACTGGTTAGAAACTGAAACCAAAAATCCAAAAGGCTATGTACGAGCTGTGATCCATTGATTTGAAGTTCATGGAACTTTTATAACAGAAGAAAGTGGCTATAGCCCGTGGATATTGATGGATTCACTTTCATTTACTACGTAACTAATCAAAGATCTAAAAAATCATGTACAAATAAGTGTAGAGGACATGGTTTCGTGCAACGATGATGGTAATTGTTTTTTTTTTTTTTTTCCCTTTAGGCTAATTAAATAAACTTTACCTCTTTTAAGATACACTTGAATAATTTTTATTGTAAAAAAAAAAACTAATTATTAGTGAAAAATAAAAATGATGATGTACTAAAATATCAAAGTAGTTAAAGAAAGATTTATGTTTTGGATAATCCTTTAATTTTTTATTTCTGACAGTCTAATTAATTTTTCTTAGTCAAAGTGCTAAGAGTTGGTACATGATATTTGCTAACTATTTTTTTTATGGATTTAAGGACTCTTTAATGTTTAAATAAATATATTTTTAAAAGAAAAAACAATGATATTTTAGAGAGAAAAATTTAAAAATAAATGTAATATCCTAAAAATTCAAATGCATGATATTTATTTATATATTATATTATTATTTGAAATAAATTTTTTTTATATATTTATTTCTACCAAAATTTCAGTAAGAGTTTTTTTATTTTTATTTTTCAATACCAAGATATTGAATCAATCAAATTTCACAACTTGCAAATAAAATTTCCCCATATTTTCATATTTCCATCATCCGGGACTTACACACACATAATTTTATGTACATAATTTTTTTTCCCTCCCATATTCTCTCAACAAAATCTATCATTATATTAACTAAGAATATCTCAAGTAATAAAACAATTAACACAATTACGACAAAATTCAAAACACATTCAGTTGATGAAAATCAAACATGAATTTAGTCTACATATTATAGTCACGTGTTTTCAAAAGAAACTAATAAAATGCATCATACATGGTTAACTTAGATTTATACACTTCTTTAGTTATAAAATTATCTTACATAGCAAAATATACATTGATTACACAAAATACTAATGCAATATCTACTACCCATTACAACACTATGAAGTCTTGGCACGTGAACAAATCCCCTGCTGTTAAGTGGATCCTATAATCTCTCCAGTACCAGTAAGAACAATATCATTTACTATTCCATTTTTGGTTACTTCACATTCTAATTCAATATACCATCATTGTATTTCTTGACTTAATATAATTCAATACTATTCCATATCTTCAAGCTAATCCTTACTTAAGACATAACTAAGACTAAAATTTAGTTTCATGTAAAGTTTGTTTCTTTCAAAAATTGAGTTACAGACTACAACTCTATAAAAAAGAGGGAACTCGATTCTTTTCATCTACACGTCCAAGACTATTCTTAATGGCAACATCAAAACTATTTAACCAATTTTAGTCTGACCTTCCTTTGATTTTTAATTTATATCTGGAGTTTTATAACTCCGATTTAAGCAAAGTCAATTTCATTGCAAAGATACCATCCCTTACTTCGACTTTCATATAAAACTTATTCTTGTTTGTAATTACTATTGAGTCCTTAGTTCAACTGGAAGTTGGATAAATGAAGTTGTCCAATTTTCTATTTTCTTTCTTTTAGCTTATAACAAAGTATTTTTATTTTATTTTTTATTTTTTTCATTTTCCTCACCATTCAATGCAGTTATGTTTCCTACCGAGATTTCATAATTCTTCATCATAATATTGTGAGTTTTTTTTTTTAAATTCCATAATTCCCATAACTTGAATATTCATAATTCAAGCTGAATTATGTCTTTCCATTACCATTAAACATAAATTTCCTATTTCTTTTCAATTCATTCTCCATGTTTCAACACAAGCTATAATAATCATGACAAAACAATATTAATGCATTTCTTTAAACATTTCCCAATTTTCTCTCTTTATGGTCGACACCAAAACCTTTACAACACCAGGATTTGTTTTTCAATTACTAATTCTTTTAAGTTTTTTCCATCATTTTCCATCCCAATTTCATCAAACAAGGCAAATTCCTCATTTCTCCTAATTTCTCTCATGAACCCTAACTTAGAATTCTTAATTAAAGTATCAATTCTAAATTGAATTCAATATAAATTATGAAATCAAGCTTAAAACCCTTTACATGGTGATAAATTGAGTTTCAATCCTTAACTGGTCAAATTGTTTTGGAACTCCCTCTTTTCTCCCATTTGGTCAGTTCTAAACCCCTTTTATTTTCCAAATTCTTTCACTTATTCTTCTTTGATTCTTACCTTGATGTTGTTTCCCAACTACTTAGACTAACCCCCTCTTTTCTCCCTTTTGGCCAGTTCTAAACCCCTTTTATTTTCCAAATTCTTTCACTTATTCTTCTTTGATTCTTACCTTGATGTTGTTTTCCAACTACTTAGACTAACCCCCTATTTTCTCCCTTTTGGCCAGTTCTAAACCAAATTCTTTCACTTATTCTTCTTTGATTCTTACCTTAATGTTGTTTCCCAACTATTTAGACTAATCTTACTCAAATCCCCTTCAACTTTGATGCATTTTCTCTTAATTTTTGGTGAAAAGATTTGAAACCTTCCTCCCTTTCTTCTTCTTTATGCAGTCGACTCTAAAAGAGAAAGATTTGGGGTTCTTATAGTATTAACTCCAAGTAATTACACATTAGCTCCACTAGTTTCGTTATTTTATTTTTGTCCCTATCTTTTTTTTTTTCTAGCAACTTGTGGTACATATGTTCTTTTGTTTCTTTTAATTTCATCCATTGTCATTTAACTCTATATCATTGATTTAATTTAACACATTCTATTTTCGAGTTAATATTCAAGAAATTTTAATTGAGGTTTTTACAATAAATATGCAGTTGTGAATAGAGATTGAGAACATTTTATTTTCAAGGATCCAATAGGTCTTTATAGCCCATCATTTTTACCTTTTGATGGACAGGAGGACTAAAAAGTCATCTTCCTCTCATAACATTAAAAACCTCTTATATATAAAAGAGAGAAACTATCTCTAACTTATTAAAGAGAAAATATCTCGTGGTTAAAATAGAGCTTGGCAAGATTTCTAAAATCACATGTATTTGGGCTTAATGCTTAGTTGAGCTCAACAGTAATGAGTGTGGCACCTCACTAGACTCATTTGTGTGTGGGCTTAGCACTTGGCTGATCCCATGAATATCAAGTCTGGCAGCTCACCAAACTTATGTATGCTTTGGCTCAATGTTTGGTTGAGCCCAAGGATGCTGGGTTAGGCAGCTCGCCAAACCTATTTATACTTAAGCTTATTGGTTAGCTAACCCCAAGGATGCTAGGTCTGACAATTCTTCATACCTGTATATACTTGGGCTTAATGTTTAACTGACCCTAATGATGTTATGACAGGTCACCAGACTCGCATATGCTTGAGTTCAGCGGTTAGTTGAGCCAAATGATGCTAGGTCTGATAGTTTACCAGACATGTATATGTTTGGGCTTAGTGCTTGGATGAGCCTAATAATGTTGGGTTATTCCCCTGCCTTTAGCTCCTTTAAATAAGGACCCATGTAAAACTAAAACATGCTGATTCATTAGTAGACCCCAAAGTCTTTGTGAATTCATTACACAAAGATTTTGAAAGGTTATTAATATAAAATACGAGCCTTTACCTTCCCTATAAGATTTGGCTATCCCATATAGAACTATTGAAATTCTCGAGGCTAGATGACTTGTCTTTATTGAAGGAGGTGTATCTTGGAAAACAAAATGGTGACATCCATTTAATGCATTAATTGAGTGGATCTTTGGAGACTTGATATGACATGAAAAGTCATTTATCCAATGATAAGGGTATAAAGATGTTTCCTTTATAACCCTAACCATTCTTGCTTCTATCTTTTCTTTTACTTTCTATAATTTTTGAAAAACTACCCTGTTAAAAACCTTGAATTATTTTTGTTCTAATCTAAGGAGAAAAACTCATTCCAAGTTCTCTACACCACTAGTTTTTTTCCCTTTCTACTTTAAATATAAACATGGACCTAAAAAGAGTCAGACCTGTCTCTAAACAGAGGGATGTCACTTTCTCTAAAGAGGAGTTCAAGTTTTAACCTAAGACTTGAAGAAAAAGTAGGGGGTAGGGGTCCATCATATTAGGCCACAAAACTAGAGTGGGTGACACTCTGACGTCTACCTTTTGCAGAATGGAAAGTAACCCTATTCGTAAAAGTACTTCTCCTTCAATTACTAGAGAATCTTAAAAGAGAGGGAGGATAACTTAGACCCTCGAGGATGACATTCCTAGCACTTTATGTGCGGAGGACATAAAGTTTGTTTCTCATATTTGGCCAAGAGATTAAATAACTTAGATGCCTAATCAAGCTTAACGTATCAACTGAGAGACCATGGGCTCTGCCCAAAATCATTTTAAGATTACGACCCATTTTCGCATGTATGCAATGGGGGTATTCCTCCCCTCTCTTAAGATTCATGAGGAAAGTGTATATTATCAGCTGGGTCTAGACCAGTTGCATCCTAATGGTTGATCACTTGGTCTGCCTTTGATAAGTTTTATAGGCTTGCTGGAATCGATGGTGGCAATGACGTGCATTGATTTTTCACCTTTGCCAACAAGAGCCATAAATAGAGCTTTGTGTTGGAAGCCTACGCAAGTCAAGATGGAAGGGGGGATAGATGATAGTAAGGTACAACATGCTAATCAATCACATAGGTAGAATGCAACAATTATGATGTTGTTCCTATTACTTGAGGGTTTCTCCCTTTAATATAAATAACAAGCCTTATTTGAGCTCGAAAGGAGAGAATATATGCTGTGCTGGCCTTGATTTCGACGGAGTATGAAGTCAATATAATGGCTAAAAGATATCACTAGGCCACATTGCAAAATATACAAATTTCTTATTATTTGTTTTCTATGTAATTAAGTTTATTGATGATATTTTTTTTTGCATGACTAACAATTAAAAGAGAAGGAGAAACTTCAATAAGGTTTGTAGAAGAGAGTTCTCAAAAGAAGTCTTTATCTCTTGCCATGAGTGGAGGCATGACTAAATAAGTGATTGAGGACTACCCCATCATTGTTGATGACCTTTGTATTCCCGAGGGCTCTGTTTGTAAGGAAGCAGTGGCAGGAGTCAGAAATCTCATAGAGAAAAAAGTTAGGGGCAATTATACTTCCCTAGCTCTAGGTCAAGCTAATGGAAGACTCCCCTTAAAGTGATTGTGGGTAGTCCTACTTGCTTTAAGAGGATGAAGGTCTCCACCTTTGTGGAGTTTGATGTTTTAGTCTCGAGTGTAAAGGCTCTTATGACATCATTTCCTTTGCCTCAACTTCCAGCTTTGTTGATAAAGACTGTAACAGTTGGACCCTCTACTTGGGTTGTTCTTGAGCGGGATGAGTTCAAGGATGCTTTCTCCAATGTCGCTTTTGGCTGAGCTCCTTTTGTTTTCCCTACCCTGATAAAAAAAGAGAGGCAGCCTATAAAGGTTGTTGTTGGTGGAATCTTTGGCATTAATGAGGATGACCTTAAGGTGGTGGACTACTGGAGAGGATCCTCATCATCCTATCAAACATCACAATGATGTCTAACGGGAGCTATAATTTCCATTTGGCTTTAATTTCTCACAATGATGGATTTCTTCATTCAATTCCATATAATTGTTGATGTGATTTTCATATAAAACCTGTTTAAACTTAATATCATTCAAGCATATCATTATTTCAATTTTTATTTAATTATTATCATCAAAATAAAGATATTATAAATATTAATATGTGACCTATAGATCAACAATCTCCCTTTTTTTTTTTTGATGATGACAATTAATGTATACTTATAGATATAAAGATATGTATCTTCTATTATATTTTGCAATATAGTCCTTTGAAGATTTAAACAATAATATGTAATCTATAAATATATCTATTCCCTTTAATTATTGGTTGGTCATCAGAACCTTCAAAATATAATTATGACTTTACTATCACATACAAAATAAATTCATAATATGATTGTGAAAACCAGGTTGAACACAAGAAAATTTTGCTTAATCTTCCTACAATAAATGAAAATAAATTAAAAAAAAGGGGATTTGAATAATTAAAGAAACAAGATTTTGAAAATAAAAATGGTAAATCGATATGTCATTAACTCAGTTTAAAGGTCTAGACATCCATTCCTACAAATTTGTTGATCATTGAAGTAAAATAAATATCCTTTCAATTTAAGCAAATAAATTCGATGTCCTTTAAAGTTAAGGGAAATCGAGGAGATTATGAGTAAATTAATTAGATAAAGCTTTTTAATCAATCTCTTAGCATTAAATGAATTTAATATTGAAAAGCAATTTTAATTCACTCGGCAGTAGCCTAGTAAAGTCTATAAAATTTATTCTAAGCAACCGTTCAAAAGCTTGAGCAATTTAACTTAGCTTATTCCTTCCTAATAAAGTAAAGTGATAGTTGCAACAATCAAGTTAACTCCTTTACTTCTTATTCTAGTTCTTAACAACAATTACAGATTGAAAGAAACTATAAAGCACATATATGCCATCTCAAAACAATTCAATAAGTATAAATAGAAATCAATAGCATAATTATGAAATAAAGATAAATAAGTACTTCAAAATTAAAGAATTACAATGATAATGTTACTTGCATAACATAATAATGGAGATGAGGTTTATTCCCTTTGAACCAAAATTAGGAATTAGCTCATAGTTGCTAGAAAATTGACAAAAACAGAGAAGAAAAGAATGTTACCAAACCCTGTTTCACCCATGTTCTGCTATATTTATTCTCTCCCTTGGCTGCCCGATTTCTTCAAGATTCTTAGGCTAATTAGAAGTCCTTATGTTACTTAATTCCTTTATTTTTTTTAATATAGTCCTTAAAGTTGGATAAATCTCTTAGAATTTGTGTTAAAAACTAACTCTACTATTATCTCAACTCTGATGTAATTTAGACTCTATAGTAACTTAAACTTTGTTTCTGACTTGGTTTCTTGCAATATCTGACCATTCCAGCTGTATTCTTTCATTCATGGAATGTTATAGGATTTATTTATACCTTTCTTGGATCCTAAGACCCACCTTTTCTATGTCAGACTCTTAGCTGTAGTGAGATGCTTGACACTATTAGTTTCCTCATCAGATCAAGAGACCAATCTCGTTCTTCAAATCGTGTCTAGATTTTTATCTTCAAAACAATTTTATCTGACTTGGAGTCCTTCATAAAAGTTGTATTCCTGAATGGGTAGATGAATTTGGGCTTTTGAATAGCCTAATTTCAATATCTAAAGCTCAAGATATATCTATTTGAATATCAAGTGTGAGAGCAGAGAATCCTGCTGCAAGTTGGATTCTAGCCCGATTTTACAAGTCTGATTAAAAGTCCAAATGAGATCGGATTTTTATACATAATACCTTCTTGAAAAGCTTGATATGTGTACTTCGACTTAGCTTAAGCCCATGTTCTCATCCGGGAACTTTAACTTGTCAAAAAACTTGTCACAAAAACTTAGGTTCGAAACATAAAATGCAAAATTTTTTATGTTTTAGGAATTATTTCACAAAGTCTTTTAGGCATGCCAAACTCATAAAAATAACTTCTAATAAAATCAAATAAGCTCAAAATACATTAAAAAGCATAGTGTAAAAGGAATAAAAACATATGTATATTTTACACTTATCAAATTCCCTCACACTTAGCTTTTACATGTCCTGAGATAAAATTTTAATTTTACTTTTCCAATGTAAAAAATGTAATGCCATCAATGAACAAAAATTAAACTCTCAAAACATCATAACATATCATGAATGAAATTCCAATCAATTTAAAATTTTTTATCAAGCATTTTTACCTCAGAATAAAATAACCAAATAGTAAACCTCACATCATAACAATTCTCATGTGTTTGAAAGGTTAGTATTTCACTCAAATTTATTCCAATAGAAATGACCTACCATAAGTTTGCGAATGTTCTCACTCTCTACCATTTAGATTATAAGCATTTAACAAATCATAAGGTCTTTCAAAGGGTTGTATTGTGGCTTGGTTCAAGGTAGGAAATTTTTGGTAAAGTAGCTTAAAACCATCAAAACCAATGAAACAAAATACCCCAAAATAAAACATAAAATATTAACACTCCCTTTAGCCATTTTGAACTTGGCAAATATTAAAGCTACATTATCCTTCTTCATTGTAAAATTGATTGTTCAACAAAACAAGATTTTGGTTCAAACTAAAGGATGATCTTTTTTACCTTTCTAAAACTTCAAATCTTCACTAGATTTGTTTTTGGAGGAATCAAAGATATAAAAAATAGAACAAATTCCTCAATCTGTCATCATAATATAATGTGGCTTTCATTTTTTTTAAGAGAAACTTGTTCCTCTGCACCTAACATAGCCCCTCCAAATTTAAGACACCCCCACACTTATTTCATGTATTCCTATGCTTGTATAATGATGTATGATGCTCCATTAGTTCTATGGCTTGGGTGAGACATTGTGTGGTTATGACTTGTAATTTAGGTTTATAATCAAAGAAAAAGTCCATTAGCACAAAAGGGGTCTTAAGGGAAAAATTTATCCAAAGGTGGGTTGCTAAGTTATATAAGGTATATAACAAAGAATGTCTTAATTATGTTCATGTATGCATGTAAAAGTATGGTCTTGATTAGAATCAGAGCAAGTTTTAGAGAAACAAAACCAATGGAAAAAAATCACACATTAAAGAAAAATAGAGACCAATATGGATGTGTCGGTTATAAGGCTCAAAGTCTTATAGACTTATGTCTACTAAGTCCAATTACTCTAGTCCTAAATAAAATAGCTTGATAAAATAATCCTTAAAAAAAAGAGAAGCAAAATCATCATTCAATCATGTTATGATTTTTTACGAGCTTAATTGAGAATTCGTTAGTGATATTAACAATCAAGACATTGAAATAGCACTACCACAAAAAAATATTTAAATCCCACAAATATGAAAATTACATTTTCAACAAACATCCCCTAAATTGATGATTTTAAAATATAAAGATGCATTCATATTAGAATTGCCAAAGTAAAGCATAATGCCACCAATATAGAAAGCCCTTAAATCCCCCCATACTTAATATGGATATTGTCCTCAATGATCGTACTAAAGAGATGGGGAGTAAAGAAAACTACCCTGTATGTGTTTTGTTTTGAGCAATGTTGTATAACTAAATCATTGAGGGTCGATCCAACAATTGAAAAGCAATATGTCCTTTGGTATGCTATGTAGTTCTAACTAAGGGAATATAGTATGCGGAGAAAATTCAAATTAAACAATACTGAAAATAGAGAAAGTAATAAAATGAACTAAACAAACAAATCTTTATTGTTCATGGTGTAACACCACGCTAAGGTTGCCTCTCAAAAGTGCCTTTCTTTATTATCTTTGGCTAAACAACTCTCAATAGTTTTTCTTCTTAGACTTTGGTTAGATCATTTGCAATAATCACTGGTAGGGTTTCATCCTTTTCCAAGTTTCCATACTCCAAATTTTTTAGTAAAGACTTCAATTCCAGCTTAGGTCCTGTTCAACAAAAGGTAAAACCCTTTCATGAGAATTCAGTAGTTGTAAAGGAGAGTTAACCAACCTGTTTGGCATTAGAAATAGTGATTGCAAAGACATAATTACTTCATTTATGTCTTCATTATTCTATAGCTTTGCATCTCTATTTGTCTTGCTTTGCTGCAATACAAAGTTCAACTCATCTTACAAATTTTTTTGTTCAAAATCATCTTGCATAATTGGTTCAATTACATCAACATGAAAAACAAATTCAGAGTCTTCTGGATATTTCATAGCATAAAAAATTATTAAATGTTACTATTTCCCAATCAAACTCAAAAGATAAACTACCCTTATGCACATCGATCTTAGTTCTTACTATTTTCATAAGTGGTCAGCCTAACAATACACGAGTTGGATTTGGAGCAAACTCATCATCTATGTCAATGATGTAAAAATCCATAGAAAAATATAGTTCATTTACTCTAATTAGAACATCCTTAACAACATCTTCAGGGTATAAATTAGACCTATCTGTTAATTGAATTTTTATTTTTGTTTTTTTTAAAGGTCTTAAATTCAAATCCTTATAAATTAACAGTGGCATGACATTAATTGATGCTCCTAAATCAAGTACAACCTTTTCTAACTTTTGATTTCCAATCACACAGGATATAGTGAACATACTTCAGTTCTTTTATTTTTTAGGCAATTTCCTTTGTATGACTGCAAACATGCTCTCTCCAAACCTTATTTTTCTCATCAATATTCAGCCTTCTTTTATTGGTGCACAACTCTTTGAGATACTTGGCATATCGTGGAATTTGTTTGATTGTATTGAACAATGGAATGTTCACCTCCACCTTCCGAAAGGTTTCAAAAATATCATGCTCTATCTCTTCCTTCCTTGCTTTTACTAATCTAACACGAAATGGAGGTGCAACCAGATTCTTAGTAATAGGAAATATGAATTTATTACTTACCTCACTAGCTGATGCATCTATCATTTTAGGGGTTGTTTGTTCTACTCCATTATTGCTATTCTCGATTGCTATTGAACTTGACATTGAATATGACAAGGTTTTCTGCACCTTAGTTATTCTAAAATCTGACGTTGAAGCTAGCATGGTAGTTTGCACTATAGCTGTTTTAGAATCTAACATTGAAGCTGACATTTGGGTCAACAAATCCTTTCCACATCTAAGAGTCATAACACTTGTGTTTTTTTTTTTTTGTTAATCTCAAGGTTAAGATGAAAACCTCCCTTTAATAGGTTCAATACTCCTCACAAATGATGCAAGTTGTGAAATTTAAGTCTCCAAATTCTGGATGTTAGCTCTTGTTTCCTGTTGGAACATTTGAGTATTGATGGAAAAAATATTTCACAATTGCTTCTAAAGACAAACTTGAGTTTGATGTATGGTGAGGAGGAAAAACTGATTTACCATGGATATAGGGCTGAAAGGGTTGTTGGTTTAGGTAATGACCGTATTTAAGGTTTGAGTGATCTTTCCAATCGGGGTTCTAATGGTTTGAATATGGTTCATATCTCTTTTGTTGGCTATTAAATCCACCCATGTCATTAACTTGAGGCATGTTATCATCTTATAACTGAGGGCATCTATCAGTAGACTAGTCTGGGAAAGAGTGGATACCACGAACTTTGGCTTGTCTAACATGTCCCAAAGCAACTTGTCCAACGAGATATGTTAATTCTGAAAGTTTTGTTTTAATATTAGAATGTATTACCTTATTAACTCTTCTAGATAAATCAACACGAACTCAATTTGCTGCCATTTTCAAGATTAATTCTCGTGCTTCTTCGAGAGTCTTTTCTACAAGTGCTCCTCCACTTGTTGGGTCAATCATGCTATAGTACATAGGTAACAATCCCTCATAAAAATTTTGTAGTAATAATTAATCAAAAATTTGATGATGAGGGTAGCTCAGGCATAATTGATTGTAACACCCAATATTCATACAACGTCTCGCCGGTATTCTAGCGAATTCCACTGATTTCTTTTCTGATGGTACCTGCCTTTGAAGCCAGAAAGAATTTTTTCCAAAAACTTCTCATATTATTTCATGCGGTAATAGATCCAGATGAAAGGTAATAAAGCCAATCCTTTGACTTGTCTGCCAACGAAAATGGGAAAGCTCTGAGTTTAATTTGTTCTTTTGTCACTCTTTGCGACTTCATTATGGAGCAAACAATATGGAATTCCTTTCAGTATTCATGTGGATCCTCACCTGTAAGACCATAAAAAAAAAGGTAATAAGTGAATCAAACCTAACTTTAATTTAAAAGCTACATCAAAGTAGGAAATTCAATGCATAAAGGTTATTGGTTCACGTTAGGAGTTGCTCGCTCCCTTAATGTACTTTGTTTGGCCATGTCCTTGGTTTTTGGCACTTCCACTTCTGGTTTTTTTTTTGGAATTTGCACTCAGATTTGATGAGTTTGGTGGTTTATCTTCTTGTCTTTTAGTCTTCCTATTTGCCTTACCTATTCTTTCAATCTTAGGATCAAATACTAGTGCACTTGCATGGAAAGATCTTGGCATAAATCAGTTCACTATTAAAGGAAAATTAGACAAAAACTTCCCTAGCAACAATGCTAAAATTTGGTTGGTCGTCAGAACCTTCAAAATATAATTCTGACTTCACTATCACATAAAAAATAAATTCATAGTATGATTGTGAAAATGAGGTCGAACCCAAAGAAAATTTTGTTTAATCTTCCTACAGTAAATTAAAATAAATAAAAAGAAAGGGGGATTTGAATAATTAAAGAAATAAAATTCTAAAAATAAAAATGATAAATCGATATGTCGTTAACTTAATTCAAAGGTCTAGACATCCATTCCTATAAATTTATTGATAATTAAAGTAACATAAATATCCTTTCAATTCAAGCAAATAAATTTGATGTCACTTAAAGTTAAGAAAAATCGAGAAGATTATGAGTAAATTAATTAGATAAAGCTTTCTAATCAATCTCTTACCATCAAACCAATTTAATATTGAAAAGTAATTTTAATTCACTTGGTAGTAGCCTTAAGAGCAAAGTCTGTAAAATTTATTCTAAGCAATTGTTCAAAAGCTTGAGCAAGTTAACTTAACTTATTCCTCCTTAATAAATTAAAGTGATAGTTGAAGCAATCAAGTTAACTCATTTACTTCTTATTCTACTACCTAACAACAATTACGAAGTGAAAGAAACTAGAAATCACATATTTATGATCTCAAAACAATTCAATAAACATGAACATAAATCAATAGCATAATTATGAAATAAGGATAAATAAGTACTTCAATATGAAAGAATCACAATGATAATGTTATTTCTCACAACTTACTAATGGGGATGGTGTCTCATCCCTTTGAATTGAAATCTGGAATTAGCTCATAGTTGCTGGAAAATTGATAAAAACAGAGCATAAAAGAATGTTGTCGAACCCTGTTTCAGCTATGTTGTGCTCTATTTATTCTTTTCCTTGGTTGCCAAATTTCTTCAGGATTCTTAGGCTAATTAGAAGTTCTTACACTACTTAATTCTTTTTTTTTTAATCTAGTCCTTAAGGTTGGATAAATCTCTTAGAATTTGTATTGAAAACTAACTTTGCTGTTGTCACAACTCTGCTGTAATTTAGACTCTGCTGCAACTTAGACTTTGTTTTTGACTTGATTTCTTGCAATGTCAGACCATTCCAGCTCTATTCTTTTATTTATGGAATGTTATAGGATTGATTTACACCTTTCTTGGATCATAAAGCCCATCATTTTTATGTTAGACTCTCTGTTGCAATGAGATGCTTGGCTCTATTAGTTTTCTCATCAGATCAGGAGACTAATCTTGTCCTTCAGATTGTGTTTGGAGTTTTACCTTCAAAATGATTTTACTTGACTTGGAGTCCTTCATAAAAGTTGTATTCCTGGATGTGTAGATGAATTTGGGCTTTTAAATCTCTTGATTGCGATATCTAAAGCTCAAGATATATCCGTTTTAATATCTAGTGTGAAAGTAGAGGATCTTGCTACGTGTAGGATTTTAACTTGATTTTGCAGGTCTGATTAGAGGTCCAATTGAGATCGGATTTATGCCCATAATACATTTATGGAAATCTTCATATGTGAACTTCAACTTATATTAAGCCCAAGTTCTCACTGTGGAACTATAACTTGTCAAAAAACCTATCACAAAAAGCTACATCCGAAACATAAAATGCAGAATTTCTTATCTTTTAGAAATTAATTCACGAAGTCTCTTAGGCATGCCAAATTCATAAAAACAACTTTCAATAAACTTAAATAAGCTCAAAATACATTTAAAAACATAGTGTAAAAGGAATAAAAACATATTTATGTTTTGCATTATATATATATATATATATTCCTAATCTTTATTTTCCCATTTTCTCTCCTCCTTTGTCATCATTAAAAAGTAAAAAAGATTATAGAAACATAACATAATGTTCAACATATACCTTTCATTACAAAAAAAGAAAGAAAGTAAAATGAAAAGCATGAAAAACATGAGAAGTTCATGGTACAATCATCTTGGGTGATGGATAGTAAGATAGTAAGAGACGATGTGCACTTGTGATTCTCAAAGATGACTCACATCAGTCTCAATATGGGCTAGGCAAACATCCATCCTAAATCTCCATGAGCTAGTATCGACATCTTCAGGAGAGGAAGCTGGAGGTGGTGTCTCAAACACATTATCAAATTTATCATCACCAACATGTTGTTTGTCTTTTTTACCATGCTCTTCCTCGCCAACTTGGTCTTTAGAAACCATGCACTATCCTTATTTAAGACAAATTTCATATTTATTAGGTCCTATTATCTATCTCCAAATATTTGAAATATAGTATCCAGTCTGTATATGTGAATTCTACATCGAAATGCTTAAAGATAGTTGTTAAGCATTGACTATATGGCGAGAACTTTTGTTTTTGATCATTTTCCATTATCAAAATTTTCATTATAATGTATGGAAAATTAATTGGTATTCTTCTAATTTTATGAGACATAATTCCATAAAATTCACTTTATTAAAGTGCCCCTTCTTGTGAAAAATATTATGTGATATGACCTTATAAAGCAATCTAGGTCGTAGCAACAAGTCTTCACTCTTAATCTTTGCATCTGGTGTAAAATTTTCTCTCCTAGTATGCATAATAACCGCCTCATCATATGTAAGTCCTTCAATTGTAGGGATAAATTTCATCTCAAATACACGAGGCTTATCATTTGAAATAGCTAGTATGTTAGCCAACATTTCGCAATTAAACTCAATGGGCTTGTTTTGAAGGTTACTTATGATCCTAGGTTCATAGGTTATTCTCATATTAGCAAAGGACATTTTAACAAGAGAGGGATATGTAGCCTTTTTCATATTGTATATGCTACTCCAACCCATTTCCTTAAATAAATTTCTATCATAAAAACATTTAAATAAACACTTGCACCTCTTTTAATAACAATGGACCTATTTGAGAAAGTGGTCATGTACCTTTTTACATTGTTATTTGGAGGAGATTGAGGATCATTAACCCTTTTGCTCCTTGATTCACTTGTTTTTATGTGTTTCTTTGGTGCCATTGATGTTTAAACTTCAATAAATTTACTTGAAAAGGTTTGATTTTGATGAATTTTAAGAGTTTTTATGAAAGGGTTTTGGGTTAGAGTTTTAGAAATTCACTTAGGAAAATTTTTCTTTGTTGGATAGTAAGAACAATATTTTAACTGTCGAGCAATTGATTGGCTAGTTGCTTTAATTAGTTAAATTAATCAACTAGTTTAACCTAAACCTTAAAATTTTCTAAATTTCTCTTTTAATCTTTCTTATACACTTTGAAATGATCCTTTTGTGTAAAAGTTATCCAAAACACAAAGAAATAAGAGGGTAAACTATTTAATATTTGGGCAATGGCGAAGGTTTTTGTCCTTTATTTCAAGTAGTTGGCCGGTTGTCATAAATGTATAATTTGGTTAACCGATTCGCATGAAAATTATATATTTCAAGTTTTGATTAGAACAAGTGTTTTATGAGAACAAATTTTTTTTTTGTCCAACTTGTAGTCTCAAAAACTAAACTCAACTTAAACCTGAAAAGCTACTATTCATCAAGTAATGAAATCTCTATTTCTCTATTTCAATCGGTTAGTAAGTTGAAATTGTATGATGAACTTGGTGGCCGGTTCATCCTATATTACACTAACAAAGAATTGTTTTTGCAAAACAATTTTTTTTTTTTATGCTAAAAGGGATACATTTTATCACTTGAACATGTCTAACTTATATCCACTAATGTGTACACACAAACATAAAACCTCAAATATCATTAGTATGTATAAAACTTATATTCCTTTTGTATTTCACAAAATTGATCCATACCCAATAACTTTGTAAAAATATCTGCAAGCTGTAGTATAATGTCACTTTTCAACATGTGATCTCTTAGGAAGTGATGTCTCACTTCAATATGCTTTATATATAAGTGTTGTATAGGGTTCTTAGATAAACTTATAAGATTTGTGTTATTACACATAATAGGGACATGATTTAAATTAAGTCCAAAGTCTTCTAAAGTTTGTTTTATCCATAAAATATAAGAACAATAACTGCTTGTTGCAATATATCCTACTTCAATTGTTGATAGGGCTACTAAGTTTTATTTCCTGCTAGCCTAGGATACTAGTGATGATCCTAGAAAGTGACATGTTTCACTAGTACCTTTTCTAAAATCAAAAATTTAAATTCAACATTCTTTCTAAATAACCCTTTTTACCATGTAAATATATAAAAAAAATGTTTTACGGCACTAACATATGATTCTTTTGGACATACTTGAAAAAATGCACATAGACAAACACTAAATATAAATATCAAGTCTACTAGTGGTTAAATATAAAAGTGAACTGATCATACCTCGATATTTGGTGATGTCTACATTCTTACTATTTTCATCCATATCAAGCTTTATTGATGCTCCCATGGGTGTGTCAGCTTCCTTGATAAATTCTATCCTAAATATTTTAGTAATCTTTGATGAAATGCCATATTTTCAATCCTAGAAAGAAATTTAATTCCCCTATCATGCTCATTTCGAACTAATCTTCAATGAAAATGCAAATTTCTTATAAATAAATGCATTAGTAGCACCAAATATAATATCATCAACATATATTTATACAATCAAGATGTCTTTACCTTTTCTTTTTATGAAGAGGGTGGTGTTAATTTTGCCAATGTTGAAACCATTTTCAATAAGAAAAGTCTTTAATCTGTCATACTATGCTTTTGGTGTTTGTTTAAAATCATATAAAGCATTTTTAAGTTTGAAAACATGATTGGAAAAATAAAAGTTTTTAAAACCTTGAGGTTGTTCAACATATACTTCTTCCATGATAAAACCATTTAAAAATGCGCTTTTGATATCTATTTGAAAAAAAAAATAAAATCAGCATGACATGCAAAAGCTAAAAACATTTAAAAATATGTTTTTTAGTTCTTTTTAGGTTGATACTTTATACCTCTTTTGTTGAAGACACATCTTTGACTGGGAAGAATAATATCAAAAATCTTAAAACCTTGATTGAACTTTGCTAGTGTAGTATTCAACTTATCTACCTTTTTTTTTAAAGCCTTATTTTTCTCTTCAAGTTGGTTAACCTTGTCACTATCAATAACAATCCATGCCTTCTTTTTTAATGCATTTTTTTCAACAAGTAAACATGCATAAATTTTTTTCAATGAACTATATTTATAACCTAGCTTTTTAAATCCATTATACAATGATTCAAAGGCATCATGTAGTTCATCATAAGAAAGGTCAAACTCATCATCCAAAGGAAGTACATCATTTTCACTTTCAATTGCCATGAAACACATGTTTGCAACCTGATCTTCATCATCACTTGAGCTAGAGTCCAAGTCATTACTCCATATTCCTTTCATTGCTTATTAGTGATAGCAATTCTTTGTTTTGTTTTGAAGAAGAGGGAAATTGATCTTAATATGTCCCGTTTTATTGCACTTGTAGCATCTAAGGGCCTCATTTCTAGATTCTTCCATATTTTCATTCTTTTTGAAGTTTAAGAACTTTTTATTCCCCTACTTCTTTTTTAGGAAATTTCAGAATTATATTTTTATAAGTGCAATGTCTTCCTCTACTTCATCATCATCATCATTATAACCACCACTATTAACATGGTGCATGATTTTGAATGCCAAAATCTTCTTTTACTTCTTATCTAGTTCTTGCTTTTCTATGGTGACTTCATGAGTCATTATTGAACCAATGAGCTCTTTCAATGGAAGTTTGGTGAAATCCTTAGCTTCCTGGATTGCCGTCACCTTTTCTTCCCAAGAATTTGCTTAGAATTTTCTCATAATATTGGCATTAATATAAATCCTACCGAGAGCATCTAAACTATTAGCTCACCAGACTTATGTATGTTTGGGTTTAGCATTTAGATAAGCCAACGATGTTAGATCTGGTAGGTCACCAGACTCGTACATGCTTGGGCTCAACGATTAGCCGAGCCTAAGAATGCTAGTTCTGGCAATTCACCAAACTCGTATATACTTAGGCTTAAAGCTTGGCTGAGTCTAAGGATGCTGGGTTATTACTCCACCTCTGATTCCTTTATATGAAAGCTTAGGTAAAAATAAAATATACTGATCCATAAGAAAATGTTTAAAATTCTAAACTTTAATAAATTCTAAACCTGTTTATGATTTTACTATATATATATATATTTTTTTTTAATTTTGCTATTTAATTATACAAACCACTCAAGTTGTTTTGATCAAGTGCTTGGATTAGATCAAGGCGTTTATTTATTGATGTGGCCATTGGCTAGTGTTAATTAAGCTTAAGAGCAGACCCCTATTTAAAATTCTAATATTTAATAAATTCTCTATTGGGTTTGATGTATTATTGAACCCAAGTCCTCTTGGGTTCAGCGTAACGTCGAGCTTAATTCCTATTAGTTTTGGTGTACTACTGAACCCAACTATACTTGGACTCAACATACAGTTGAACTCAATTCCTTTTAGGTTGAGCGTAACAATGAGCCCTATTCCTATTAGGTTCGGTGTACTATTGAACCCAAATACACTTTGGTTCAACATATAGCTAAAAAAGCAACCCCATTGTAAGCCTCTCCTACTTTGGGTATGGGCTAGTGATTATAATACCCATCACATCCCATTAATTTTGAACAAGCAGCCTATATTTATATTAATGAGATGTGATGGCATGAGCAATAGTATAATATTATTTTACCATTATAATATTACATCTCTAACCCTTACATATTGTATGAAGCAAGTCAAGACATATAATATAAAAGGAAGCTTGAGTACATAGAAAAAAAGGTTTGAAACTTTATGCTCTTAGACATAAACACATTCCCTCTCTTCTTCCCTTACCTTTACATCTTCTTCTTCTTCTTCTCTATCTTTATAAAAGCTCATTAATACCTTCATTAATATCTTTCTATCATATAAAATACCTTGTACTGACTTGATCTTTGAAGGGTCCCCTAACAACACCCCCTAGGGGTCTTTAAGGGACTTTGTGCAGGTATTCATTCAAAACAAGATTTACAACCCCTAAAGGTATCCATTAAGGAGGAGGCCAATACCGTCTAAAAGTGAAGGTCGTAGAATACACTATAAATGATCTACAAGAGTCTCTAGGAATAATTCCTTCCAGAATATTCCCTATGATTTTTGTAGCCTCATCAATACCAATAAAAAAATGGTGGACCTTCCATTTTTTAATTTCAAATTTTAAAGTGGCATGCACCGTGTTGAAACACAAGCATGAATGAAAGTTAAGTTTTAAATTTTTTTAATAACATCTACGAAGTGCTAAATATATACTTTAAAATTGTTTTTGGTTACTATCTCGTTATAAAAAAAAGACAAGACATAAAAGAGAACAAAGATATGATTGTGTTTGATAATGCTATACAAGATAAAGAGATTGTTTTCATATTACGTTTGGTTATGGTGGACAAGATAAAATAAAATATAAAAAATATATTTCACCCTTAATATTCTTTTTTCAAACTTACATTTTAAAAAAATAATAAGATATATATTATTTTTACTTTAGTTTATATTGAGTGTTGAAGTTAATAATATTATAATAACCTTATTTATAAAACCAGGATTAACTTATCAGGTTGACCCGGGATATGAACTGGTCACTTGACCTCATTTGGTCAAAAACACAAGTCAACTTGAGATAAAATATGGGTAAAAAACTTTTTGAATTTTTTATTTATAAAAATATATGGTCAAAAAAGGGTTGCTTTGATTATTATTATTTTTCTAAAATTGGGTCAGTAGGGTTGACCCTCTTGACCCGTGACTTAAGTCTTGAATCAGGTCGACTCTCGAGTCAGATTTTAAAATTATGATAATAACCACTTTTATTCATATATTGACTCGAGTCAACCCATGTTGACCCTCTCAACCTGTGACTCAAGCCTTGCCCAGGTCGAATCTTAAGCTGCGTTTTAAAACTATAATAATAATAATAATTTTTATCTTTATATTGACTCAGGTCAACCCAGATTAACCTTTTTGATCCATGACCCGAGCCTTGCCTTGGGTTCACCTTCCTAACATGTGACTCGGGCCTTACCCTTATACGTTGTGTTTTGAAAGTATAGAAATCAATTCCAAAATTATTTGAATGAAATATTTATTTATATGTCTTTATTTTTAGCTTTTTAATCAAATATATTTCTATTTTGATTGTTTCTGTACTTTCTATTCCAGAACAATATTGAAACTTTACTTAAATGTTGGTTTAGTATCCTTAAACAAAACATATTCTACCGAGTCCAAATAATAATAATAATAAGAAGAAATAACCTAATCCAAATAGTATTGGACTAGAATGTTATTAAATACTTTAGAGTTATTGTCATAGGATAGAGTTTGTCGTATAGCCCATATAACTCCTTATAAAGGGAAACAATGGATGACATAGAGTTTATTTATTTTAATTATATGTATGTATATATTGACTAAAGAAGTCTAGGTTTTGATTAGGGTTAGATGTCATGAAAGTTATCTAAGATTAACAATAGGTTTTAAGAAAAAAATCTAAAAGTAATAATCAAATGTAAATTTCACCAAGCAGGGAAAATACATGAAAAAGCAACATCTCAACTATATATATATATATATATATAGTGTGTTTGGTATTGTGGTTGTGATTTGAAAAAAATTGTTTTACAAAAAGTACTTTTGATTGAGGTTGGTTTTGGTATTTATATATGTTTGGTTAAAACTGTGGTTGAATAAAAAATAGTTTAATGTGTCTGGTTAAAAAAATACTTTTCAAATTGAGGATGTAAAGTATATATATATTGATGGGTTTTAATTTAAATATTGTAAATTTAACTACTACTATTACATCATGAAATAAATAATACTTATATCAAATATTTTTTATTATTCCATTAAATTATCTACAATTTCATTACGTACAAATCCATTCGACAAGAAATACAGTTTTTTGAATAAAAACAATTAAAAATAAAAATAAAAATTAAATTTCTTTTTTAACTAGATCGGACCTGGTTTAATGCATTTTGCTTTAGATCGGACCTGGTCCGACCGGAATAGTGGAGAGTGACTCTACTATTCAGTGCAGTCACTCTTCACTGTTCACATGAACAGTAGAGTTTCACTCTCCACTGTATAACATGTTTTTGTTTCATTGACTTCCAATAATACCATTGCCTATTAGGCGCATGTTTTTGACGTGATAGCAAGAGATTTATAGCTTAACCACATCTAAGATGACACATTCCCGTCTTGTTTTGGTTTTAGACCATACAACTGGTTCTGTTCTTAGGCCTATATGTCTCCCACCTAAGATTATACAAACTGCAGGTTTGTGGAAAGCAGTTGAGAGCTGCTTTCCGCAAACCTACAGTTTAAAGACAATTTTTGTTTGGTATTGTGGTTGCTGTTGTGATTGTGATTTGAAAAAAGTTAATTTTTTATAAAAAGTACTTTTAGTTGAGGTTGGTTTGGAAAAATATATGTAAGGTTAAAACTGTGGTTGAAATTGAGGTTGAACAAAAAGTAGTTTAATGTGTTTGGTTAAAAAAAATGCTTTTCAAATTGAGGTTATAAAATAATTAAAAAATATTTTTAATTTAAATATTGTAGATTTAACTACTATTATTACATCATGAAATAAATAATATTGATATCAAATATTTTTTATTATTTCATTAAACTATATGCAATGTCATCACATACAAAATCTATCCAACAATGACTATATTTTTCATGGTTTCTTAAGCATGTAACAACAAAAACTGAATTTTTTGTTACGTCATCAAGCGATAATATTCTTTCTAATTTTTTGAATTAAACACAAATTAAAATAAAAATAAAAATTGAATTTTTTTAACTAGGGTTGGACCCGGTAAGAACATAATTGAAATTGCGATCAAATTTCACAAATGTTACGCAATCATGCGATATCATTCTAATTTATGCAGTGTTATAAATAATATTAAATACTAGTTTTTTGAGTAAAACTCAATTTTTTTTTAAAAAAATTACAATTTCATTACGTACAAAATTCTTTCGACAAGAACTATAATTTTCATGATTTTTTGAGCGTGTAATAAAATTAGATAAAATATTATCAAGAATAAAATTGAGATTACAGTACGAGTAAATTTAATTAACCTTAAACTATTTTTTTTAACAAACAAAAAAAAAATATTGTTCACATTCACATGAATAGTGCAAGTAAAATCAATTAATTGCGCTGGTTTTTCAGAAAAAAAAAACATGTGAAGGTGTTTTTTAAAAAACACGTGCGAGTGAATTAATTTACTCGCACTGTTTTTCAAAATTAAAAAAAAAAAACATACTGTTCACCAATGTTCTACACAGTGTGGCTGGTGTTAATTTGCAGACGAGAAGCAGTTCTCAAAAACTTGTGGCACACCATAGTTATAAGTGGGTCCACAGAAAGGAAAAAAAAAAAAAAAACTGTTTTTGTAATCTTACCAAACATTAATAATTCACCCGGTTATTTGACAATTTATTTGACAATTTCACCACAGGGGGTTTCTTGTTGTAAAATTAACTACCCTTTGCATGCTGCATCAAATTTCAAATGGCTGGAAAACGTGTTACTTTGAATTGCTTGTCTGGTAAGTCGATTTGTTTCCTGAGTCCAAAATTAATTATGCATATATCTTACCATGCCGTGCTCTCTGGTTTGTTTTGTCAGTAATTATATTATTATACTCGCCTTAATCCGTGTTTGAATGTACCTAAAACATAGTTGACTGATTCTAGTGTGAACATAAACAGAAAAAGGACTCACCGTCCATAACTTAAAATTACTGCTCCTATTTCAGGAATTTTAAGTGCACGTGAATGAGGTTAGGTGTCTGAATCACATCAAAACTGAAGAAATTCAAGGATCCGCCTGTTGCATAATTTCTTCATCATCAATGATTTAATTAGTTGAGGGTCACTATCCTACAGCAGCATGTCTTAATAACAGTACAATCCACCATGGTTTATTGATGGCATTTTGCGACTAGCTGATTTTTTTTTAGATTAACGTGATATTCGGGCCAGCTATCGACTAATCCCATGTGAAGTTAACCAACCTAGAGTTCGAACCTGAGGTTCCTAAGTTTACTAATAATAATTAATCCAAACGGTTGTTTATTTAAAAAATCAACATTTCTTTGAATGTGTTAAGTTAATTATATTTAATCTGCCTTAATTTGTTAAATTGCGTGTGTGTGTGTATTGAAATATCTTTTGCTAGAGAGCCGCTATTTTATTCACCAGGCAAATGATACTGTGAGCTGAAAAACAGTAATTATTAATTTATTGTTTTGAAAATCAGCCATTGGGAAATTGCCAAGCTACAGAAACTTGTATTAACCACAAAAGGGAGGATAAATCAGTTTGGAGAAGTGAGCCATTAGTTCAGGCTTAGTTTTTTGTTCAATTTCTAAAATATAAAATTAAAACCAAACCAAGATTATTTAAAATTTTCTAACCATCTAGCAAAATTTTAGAAACCGTTTAATTTAATTAATTTCAATCATTTTTTTCCAAATAACTTGGTTAATTTTTTGACCCCTAAGTATAAATTAGCTTATGAAATTTTCATTACTAGCTATATATGCTCAAGATCGATGTTCTCTACTACTATGAACTGCGAATTCGACTTGTGAGCCAGTTAGGAGAAAAAATGGAAGGGAATGCTTCACTCAATTGATTCAACGCAATGCGTTTTTCTCCTTATAACTAACATATATGTACCACAATATGACAAAAGATGATCTACAAAGGGGAAACTGGAACCAAAATCTGAATTGAATGACTGAATTGACTGTGTATATTTTTCGAAGTAACTTATTGAATAAGACTATATACCATATTAAATAACTAATAATTAGTTCAACTTTAAAAATTAAATTGTTGGATAAGAGAAGTGCTAATGTCCTAAAATCCAAAATGTTTAGAAATAAAATTGATATGTTGTATAATTAGTTAATTTTTTAATTCAAGCAATTTGATTAATTCTCCATATGCAAGGTGCTTGGTAGGCTTGATATAGAAATCTCAAGTGGTTGGTAGTTGGTGATGCGTGGTAAGTTAAGGTGGCTAGTAGCTAGTACTTGTAAAAAGTTTTCTTAAGTCAACAACTTTATATAAAGAAAAAATACAATGATATTTTAAAGAAATAGACTCTAAAAACATGTATGTTGAAAATGTTAAGAGTAAAGAGATTGTGAACTTTAATTACGAATGATTCATAGGGTAATTATAGCCAATGAGTCTTGTCTTTTTGTGGATAGAAGAAACTAAAATGTAATTTCACTATTATGATATTTTGAGTTGTATTCTACCCACAATAATATGTATTGGATTAACATAAAATACCAAGGAATCCATATGGGGTCTTGAAAAAAATTCCAATGGAATGTTAGGCTTGGCAAGGTGTATTAGCCCATTAGAGGTGAAAAATGAGTCCAGACACGTTGTGTGGACCCAAGCATGTTGGATTCAGGCTACCTATATGAGTGTTAGGATACATGTCCAACATCAGCTGGGCGTGTCACACCCATCTTGCTAAGTACGTCACGCCCGCCTTGGCGTGCTCTCAGCATGGGCTTGAGCTACCATGTTTGAGCCCATGCACTTTGATAGTAGATGGGTTTAGGCTACCATGCCCAAGCTTATAAGAATGTTTATTTTTTTTTTTAAGTCTTTTAAGGTTTTTTTGAACTCGTTAAATTTGGGTTTATTAGTAGCCTCCTAAGTCTTTGTGATATTGATACGCAAAGACTTGTAAAAATGTCCAATAAAATGAGTTTTGTTTATTTTTCTTCGTATGAGAAGAGAGGTGAAAACACCGAGTAATATACCAGAGAGCTTATATGTAGAGGCATGCACCATAGTTGAAAAATAAGAGACCAATTCAATCCTTTTTAGGAAGAGTGATGTTGTTGCACTAGAAAGACCAAGTCAATCCTTTCCTTGAAAATTATTTGGAAGCCTCCATTAGAGATCTATAGATACAAAATATATGTCAAATATACATTAATTTTATTTAAAAAATAAATTTACTTTTCTATTGAGGATTATACATTCTAGGGTGATATGAGTGATGTATAAGGGAGTTTCCTAAGAGGAATATGTCTTGGAGGTGAACACTAAGGTGTTTGCTTTAATTGCCTTGATAACTTTGAATGGGTGATCCTATTTTGTTTCAAGGGAGTTATAAAACCTTAGGATACACCAAATGCTCATGGGTTGAGCCCTCATGGTTCTTTCTTGATCTTTTATTTCTACTAGGAGAATAATTTTGTTTTGAAGGTCTTTCATATTGGTTATCCTTGTAAAAATAAGAAGGCTCATTTTATAGTAAATTGGTTTCTTCTACCCGTATATAATTTTTCATTACTTACTTTATATTGAGCAAAATTCTGTCTAGTAAGGCATAAAGTTTTCTCAAGAAGACATTTTCTTTTACCCTTTTTATTAAGGCCTCTAAGGCTATTAGCTCAAATAATTCTTTCATCTTCAGCATCTCCTCATTGAACCTTTTTAAATATGATCGTGTAGATTCTCCCTCTTATCGAGTAACACCAAATAACTTCATAGAGCTTTTCATGGTGGGTATGCTAGGACTAAAGTGTGCCATTAGCTTGACACAAATTGAACCCTTCAATGGAGCTTGGCTCTAAACTATTGTACCATGCACTTGTAGACCTCTAGAAGCTTATGGGGAAGATTTTGTAGATTGAGTCACTATCTTGGATGACCAATTCTAAGCTACCATACACATTCAGTATATGTTCCCTCTGGTCGGCTATGCCATCATAGTTGTCCAAACATATTTTTATGAAAATATAGTCCTTAAAGAATCGAGTGTTTAATACTCTTTTGAATAAGAGAGAACCCAACCCATTGATGAGGGTTGTATACATTCTCCATGGTATGCTTTTGTACATACCATCTCTTAGTCCTTTGTTTGTTAGGCTTTTAGGAGCCTAGGGAGTTTGACATGAAATGATGAATACAATAACTAGTTTCCATCTCATAGTAGTTAGGGGGAGTTGTTTAGAGTACTGGCTCTATACATGGTATTACGAATGACACAAGTGATCCCTTGAGAAACTCCTGGGAATGTCATTTTGCCTACTTTCCTCTAGGTAGTGTAATTATCTATAGAGGCCTGGTATGACCGATGGTCATGGAGCTACGATGTTGTGTGTTGCTGAAGGTGTCAAGACTTGTTGGGGTGGAAATGTTTGATTTTACCATTGAGTTACCAACATGACCTGAGTGAGGAGTTGCATATGACTGGTAAGTTGTTGAAGGTCTATTTGGGTAGAAGTGTTCACGATAAAAGATAAATTTGCCTCATGTTCTGGCCCATGTGTGTCTTGGTTGTGTATGGTCTAGAAATATCAATAACAAGTTTTAGAAACTGATGGCTTTTTAATCAGTTTCCTATAGATGACACCACTGCTGATGTACTAAAATCCTAGATGCTTAGGAATAAGGTTGATGTATTGGATAATCAGTTAATCTCTTAGTTCAAGCAATTTGATCTATTCTTCCTATCCAAGGTCTTTGGTGGCTTAATATGAAAAAGGTGGTTGGTAGTGGTGGTGCGTGGTAAGCTAAGGTGGATGGTAGAAGCTCTTCTTTGATGGATGTGGGGACTCTTAAATGCTTAAGTCAGTAATTTTGTATAGAGAAAAAATACAAGGTTGAGTCTTATTAAATGAAAAAATTAAAGATGAAAAATGGGTCTAGACATGCTACTTAAGTTAAGCATGTTGGGCTATGGTATAGTAGCCCAAACCCATGTGAGAGCTGAGGTGCAAGCTCAGCACGACTAGCATAGACTCATGCTACTATGCACCTTGGTAGTAGTTAGGCTCGGGCTACCATACTCGAGCCTATAAATATTATTTTTGGTTTTTTGTACATTTTTAGGCATTTTAAGGGGGTTTTTGGGCTTGTTAAATTTGGGTTTATCAAGTAGAGAGTGATTTTATGTTATTTTCTACATTTAAGGGTTCATGCATTAATATAACTGTAACCCATTTTTTTCCCTCTTTTTATACATGTTTAAAAAATTAGAAAAAAGATCCAAAAAATGTGTCTTTTAAATAATTTTAATCATTTCATTATTTTCTTTATTTTTATTGTGAGAGAAAAATCTTGAAAATCATAAAAATATAAAAATACAATAAAAAATATAGTCCAGGTTGAAAATTGGACCAATTATTAAGTATTACAAGCAAAACTTTAGTTTGGAAATTTTTGGGTCATAATTGAGGATTGAATCGAAGAGAAAATTAAGAGAATTAACTTAATTTGATTTGGCTAAGAGTGAAAGAAATTTGAAGTTTAAGGATGATATTGAAACAAATAGCCTAATTAGAAATTAATAAAGAGCTGAATTAAAGAAGAAAAATACAATTCGGAGTTAGATTGATCAAAATTGTATAATTTTAGGAACCAAAGATGAATTTGCAACAAGTTGTTAAATCTAAAGGTCTAAATTGATCCAATTAGGTATGCAATTGAAAAAAAAAGAGAGGATAAATTCCAGTTGAAATTGTAAGAATTTAGAAAACAATGACTAAATTGAAAAGAGACTAACTTAGAAAGATTTGATTTAAGGATTAAATTGAGAAAGAATTCAAGATTTAATACCCTAATTTAATGAAATTGGAAAATTCAAAAGTAAAGGATTGTAATGAAAAGGAAGAAACATCTTGTGGACTAATTAATCTCTTTATATAACTTCATTTCGGTTCTATTTGTTTCAATCCAGTTAATTCAATCCAATTTATTCCAATTAAGTCCACTTAAACTAATATAATTCAATTTAGTCTAAAATTAATTCCAGTCATTTAAACTAGAGTTTGTAATCTCTCTTTTATAGCAAGATTTATATCTGTATTTCAATCTTTTAATTATAGCTCCTCAATCCTAGATTTTCAGCCTAATAAATCTTCATCAAACCAAATTCTCAAATTTCAGCCCATTTATGTTTTATTAACACTAGGATTTCTGTCTAAATCTTCATTCAATCCCTCAGATTAGGTCCATAAGGTATTCTAAAACAAGACACTATTAGGTCCATAAGGTATTCTAAAACAAGACACTTTTTTTTTTAGCATTTAAGGTAACAATTCAAAAAGGAGAGGACATAACCTAGACAACAATTAGAAGGGAATTCTAAAGAGAAACCATCTTATCTCTCTCCAAGGAATTCACCATCAGATTTATGTTTTATTAACACTAGGATTTCTGTCTAAATCTTCATTCAATCCCTCAGATTAGGTCCATAAGGTATTCTAAAACAAGACACTTTTTTTTTAGCATTTAAGGTAACAATTCAAAAAGGATAGGACATAACCTAGACAACAACTAGAAGGGAATTCTAAAGAGAAACCATCTCATCTCTCTCCAAGGAATTCACCATCACCATACACAACCTGCAAAAAAAAAAAACAAAAAAACCCCCTAGAGATCCACATCATTAAGCAAACCATAATCCAAAACCTATAATCTCCCTAATCCTTTCCTAATCCAATAACTCATTCACCATCACAACTTCCTTTATCTCAGAACTAGAAACACCAGTATAATTGAGAAGGACCAAGGAAAAAACTTGTAACACCAAACAAAAAGATAAGAAAAAAGCCAACACTGAGACAACCTCTCATGGATAAAAAAAACACAACATTTGATTAACCCATACTACATATTCCTCAAACATAAAACAACATCCACCCTTATCCCACCATCAATCAAAATACCCAAGATTCTCAACTCTGTTTCGGCCAACATCGAATCAACCACCACTTACCATCGACCACTACTCTTCAATCTGTCTTCTCCAGCTGACAATCAACATTCCACCAATAGACACCATTCACTCAACTCGAGACTAGTATTATTGCCTCTAAGCCTTCTTTCCAGCCTCATGATCAACAACCAACAACTAAAACATAGCCTAAACTAACTTCCATACCCTTAGCCACTTAAAGCCCTTGGAAAACCCTTAATTCAAATAAAATCAACTCCAAATCAATCCAATAATAGAGAAACAATACCACCATCGACCACCATACAAACAAACTCATGATAACCCCTTTACTGTACTATTGTTGTCATCCACCTTCAACCACCAATTATAGTATAGGAGCAGCAACGACATCACTTCCAGGTGACTCAGCAATGACAATCTCTCTCTATGCCAAATTAGCTATCGTGAGCCACCATCCCATAATCAGCAATAACCAGCCAACCATAAAACTCTCCAACCTTTCCTCTTATCCACAACCACCTAAGCAAACACCATCTTAATTACCACCTAAAGAAAACATGAGACATGAAATATTGGAACAAGAAAAATCAAAGAAAGATAATTTCTATTACTTTGTGTTTTCTTATTCATTTTGCAGGTATTGGTGCATAATGAGCATGTGCGCTTAGTCCAAAAGAATTAGGTAGTCCATACATGGACTACATGCGCTCCACATGGCCCACTCATTAATTTTCAACATTTTTTGGTGTTTTTTCAAATTTCAAACCCTAGATAATTTTAATTTTTTTTTGTGATTTGTGTGCTTAAATTTAATGTATATTGATATTTTTGTTTTATTATTATTGTGAAAGTTCGAACTTTTTTTTTGTTTTGTTGTTGGTAGTGATATCCTTATAAATAAAATGAAATAAAAAAAAAATAATAAAATGATTCATTTATCATTCTATAATAATTTACAACATAATAATTTAGGCTGGGTCAATATGATCCTATTAAAGCTTATAAATAATAATGATGACTTTTAAGTTTGTTTTGCAATTAACCAAAGTGAGTAGGCCAAAGCCCAATTTAAGTTTTACTATCTTTACGTGTCCAATGTTCACTTAAGAAAACAAGACAACTTAATTGACACGTCTCCCTTTTATGGGGAGTGATGTCAAAATCTTAAGTAAGATAGATCTCCCTTTTATAGGAATAATGATATTTTTTTTTAGAACCAAAACAACAAGTCTCCTTTTAAAAGAGATTGATGTCAATATTTTTGTGATTAGATCATTGAGTCTTCTATCTTTAGAGACCGATGTCAATATTGTTTTTCATAAAATGATTAAAAAGATAATAAAAACTAAAAAAACTAAAAACTATTGTGATAATTATTGGCAATCAAAAAGACAAATTTAGGAGAAACATATAGTAAAGATAACCTTTTGTAAGAAAGAATGTTGTAACCAAAAGATCTCTTATTTGCCCCTAGTATGGTGTGTGATCCAGGTCATGGTTTTTTTTTTTTTCAAAAGAAAGATTCCAATCAGGCTCAAAATGAGATTGTAAGGGATATATATTTTAATAATTGTGAAAAGAATAAACAAATATGGCCTTTTCTCATTTCAAGTAAAGTCATAATCAATAAATTTTGACCTCGTCCTATGTAATAATTTGGACTTATAAAGAACCATTATTCACAAGTCCATGACTACTGAATCCATTACATGTTATTATGCAAATTGGATCCATGATGTATGGTTTAATTTTATATGAGAGCTCAAAATTGTTTGGTCATCTTATATTGTTTGTCAAGTTATTTTAACAAATGTTGAATCATTTCTACAATCAAAACACTTTTACTCTTTTATGATTGATTAGTCTTAATTTCACATATTGAAGTTTGATCAAAATATCATAGTTAATAATAAAATGTTAAACATCTCTTGATTTTAAAACAACAAAAAGAAAGAGAAAATACATATTTCATTAAAAATATGATTTAATCCCAAAACAAAGTGCAGAATAGCAAAATTCCATAACAAAAGCGTTGACAATGCAAACACCTTAATGAGGTAAGGTTTTCCAGCAACATCCATGTTTTTTCATTACTTATCAACCTTTGTTATGCTCATGATGATCTAGTGATTGTATGGTAGATGACATTATGCTTTGCAAACTCAACTTGCCTTTTGCTGACCAATTTTCGGACTTGATACTTGAAATTCTTGTAACTATTCACATCTCTCATTTGAATTATACCACCTAAAGAATGATGGTTTGGGGAAATCATTCTTGAGGGCATACATGGCAATTATAATGTTATGTCCAACTATGCTCCTTCTTTGACAATAAAAGTGGATTGAAATTAGAAGCATCTATTGAATAAACCCTTCCCTAATCGCAACATATCAATACTTTTGGTCTTGAAGTTGAAAAATATGATGTTAAGATATTATTTTCCCATCAACACAATGTCAGCATTGCAGAAGGCCAAAGGACTTACATAAGGTTCTTTCCTTATTAAAACCCCTATGTTTATTGAATGTCTTTTATTCCATCGTCTTCCATTGTAACTCTCCATAATCCATACTTCCATGAAATTGCTCTCCCCATCAATACAGGCCATGACAAGTTTTCCTTTGTATTTGACAAGCTCAACATCTTCACCATAATTTCCCTTGAAGATCCGTGGAGAAAGTGGAAACAAGCAATAGCTCTCCCTCTTCGCATCAAGTGTAAATATGTTTCTCTTCTAAGTAAGCCAATAAAATGAACCATTCACGAATACTTTTTTTATATATATAAAAAAAAAGTACTCTTCTTGTGGCAACTTTACTTCATCTAACAACTTTCATCTCCAAGTTTATAAGTCAAACAACTTGACTCTAACGTAGTGGTATATATAGAATTATTTATCATACAAGCAGAACTTAGGCTTTAAGAATCTTACAATCTTATAGTGTAAATGCTTTGATATTTCTACCATCATGCCAAATTTGATAGTATCATATCATGTCTTTGGATTCAAGATCTTTTGTCATTATTTGGTAGTAAGGTTGCCCATATAATAGCATGGTCTATGGTATGCATGGAAAAGTAACACTTCTTTGTTTGTTGATGCCATAATCTTCACATGGTTAGGAAGGAAATCAAATGACATTTCAGGATAGGCTTTCAGAGTGTCAATTGTATTAGAAAATAATATAAATCATATCTTAGGACCTCATCTAACATTTTAAGCTTTTGGGTTGAATTGGTTCTTTAACATGGTATCAGAGCCTTGATGACCAAACGGTCACCATCTCCATTTATTTGATAAAAATATAAGCACAAGCTAATATGGGCATGTGTAAGTTTCAAGTTCAAAAAGCTTTCACTTGAGGGGGTGTGTTAGAGAATAATATAAATCATATCTTGGGACTTCACCTAGCAGCTTAAGCTTTTAGGTTGAGATGATTCTTTGATAAATTGAAACAAGGGAAACATGATATTCAATTCTGGTCATGCTTTGTATAAAAAACTCAGAGACAATATTGGTTTTTTTGGCTATGTAACTTCATGAAAGTCAATTTATAAGTGAACTTATTGCACTTTTTGGAAAGAAGCCTATATTTCCCCACAGTCTTCATTGATGAATGCATTAAAACTTCATAGATGACATCTGAGCATAGGTCATAAGTTGAGTTCATGGTAAAGTAGAGGTTCTTGTTACCGGTTTGAAGAAAACCACAACAATGCTTTTATATTAGACGTTGAGTAAATCCTTTTTAACATCGTCAAATGTTAGCAACTCGTGACTCTTTAAAGGAAAACTAGATTTGAGGGATCTATATCTCAAACACCTGCCAAACACATTCCATAATTCATAGGTGTAGATTCATAAAGATATATGATTATGCATAATGATGTCGATTAGCTATGCTTTGGGTTGATATATGGCCACCATTCCTTTTGTAGCTTCCGAGACAATTTAGTTCAAGCCAATGCTTAATAAAAATACACTCATCATAAAGCAATATTGCTCAAACGATTAAGTCTAAGCCCTTTTCATTAATGTTTGATGAAAAATTTTATATTTGAAATCTAGTTTACTCATCATCATCGTTTACAAGGAGAAAGGTTGAGCCTTTGTTTTCTATGTCCCTAAGAAAAGCATTAGTCTTAGCTATGCTTTGTTAATATTGGTGGACATCCATCCTAACTTGTCGAGCATTGCGGTTGATTGCTGTTGGTTAATCTACTCATCCATGTTACTCATCTTTTCCAAGAAGAATATGTTGTTCCTATTCAGTTGATTATTGTTGGTGTCAATCATTTGATTGTGGTGCTCGAGAAGTTCATTCTTTTCTTCCAAATGTTTTATCTGGGTCTATTCTTTGTTGAGCTTCTCTTCGAGTAGGTTAATCTCATTTCTCATTTTATCCAAATTAATTTTGAAGACCCCGACAACCTTTCCTTTGGATTTTGCTTTACCCAACTTACTTTCTAGCTTCACATACTTCTTATATAGCCTTTTATAATGCTCAATCTCGCTTTCTAATTCAGCTTGATTTTTTAAAGACATATCAGCCTTTTCTTGACAATCGTCGAAATTGATTTTAAAAGCCTTTAACTCAGTACTGGTTTGCACCTAATGTTATTGAAATTGATTTTAAAAGCCTCTAACTCAGTACTAGTTTGCACCCAATGTGTTCTTAATTCTTCTCGCTCTTCCTCATCTTAGTTTCTAGCTGTCTTTTCTCGTTCTAGTTGCTTCTCTAAAGACATGATTTTCTTGTCATTTTCCTCCAATTATTGTGCTGTAAACTTTCTTAATTTTTTCCCAATGAGAATTAGCTCCTCGAGGGATATCGTAAGGGCTTTATTAGTTCCCACCTCCATTTGGAGTCTTTCTAATTGTTCTCTCAACTCTTCCTCATAGTTAATCCTCTTACTTTTAGTCAGTTCAACAGCTTGCGATGTCTTGGCTTCAAATCCAAAAGTCATAGGGATGATGACTAGTGATAAATTTCTCCACTTTGAATACTTTTCACTAGTAATTGGATCTCTCAGACCATCTAATTCCTTCTTGACCAATACTAAAAGCTTTCAGTCTTGCTTGATATTTTTCTTAACTTCCAAAGCAAATTGATCATTGAATAACCTAGAGAATTAGGGTAACTCGGTCGTCCTTGGCACATATTATATGCCTCTAAGTTGCCTCACAACCAAAGCACGTGTGTAGCTGACATATCTAGTCACTCTCATCAAAGGCACCCATCATCTTTGCCCATAACTCATCAAGTAATATGTTGCTCTCATCCATGAGGCTTTCCACTTCACTTCTCCTTTTGGGATTCCATGCAATTTTACTTTCCAATTTTCCTTGTTCAAGTCCTTCAATTCCTCTTCTTCAACTATCTCTAATGGTTTTTTACTAAACCACTAAAAGTTGTTAAATATCAGTCTCTTAGTTTCTATATGGCTAATTAGTCAAATGTACAGTAGTTGTTCACAACATCTCATTGATCCTTTGCCACCCCTCATATAATGGTTGAGTGTTAAGATAATTTCTGCTAGCATTACTACAATGAAATTTATCTTAGTGTTTTTAAATGCAACAAAAGTTGAAGATTTTTAAAAAAGTACTATGCCCTTTTCTTCAACAAATCTAGATTCATTCTTCCTTCTTTCAAATATCTCTTCAATCATCTTTCATTTTAGGCCAGTAGCATTTTTATCTAATATCTTACAAAGATGTAGAACTTTGATCAATTTAGATAATTTAATTAGCACTTTGTCATGCCTTTGGTGGAAGTAGACTTTGTATAGATTTTAAGGGAATTCAGTCAGTAAATCATATTATTCCAAAGTAAGACACATATCTATATTTCCAAAAGCAAAGCATCGGTACCTAGTGTCAATGTATATTGTTGTAACCCATTTTTGGGTCCCCATGAAAAATAAAATAAATAGCCAAAAGAGGTTAGAAAAAATAACAAGAGGCAGAAGCGCTCAGAAAACAGTCAGAAAATTGGTCAAGGAATTTTAAAAATACAAGGATTGAATTTTTGACAAATATTCTTAAAGGATGAAAGCCCTATTGAGAAAGAAAATTTGAATTTTGAGGAGAAAAGCCCAAATTTGGATGTTTATGGATTTAATTGGATTTTTATTTGAGTTTATAGAAGATTTGATTGCAAGAAAAATTGATTTTTAAGTCAATTTGGGCTTTAATTAGAAGAAATAAGTTCTGGGGCCAACATATATTTTTTAGGAATTTATTAGGCCAAATCAGGGGCTTAATTGAATAAATATTGAAGTTTAATGGCCAATTAGGGGTTTAATTGTGAAAAACCGAAACCAGGGACCAATTTGAAAAAACCGGGTAAATAGAGGGGGTTGTTTTGCTTTGGATCGGGGGCCTAATTGAAGAAATTGGAAGTTTATTGATCAATTGAGGGCTTAATTGCATAAATCAGAGGCCAAGAACCAAAGTGAAAAACGCGGCCAACAAGAGGGACGGGGACCGAATTGGCAGGGACGCAATTGAAATGATTAAAGATGATTAAGGATTGATTTGCAAAAGCATATTCTGGCGCCTTTTTTTAAAATGAAACGGCGCGTTTTATCCAAAACGACACCATTTCATACATTTAAAAAAAAAAAGAAAAGAAAAAAAGGGACTGAACGGTGCCGTTTTGAACGGCACTGTTCCTCCTTCGTCTTCCTCTCTGCACTAGTTGTAGGGGAGAAGAAAAATGTTTTCTTCTTCAAAATCTTCCCGCCTCTCTCTCCTTGGACCCACCGACCAACCCGAAACACTAGACCACCGACCGAACTCAATGGCCGACCACCGGTCACTCGCCCCGCCGAAAGCAAGGTGGCGGTGCTTTGCCTTGCAAATGGTGGCCGACCAGCCGCCCGCGAAACCCGCTCCCCATGCGCACTAATGAAGGGCCCATCAACCTTTCTCTCCTATAAATACAGAAGAAACCGAAGAGAAAAAGGAGGAGGAGACCCCGAAGGGAGGAGAGAGAGAGGAGACCGAAGAGAGAGAGAGAACTAACGGGAGAGAGGAAAAAGAGAAAGGAATAAACCGAAAACAAAAGAAAAGAAAACAGAAAACAAAGAGAAAGGAAGGAAAAGAGAGAAAGACCGAAAACGAAAAAAAAAAAAAAAAAGAGGGGAAGAGGAAGAAAACCTTTTCTCTCCGCCGCTTGGGAACAGCCACAGCGCCGCTGTCCGCGAGCCACGTCACCGCAGTACCACCAGCGACCGCCTCCTCCACGCCAGGTAACGTATTCTTCCCCCCTCTGCATCGTTCTGTTTTTTTTTTAAAAAAAAAAAACGTTATTCTCCTGCATGCATAATCTGGTTGCATGCAGGAGGAGGGGAGGGGAAAATTAATTCCCCTCCCCTTTTCTTTTTTTTTTCTCCTGGGCCAGACCGTTTCTGGCCCAGCCTTTAGGTCTGGGCCGGGTCCGGCCTAGACCAGAAGAAGCATGATGGCATGTTGGGCCGAGATCGGCCCAACCCAGTCTGGGCCGAGTTCGGCCCAACCTTTCTTTGTGTGGGCTGAGTCCGGCCCGTTTATTTGGGTCGGCCCAGCCCGAATTGTTTTTATATTATATATTATATAATATGTTATATATATGTGTGTATATATGTATATATATAAAAAATATAATAATTAAAAAAAATATATTTTTGAAAAATCTTAAAAAAATATTGTTGATTTTTCTGCATATTTTTGTCAAAGTGGTTTAATGTTGGTTTGTATTTTTATACCGTAAGGATACAAACCAGTGTTAAAAATACCCGGTTTTCGTCAAAATATCAAAGATTTTCAGAATAAAAAATGTTTTTACTTTCAAAATTTTTTTTTTTCTAAAAAAGTCCCTAAAAAATGTTGTTGATTTTTCTGCATATTTTTATCAAAGTGGATTAATATTGGGTTGTATTTTTATACCGTAAGGATACAAGCTCAGTATTAAAATACCCGATTTTCGTCAAAGCATAAAAAATTAATATTTTCCAAAAATTGTTTTTTTTGTTTTAAAATACGGCCTAGTCTCTCCAATATATATATATATATATATATATATATAAAT
This sequence comes from Populus alba, assembly GCF_005239225.2. Taxonomy (NCBI): domain Eukaryota; kingdom Viridiplantae; phylum Streptophyta; class Magnoliopsida; order Malpighiales; family Salicaceae; genus Populus; species Populus alba. The sequence goes on from NC_133284.1 coordinate 28,722,555, forward strand.
ATTACAACATCATATTTTCACACAACAAAGAAAATTTTCAAAACAATATATGTATTAACATGCATTTTGGCTTTAATAACAAGTTTATTCAAGCCATGAGAACTAGGCCAATATTTCAAAAATTCTAAGAAAATATTTTTGTTTTCTTTTAGTATTTGGGATTACGAATTTATATGTAAAACGTATTCCTAAATATTATTAATAAAGTTTTGGTATAGACGTTAGAACGGTTAGGATTTTACCCGATAAGATAAAAGATCTTCTTACCGAGGAGGATTTTTCTTGAACCATAAACAGACCAACGACTAGAAGTACAATAACACCTTAATTTTTATCAGACAATAAAATAATGCAGCTTACCTTAGGTAGGGCGTATTTGGGGTGCTAATACCTTCCCTTTACGCAACCAGTCTCCGTACCCGATCTCTGAGACCAGTTAGGGTTCCTAGTGACCAAAATACTAGGTGGCGACTCCAAAGAACCAAAAATAAAAAAAAATTCGCCAGTCGAACCCGCAATTGGATTTTTTTTGGGGTGCGACAGAATGGCGACTCCACTGGGGACCTTGTAGACTAAGCTTTGTTTTTGTCTGATTTGTTTGTGTTTTTATGTGTTTATTGTTAATATGCCTTTCTATTTATTTGCATATTTGTTTTTTTTATTTTACGCGTATTATTTATACATTGTATAAAATTCTCTCATGCATCACTTGCTTTTATTTTGAGAAGCACACACAAGCCTTAAGTTAAGTGGGGAATTAGCGATTTACCCTAAGACTATTGGTCAGGGTTTAAATACGTGAAACACCCAACTCATATCTGAGTGCCTGCTTGGTAATGGTGGGCATACGTGTCTTAATTGTTCCTTACAACGCCCCCATACTGTCTTTACGAAGAACGTCACTGGGCAGATATGAGACCCTTCAAGACTAGATAGAAAAACTACCCACTCTCACTTAATAAATAGAGTTGGTCCTTAGGTTATGTATCTTATTTGCAATATTATACTCATCACACATCACTTATGCATCACATTTTCATCATGCATTTTGTTATCATATGCATTACAGATCGTGAAACATAGGTCCCATACCCAGAGTCCATCAAACCCGTTTAAGATCAAGAATGGAGAATGAAGAGAGGGCCATCCTAGAACCCGCTACGAGACCGAGTTGGAATCTATGAAAAATGAAGTTTCTCGACTGACCAATCTGCTTGATCAACTTTTAAGAGCCAAGAACGGGGAGGGAACGTCTACTCAACCACCAATAGGAGCACCGTCAGTTCATTTCCCGGGGGTATCTCAGAACTTGGGGGCAGATTCAGTGACGGGGCAACACTTTGCGCCTGCCATTCCCATTCAGCCCCCTCAAGCTCACATTACTGTAGATGAGCCTTCCGATAATAGGTCCACTGGATTTATGAACGATGACAAGATATCAGCCTTGGAAGAAAGGTTAAGAGCAGTCGAGGGAAATGACTGGTTTGAGCCCATGCGAGCGTCTGAAATATGCTTGGTACCAAACATCACGGTACCAAAAGATTTCAGGATACCGGAGTTTATAAGGTACACTGGGTTGGAATGCCCAAACACTCACCTTCGATCTTATTGCAATAAGATGGCTGAGGTGATTCATGACGATAAGTTACTGATCTACTTTTTCCAAGACAGTCTATCGGGGTCGGTGTTAAGTTGGTACATGAGGCTGGATAATGCCAAGATCAAGAAATGGAAGGATTTAGTTGAGGCTTTCCTTAAGCAATACAAGTTCAATTTGGAAATTGCTTCAAATCGAACGAGCCTTATGTCAATGGAAAAGAGAAGCCAAGAATCAGTAAGGGCTTATGCACAAAGATGGAGGGACGAGGCCATGCATGTGCAACCCCCTTTGATAGAAACGGAGATGGTGACTTTGTTCGCCAATACATTCAAGGCACCCTACTATGAGCATTTAATGGGTAGCTCATCTCAATATTTCTATGATGTTGTACGCATAGCGGAAAGAATAGAGCAAGGGATTAAAGCTGGACGCATAATTGAGCCATTGGAGACAAAGGGTTTTTTCGGAAGAAAAATGAAAAGTCTCGTTAACAACTTCGAAGGTGGGTCCAATGACAAGATAGCGGATTCATATAACCCACAAATACCTACCTCTCATGTGGCCCACATAAACTTTAACAAACCTTTTTCCCTTAATCGAGCAAATGACCAGTCAAACACCCAAAACACTCACCAAAGACCAAACACAAGATACATTTCAGAACAACTACCGCCATTACCCATGCCTCTGAAGGACATATATGCCAAACTACTGAGAATTGGACAAATAGCTCCTATCCCTGCATTACCACTACAACCACCATTCCCCATCTGGTATAAGCCTGAGTTGACTTGCGAGTACCATGCTGGTATTCCCGGGCATTGTCTTGAAACGTGCTATGGTTTCAAGAACAAGTTGTTGAAGCTCATCAAGATAGGATGGGTGTCATTTGAAGACACACCCAATATCAGTTCAAATCCATTGCCTGGTCATGACAAAAGTGATAGGGGATAAAGGGTTGGAAAACCTTGGTCAAGAATCGTCAATAATGAAGAAGGCGAGATCAAAGGAGAAGACAAGGAAACGCAAGTGAGGAAGGAAGATGAAGCATTGCCTCGGTTGGCTTTCCACACACTAGAAGAAGTTTCAGAACGGGTTGACCCAAGAACTTCTTGTAGTTTTCAAAATGTAAAACAACTTTATTTGCCTTAGCATGTTTTTGTCATTTGCTTTTGTCATTGCTTTTATTTTCTCTGTTGGGCATTCAGGGCTCATTTTGTCAGTCAGATTTTGTGTTTGTCTTTGAGCCTACCTTTTTTTAAAATAAATGATGAGATTATGCACTTTTTGAACAAGTTTGAGTGGTTACAAATAAAGTATCATAAAATGGTTTAATATGAAATTAAAAAAAAAAAGAAAAAAAAAGCTAGCCCTAAAATACAACCCTATCATTGATAGCATAATAAATTAAGTGGTCACTTTATAACCATCTGTAATTGTCTTTTAAAGAATAGAATTTGTCAACCATAACAATGTGCATTTAAAAAAAAAAATCATTATCTCTTCACTCACCAAAAAGGTTTATCACTGGCTGAATGAATTACTTCTCTATATAAAAGCCCAGACTAATATCGCACCCTACACTGGGGGCAAGACGGGATGTTTTATAAAAAGTTTTACGTGTTTAAATTTGGATGGAAGCTTATAGATTTGAAAACCAAGCTAAAGCATTTGACAAAAGCATGACAAAGGGGCAAATACAAGTCATACATTTTGAAGAAAGTCAAAGACCTTTTCTCCAAGAATATGATAGGCAACACGAGAGATGAATCCAGCATACTACTTCAAAAGCAAGTTCATGTTAAGAGGGAGTCTCATGAACTAGAAGAAGAGCATGGGGCCTATGTTTCAAAACCAGGTACGAATGCATGCATTGCATCTAATCATAAATCATTGCATATATGTTTTTTTGGATCGTTACAGGAGGAGATCTTAGCGCATTACAACAAGATTATGGACGAAGAAAGAATCATTGAGTTGATTCTAGAACAACAAGAAGAGAAGATAATGGTTTTCAAACCATGCCAGCAGGAAGAACGACATCGATAGCATTCGGTAAAAAAGGAGTTGCCAAATGGGATTCCAAGTTGTTGAGATCACTAGAAGGGATCTTGTATTTCGATGGAGGTCGCCAGAAGGGACCTTAAATTTCAGCTTTTGTATAAAAGGAATCGCCAGATGGGATTCCAAGTTGTTTGGCTAAAGGAGATCGCCAGAAGGGATCTTGTATATCAAGGAAGGTCGCTAGAAGGGACCTCATATTGAAACTATTTCTTAGAAAAGCATGGAGTTTACTAAGAATTCTTCCCCTTGGGTAGGTCACCCATACAATGAGACCATTATTTTTTTCTTGGGTAGGTCACCCATACAATGAGACCATTATTTTTCTTGGGTAGGTCACCCATACAATGAGACCATTATTTTTTTGGGTAGGTCACCCATACAATGAGACCATTCTTCATTTTTTTTACCTGGGTAGGTCACCCATAATAATGAGGTCATTCTTCCCCCTGGGTAGGTCACCCAAAGAATGAGACCACTCTTTCCCTTTTCAATTCGGGCAGGTCACCCATCATAATGAGACCACACACACATTTTTGTATTGGTTATGGGTAAAGGAATCGCCAGATGGGATTCCAGGTTAAAGGAGATCACTAGATGGGATCTCGGATGGATTTCCATGTTGATCAAACTAAAGTAAGAATTCAGAGAATCACCGGATAAGGATCTCGGGATGACTAAGTTTTGATAATAGTTTTTGGGCTAAGGAGGATTGTTGTAAAAGACAAAGTTTCAGATCATTTAAGCTTCGACCAGATCAGTTTCGGGATTGCCGTTTTGGGTTTATCTTTATAACACTTACTGCGCAAAATCCATGCTCCGTAAGTATTATAAAGAGGGGGCATCTGTTGTAACCCATTTTTGGGTCCCCATGAAAAATAAAATAAATAGCCAAAAGAGGTTAGAAAAAATAACAGGAGGCAGAAGCGCTCAGAAAACAGTCAGAAAATTGGTCAAGGAATTTTAAAAATACAAGGATTGAATTTTTGACAAATATTCTTAAAGGATGAAAGCCCTATTGAGAAAGAAAATTTGAATTTTGAGGAGAAAAGCCCAAATTTGGATTTTTATGGATTTAATTGGATTTTTATTTGAGTTTATAGAAGATTTGATTGCAAAAACAATTGATTTTTAAGTCAATTTGGGCTTTAATTAGAAGAAATTTAAGTTCTGGGGCCAACATATATTTTTTAGGAATTTATTAGGCCAAATCAGGGGCTTAATTGAATAAATATTGAAGTTTAATGGCCAATTAGGGGTTTAATTGTGAAAAAACCGAAACCAGGGACCAATTTTGAAAAAAACCGGGTAAATAGAGGGGGCTGTTTTGCTTTGGATCGGGGGCCTAATTGAAGAAATTGGAAGTTTATTGATCAATTGAGGGCTTAATTGCATAAATCAGAGGCCAAGAACCAAAGTGAAAAACGCGGCCAACAAGAGGGACGGGGACCGAATTGGCAGGGACGCAATTGAAATGATTAAAGATGATTAAGGATTGATTTGCAAAAGCATATTCTGGCGCCTTTTTTTTAAATGAAACGGCGCGTTTTATCCAAAACGACGCCGTTTCATACATTTAAAAAAAAAAAAAGAAGAAGAAAAGGGACCGAACGGTGCCGTTTTGAACGGCACTGTTCCTCCTTCGTCTTCCTCTCTGCACTAGTTGTAGGGGAGAAGAAAAATGTTTTCTTCTTCAAAATCTTCCCGCCTCTCTCTTCTTGGACCCACCGACCAACCCGAAACACTAGACCACCGACCGAACTCAATGGCCGACCACCGGTCACTCGCCCCGCCGAAAGCAAGGTGGCGGTGCTTTGCCTTGCAAATGGTGGCCGACCAGCCGCCCGCGAAACCCGCTCCCCATGCGCACTAATGAAGGGCCCATCAACCTTTCTCTCCTATAAATACAGAAGAAACCGAAGAGAAAAAGGAGGAGGAGACCCCGAAGGGAGGAGAGAGAGAGGAGACCGAAAAGAGAGAGAGAACAAACGGGAGAGAGGAAAAAGAGAAAGGAATAAACCGAAAACAAAAGAAAAGAAAACAGAAAACAAAGAGAAAGGAAGGAAAAGAGAGAAAGACCGAAAACGAAAAAAAAAAAAAAGAGGGGAAGAGGAAGAAAACCTTTTCTCTCCGCCGCTTGGGAACAGCCACAGCGCCGCCGTCCGCGAGCCACGCCACCACAGTACCACCAGCGACCGCCTCCTCCACGCCAGGCAACGTATTCTTCCCCCCTCTGCATCGTTCTGTTTTTTTTTAAAAAAAAAAAATGTTATCCTCCTGCATGCATAATCTGGTTGCATGCAGGAGGAGGGGAGGGGAAAATTAATTCCCCTCCCCATTTCTTTTTTTTTTTCTCCTGGGCCAAACCGTTTCTGGCCCAGCCTTTAGGTCTGGGCCGGGTCCGGCCTAGACCAGAAGAAGCATGATGGCATGTTGGGCCGAGATCGGCCCAACCCAGTCTGGGCCGAGTTCGGCCCAACCTTTCTTTGTGTGGGCTGAGTCCGGCCCGTTTATTTGGGTCGGCCCAGCCCGAATTGTTTTTATATTATATATTATATAATATGTTATAATATATGTGTGTATATATGTATATATATAAAAAATATAATAATTAAAAAAAAATATTTTGAAAATCTTAAAAAAATATTGTTGATTTTTCTGCATATTTTTGTCAAAGTGGTTTAATGTTGGTTTGTATTTTTATACCGTAAGGGATACAAAAACCAGTGTTAAAAATACCCGGTTTTCGTCAAAATATCAAAGATTTTCAGAATAAAAAATGTTTTTACTTTCAAATTTTTTTTTTTCTAAAAAGTCCCTAAAAATGTTGTTGATTTTTCTGCATATTTTTTTATCAAAGTGGATTAATATTGGTTGTATTTTTATACCGTAAGGATACAAGCTCAGTATTAAAATACCCGATTTTCGTCAAAGCATAAAAAATTAATATTTTCCAAAAATTGTTTTTTTTGTTTTTAAAATACGGCCTAGTCTCTCCAATATATATATATATATATATATATATATAAATATTACAACATCATATTTTCACACAACAAAGAAAATTTTCAAAACAATATATGTATTAACATGCATTTTGGCTTTAATAAACAAGTTTATTCAAGCCATGAGAACTAGGCCAATATTTCAAAATTCTAAGAAAATATTTTTGTTTTCTTTTAGTATTTGGGATTACGAATTTATATATGTAAAACGTATTCCTAAATATTATTAATAAAGTTTTGGTATAGACGTTAGAACGGTTAGGATTTTACCCGATAAGATAAAAGACCTTCTTACCGAGGAGGATTTTCTTGAACCATAACAGACAACGACTAGAAAGTACAATAACACCTTAATTTTTATCAGACAATAAAATAATGCAGCTTACCTTAGGTAGGGCGATATTTGGGGTGCTAATACTTCCCTTTACGCAACCAGTCTCCGTACCCGATCTCTGAGACCAGTTAGGGTTCCTAGTGACCAAAAATACTAAGGTGGCGACTCCAAAGAACCAAAAATAAAAAAAAAATTCGCCAGTCGAACCCGCAATTGGATTTTTTTTGGGGTGCAACATATATTATGGCAAGAATATCAACAATATATGGCAACCAAATTGTAACAGAATATCTTGTATTTATTGTATTTATTATAGACTACAAATCAAGGATTATAGATAAGAAATTAGGGATTATTACATGTATTTATAGGACTGAATTCTTCCTTTCGGGATCAATAAAAATACAGAGAACAACTTTACATTGAAATCTGATAATTGTGACATGGTATCAGAGCCAATTATTCTGATCTAGATCTTTGTTCTTTTCTTAAGTCTATAGAGACTGAATTCATCAGTATTTGGTGATATTTTTTTGGGATTCCTAGGATGTCTGGAGAGGCTTTTCTTACTCGATTCAATGGCAAAAACTATGCCAGTTGGGAGTTTCAGTTTCATATGTTTGTTAAGGAAGGAATTATGGGGGCATCTTGATGGATCTTTCACCAAGCACCAACCGAACCACATGAGCTGGGTATATGGACTACCAAGGATGCAAAAATTGTCTCCTGGATACTGGGGTCTGTTGAACCCCATATGATCAACAATCTTCGATTGTTTGGCACAGGGAAGAAGATTTGGGACTACTTCAGATGCATTTATTCCCAAAACAATTCGGCTCAAAAATTTCAGGTCGAAATGGGTATTGCCAATTACAAACAAGGTAATCTCTCAATTGAACAATTCTATGCTGGATTTCTAAACCTATGGAGTGAATATACTGGCATAATTTACTCTAAAATATCAAAGGAGAGTTTAGAAGCACTATACCTTGTTTATGCCGAGAGCCAGAAGGACCAGTTCTTGATAAAGCTCCGGCCAAAATTTGAGGCCGTGAGAGCTAGCTGATCAATCCGTAAGTCCAGTTACCCACCTTGGATAAATGTTTGGGGGAACTGTTACGGGAAGAACAACGACTCGCCACTCAACACGAGTTGACTCAGGACACTGTCACAGAGATGAATGTGGCTTACATGGCTCAAGGAAGGGGACGACAGAGGGGTGAGAGTGTGCAGTGTTTTAATTGCAAGGAATTAGGGCACATTGCCAGAAATTATGTAATTATTGTAAGAAGGAGGGGCATGTAATCAGGGAATGCCGTCTACGACCACAGAATCAACAAGGGTTTACTGTGCAGTCAAAATTAGGGGCTACTTCTATGGCTGCCGCAACCGTGTCCTCACCATTGGCACCAGAATCTTCATCGTCGGTGAGCTCTTCATCAGGGCACTATCACTCCCGAGAGATGTTGTGCAGCAGATGATCATCTCTCTGCCTTCTCTTGCACTTGGGATTTCTGGTAATAAACTTAACTTTTCTTTAGATTCGGCATATAATAAACCATGGTTAATGGTTTCGGTAGCGTCGAATCACATGACCACCAGTGAAAATGGGTTGTGTAATGTGAGAAAATACATGGGTAATCAACATATACAGGTAGCAAATGGTGATAATCTGCCGATTTCTATCGAATTGGTAAATATAGGGTCTTATTTCAACAATATTTTTGTGTCACCGAAATTATCAACAAGTTTACTCTCTGTTGGTCTAATGGTAGAAAATAACTGTGAAATTCTCTTTAATCGTCATGGTTATTGTGTGCAGGATCAAGTTTCGGGGAAGGTGATCGCGAAGGGGCCTAAAGTGGGACGTTTATTTCCAATACAATTTTCTATTCCTAGTATTAATTCTTGTGCTTATTCTACTGTCATTAATAATCCTCAGTTTTGGCATAAGAAATTGGGGCATCTCAATTTTAATGTATTGACTCCTCTTATGAAACATGGATATTTGGGGAATAAAAATTCTTTTTCCACAGAATTTTTGGACTGTAGTTCTTGCAAATTGGGTAAAAGCAAAGCATTATCATTTCCTTCACATGGTAGTCGTGCTTCTAAATGTTTTGAAATTATTCATACTGATGTATGGGCATAAGCCCTGTTATCTCTCATGCTCAGTATAAATATTTTGTCACGTTTATTGATGATTTCAGTCATTTCACTTGGATATATTTTCTCCGATCTAAAGCTGATGTATTCTCAACATTTCAGACTTTCGTAGTATTTGTTGAAAATCAATTTTCTGCTCATATTAAAATACTTCGTTCTGACTCCGGGGGGAATATGTGTCCAAAGAATTTCAGGAATATCTCAAAAACAAAGGAATTCTCTCTCAAAGATCTTGTCCTTACACTCCTCAACAAAATGGACTTGCTGAGCGTAAGAATCGTCATCTTTTAGATGTTGTTCGCACTTTATTAATTGATTCTTCAGTACCTACTCGATTTTGGATAAAAGCTCTATCAACAGCCGTTCATCTAATTAATCGTTTTCCTTCTCAAGTTCTAAACTTTGCATCTCCATACTCTATTTTATTTGATGTTCTTCCTGAGTATGATTCTCTCCATGTTTTTTGGTGTTTTTGTTTTGTTCACTTACCATTTACTGAACGTAATAAACTCTCAGCCCAAGCTGATCGTTGTGCTTTTCTAGGATATAGTAATTCTCATAAAGGGTTTGTATGTTATGATGCAAATGCTCATAAAATTCGTATCTCTCGAAATGTGATTTTATTTGAAAATCAGAACTTTTTCCCTTTTTGTCCCTCTACAGAATCCACCCTATCCAGCTTCCCACATTTGATGAATGATAGTCCATCTTTATATCTTTGAACATTTTAAGCCAGGAATTGTATATCAAAGACGTCATCCATCATCCACTTTGCCCCTTCCGGCCACGGAACTGACATCTGATCATTCCCCTCAACTAAGACGATCAACTCGAGTTTCACGTGCCCCAAACAGGTATGGATACTCAGCAACCACTATTGATAGTACTTTTGTACCTAAGACTTATGCGTAGGCTTGTACCCAAGAATGTTGGCAACAGGCCATAAAAGAGGAACTTCAGGCTCTTCAGGATAATCACACATGGGATATTGTTTCTTGTCCTACCGGTATTAAACCTATTGGCTGCAAATGGGTATACACTATTAAATTCCAACCTGATGGATATGTGGAACGATATAAAGCACGGTTGGTGGCTCTTGGAAATTGTCAGGCATATGGTATTAATTATGAGGAGACATTTGCACCTGTGACTAAAATGACTACCATATGCACCATTATGGCAATTGCTGCTTCCAAGAGATGGCCACTTCGTCAAATGGATGTAAAAAATGCATTTTTACATGGAGATCTGAAAGAGAATATTTATATGACTCCTCCTCCTGGTATGTTTACTCACCCATCTGATAAAGTCTGCTGGTTGAAACGGTCCCTGTATGGTCTAAAACAGGCACCCCGGGCATGGTTTGAAAAATTTCGCACTACTCTTCTGAAACTTAAATTTATTTAGAGCCAATATGATTCCTCTTTGTTTCTTCAGCAAACTACTACTGGTATTATTGCTCTTCTGGTATATGTGGATGACATTATCATTACAGGATCTGACATTCCACTCATTGAGGATTTACAACGTTCTCTTAACAGTGAATTTCATATGCAGGATTTGGGACACCTTCACTATTTCCTTGGTCTCCAGGTGCACTCTATGTCTAATGGGATTTCTCTACATCAGCACAAATACACCCAAGATATTCTTCTCTTGGGCGGTCTTGAATCAGGGAATAACGTTCTTACACCTCTTGAGATTAATTTAAAACTTTGTCAGAATGATGGTGACCTGTTACCTGATCCCTCTATTTATAGGCAATTGGTGGGCAGTTTGAATTATCTAACCATTACTCGGCCAGATATTTATTTTGCAGTCCAACAAGTCAGTCATTTTCTACAGGCTCCTCGTCAACCTCATTTAGTTGTTGTTCGAAGAATTCTTCGCTATCTTAAAGGCACATCTGGGCGAGGATTATTTTTTCCTGCTGATAATTCATTACAATTAACAGGTTATAGTGATGCAGATTGGGCAGGGTGCATGGATACACGTCGGTTTGTTACTGGGTGGTGTATGTTTCTCGAAAATGCTTTAATTTCATGGAAAAGCAAAAAGCAAGACCGAATCTCAAAATCTTCCACAGAATCTGAGTATCGAGCTATGTCTTCCGCATGTTCTGAAATTGTGTGGCTCCAGGGTTTGCTACATGAACTTGGTTTTCCTCAGCACACTCCTACACCTCTTCATGCCGATAACACAAGTGCTATTCAGATTGCTACTAATCCCGTGTTTCATGAACGCACCAAACATATTGAAGTCGATTGTCACTATATTCATGAAGCTCTTGATCATAATATTCTTTCACTACCTCATATTTCCACCAAGCATCAGACAACTGATGTCTTTACGAAGGCCTTGTCTCGGCCTCAACATCAACTCATGATTGACAAATTGATGCTTCTTGATCGACCAGCATCAATTTGAGGGGGGATGTCAATGTATATTATGGCAAGAATATCAACAATATATGGCAACCAAATTGTAACAGAATATCTTGTATTTATTGTATTTATTATAGACTACAAATCAGGGATTATAGACAGGAAATTAGGGATTATTACATGTATTTATAGGACTGAATTCTTCCTTTCAGGATCAATAAAAATACAGAGAACAACTTTACATTGAAATCTGATAATTGTGACACTTAGTGTCCCAAAAATACATCAAGGTCTTAATTGCTAATTTTACACGAACACTTTCGTGATTTCCACTATCCTCTCATATTTCTTTAAAAACTCATCCTTACATATGCTTTTCATATGCGAGATAAGCTTTTTCAAGTTGTTTTTTGAGCCACTCACATTTTTTATGGGTGACAATTTATTATTATCCAGTCTAATAGCTGTAGGAATTCAAGATTCAACCCACATTCAACAAAAGTCATTTCTTTAATGGTGGCCATGTTATCAGCCGTAAGTCCTACATTTTAAGATGCTTTTTAAGGTTAAGCATTTCTTAATGCAACAATGTTTATTTGTGGAACATACTTCCTACATACAGGTTCTATGTCTTTTTACATGAGATTTTGAGGTAGGTATTATCTAGTCTCAAAAGGGTCTCTTATTGTCCCAATAATTATCCTCGTGAAAATAATGTGGGGGCTCAGTAGGTAGTGAGATGGTATACATATATATCAATCACAACTTCCCTACCTAACATAAAATTTCCATGTGTGTGAATTCCTAAGCGATACATCACAAAATAAACTAATGATGCATGAAGAAATTCATTCATATCCAACATACATGCATGGACAAGATAATCATGCTAAAGCGTAAAATAAATAAGCCAAATGCAAAAAATTAAACACATCAATTCAAATAGACCACAGAAAACACACAAAGCATAGTCCAAAACTGTCAAAATAAAAGATCCCTACTGGAGTTGTCATTATATCACATGTTGGCATGCGGTGTTGTGAGGGTTGAGGAGTCACCACCTAGTTGTTTAGTGTAGGGTTGCTGGGAGATATGAGTGCACTTGTCTTATCAAAAATTCTAGGGTAAGGGACGACTAAGAAAGATATTAGCACCCCAGCGCATCACCTTATTTGAGGTAAGCTTCATTGTGTGGTCTTTATGTGGTTTGAAGGTTTTGATAGGTTCCTAACCGATGATCAGTCTATAGCTAAAAAAATTACTTTTATGAATAAATTTGGCATTTCAAATTTATTATAGGCTCATATGCCCAAATATATTCTTATAAGGAAAATCCATACTATCATGGAATGTGAAAGAGTTTTCCATAACTTTTGTACTGTGGTAAAAAAAAAATATTCTCAATTAGAATTTGTGAATAATCAGAATAATTCTGAGAATTTTATGACTAACTTCTGGTATTTATATACCAATTTACTTGTAGGTCTAACATTTATACCAGAATATCGACCATTAATTCTCATGAATTAATTTTTTTTAAAGGGGGCTATTGAAATATTGGCCAAGTTTTCATGGATTTAATAAACTAGTTATTAATTCCAAAGATATTTTTTTTGTGTATATCAAAAAAATGCTAAAACTTACCATATATTTTTTATTTTTTTCAAAATATGATTTTTTTTTAGAGACTTGGTTGTACGCACACCAAATAAAACATATTTTTTATATTTTAAAAATGAGAATATTTTTTTATTTTATTTTTTGACATTTCAATGAAAAACAAATATTTTAATATGAAACCCACATCTTACAATGCAAGTATACAATCCTGATACTAAATAAAATTATTGGAAAAAGGTGTGAGAGATCCATAAATAATTTTTAGATTGGTATTTAATTTTTTTTGGAATCTTTTGGAATTTATTTGGGATATGTTTGGCAAAACCCATTTGTATTCCAAAACAAAACAGTTGAAATAGATCTAAGAGTGTGTTTGTCAAACAATCCCTTAGTCCAAATAAGTCTTTACCAAGTGACCTGATTTTGACTCGACTAGGTCGACCTGAAAACATCGATTCAACCATAGACAAAACCAAAAATTAAATCAAAACAAAGATTTAAACCAAAATAAAATCAAACTAAAAAAATACAAAAACCATAAAATTTTCTTATGAAAACATATCACACACCAAGAAAAATGAATAACATGAATAATATTAATAATAAAAAAAAAACATTCAAATTCAACCTTCAGCAATATAAACATCAAACTATACTAGATTTCAAGCAATAAAAGTCAAGGTTTTGTTCACAATCAAGCATAGATCAAGAATCAAGGGTCCATTTAATATGATTATCATTAAATCAACATGATTTTGTCAAAAGAGGGTTTTGGTCTGAAACCAAAACCCTACAATGAAAAGACTCAACAACCTAGATTATTGATTAATGATGATGTACGAACATGTAAAAATCAAAATAAACTTAAAAAAAAACCCTAACACTAGTACTTAAGACAATGTTTTTAGATGAATATAAAAAACACGAACCTAGGCTACTTAGAAAACATGAATTACTGTCCAACCCAGAAAATGACCTTCTAGGCCTCTAAACTTCCAATTTTTAGTCTATATAAACCACATTTTTCATAACAAACATGTTTGAATAAAAAACAACAATAAATAACATCAAATCATTACAAACATGCTTAAAATTTCAACTTTCAAAACTACAGCCCCATTGACAGCCAACAAAGCATCAAACTGCAATCCAAAACTAACTTTTTAGGACACAAACCAAGTCTATGAACTAATAACCCATAAATATGCATCAAATATCTACTACCATATTTGGCAGATTCTAATAAAACATTTCTTTTCAGCAAGAACAATATACAAACACCATTCTAAACATCTAGCAAACATTAACAACTAACTCAAAGCAACATTAAGCAAATAAAACAACATAAATGATAAAACACAAAACAATGCTAAAAAGATTAAAAATATATCATCAAACATTGAAAAAACATAAATGGGAAGGTCACATAGACTCCATCATTGAGTTTTTACATGGTTATACCTTCTCCAAACTTGTTGGTTATAAGTTGCCACTTCCCTTCTCTTTTCCTTCCTTTTTTCCTTTCATTTTCTATTCTTTCCAAAGCTTGCTTGACCTTCTTTGTTGGGCTCTTAAACCTTCACAGTAGGGTATTTTCTCACGTTTTTTCTCTCTATTTTCTCCTCTTTTTTTTTCTTTGATTTCTAAGAATATTTATAGGGTTTTTTTCTAGGTTTTTTTTTTTGGATTCCCTCAAAGATTGATCAAGGCTCAACCATTTGATGAAAATGAGAGAGTTTTGGATAAAAGTTAACATTTAGAAGCTCTTGTACTAGGTTGGTTTTGTAATGGTGGTTTTGGTTATAGGGGTACTTAGTGTTTTTGCTAGACTTCGAGGGCAAAGAGCTATTTATGTCCTTTTGATCTTGAGAGGGGGGTTTTAAAGCCATTGATAAGAACCTTTTAAGAAGCTTTAAGTGTGAACACATAAAAAATAGGTGGCTTTTGAAAAATAGGTGTCACAATCTAGGTTGACTTGGTTGAGCACTTTTAAGGCTTTATCGTAGAACTTCGATGTAAACATCATCAAAAACCATGTAAAGTTAGTAGAGGAGGTGTATACCTTTTGTTTGGATCCAACCTTACTTAGTTTAGAGGTTTGTAGCTTCACATTCATTTATCCAAAGATTCCAACTCGATCAACTCAGAATCTAAAATTGTAGAGACGAGATGTTGAAGGCTTCTATGAAAGAATTGAGACATAAACATCAAAATTCATGGAAATATGATTATACAGGGGATGCTCTTCTTCCATTTACAAAAAATCTTTGTGCCATTTAGAGGTCTAGAGCTCCACAATGAGCTTTTGGAAGGTGTCAACCTGATCATCCAAAACTACCAAGAAAAGAAATGAATAGTGGGTAAACAACGCGTCGTCTAGGTTAAATCCCTAGAAATTAGGGTTTTTAATTTGGGATCTAATAGATTTTATTTTAGTCCATGTTCTTCTTCTTGCTTTTAATTGCACTTATAATTGCCTTTCAAACTCTTAGTTTTATGCAATTTCACCCCTGCCAAACTCAATAAGCATCATTTTCATCTTGATCCTTGGTTTTTTATTTGTGTATTTGGATCCTTAATTGAACTTTTAATTTTCTTTCATTTAACCCCTAATTTGGTCAATTTCAACCTTTAAAGTCTCGCACCTTTTATGATTTGATCATTGGTTTTAAATTTCTTTAATCAAACCCCTGATTGGCTATCAAACTTTAATTCTTTCACAATTAAACTCCTGATTTGACCAATTAAACTTTTCAAAGTTCAATTTTAATCCCCAAACTTCAATTTCTTTCAATTAACACCCACAACTAAATTGACTCCAAAAAATTAAATTTTCTTGCAATTAAGTTCTCAATAAAATTGATTAAGCCTTCCAAAATCCTCATTGAGTCTTTATTCATCCAAATTTATATTTCTTTACCCTTAAATAGAAATATTCTCACTAAATATGTCTTTTATCAATCAGAATTAGATCACGAATCTTGTATATTCTAGTCCTTTAATTTTTCCACTTGTCATTTTGATCCTTTACCACTAACTTGGACAATCTTCTAGGATTTTTTCATGTTTATCCTCTTGTATTTGTTTTATTTTATTTTATTTTATTTTTTTTCTTGATTTTTTATGAGGTCAAAAATAGGTAACAACAGTTTTGGTTCCACAACCAAGTAATAATTCACCGTCAACCAAGTAATAATTTACCATCTTAGTTCCATGACCAAGTGATAATTCCATCAACTCAGCACAATCAATCATCCATTCATTATCATAAACACAAAAATTCATCTCAATTTTTCTTTCTAACTTCCCAACATTATATTCCTCACATCACGTAACTTTAAATTTCCAACAATTAACAAGAATATACATACCAATAACATGAAATTTGTAAGAAATTTAAGGAAATAAAAAGCAAGGTGCAAGGCACCTACTTGCTCTTCCAGTTGTGTGTGCTCCTCTTATCGTAGATAATGTTGCTCTTGGTGGCTCTCTTGAATCTAGAGAAGGTATCATAAATTAATATTTTTATCACCTCGTAACTCATCCTTATTTTAGTTTGTTAATCACATTATATGCGTCAAATTATATTCTCTATTTTCTATATTATTTGTATTTACTCTAATTACATTTCTCACACATTTATTCATTTTACTCCTTTCTCTTTCTATAAATTTCAAATTAAATCAAATTCAACAAGACCACATTTTAAAGTTCATTTCCCACTACTTATACTTATTTGGCCATAATGCCCCTTTCCTTTTCTTTTACATTATACCATAATGTAAATTTTCAACTCTACATTCAAATCTATTATGTAACCAAACCACACTTATTATACTAACAATTCATTCCATTACTAAAATTCACAACAATTTCAATATATATATATATATATATATATATATATATATATAAACAATTTCATCAACATTAATGACAACTATCTAATTCTTTAACATATTATTTTACACTAGTTCTTACCATATTAACACATAAACACCAAAACCATAATTCTTCATTCTCTCTCTAGTATGGTCGGCCATATATGCCATTTCCCCCTAGGATTTATTTTTCATTAACATTAAATTTCACCTCCTAAACATTCATTCCTACATGTTTAAGCATGTCTAACCACCAATTTACAAAATCTCTAATTTTTACACTTAAGAACCGTACTAACAATTAGACAAAATTAATGTTAGTTTTCCATTAAACTCACTAAAACAAGTGTATAACTTCTTACCACAAACTAATTTGTCCTCCAAATGCTAGCCGAATGAGAATTTCCCAAGCTTTCACTTTCTTTTCTCACTTTCCTTACTTTCTCTCTCTAAAACCTTACTTACTCTACCAAAATCTCACTTAATCAATCCTAAAACATGGTTTTCCTAATAGATAATGTAAGATTTGGTGCACTCTCATAAGATTTCTCACTTTTCCTCACACTTTTTTCTTTTTTCCTCACACTTTTCTTCCCCCAAATGGTCGGCCACACACACACATAAATATAGGAAACAATTTTTAAAAATCCCTTTATATCCTTTCCTTTCAACCTTTTATTTTTCACGGTTATTACTAAGAATAAGTGAATTCAAATTTCATTAAAATTTATGTTACATGATTTTTTACTTGAAAAATTATTTTCATTTATTTTTTATCTTCATTTCTATATTTTGTATATTTCAGCTATTTTCCATAACTTATTTTTTTTTATCAAAACCATACCTAAACATGTTGTTTTAATTTCTTCCATTTCTTTTCATCTCATGAGTTAATTATTCCTTTTACTCACTTATCATAGTGTTCCTTTCATTAATTTATGATTTTCTTCTGAAGGGTTTGCACCTTGAGCCATGATACCAAGGAAAATTTTAACCCTACAATTAGAAAATGCCAGGAAATCTTGCAGCTAGATAAGTCATTTCAATACCTTGAGGATGTCACCTATCTAAACGATCATTTTCACTTTTTTTTTTCTAACTTGGATAGATCATCTATAAGAATGAGATCATTTTGGGTAGGTCACTCATTAAAATGAGACCATTTTAGGTAGGTCTCATACCATTTTGAGTAGGTCACCCATGAAAATGAGACCACTCTTGGACAGGTCATAATAAGAACCAAACCAACTTGGACAGGTTGCCCATAAAAATAGGATCAACTTGGGTAGATCACCCATTATAATTAGACCATCTTTTGATTTTTAAGGGTGTCAGATCCCTCCAATTAACTTAAGGGTGTGGGATGCCTTTTGTTTCAAACATTATTTTTCTTTACAAGCTTACTATACAAAATATTTTACAAGACTTTGTACCGTAAGCATTGTAAAGATGAGAAAATTATTATAACTCAATTTTTTACCCTTATATTTGTACATGTTTTAAAAATTAGAAAACAAAATCCAAAAAATATGTCTTTTCAGTAATTTTAATCATTTTGTTATTTTCTTTATTATAAAAAAATAGTAGAAATAGAAAAATAGAAAAATAGAAAAATATGTGTATGCATGAATAAAAATAATATAAATTTACTGGTTTATTCACCAACACCGGAGTAGGGAATAAAATATTGGTTTAAGTTTATATTTATTTTTATTTATTTTATTTTATTTTTATTTAGCAAGAAAAAAATATATGTGCTTGTATGAAAAATAAATTTATTTTTTATTTATTTATTTATTCACTGACTCCAGAGTCAGGAATAAAAACACTGATTTAATTATTTTTTTGTTTTTTTATTTAACTACATAAAAAATAGAAAAATATGTGAATGCATAAATTTAGTTTATTTGTTTATTCACTAGCGTTAAAGTCAGGAATAAAAAAAATATTTATCTAAATTTATTTTATAGCTATGTAATAGCTACCAACGCTAGAGTTGGAATTATCCGTAGTTGAATATTCACTAACGTCAAAGTCAGGAATATTGTGAATAAATCATCAGAACGTAAAGCAATAAAAATTTAGCAATTTAAGACAAAAACAGCAATGCAGTTTGCCTTAGGCAGAACGTTTAAGGGGTGATAATATCTTTCATTTTACATAACCAGTCCCGAACTATAGAATCTCTGTTGACCAGTTAGGGTTCCTAGTGACCATAATACTAAGTGGCGACTCCTCAAACAAGACATTTTCCTCTAAAAGAATAAGATGTCATAAATCTGTTCTTTTTCCATATTCAAGAGAATTTATTTTTAGGGCCAACACGATTTCGGGTGCGACAATATTTAGAACAAATCCAGTTGAAATTGCAAGAATTTAGAAAACAAAGACTAAATTGAAAAGAGACTGAATTGGAAAGATTTGATTTAGGGATTAAATTGAGAGATAATTCAAGATTTAAAACCCTAATTTAATGAAATTGAAAAAATCAAAAGCCAATGGTGGTGGGTTTAATATATTGTCAAACTCATATTTATTTAGACTCAACACATAGCTAAACCTAATGATATTTGATTTAATATCTTGTCAGACCTATATAAACTTGGGTTCAGTACATAGTTGAATCCAAGGAGATTGGGTATGACATTTTATTAGACCCACGTATATTTGAACTTAACATATAACTGAATCTAAAGATATTAGTGATGAAAACAATGCAAGACCATGTCTCCTGAGCTTTTAAACAAATATACCAAAGATATATATGGATCCATCGTGTATATATATATGGAACAGAAATTCATCAAGTGATGATAAAAGAGAGAACTGCTACGATCTAGGACAGTGTAATGCGCAGGGCAAAAGGAATCAATTGAAAGTAGGTGAAAACCTTCGAGAACAATTAAAGGTAGGAAACGGAAGAATTTGGTTTCCCCAAGCTGTGTTGTGAATCTTGTGTTTTTTACATCCCACAGTACGGGTATTTGACTTGTGTGTCGAACTAATCTGCCCAACTTCTCCTGTGTATAGCGTGAAGCTCATTTTCAAAGAGGATAATGATGCTTGGTTATAATATACGTCTATTTCTAATTTGAGAAAGTCCTGATACATGATGTTCAGGCTTTCACAATACCAAGCTCAGCTAGGAACCTTTTTTTTTTTTTTTTTTTGCTATCGAGTTCAGCTAGGAACTGGTTAGCTAAAAGACTCTCTCCAATGTTTTTGTACAGCTGAAAGTGTAATGCAGACGGGTTTGTTGTCACAATATATACTTGTTTTATGGACTGGTGGAAAAGAGTTATGCTTAAGAAAATGCTTGTTTACGCCAAATGATCTGTATCAGCATGAAAGGAAAAAAAAAATCATAATTTTTTATCTCTATATTAATTTGATCAGAAGATAATAAAGACCCAATTTTACATGAGATGATATTCAAATTAGGTTTGAAAGATAATGTTTAAGCCAATTTTATTACTTTTTTGAACTAATTTCAAATTTTATGTTATTTTTCTTATTTGATTTAAGGTTTTGATTTCCCTATCTTATAAAATTCAATTTATGACCATTTAAGTAGTTTGTAAAACTTAAAAGAGACAGATTATTATCTTATATCCTGTTTGTTTTTATATTTTAAAAATATTTTTTAAAAAAATTTAATTTTTTTTTACTTCAAATTAATAATTTTTTGATGTGTTCAAATTATTTTGGTGTGTTAATATCAAAAATAATTTTTTAAAAATAAAAAAAATATTATTTTAATATATTTTTACGTGAAAAGTTACCACATCCACCGGCAGAGATAAAATTTCAATAATAGGGTAGTTATTGAGACTTTTTTCCATCAAAATTTCTACCTTTCTTTATGTGTATATTTTTTTTTTCTTATCAGGTAATAATGAAATTATATAGCAGATAAATTAATTAAGCTGCTGTCTACCACTTCTGCATTATAAAAGAGGGTTATGTTCCCGGTCTCAAATTAAGCAGCTTCATTTGGCTTTATTAGTTACTATTCACAAACCAGATATCCAGTTTAAGCTATCTCTCTCTCTCTTTGATTTTTTCGTTTTCATGCAGAGAATGTTGATTCAAAGAAAGTTTCACGAACACTCAGCTGCTACTTCATTCGGGTAAAAAATAATAAGTTGCAAATTATTCATGATACCTGTTTGATGATCTTGCATTCTCTGTCATGCAATTGAGTCCTTTATTTTGCAACCCATGATTATGTGCCTGTGTAAGTTTCACATTTTTGTGATATGCATATACTAATGATATAGCAGTCTTTTTATCCGTTCCAGTTAACCAGATGACGGCCATTTCTCGGTAAAGCTTCAGCTGCGTGCAAAGAGCACTATATGAAGAAGCAGGAACAGCCCTAGCGCGTATGTGAACGAAGCTGTGAACAGAATACCTTCTCTTTGTTGACTTTTCTTGCCTGCTTCGTAGTGTACGTTTCAATATAAAAAATAAACACTGCCTAAAGATATATTCTCAACTCCTGACCTCAATATATAGTTCCTCCAAACTCACACGCCCAGGAAAATTGACTCCGGCTCTAAACATGAATCCAGTTTTTGAAGATCCTACTGCTAACGCTGTTTTGAAGTACATCAGCCAGATTCTTATGGAAGAAGAGTCAGAGGAACAAACCTTTATTCCAATGGACTTCTCTCTTCGGGCTGCTGAAAGACCCTTTTCTGATATTCTCGCTCCGGAAGGTTCCTCATCAGACGGTGAAGTATCTGATCCAAATCAAACTATAAATACCGTTACTACTTATTGTTGCGATTTTTATGGCTGTAACAACTCCATGAAAGCTAACAACATTGTTGCGTCTAGCTCCATATGCGACGGAGGAGCTCCGCCTGTTAACTACACCGTCCCGTTATGTTTGCAGGTCAATCCACCTCCATTTTTTCCACGAAGCGTTTTTCGAACTTTTCCTGGGCCGGTGGATTCTGTAAATGTAGCCCTCAAAGAGCGCCAATTGGAGGTGCTGTTTAGGGGAGGGACAGACGAGACTTGGAAATTCCATCAACAGCCAAATGAGATGGTTGTTGATTTTGCTAACAACACAGTGACTCCAGTCATGGCGATCACAAAGGAAAGTAATTTGGATCACTCGGTTTGTGAGCTGATGGAAAGGCAGAATCATTACAGAGTGGAAACTGAGTTAGAACCGAGGATAAATAACCACACTTCAATTTATGCTGAAGAAGCTGCGCAATTTGGAATGTTTGCCGGGGTGTTTCCCTCTACTGGTGGAGATGGCGAGCCTGCTGGTTTCAACCTTAATGAAGCATTTCAAAGTGGTCCAGGTATGATATCTTATCTAAAAGAACAATCAAAAGGATCCAATGATGGAGTGATCTGCAGGAAAAACAAAGTTAGGAGTAGGGAATTGGTTGATATGAGGACTCTTCTGATACACTCTGCAGAAGCTGTAGCCGTGAATGATCACAGGACTGCAACTGAACTATTAACACAGATTAGGCAGCACTCTACTCCTTTTGGAGATGGATCCCAGAGGCTGGCCCATTGCTTTGCCAACGCTCTAGAGACTCGCATGGCTGGAACTGGAAGAGAGGTATATGCAACTCTTGCTGCAAAAAGGGTGACAGCCGCATGCATATTAAAAGCTGGCAGACTATTTGTTTCAGCTTGCCCTTTCATGATTATGTCGAATTTCTTCGCAGCGCAAAATATCATGGACCTAGCGGAAAACGCAACAAGGCTGCACATCATAGATTTTGGTATTCTCTATGGTTTCCCATGGCCTTCCTTAATTCGGCGTCTCTCAACAAGACCTAGTGGCCCTCCGGTGCTTTGCATTACAGGGATAGAGTTTTCCCAGACTGGTTACGAGTCAGAAGCAGTACTTGAAGATATAGGGCGTTATCTGGCAAGTTATTGTGAGAAATTTAATGTCCCTTTCAATTATAATGCGATCTCACAAAAATGGGAAAATGTCCAACTCGAGGACCTCAAGATCGACAGAGATGAAGTAACTGTCGTTAGCAGTTTATACAGTTTCCAGCACCTCCTTGATGAGACGGTAGCCTTGAACTGTCAGCGGGATGCCGTTCTTGACTTGATTAAGAGGATTAATCCAGCCATCTTCATCCACGGGATCATTAACGGGGCTTACAATTCTCCCTTCTTTGTTTCCCGTTTCCGGGAAGCCCTCTTCTACTACTCATCATTGTTTGATATGCTTGAAGCCAATACAACCCGTGAAGATCCAGAGAGGATGGTGTTTGAGCAAGAGGTATTTGGAAAGGAGATCCTGAATATCATATCATGTGAAGGATGGGACCGACTTGAAAGGCCAGAGAAATACAAGCAGTGGCAGGCTAGGAACGTGAGGGCTGGGCTCCGACAGCTCCCACTGAAAGAAGGGATCATGCAGCAGGTGAGAGAACAAGTGAAGTCTAGTTATCACAAGGATTTTCTGATGGATCAGGACGGCCAGTGGATGCTTCAGGGATGGAAAGGCAGGGTTCTATTTGCCATTTCCTGCTGGAAATCTGCCTAAGTAGGACTTCCATTAGCAATCAATCCATCTTTACACAATTGGAGTTCTAATTCGCTATCGCTAACTTGTTTCAGACATATGCATTTATTGACCCTTTGTTACATACCGAATAAAATTCTGTCTCGACAAGATTTGATCAGGTTGTCGTTTCGTGTTCTTGTAATTTATCTTTACACTGGATCGTATAGTTAGTATTAATATTAATTTTGTAAAGTCATCTAATTAACTTGAGAAAAAGGGAAAAGTATTTGCCTAATAGCCTTAAGCAATTAGTATCTTGTTTCCCAGATACGGTAACGAGAAATGTAACAACAAATTTTCTGGGGCCTATAATCTAATATTTAAAGAGAACTCATGTAACATATCAAACACCTTAAACTTAAAAAATTTATTTAATTTAATCATTTAATAGGTGGCTCAGTGATAAAAACTTGAAACTAAAAGGTTTGGTACCTTTGTAGTTTCAAGTTTGACCATTGTGGTTGTTAATATAATAACCACTAAACATTTACATAGACGTTAATTTCAAAGTCTATAAAATTAATTGAAGTATACGCAAGCTAATCCGGATATCTATTATATTAATAAATAAATTAAATTAATTTAGGGAAGCTGCAAGCCAACCTTAAGGATTTTAGCAGAAGGAAGAGAATTTTTTTATATTTTTATTTTTATCAATTATGAATGTTTTTTTTCTGAATTTAATATCATTTTCACTCAATCTTGAAATCTAAGCACCCATTTATTTGTATGAAAATAGCTTCATGGAAAACAATTTTCTAATGTCTGGGGGACTTTGCAACACTAGTTAATGGAATTCGTTTTCCAAATCTACATCCAAAGTACGTAGGAAAAAAATGCTATAGAGGGGAGAAATATTTTTTAATTTAATAAACCATGTATATACATGAGGAAAACACTTTCTTTAAACCCTCAAAACCAACATATACGTACCTCTTACAGAAATAGTATAACCAACATAAACACGAGCACATATATATAAAAAGTTAATACACAGGTTTTGTATTATGAAAAAAATACACTGTATATAAAACATAACATATAAAACGAAATTATTTTTCAATCTAAAATAAATATCAAAATAAAATAACATTGTACATATATAACATAATCGAAAGTATACACCATATCTTTTTGAAATCTAAACAACACTATAAGTGTAAAAACTAATATAACCAACGTAAATTAACCTTTATTTGAAACGGTATATTAAAAGATAATATAAAATTATTTATTAATTTTATTTAATTATTTATTAATTTTATTTAATTATTTAAATTTTTAGAATAAATTAGTTATATTATTATAATAAAAAAAATCCTAACATTTTTCCTCTCCTCAAACAAGAAAAATAAAACAGGATGCTCGATTAAAAACTCAGTTTTTTCTATAGTTTCAAAATAATAAATTTAGGGTCGATATCTAATTAATTAATATGCGATAGTCATATACCAAGTAAACTTATTATAGCAAGTTAATGCTACTGATTTAAACCATGTTAGGGAACAATTACAAATTTTGGATGACTGGTTTAGCAACTCATTAGTAACTAAATAATCTTAATCTAAGAATGAATAATTCATTTATTTCAATTTAAAAACCTCATCGATTTTTGAGATACCTTCCAAAATTCTCAACGCAAGATCATTCATTTTGAATTTAATAACTTAAATTTAACAAAAAAAAAAAAGTAATAAAAAACATGAGCGAAATTATTCTTCGCAGCATAGCAATCTTTGAACGGGATGCTTGCCCTCAACACTGAAAAAAGAGAGGAGGGGCACATGGTCAACAATGGTTAAAGCTTTGAAAATAAGTTCAAAGAAATATCTTGTCAGTTGTCACAGCCATGTTCTAGGTATTTTAGAGGTCTAATTAAAGCCAGAATAGTGAAAGCTCCATGAGAGGTGAGATGAATCTGGTGTATCATGACAAATCACCTGACATTATGGTTTTTGATTGAAGGAAAACGGGCTTCCATTATTGTTGATCATGCTAGCTCTTGGAATCGAGGGTCCCCGTCTAGCTGGTAGGCCAGCAACCCCATTGCTTCACAAACACAATCATGGTGGCTAATTTTCTATTTTGATGGCTTAAAACAAATGGAATAAATCTGACCTTCAATTATGACAGAGAGTGAGTTCACGTCAAAAGCAAATCAATACCACGGGCCAGACTCCAGAGAGGGAGGTGACGACGACATGGAGGCGAGGATGAGTTGGAGACTGGCGGCTTCGGTCATTCTGAGATTGTTAGGCAGTTGATGCCTATTGACACGTCACAAGAAGCGAGTTGTGAAAACTGAAAACACCGAAAGCCGACAGTGAACAATATCATTCACTCGGTTGCATTCTCAACACAAGAGGAATGGTTTTTCAATCATTTCTGTTTTCCATATTCTTGGTCGTAGCTCTACTTTTGTTATTTCTTTTACTACTATTTTCAGCTCAGAAATTTTAAGAAATCGTGAATCGTGCTACGAGATCCTGACGAACCCAAATAGTTAAAGGGAAAAGTTTGGGTTAGATAATTAATTAATCTCTTAATTTTAATAAGTTTATTCATTTTTTCTAATCAAGATAGTTGGTAACTTGTACCTGGTATCTGACAAGTTAAGGTGGCTGGTATCTATATAAGATATTTTTTATTAGAAGTAAGGACTTTCGGATGTTTAAGAAAATATCTTTTTATAGAGAGAAAATACAATAATATTTTAGAGAGATACACTCTATATCTTGAAAAACGTTGAGAATGAAAAGGTTGTGAACCTGGAATTTGAAGGATTTATTGGCTTTTTATAGCCTATAAATCTTGTTCTTTTATGAAAATAAAGGGTTGAAGAGTCATTTCATTCCTGTGATTTTTTGAATTGTATTCCACTCAAAATAATATGTATTGGATCAATATAAAATATTGAGGGACCCATGTGGAGATCTTGAAAAATTATTAAAGAAATGTTGAGCTCAGAGCAAGTTGCTTAAGCCTATTAAGGGTGGAAAATGGGTTCAGGCACACTACCCAAGACAGATGATTTGAGATCTAGTTATTTAAAATTAAAAACAAAAAAGAAGAAGAAAAAGATTGGGTTGTTAAGGGTTTTAAGCCTGTTAAATTTGTGTTTATTAATAGCCCCCAAGTTTTTTGTAATATTGAAACGTAAAGACTTATAAAAATACTCGGTTACAATGATAACTTCCTCGAATTTTTTTCAAATAAGAAAAAGGGTGGAAAATTCAGGTAATAAACTGAAAAGCCCATGTGTAAGGGTATGCACCATGGTTGAAAAAACAATTCTAATACATAAAGGGACTCATACTTAGAAAATTTTTCAAAAAGATAAAGTGAAATCATAAAGGAATATATTTTTATAATTTTTTTCTAACAGGTGAAGAAATATGTTAAGGAAGAGCTTATACTTAGAAAACATTAAGTGGTTGAAAGAACCTAAAGAAGATGAGCCTATACTTGAAAAAAATTTATAAACAGTTGAAGGAAATCCAATTAGAATGAGTCTATACTTAGAAAATTTTTCTAAAAGGTTAAAGGGAACCTTTGAAAGGTGAAGCTCATACTTGAAAAAAATTTAAATGCCTAAGGGGATCCAAATAAAGGTGAGCCTACACTTAAAAAATTTATAACTTGCTAAAGAAAACTCAAATGAGGAACCTATTGAAGGAATTCTCATCTCCAAACTCATTGAAGGAACTCAACTCCTATTTGAGAAACTATCATTGGAGGAACTTCTTTTAGATGAACTCTTATTGGAACAACTCTCATTGTAAAAACTCTCATCTCTGAACTCATTGGAGGAACTCAACTCTCATTAGAGAACTCCTATTAAAGGAACTATTATTGAAGGAACTCTCACTAGAGAAACTCCCCTTGAAGGAACTCTTATTTTTAAACTCATTGGAGAAACTCCTATTTAAGGAACTCTCATCTCCAAACTTATTAGGGGAACTCAACTCCCATGAAAGAAACTCTCACTAGAAGAACTCTCATCTCCAAACTCATTGGAGGAACTAAACTCTCATTTGAGAAACTCTCATCTTCACTGAAGGAGCTCTCATTAAAGGAACTTCTACTAAAGAAACTCCTATTGGAGGAACTCTCATCTTTGAACTCATCGGAGGAAATCAACTCCTAGTGGAGGAACTCTCATCTCTAAACTCATTGGATGAACTCAACTCTCATTTAAGGAACTCTTGTTTCTAAAATCATTAGAGGAACTCAACTCTCATCTCCAAACTCATTAGGAAAACTTAATTGTCATTAGAGGAACTCCCACTAAAAGAACTTCTATTGAAGGAACTCCCATCTCCAAACTCTTTAGAGGAATTTAACTCCTATTAAAGGAACTTTATTTGAAGGAGCTCTTACCAAAGAAACTCTCACTAAAAGAACTCTCATCTCCAAACTTATTAGAGAAACTCAACTCCCATTAAAGGATCTCCAAAGTCATTAGAGAAACTCTCACCTTTGAACTCATTCCATAAACTCAACTCTCCTTGGAGGAACTTCATAGAGGAATGCATTAGGGGTAGAGCCCATGCTTAGAAAATTTCTAAGTGGTTAGAGGGAACGCACAGAAAGATAAGCCCATTCTTAGAAAAATTCTGAGTGGTTGAGAGTAACCCAAGAAGAGTATTGTTATTGTATTAGAGAGACCAAGTCAATCCTTTAGAGATTGGTGCTATTGCACTAAGAAGACCTTATACCAATCATTTGGAGAGTTTTCAATGAGTGGAGCTCGTCCAGTAGATGGAAATCACTTGATGGGTGAAGCTCATCCAATAGATGAAAATCACCTGGTAGGTGGAGCTTGTCTAGTATGTGGGGATTGTCCAATATATGCAACTCAACTAGTAGGTAGAGCTCGCCTGGTAGGTGGAACTCACCTTTTGTGTATCATTAGAGCTCTCCAAGTCCCTGTGACACCCTTTGATGTGTACAAGCCTCCATAAATATTAGAGGCATAACCTTGGGGTATAATCATGGGTGTAATCGTAGGCACAATCACTGTTATGTTGGGGCTTTGTCAGCCATGAAAAAAGCTTTTAAACAACAAGAATAAACTGAATTCGTGTTTAGTTTTCCACAACAATATCAATGATGAGGTCAATGAATTGTATTTGTGTTCAGTTTTCCATAACAACGTCAATGATGAGATCCCAAAAAATCCAAGTAGCTTAGGAGTAAAACTTATGTGTTAGGTAATCAATTAATCCATTGGTTCTAGTAATCTGATTCATTCTTCCTAGCCAAGGTGGTTGGTATCTTATAGTTAGTGTCTGGTATGTCAAATTGGTTGGAGTGGAAACTCTTGAATACTTAAGTAAGTATCTTTTTAAAAGAAAAAAAAATGCAGTGATATTTTAAGAAAATAGATTCTGAAAATATATACAATAAAAAAATTTAAAAATAAAAAGATTATAAACCTGAAGCTTAAAGGATTCATTGGCTTTTTATAGCTCATAAGTCTTGTCATTTTGTAAAAAAAAATGAATGAAAAGTCAATTTATCCTTGTAATATTTTGAGTTATATTTTATCTAAATAATATTTATTGGATTAGTAAAAAAATATTAAAATACTCATAAAAATTTTAAAAAATTAATGAGAGAGTTTTGAGTTCACACAAGTTACTTGATCTTTTAGGAGCAGAAAATGAACCCAAGTGTGCTGCCAGGGGTCATGGCTGTTGCCTGAACCTAGCTTTTTTAGATTAGTAAGAGTTTTGAGCCCGTTAAGATGTGTCAGTGACCGATTCTTTTGTACGAGATAAGAGAGGATGAGATTAAAGAATTTTTTTTCCCTTGAATGAGTAAATTGACTGGTCTATCACATGATCAAACACCTTTCCTTTTTCTAATGATATAATAATACATAGAACATGGTAAAGAGGAAATCCTGCCATAAATAAAATAAAGATTTTGTCTAATTTAGTTAAACATGATTGGTTCGAATATGGGACCCATTATATGACAACAGCTTTTTGATTTAGTCAATGGCCTTTGGCGATCGATACAGACAACCCATTTCTTCCGTGCATCAGAATTCAAGTCTTCTACAGTCATGGATGCGACTCAAGCTTGATCAAAACTAAAGTGCAGGAGGAGGTGGGCTCCAAGGCCTCTGGCTTAGCTTTTAAAAGCGCCACCATTTTACCAAAATTATTATGTAAACATTTGGATACTTCTTGTTCAAATCGCTTTCTTCAAAAAACTTGGCCTCTTGGTCTCATAATTAGTACACCTGCGATCTACACTACCTAGCTTCTTACCCATCACTTCCAAAATCTTGTGTTTCTTTTGGGTTTTCACCGAAATCATATTCTCCAGGGCATCCTAGATAAGTAGTATTATTTACACCTTTTCCACTCTCTTGTTCGACAATCGGATACGAATTTGAACACATTTCATTTCCATACTAATGGTGATTGAATCTATGGATCCACCTTCCAATCCCACCAATCTACAAGCTGCCGCTGACAACCCTTCTTTAAGGTCGACCTCAGATGGAGAATCTCCGCTCGACAGTGAAACGACTGACTGCTACCATGCTGTCTTGAAGTACATACATGACATCTTAATGGAAGATGGCTTGGGGGATAAAACCTGTATGTTACAGGATAGTCTCGCACTCCAAGCTGCTGAAAAATCACTTTATGATGTAATCGGCGAAGAGTATCCATCTTCTTCGGATCATTGCCCTCCTTGTTTAATTCATAGCAATGAGAGCCCAGATGAGAATTTCACTCCAACTAGAAGCGTTCAATCTTCTGTTACACAGCCATTTGACTCTCCTGAAAGCATGCCGTATTTACATGTAGAAACGCAGCCTTTTGGACAGTTCAATGGAGTCATGGGAAGTGCTAACAAATCCATTCCATATAGTCATTCTATCAAATTTTCTTCAATGAGAAATGTATCAGATCCTCAAGAGCTAGAGAGAGAGGTGATGGCAGACAGAATCCAGAAGAATGGAAGGAACTACTCATCAATTCAGACAAGGGGAAGGAGGAATCATCAGCATGACAATAATGGCTACTTAGAAGAAGGGAGAAGCAAGAAGCAATCTTCGGTCTCAGAGTCCCTACACTTGGAGCTTCTTGATGATACCTTTTTGTATAATATTGAGAATGGAGGACACATACCGTGTCCTCTGTACGGTAATCCACCAAGTGCAAGGAGCAAGAGGTTTCTGCAAAGTGAGCAGTCAGCAGCTTCTGATATACGTACGAGAACACTGGCTAATAAAAGAGAGACAGACCTGTGGACTCTGCTAATTCTTTGTGCACAAGCTGCAGGAAGCGGGGATGTAAAGACAGCTAGTGGGAAATTAAAGCAGATTAGGCAACATTCTTCTCCTTTGGGGGATGCAAATCAAAGATTGGCACATTATTTCGCCAATGGCCTTGAGGCACGCCTTGCTGGTACTGGAATGCCACTCTCTGGACCCATTACACAAAGTTCGACAACAGCTGCTGACATCCTGAAAGCTTATGAGCTCTATGTTACAATATGCCCTTTCAGGAAGATGACAAATTTGTGTGCAAACAGAACAATTTCTAGAGTAGTAGATAAGGCAACAAGCGTGCACATCATTGATTTTGGCATTAGCTACGGATTTCAATGGCCTTGCTTTATCTACAGGCACTCTTTAAGGCCTGGAAGACCTACCAAGATTCGCGTTACGGGAATTGAGCTTCCCCAACCAGGTTTCCGGCCTGCAGAAAGGGTTGAAGAGACTGGCCGTCGTTTACAAAGATTGGCTGACAGAATGAAGGTTCCGTTTGAGTACAATGCCATAGCCCAGAAATGGGAAACTATTCAATATGAGGATCTCAAGATCGATAGAGATCGCGATGAGGTGATTATCGTCAACTGTATGTACCGATTGAAGAACTTACCTGACGACACGATGGTGGTCAACAGCCCCAGGGATGCTGTTCTTAAATTGATTAAGAGAATCAATCCCGATATATTCCTCCATGGAGTTTGTAATGGTTCTTACAATGCTCCCTTCTTTGTCACAAGGTTCCGTGAGGCATTGTTCCATTACTCTGCATTTTTTGATATGCTTGAAGCTACTGCACCTCGAGAAGATCAAGAAAGATTGCTGTTCGAGAGGGAAATGATTGGAAGGGATGCTATAAATGTGATAGCATGTGAGGGTACACAAAGGGTTGAAAGGCCAGAGCCATACAAGCAATGGCATATGAGGAATTTGAGGATTGGATTTAGGCAGGTCCCGTTTCATCAAAGCATCATTAAAAGAGTGAAAAACGTTAAACATGATTATCATAAAGATTTTATCGTTGATGAGGATGGACAATGGATACTTCTTGGATGGAAGGGGAAAATAATCCATGCTATGTCAGCTTGGAAACCTGTCCAGGAGTAACACATAAAACTATGGTGTTTTTGCTTCTTCTTTTTTTTTGTAAAGTAAATTTATACTTTGCTGCTTAGCGTCTGTGGATTATGATCCACGTTGAGCTACTACAACAGTCCTCTTTCAATTGTTTACTGTGCATCTAATATCATAAACACTGAATAATTGGCCGGAAGAGGAGTCCTCTGAACATGCCCGGCCGATTATCTTGGATTACAGGACTAGTGAATATATAGTTTCATTGCTTCGAGTTATGAGCCACGAAGATACTAATTCCTGAGCAGATATGCAACAAATGAAACTCTTTGTTTTCCTTAAATCAGTTTGGAAAGAGTATAAAAAAATATGTGTATTGGATTGAAAAAAATAATAATAATTTATAATGCTCTTGCTTCTCTGTTTACACACAAAATATTAAACTTTAGTGTGTGGTTGAAAGTGTAACTGTTATTATTTTTTAAAGTATTTTTTATTTAAAAATATATATTAATAATTTTTTTTATTTTTAAAAATTATTTTTGAGATCAGCACATTAAAATAATTTGAAAAATATTAAAAACATATTAATTCAACGCAAAAAAAAATTAAATTTTTTTAAAAATAATTTTTTAAAAACACTTTCAGACCAAAATAAACTTAGTCTCTGCGAGTAAATATTTGGTCAACACACATATTTATTCCCAATCATCACCTAACTCTCGATTGAGTGCCCAAATTAATATTATTCTTTTAGTTAGGTATCCTATCATCTATCACACATTATCCATCTGTCATCAATCCGTAGGATAGAAATGTTAGCATCATGAAAGGTCACAAATTTTAGTTTATTACTAATTCATTGGTTTAGCGCTTCCCACGGGTTAAATAAAATTTTTAAAATAAAAAAAAATATTAAGATTGTAAAAAGCAATTTAATTGTTTTATTTAACCTAATTTAATAAATTAATTTTAAAATCTCACAACTTAATTATTTGTCCTAACTCAAGTTTTAAACTAAATTGTGCATGAATTAGCTCAAATTAAATTGATTGATTTCATGGATCCACATGCAATCTTGATAATCGGTAAAAAATATAATTTTTTATAAATTTTTAAAATAATAACTTTTCTAACAAAAACTATTAAGACAATGATATATTGGATCGATCTCAATCCTCAACAAACCATGTCATAAACTACATTGAGTTTAATAATTTACTTTTTATAAAATATTTTGTAATTATAAGATAAAAATAAATGGAACAAAATTGAGCACCAACCTACAGAATAAAAACTTATTTGAAACAGTGATAACCCTATAAAAAACAAAAAATAAAAACAAATCACGCAGCTTATTTCTCAACCAATTCAATATTAAAAGATAAAATCAATAAAAAATAATTAATGAATAAAATATCAACCTAACACCATAGTTATCAGACCCAACTCG
The DNA here is from genome assembly GCF_005239225.2 of Populus alba. Classification (NCBI taxonomy): domain Eukaryota; kingdom Viridiplantae; phylum Streptophyta; class Magnoliopsida; order Malpighiales; family Salicaceae; genus Populus; species Populus alba. Next base: position 28,755,989 of record NC_133284.1, read on the forward strand.
AGGGTTGACCCGATTAAACCCTAGTCAACTTCGGAAAATTAAAAAAAAATTGGGGTTTTAAATTCTCACATTAAAAATTTTAAAAATAATTCATGTAGATGTAGGTTATACATGTTGTAAATAATAAACTTTAAAATATTATTTCAAAAGATTTTTTATCACACATTGAAAAAACATAATTTTTCCTTGTTAATATAAAGTATATGTATTGATAGGCTTTCAATCTCGTATCAGAACATTAAAAGCTTATTCTAATGTTTATATAGTGAACTTTGATAAAAATTGGTAATCAACAAAGAAAATATGATAGAATTGGGCGTATAAGGTTGGGTCGAGCTAGTGAAAAACCATTGATTCTCCACACCCTATACACGTGAGGCAGCGCCTATCCTAAATGTACATTACTTGTTGTCTTCCTTGATAATTTATTCTATTCTGCGTGCATATCATATAAAAGATACCTTCCTAACATGAGCCGGTATACTTACCTCTTTATAAATTAAATATTAAAAAAAATCATCACAATCTAATTACTAAAAATATAAACTCAAAATTTATTTTTTTTAAAAAAATAACATATCAAATAATGCATTATTATTACAGGAGTTAGTACTGATTTTTTTATAAACTAAACATTAAAAAAAAATCATCATAATCTAATTAAAATATAAACCCAAAATTTATGTTAAAAAATTAACATATCAAATAATGCATTATTATTAAAAAATATATATATATATAGAGAGAGAGAGAGAGAAGAAGAAGAAGAATGAGGTCAAGCCAAGCCAGAGCTTAGCCCATGCCTAAAAGGCTTGCACATGAGCTTGCAATGTCAGGCCCAGTCATGTAGACCTTTATTATGTTTTTGTTCGATAATAGGACAGATGACATGTCGTGTGTCTCTTTTGAATTTCAAAAAAAAAAAATTGGCAGAGGACATGTCGTTTGGCATACCTAGATTTCAGTCGTCACAGTGGCTGATTTTTTTCTTCTAAAAACCTATTTTCAACCCAAAATACCTAGAAAATCCCTTAATAACCTTTATAAACCAATCCTTAACCTCTAAAAGTGTAAAAAACCAGTCATAAACTCAAAATCAACTCGAAAACCAATTTATTTCCAATCTCAAATCTGGTTTTTTAGACACTTTCAAGACAAGAAAAAACACTCAATTCAAATTCTTCTCATCATATGGAACCATTTAAAATAAAAGGCTAATATTTTAGTGGTCGGGATCGAAGAAATGATAGTTTTTCTCTCTAAACTAGATTTTAGCCATTTTCTCTCTCTCTCATCTCACCCACAAAGAACCGAAAAAAAAAAAATGAAGTTTAATATCGAAATGAAAGTTTAAAAAATACAAAGGACCAGTCATGTTATAGATAAAAATGTACTTCACAAATAAATTTGAATACGCCACCCATGCTACCCTTGTTTTGCACTTCAGTCCTTGTTTTTCAATTCAATCCCCACCCAAAAAAAATTCAATTAGGCTCTAATTTGGACTTAATTATACTAAAATAAAGTTTGAGGATTAAATTGAAATTTTTTAAATATTATATTATTATAATCCATAGTAAAATGTGGGAAGATAAATAGTAATTCGTATACGGAAAAAACTCCATTTAGCTTTATGTATACTATGAAATATGTTTGATTTAATGTTTTTTCCCCTCCAAAATTAGTGGTTAAATGAACTCACTAGTCCCTCTAATATTTCGGTATCATTAAGATAGCCACTTATCGTTTTTATTAATGCGACCCATCTACTTCGAGCCCGTTTGGCTCTGCGGCTGCGGCTATGTTTTATTGAAAACGCAGCACGCAGCCGTTTGGTTAAAGAAAAATGAGGTATACTATTCACTGGGGCCCACCTTTTTTCTGCGTTGAAAATGCAGCATTTAAAAGGCAAGAATTCGTTGTTTTTTTTTACTATTCACGTTAATTGCACTGTTCAATGAACAATGCAATTAACATGAACAATGCATTGTGATGCACTGTTCATGTGAACAAGTGCAAGATAATTGCACTGTTCACTTTAAAAATAGTGAACAGTGCAATTCTCTTGCACTGTTCACTTGCACTGCGTGGGCACTTTTTCTTTTTTTCTTTTTTTTTTTTTAATTTTTTTAACATTTAAAAAAAAAAACTAGTTTAGAATGAATTTTATACATAATAATATTTTATCTAACTTTATTACACACTAAAAAATTATGGAAATTATAGTTCTTGTCGGATGTATTTCGTACGTAATGGAATTATAGATGGTTTTATTGAATAATAAAAAATATTTTATATAAAGTATGATTTATTTTATGATGTAATAGCAATAGTTAAATCCACAATATTTAAATTAAAAATCATCAATATTAATATATATTTTTTAAAATTATTTTACAACCTCAATTTCAAAAGCATTATTTAACCAAATACATTAAACTACTTTTTGTTCAACCTCAATTTCAACCACAGTTTTAACCAAACCTATTTTTTCAAATCAACCTTAACTAAAAGCACTTTTTATAAAACAATTTTTTTCAAACCACAACCACAACAGCTACTGCAATACTAAACACACTCTTCATCTTATTATATCCAAGTCAAAATGTTAAGTTTAACGGACACTGTTCACATTCATTACAAAAGGTCATTGGCCATTGAAAAATTAACAAGGTTTAATTTATTTTACATTGTGTTTAATTAGTCACATATGAAAGCAAGAATTTATTTTAATGTATTATTTCCTTAATCTTTTTAAGTGATTGGTCGCTGATTATCAGCTATCATGTGTTTTAGATTAGTTGTTAAGGTTTCGTGTTGTGATGATTTGAGAATTCTATATAAATACCTTCACATGAAAATTAAAATAGTTAATTCATCTTTGAAGATCTTTATAAAGAATTTAGAATATTGCATCATATTGTTTTAACAATATCAAAAAAAGTTGTGGAGTAAATCGTTAATATAAAAAAAAAAAAAAGTTCCAATAATTTTAATTGTGAGGATAAAAACTACATGGACAATTACTATAGCATTCTCTATGTTGTTATATATATAAACATTATCATCATAATTTTGAAACCTAACAAGTTGACCTGGAACCTGGTTGACCCAGGGCTAGGACCAAGGCCGACTTTAAAAAAAAATAGGGAAAGTAAAAACTCAGAGTGACTCGGTGACCCGGTCAAAAACCTGGTTGCAGCTTGTAATTAACTTTTTTTTTTATTAAAACGACATTGTTTTAATTAAAAAAAAATTGACCTAAACGACCTGGTGACCTGGTCAAAACCCGGAATCTTGGCCTTGAACCAGGCCGGTCACCGAGCCGGGTTTAAAAACTCTGATTATCATACATGTCTAATCGAAACATACATCTCCATTTTAACTTATTAACTATTTAACAATTTTTTATTTGTAGAAAATGAATGAAAATAATTAACATCATTATAAATAAAAAGGAAATATCTCTAATATGGGTATATATATGTATTTATTATTGCCTATGCATATTTATTTAAAATTATTAATCAACTTTTGAAAAAAGAAATACTGCATTTAATAACAATACTGAAATGTTTTTAATAATCTAGATATTAATTTTCCAAGTTCCAAAATTTTTTGGGTATTTATTTAATGATTCTAAATTAAGAAACCATTGGGTATTTAAATGATTTAGGGTTTGGTTAGCACAAGCTAACTTATTTGATTTTATAAATAAGTTTAATGACCAAGTTTAAATTCTCGAATCGGGAAAAAGTATTTTGTTTTATAATGTTTTTGGTTTAAGCATTATTTATAATTTCTATAAGAAATTAATTAGAGTTGACAAGACAGGAGTATTATGTCGCGGGCCAAGTTAAGTTTTTTTAATGTAAAAAAAAATATATATATAAGTTATGATAATTCAAGTCAATTTAGGATAATTCAAAAAAACATGTGATGTAGGATATAAAATTGAAATAATCTTGTAAAAAAAAAAATCACAATGTTCAAGGCTCAATAATCTGATGTCAAATGGTAAAATTAAAAAAAAAATTGTTTTTAAAAATAACATTGAAAAAATTCCCTCGAGTCAACATGGGTTAACTTAACTAACCTGGCACCTTGTGATATGAGACTGGGATAAAAAAAAAATTTATATTAAAAAAAAGGAAAAAAATGCTAAAAAAAAAACTCAAGTTAACCTGGATAACTTGACTAATCCGCAATCAGGATGACACACTAAAAGAAAAGCAAAAAAATCACAAAGCTCATGAATCAATAATTCAATATCAAATGATAAAATTAAAAAAAAATTAATTTAATAAAAAACCAAGAGAAAAACTTGGGTTAACTCAACTAATTCGCAACTCGAAATATAAAATCGAGATAAACTCATAAAAAATAAAAGTGGAATAAATAATGAAACTCTATTCCAATAACCCAATGGTGAATGATCAAATTAAAAAAAAAAAAGAAATTTCATAAAGTATCTAAAAAAACCTAACTCAAATTGAGCTAATATTTAAAACTAATGACCTGAGTCATGAGATCAAGATTATCTTGTCAAAAGGCAGACACAAAAACTTTCCAATCATAAAAAAAAAAAAAAATTAAAACATACAAATAACAATCATAATAATAAAGACTAAATTCGATATAAAAACCAAGTGAAAGAAAATAATTAAGGATTAAACTGGAAAAAAAAACAAAATAAATTAAGAGATTGATAAAAAAAAAATAACCATCAAGATAATGAGGATCAAAATTTGATAAAGAATTTAAATGAAATGAAATGTTGAGGGGAAAGATTGAAGAGAAAAAAAATCAAGAAAAGAAAAAATAATATCAATCAAAAGAATGAGAACCGTAATTAAATTAAAAAAAAAACTAAAAGATATAAAATGACAAGGGAAAAAAATTGAAAAACAATAATCAAGAAGAGGATAAAACACAAAAATAAGAGCAATAAAAAAAATGAGATCAAATTGATTAGAAAACTAAATGAAATAAAATGCAAAAAAATTAAACTTCAAAAAATATTAAAAGCAAAACAACTAGTAATTAAAAGAATAAGGGTCAAAACCAAAACAAATAGAAACTGAAGGACACAATTAATTTTTGGAGGGACTGAAATTAATTTCTAGGCCAAAAAAAAAGAAAAGGAAAAAAAAAAGTCATTGGAGCTCAATTGCACCTCTGTTGTGAACACGCGCTCCACCAAAGCAAAAAAGAATAACGTGCCACTCTAAAACCATCATGAACAGCTGATTTTGGTATTCGAACAGTCCTTTATGCACCTCCCAAAGGGTGCGGGGGCCTCCACGTGCTAACATGTATGTTTTTTTAATAATATTTAAATTTTTAAAATTACCAAACAACCCCTAGGTCAACACCACAATAACCCTTGAAACCATGTTTATTATTTTTTATTACAGGTAAATTCTGTAACTTCACTATTTTAAAAAAATAAAAAGACAAAAGTTCTCATGTGCAAGTTTAATATCGTTTTGCTTTTAAATATATTAACATAATTTTTCTATGCAAATAATATTGAAAAGATAAAAAAAAAATAGTGACACATTTATCTTGGACTAAAGTTTTATATTTTTTTGCTTTTAAGAATAACAAAGTAATTTAACTATGCTAAAAAAGCTTATATAGACCAATTTATCTTCTATCAATCTTATTATGCCCAATGTATTCTTGTAAAAAAAAACAGGGATCTACCCCAAATTACAAGCCTTATTAGTTTCTTCTAAAAAGAAAAAAAAATATAATTTTATTGTTTTAATAAATATTAAAATGTGTCTTAGGGTTTTAATGATGGCTTTTAGTTTTTTTTTTTTTTTTTTTTTTTGCAATTGTAATTGTAATATTTGATCACGGGTTACCAAAAGCGAGCCCTATATTAAATGACATGTAGACAATTATAGTAAACCTTAACATTTGACTTGGATAGAAATGGATAAAAGTTAAAATATCAAAAAACAAAAAAAAGAAGCATGAAGTACGAAGCTTACTTTCACAAATTAAATAGAAGTGGCTGAATTAACAAAATAAAATTGTTAAGGGACCAGTGCTATTAAACTCGGTATAGTGGGCCTGTAACTTCGCTTGACAAGGAGCTGAACCGGGCAGTGAGGCCCGCAAACCGTCTCATCCAATTGAGATTGAGATTCAAGATTTAAGCATAACTAGGCCCTTCGCAGTGTATGTGCTGTTGAAACTGTAAAATTTTGGGTTTTTAATTTATTAAAAAAAAAAAAAAACTAAAGGTGAATCCAAGACTTAGTTTTTTATTCTTTTAAAAAAAACAAAACAAAAAAAAACTGGACATTGGGACTGTAAATGGTCTTTTTCACCGTAACACAAATGTTTGTTTTTTTTTTTTTAATTATAGGGGGTTAGATTAATAATCTTGTTTTATACAGTAAAATTATTAATTTTATACTAGAATAAAATAATCCAATACCTACTACTTAGAAACATTTTTGTTTTTTCATTTTTTAAAATAGTCATTACTTTAATGATTTTAAAAAATAAAACTCTCACCAAAAAGCTTTTTTGTCATTTTATATTATTTTCATTGTAAATTTCGATTATACTCAAGGACATTGGTGTAAATTATATTTATTATGTATAATTTTTTTTTTTAAAAAAAAAAAAAAAAAAACATTGTTGGTGCATGATGTGCACCTGCATGTGAGTGGCCCCTGTTGCTATTTAGACGATATATAAAGGACTGTTTGACGATCAAATACTGCTTTCCGGATGATTTTTGAATGTTTTTTAATGTCCCAACCCGATAAGGCTTGCATGTCCCAAGATTTATGGCGGTTTGGGTCCAGATTCCATTTCCCCCCATCATCTCTCTCTCCTCACTTAAATTTTAATGCCAACATCTTAAAAATTCAAGAATGGCCTTTTAATTTGTTGATTCTTCAGATTTTGTCTCCTTTTTTTTATTATTATTATTTTATCTTGAATAATTTTAAATTTGGTGTGCCTTTCAATCTCATCCCTTTTAAATTTTTTTTCATATTTCAAAATTGATCCTTATTCTTTTTATTGTTATATTTTTTGTTTGGAATCATTTTTTAAATTGATTTTATTTTACAGTTTCACCTTCTTCTTTTTTTCTTATCAAATTTAATCCCTATATTTTTTTTATTGCCAATTCTTTTTCTTTGGCAAGTTTTTATTTGAAATTATTTTTTAAATTGATTTTGTTTTACGAAATCACCCTCATTTGGTTTTTTTTCTCATCAAATTTAATCTTTATTCTTTTGATTTGCCAATTTTTTTTTGCTTTGACAAATTTCTAAAATTGATTTATTTAGATAAGTTCATAATAAAATTCTTGATTGGAGCTGAATCTAGGGGTTTCATGGGTTGCGAGTTTTTAAGATTTAACCAGGTTTAGAATGTTTATTCAGGTTTACTTGTTGTTTTTCCCCTTTTCTAAGCTAATCCCCTCCTTTGTTTCATCATTTAATGTTTATTCAATTCGATACCGGGTTCCTTTTTTCTTAACTTGCTTTCTATGGGACTTTTTGTTGGTCTTGAAAATGACCTTGTTATCTTCGATCATTTTGTTTATCATTCTTTGTTAGGTTTTTTGGTTGATTCTTCAAAATCTATTTTTTTCTTGATCCTTTCCTTCAATATTTAAAATGATTTTTCAAAAAAAATTACAAGATTGGAATTCCTTTTCTATTTCATTCCTTTTTATTTTATTTTTCTTTTGAATTTAATTATCATTCTTTTTATTGCTAATTGTTTTATTTGAGATGAATTTTTAAAACTTATTTTTGTTTGTTTGTTTTCTCTAGGATTTTCTACTCGTTTAAAAATGACCAAGGTTTTCTTGGGTTTTTTTTATTTGTTACTCTTTATTGAATTTACTCTGGCTAATTAATATTAAATTGATTAGGAATTGAGATTTTTAATTTAGCCAGGATCTAAGATTTCATGAGTTGCGAATTTGAGATTTTTTTTTTGGGTTTAGAAGGTTCATCCAATTTTTTTTTCCCTTTTTAAAAGTTGATTTTTTTTAGTTTCATCATGCAACATTTTATATCATCGGTGATTAATTTTATTAGTTTTAACTTGCTTTCTATATGATTTTTTTAACCTTGTATTTTTTTTTTTCATTTTCTTTTTTTTGAAGTTGCCCATATATTAGGCTTTTTTTTTCTTGGTCACATAAATGCCTCGAATCACATTTAAAAAAACAATTAAAAATATGCTTGCATCATAAAATTACAATTTTTTTTTTTAATTTAAATCTGATCCATATTTTTTTTATATTTTAAATCTTTAAAATTAAACTGGTTTGAAATTAAAATTTTTTGTTTTGTTTTAACTTGGATTAACGATTTCAAGGGTTGTAAATTTTTAAAAATTTAACTAAATTTTAAGAGATTTGTTTAAGTTTGTTTATTTTTTTTATTTTTTTTTTAAATTCGACCAAGTTCATTGTTCGTAGTGAAATGACTTCAAATAGAAGGGCTTTCGCAGGCGAGAACAAGTGTCACGAGCATTCTCTTTTACTTTTACATCCCGGAAAAAAGAAGGATGGTGGTAAGTATGCTGCACACTTTTATTTGCCTAATGTACCAGCATTTAGGGCGTGTTATTAATGGCGGACCTTAAAGGAAGCCTGCTCCCTCCAAAACCAGCATCAGCTATAAACCTTAGAGATTCATCTTATCGGCTGTATCTGCCTCTGGACGCCAGCCTTTCCAAGGCGTTAATGTTCTAGGTTTGAAAAAGCGTGGCCAAGACCTTCGGTCATGGATTCGTGTTGATTATTCGGGAAATTCCATTCCCAAATTATTCGTGTTGATCTACCTGCTCGTGATTTTGCTTACCCCTCAACAATCCTTGGTAGAGAGAAGGCTATGGTTCTAAACTTAGAGCAGATTCGGTGTATTATTACAGCTGACGAGGTTCTGCTCCCAGATTCCCTTGACAGCCACGTGTTGCAGTATGTGGTGGAGCTACAAGGACGATTGATGACGCCGGGGGTAGGTGATGTATGACAGTCAGAAGGTGCTGAATTGAATCGAAGGAGAAGTAGGAATTTCGACATCGTATTTGGGAATATACATCCCCTGGTTTAGGGTTCTTGAAGTTGCAATGGAAGCTGCCTGCACATTCCTTGATTCTCAGGTGTGCAAACAGATCTTCAAATCTGTAACATAGTAGTTGGTAAATACTATTGACTGCATTTTGTTTCTCCTTCTCCCTGTAGCCGTTTTCATGTCCATAACTCATAACTCGAGCTCTAAACAAGTTATAAACTGAGTCAAGTTTAATCACTTTGTATTTATTAATAAATTAATGTGATGAATCTCTGTATGCGCCAGCGTCCTGGTGGAACAGTGACTCGTGAGCTCGAAGCTTCTCAGTACGTGCGTGTTTGATGGTGATGGAAGGAGTGCGTGTGGGTGAGAGGAGAGGGGTGTGGATTCAGCTGATATGGACGACGGAGGAATATTCCTTCATTAAAGAATATAGGAAGTATACACCATGGCCAAAAAGCTAGCAATCCACTAGCCTATCCCTTCTCTCTGTTATGCTCTTAGTTTCCAAGTGCGTGACAGCTATTCTCGGCAGATGAGAGTGGAGGCACAATTATTTGGAATCTCACAGAAGAAAGTGGCTTGTAAACATTGAAGAGGTCTTACGAGACTTGCTGGTTAAACAATAACATATATGGGAGAAACTCTCATGTTATTATGTTATTTTATGATAAGATGTCAATATTTATTTTTATGGTTACTAAAAAAAAAAAAAGATAAATTTTTTTATTAACGTTGTTATATAAATTAACTTTCATGTATCTTAACCTAATCTTATAAGCCATAAAATTAACAATTATATAAATCTTTAATAGTTATAAAATTTGTGGGATTTAGTGATTTCTAGAAAATAAATTTAAAATTTATTAGTTAAGTTATATATATTAAAATTGAATTAATAAAGATATTTCACAAACAAAGATAATGTTTATGATCCTCTCTCCCTCTTATCTCTTTATATATATATATATATATATGTGTTCAGAAACTTAATGGTTAATATATTATGGGGAAAAAAAAGAGAGAATCTTCTTCTATTTCTTTTCAAATGCCATCGGTCTGTGACTAAATTCTAACGAGAAGAAAAGATACTAGATGAATGAAGGCAGTATAATGAAAAGGGTTCATCCAACTGCCCTGCAGAATTTAAAAACCATGCATGCACCTTTCCACATCTGGTCAAAGCTTACATCTCGTCAAAGCTTGTTGTACAAGCTGCAAGCATGAATTATTGTAAAACCAACCTGACACCTGCCCAAAAAAAGGGGTCCTGTATCAAAAGTCCAGCCGACAATTTGAAATTACTTTTCATATAATGTTTTATGAAAAAAAATATTGTTTATATTAAAAATATTTAAAAAAAAAACTTTTTTTTCATATATTTTTAAATAAAAATAATTTAAAAATTAATATTCATGGAAATTTTCAATACTATTAAGATTAAACTAAATTCTAAAGGGTGTAATTTAATTGGTTAGATTTTAAGTATATTCTTTAAAAATTATTAATTTAAATCACACATCTATAAAGCCACTAAAAATTTATATAATAATTGACTTTAAAAATTCGTATAAAATCAATTCAAGATATAATTAATTTAAATAATAAATATTCACATTAAAAAAATAAATTCAATGACAAAATTATATTAAAAAATATTAATTTAAAGAAGAAAAATCGCAGCCGTCGTGCAAACACTGTATGACAGCACGTGCTTTTTTGAACAGTAGAAGCACTAATATCTGACAAACAAATCTACAGTGTTGATATGGCCGCTTCCTGTCCTCTTGCCGCACTTACCTGGAAACTTCAATATTCAGTATTCTAGGCTTAAAAAACGACGGCCTCACCATTTTCCTTTAAAAGAAGAGTGTGTGAACTCCTGCTGAAGAAGGAAAAACTGTGGTTTTAGCGCGATACACTTAATCTTTTGATTTTTCTGCAAATCAATCTTTTGATTTTTCTGCAAAACTTCTGGTTTAATCTAGCAAGTTCAGGCTTTTGATTCTTGATTGGTTCCTGAGCCATATAGTTCTGTCTTTTTTTCTTTTCATTTTCCCAGATTGTTCATGAATAACCTTTTCCAAGAATACCCAAATCCCATGAACAGATTCATATTTGACCATGCTTCAGTTTCTTTCTCTCCAAATAGGGATCTTGTTAATGGATATAAACTCAATGATACCTTGAGTGGTCCAAATCCATCTTTTAATTATTTCAATCCTGAATCGCCTAGTGACTCAACATCATCATCTTCTTCCTCAAATTCATGTTCTGAAGTATATGGTCCAAGCAATAATGTTACTCTCAAGTTCATAAGCGATGTGCTTTTGGAAGAGGACTTGGAGGGTAAGACCTGTATGTTGCAGGACTGTTTAACCCTCCAGGCCGCCGAGAAATCCTTATACGATGTCCTTGGTCAGGAGTACCCCCATTCGTCGAATCAAACTCTTTCTTGTTTCAATCAAAATGTTGAAAGCTCGAATGATGGTGTCACTTGGATTAACAATACTGGTAGCACCAACGACTATCATACTGCTAACAACTTGGTTGAAAAATCCGATTGGATTTTTGATCAAGCTGATTTGGAGTTATCTCAAGCACCGCAATCCTCTCCGGTTTTCTCCCTTGAAAAAGCCCCTCAAGGAACAGATTCCCAAAGTCCGGCGCCTCCTTATGAGATGCTTAGCAAAGGGGAAGGAGGAGCCGGCAATTCTCTCTCAACTAGTGATTATTTGATGTCATCTCGAGAGCGCAGCTCCTCCAACCCTCCGGACAAGGAGGAGAGAGGCTACTCACCAAATAGTTCACGGGGAAGGAAAAATCATCAGCGCGAGGATAGTGATGATTTAGAAGAAGAGAGGGGCAAGAAGCATTCTGCACTTTCTCCTGCAGAGTCTGTGCAGTCAGAGTTGTTTGACGAGGTATTGCTTTGTTCAGGTGCACAGAATGTGTCTGCATCGTGTGCTCTTCTGGACAAGTCACAAAATGGAGCAGGGAGAAATGAACAGAGAAAAGGGTCTAATGGTAGAGCGGCACGCGCAAAGAGAAAGGAAAATAAAGAAGAAGTTGTGGATTTGAGCTCTCTCCTCACCCAATGTGCACAGGCGGTGGCAATTGGTGACCAAAGAACTGCAAGTGAGCTCCTTAAGCAGATTAGGCAACATTCTTCTCCATTTGGTGATGCAAATCAAAGGTTGGCGCATTACTTTGCTAATGCCCTCGATACACGTTTAGCCGGCACTATGACACCTACATTTGCACCAATTGCAAGTCACAGAACATCAGCAGCTGAGAGTTTGAAAGCTTACCAGGAATATGTTAGAGCATGCCCATTCAAAAGGATGTCTAATTTCTTCGCCAACAGGACAATTCTGAAACTTGCAAAGAAAGCAACAAGACTGCACATTCTTGATTTTGGCATTCTTTACGGTTTTCAATGGCCTTGCCTAATCCAGCGTCTATCAGAAAGACCTGGTGGACCTCCCAGGCTACGTATTACAGGAATTGAGCTTCCCCACCCAGATTTCCGGCCTGCGGAAAGGGTTGAGGAGACAGGCCGTCGCTTAGAAAAATATTGTGAGAGGTTTAAAGTCCCTTTCGAGTATGATGCCATAGCACAGAAATGGGAAACCATCAGATATGAGGATCTCAGAATTGACAAAGACGAGATGATTGTCGTCAACAGTTCATATCGGCTAAGGAACCTCCCCGATGACACAGTTGTGGAGAATAGTGCAAGAGACGCTGTTTTGAAGTTGATTAACAAGATCAAACCAGACATGTTTATCCATGGGGTTGTAAACGGTGCTTTCAATGCGCCATACTTTGTCACTAGGTTCCGAGAGGCACTCTACCATTACTCCTCATTGTTTGATATGTTTGAGGCTAATGTGTCACGTGAAGATGAAAACAGAATGCTGTTTGAAAAAGAGCGCTACGGAAGAGAGATTATCAATGTTATCGCATGTGAGGGCACATCAAGAGTTGAAAGGCCAGAGACATACAAGCAGTGGCAGTCGAGAAATCTGAGAGCTGGGTTCAGGCAACTCACCTTAGATCCGGAGCTTTTCAAGGAGGTGAGATCTGTGGTGAAATCAGAGTACCATAAAGATTTTGTTGTTGATGCAGATGGCCAGTGGATGCTTCAGGGATGGAAGGGGAGAATAATCTATGCTCTTTCTGTCTGGGAACCAGTCCAAGAATAACAACATAAATCTTTCTGTGCTCTTAAATACTTAGTATTGCTGTTTTTTTAAGATCCTGTTAGAAGTTTTTCTACATCATATGTAAATTTCACCTCAGATATCTCAGTGTAACTTTTTTTTGTACAGTATATGAAATAGACGTGGCGATAAATTTATCATCTTAGCAGTGATTTTGTATATATGTTCACCCTCTTTGTGTTCTCATCCAAAGAACATACATCATCTGGCCAAACAAAATGCAGATAAAATCCTTGTTGCAGTCCACTGTAAACTTTCACTTCATTTCTGGGGATTGCCTTTCTAATCTGGTATTCTTTTACACAATACCATGATCAGGGAACTCTTGGCAAAAGGAACAAAAAAAAGGTGAAGGATGATATAACGTTGAAGAGTGTGATTGAAGTTATTTTTTATTATAAAAAATATTTTTTTATTTTTAAAAATCTATTTTTAATATCAGTATATTAAAATGATTGAAAAACACTAAAAAATATTAATTTATAGTAAAAAATATTTTAAAATATTAAATTTTTTCAAAAATACTTTTAAAATGTAAAAACAAACAAGTTAATTGGGTTTAACTTGGCTTCTTATACTTGCTAACACCATTGTGTGCTTCTTACAAACTACATGTCAAAAACTTAAGCTTTTGCATTTATAAAGTGTTTGGGATCATGGTTATTTTTTAAAATATTTTTATTTAAAAAAATATTTTTTATTTTTAAATTTAATTTTTATATCAACACAATTTGAAAATACTTTAAAAATATTAATTTGAAGTAAAGAAAAAATAAAAAAATTATTTAAAAAAAAACTTTTAAAAAACAAAAATAAACAAGCTATTAAATAAACTATGCAGTCAAAGTTATTTCATTTTTATATAGTAGCACAAGAAATATAATTCTTTCAATTGAACACACTTATTACTCAACTAATTAAGCTCCCTAATTAGCATTCAATGACTTCTAAACAACCTTAGTCATTGCTTATAAATGGTTATTATTGTATTGTGATTGTGTTTTTAAAAAAATTAATTTTTTTAATATTTTTAAATTAATTGTTTTGATATTTTAATATCAAAAATAAATTTTAAAAAATAAAAAAATATATTATTTTAATATATTTTCAAACAAAAAATATTTTAAAAAACAACTAAAATCATATGAAAATAACATGCAAAAACATATCAATAACGCAAGAACGCAAGCCAAAGATACAATTCTTCTCATTTCCAGATGATCATAAGAATATGTTCAGAAGATAGAGGGAGATTTGGACCATAATTATCTTCGTAGTATAGCAGATCATGGTTAAATTACAAGGACATCTAAAATGCTAGTTCAAAAGCTCAGGTCACATGCCTACGTAAATAGAGGCACTTAGGTATCAAGTTAGTCTTGTCCTCTGAATCAATTTACTAAGGTCTTCCAGTGTCAAAAGTGCAGAATCTGTGATGAGGCACGGTGGCCAATCATGCAAAAGATGCAACCTTCATGCAATTGTTATACCAATGGCAAGCACTATTCAGCAACAAAAAGGGAACTCTTTTTCTAAGAAGTTTCAGATCAAATGATGTGTTCATTCATTCCTCCAGCTTGCTCATTCGAAAAGATACCAAAAATTAAAACAAACATCAGCGAGCCAAAGTCCAAAACGATATCCAATCAAAGCACAAACCAAAAAAATAAAAAACACAACCGATGAAATCAACATCAAATTAGAATCCAGGGAGTCAAAATAACACATGTAAACATAACATATGGATATAAACGCACCAGTTCAAAATTACCACTTGTTAACGATACCAGGGGAAAAGAAATTCCCATCAGGTTTTACCTCTTCTTCTTGTTTCTTAATTCTCTCATCTCTCTGAGCTGTTGTTTGCATGAAATATCATGCCAACAAATGAGAGCCCATAATGTAACAAGCTTAGTACTGACTAATTCATATTTCACAGAACAGCTAAAAGCAAATTCTGATAAAAAAGAAAGTAAACCCGGATCAATTAAAGCAAAACCCAATTCCAATCCCAAGTTTGTACTTCTAAAAATAAAAGCAGCAGAAAACAAACAATTAATGATGAAAATTGTCAAACCCAACCAAAAAAAAGTAGTATTAGGCCGATCTATTCTAGGTAAGAATTAGAGGAAACAAACTAGCCCTAGGTTAGCCAAAAGAAGAAACAAGAATAAAAACAACTCATACTCAAACACTTCCATCACATTTAAGAGGGGATATAAATGCAAGAGAAGGAAAAGGAGATAACTTTTCTTCTCCCCCAAGGTCGGTAGCAACCCTAGTTGCAGCAACCTTCTCTCTTACAAAGAAACTCATCCAAAACAACTTGCATGTCACCTTCTTTGAATGCTTGAGTGAAAGAAGAGTTGGAGAAAGGAAGAAGAACTAAAAACACAAAAGGAGGAAGAACAAAAAGGGCCGGCTAGGACAGCAGAAGAAGAGGAGAAAAACCAAGAGGAAAAGAAGAAGAAAATCACTAAAACCTTCCCTAAAGCTTGTTTAAAATCGTGTGGTAAGATTAATATCACTTTCTTGTTTGTTGCTTTAAGATTTCGAGACAAGGGAGAGGGAGAAACTTCAAAATGAAAGATTTAGAGTTCTTACACTTGTTAATTCAAAATAAACAATACAAAGAGAAGATTTAAAGAAGAGTAAGGAATGAAAGAGCACAAGTGCAAAATCCTTACTTAAAATATTGATAAATATGGATGATTATGAATGTATAAACCCCAAATGAAGGCCAACCAAATTAAAAGGACAAAAAGAAAGTGAAATGAAGTGATGGAATGTATAGTTGTGATCTTATTAAACCTTTAGAAACATGTTTGAATCTGAAACAAAAATTATGTTATGTTAATGTCCTGATTGTTGTTTATATGATTGATAAACTTGTATGATTATGAATCAAGTGAATGAATGTGTGATTATAACATGTTGTGGACATACTTGTTATAGAAATGATGAATTGCATGTGTGAATTATCTGGCTAAAAAGGAAAAAACCATGATGAAGACCTTGTATGATGAACAATTTTAAGGAAACAAGATATAGAATGGAAATGAGACTCTTGCATGATGAATAATTCCTATTAGAATGTGTTTAATAAGTTGGAATGATACAATTGTGAACAATGTTATGAATAGTTGTTGGCAACACTTGGTTCGGCTATAGACCACTAGGTAGGAGAATCTTTTAAAAACAATGTACATGTTTAGATTGATCTTGAATTGTGTGGGAACCTTGTGATAAACTTGATGAAATTATAGATAGTGTGTGTTTCTTACTCTTGTCAATGTTAGGTTGTATAAAATAAACTAGAATGCCTAGGATGTATTTTACCATGCTACGATGAATGAGAAGTGAAGTTAACATTAAGGAGAACTATAGTATGTCAAAAAAGGACTGTGATAGAGTTATGGTCATTATAGAAAGGAATGTTGATCAATAGGTTGTCCTTAACAATATGGTTAAGTATAAACTATTGTTATGAAATAAGGACGCCCCTTATCGACTTTACTTCATAAAGTCGAATATGATTTGGTTGTGGTCTATGTCCGAACTAGGTTGAAGTGTTGGAAGTGACTTAGTTTTCACTAATGATTTTTTACGTCAGCAATGGCTTAATTTTCATTGATGATTTCTGTGTTAAAAGCGACTTAGTTTTTTATGATAATTTTTTGTGTCAGAAGTGACTTCGTTAATGAATTTCATACCATAAATGATCTAGTTCTTGTTGACGGTTCTAGTGTCGGTTTGGCCTAACCTCATTATGGGACTCTAGAATTAAACTATAGAATTTTTATGGGTAACCTATATTTAGAATTGAGAAGAATGTATGGATATGATAACTTTCGTTATATGATTATATGATATGAGGAATGCTTGAATGTGAACATGTGCATTCTTGGAATATGTGTGGTATTGGCCTATGAGATTTCTAAATCCAAATGTATTGATTGATGATGATTTGGTGTATCAGGACATACGACGAGATGGGAAAACTTCACCTGGACGAGGACACCCCATGGGAGGAGCAAGGTAGGTGGTCTCCACCCCTTTTTGTAATTATGTTAGATCCTCATTATGAATTTTATATAAACTGTTGCTACTTGGGTATGATTATTGGAATTTGTTCATGAAATAGTTGTTGGAATAATGTGATTAACTTTAACTAATAGTATTAGCAATGGATGATTGGGATTGAAGAATATGATTAGCTTTAGCTAATGGTATTTGTGATGGATGAGTGAGATCAAATAATGTGATTAGCTTCAGTTAATGGTATCCATGATGAATGACTATGATTGAATAATGTAATTAGCTTCGGCTAATGGTATCCACAATGAATGATTGAAATTTGAATAATATGATTGGCTTTGGCTAATGACATCTGTAATGGATGATTGAGATTGAATAATGCGATTAGCTTCGACTAATAATATCTGTAATAGATGATTGAGAATGAATAGAGTAATTAATCTTGACTAATAGTGTTCTTATTGGTTATTCTTATTGGATAATCAAGGTTGAATGGAAGGATTAGTCTCGGGTAATAGTATAATTATTGGATATTCAAGATTAATTAATAAAAAATACATTTGGGTGATGACACTTGGGTTTATGGACCAAAGAAGATCAAGGAATCAACTTTGATTTCTAAAACTCAAGTCTAGATATACAAATAAGATTAACATCATTTAATGAAATAAAAAAATAATCGTATTATATGAAATTAATGAAAAGAACTAACTTACCTAAGTTAATAATAAAATTTGAAATCATGTTCTTCTTCCCATTATTATTATATTAAGGATTGTTTTTTATTCTTATATTGCATTTGAATTGTATAGTGACATTACATAGCAACAACGCGTAGGAATTTCATTCCATGGGTTTTAATATAAACTATGTAATTGTATGTTTAGGATGATATCTTTGTGTAACATAGAATTATTGATTAACACTTTTATAAAGACTTGTAATGATGATTTTCTGGAAACAAAAACATAAACTTATATACATGATGACATAATGATATATATAAATGTATTGTTTATATACCCTCTAATGCAAAGATGTTAGATTATCTGATCATATAAGTATTATATATACTATATTAACTAATGATGTATATTTGTTCATTCTACAATCATCTACAACAACAACAACAAAATTATCACTTGCTTTCATGTCATTTACCTTTTCACCGTGTCATGAATTGAAGAGAAATATCGAGCCATTACATGAACAAGGGAAAGTTTTTATCACCATCAAGCTCTTCAAAGTGCAGGAGAGCTCCTGCTTAGCCATATTCGAGCTGTTGAATTCTCTTTCGATATGCCACCAAATAATAACAAGCTATACAAGCTTCCTCTCCTTCTCCCTGTCTCTCCGCTGAGCCTGAGCCCGTGTGAGAGCAAAGAAAGCAAACCCTTTTTTGTGGCGTCGAAGAAGACGGTCTGTTAATTCAGGGCTTCAAATCACTCTCATCCCTTCTGGTACTGGGCTTTTTTGGGTCAGTCCATCATAGTTTTTTGGGTTAACCCAAAACGAAAAATACATCAGCCCAATTCATTTAGTTGGGCTAACCCAAAAAAGGGAAGTCTCCGATTCTATTGAGGATTTTTTTAGAGCGAAAGAATAAACTCTCCTGCTTTCTAAACTTATAAAAGCCGGAGAGAGCCCTGCCTCCTCTTCAAACGCTTCTGCTGCTGCTGCTTCCGCTTCCCTCACCTTCTGGGGTTCTGTCACGCAAAAGCTCGCCCCGTTTTCATCGTTCCCTAGCAACAAGGTTTTGATCCAAGATTACCTTCTTCATTTATTTACTAATTTTTCTACATAAACCCGATGATCTTAATCTTTTTTGTTAAAAAATGAGCTTGCTTGGTCTTGATTGATGATTGATTATATGAATTGGGTTTTGTTTTTTTCAACTAATTTTTTTGAATTTTGAATTTTGACAGTTCTCTACAACAAATCTTGTGGGCTTAACCTGTTGAAGTCAGTAGACATGGTATGTTAGTGCTAATGACTTGTTCCCCCAATTTTTGCTGTACTGCGAGCTTGGAAGAATTATTTGATTTAATCAACATCATCGATAATTACTGAGAAACGGTTGTCTTAATATATGATAGAATGATATTGATTGCATTCTTTGAAACAATTAATAATATTTGAGCCTGCTCATCCTTCATTGTGTGAAAGATGGTAGAATGAATAGGACTCAAAAGTCTAAGCATCATCCATGTTTATTGCGTCAAATCTTATGTTGCTCAAGTCTGTGAATTTGTTCTAAAAAAAATTTAGTAATTTAGCCGCATATGTTTATTTTAATCACTTGTTTCGACAATTGCAGGATCGCCAAGACCTCCACAGTTCATCATTTGAACAGAGTTACCGCTGCTACCCTGTCTCTTTCATTGATAAGGTTTGAGAAATAACTACTACAATTTGAATCATAACTACTAAAATTATGATTCTGCAAATTTTTTTAGTTGTTGGTTTTCCTATTTGTTTGATGATATAGTGTTCTATGTATATAGTAGTAGCTTATACATGTAAATGAACAAGATGTTTGTCAATCCACAAAAATATTATTCCTTGTTAAATTTGCTCCGAGTTATTTGTGTCTTTGCAGGCACATCTGGAAAAGGGGGATAAAAGTATGTCCATCTTCTCATTCATGTTCTTTTATGCTATCCATTTCATTTATTTTAAAAATCAAATAAAATAAAACTGGTTTTCAAGAATTGACAATCTACTATCTCTTGTTGCATCCAGTTATTATGCCTCCCTCAGCTCTTGATCGCCTAGGTAAGCAGATCATTCTCGATAAACTTCCTTTTCTCTATTCCTGCTATTGTATCTTGTGCCCTTAATCCTTGTTTAATGATTATACACCATTTAAAGATAATGGTGTTTGCTGCAGCAACCTTGCACATTGACTATCCAATGCTTTTTGAACTCCATAATCCTTCTGCTGGACGTACTTCTCATTGTGGGGTTCTAGAATTTATTGCAGATGAGGGCATGATATACTTGCCCTACTGGGTATGCTTTTACATTATCTTCATGAATGTAATGGTTCGGCTATTATATGCTTACTTGATCTGCTCGTTTGTTCGACACTTTTAGATGATGGAGAACATGCTGCTACAAGAGGGGGACATTGTGCAATTGAGAAATACCAGCCTGGCAAAGGGAACTTTTGTGAAGCTGCAGCCCCACACCAAGGACTTCTTAGACATCTCCAATCCCAAAGCAATGTTGGTTTATTTATTGGTCATATTCTTTTCTACGTGATTGCAGTAAGCTTGGTAGCTCATTTTATTCATTCCTTTCTTGCTTGGTGATCATTTTGTAGCTTGGAAACTTCGTTGAGGAACTACTCTTGTTTAACCACTGGTGATACAATAATGGTTGCCTATAACAACAAGAAGTACTACATTGATATAGTTGAAGCAAAACCCTCTTCTGCAATTAGTATTATTGAAACGGATTGTGAAGTGGATTTTGCCCCACCTCTTGATTATAAAGAACCTGAAAAACCAAAATCAATTCCTCGATCAAACAAGACACCTCCCAAAGGTTTTTTTCTCAATTTTATGTAAAAAATTTGTCCAATTATCTGAATTGATTTTTTATTATTGGATTTATTTATCAATTCCCTAAAACAAATGGTTTTGACTCTTTTTCAGGTATGGAAGAGCCAGCCGCAAAGATGCCAAGGTTCAGTGCATTTACTGGTTCAGCAAGGCGCTTGGATGGCAAACCAGCAACACAACCAACTGCATCCACTATCTGCCCTGCGTTGAAACAACACCAACCAGAAGCTGATAACAATGGCTCCAAGTTATTAAGCTCCATATCACATCAGCAGTCTGGAAAGCTTGTGTTTGGTTCTACGTCAAACCAACCCCAAAATGAAACGCCAAAGGTATGTCTTGCCTTGCTGGTAGTTCTGTAGAGCATGTCCTCGTTTTCCACAATGCACTGATTCCACGACATGACCCGAATTTAGAATGTGCTTCCATGGTGTCATCCACAAATTTTTCTGAAGAATTCACCATGATATATCTGATCAATGCATAATATCATAAAAAATGGATACAATTTTTTGACTGCCACTTAAATTGATATGAATTGGTTTCTGTAACTAGGTTCCCTTAAAGAAAAGCACTCAGGAACCTTCCCAGAAGGTGGAAGATCCGAAGTTTCAAGCTTTCACGGGAAAGAAGTATTCCCTAAAAGGCTGAATCTCAACTCCATCCATCTTTTTCTAGTATACACAGGATGAGATCAACTGATTCTGGTTATTTAATAGAATGTTTTTGCTACTGTATAATTTATAACTTTTGAACCCAAAATCGGGTACACGTCAATGGTCCAAACCTCAGAAGAACACCCAGTCAACTTCTGTTTGGCATACGGGGTCTTCTATGGATCCTTATGTTTAGTATATATAATTTATCAAGATAAAACTCACCAGGCTGCTAGTTATTTCTTTTTCTTTTTTGGTTCCTTTGTTTTTTAAATGTTTTGATGCTCTCTACACCTGCAATATTTGATGGTGAGGCAGAACACCCATGATGCTCAGAGACTCGAATATTTCAGCCGTATGTAACAAAGCGTAATTCTAGGTGTTCAAGATGACATAAACCACTGGATTCCTCATGAGAAATGCTTCAAAAAGAAAAACAAGAGGCCATGATGCAGATGATTCCCTTCTCGATTATTTAGATAATCACAACTAACAGAGTGGCTTCTTATTTATATTAACTAATCATTATAATTAGAACGTAATAACATTTAGATGTTCAGCCCCACCTGAATATATAATACAGAGATGGTAATGGAAAAGTGCCGGTGAGAAAATACAATAATAATAGTAAAATAATAATTAGCTAAGCTTCCACAGAAGTCTCAATTGCAACCTTCTTGGAATACTTGATGGCTTCAGACTTATCATTGGCTTCCCAGAGTTCTGGCAGTGCTTCCTTGATATTATGAAGGCTCTCTAACGCACAGTCCACACCTTCAATCCGATGAGAAGAGCCCACCTGTATCACCACCGTTGGAACTTGTTGATTTAACATTTTCGAAGCAATTTGGAAAATTCCACGGGAAAATAAAACTGGCAGTGACATTTTTCTTTATTTTTTTGGCAGAGGTTTATGATATCATTAACTTACCCAAACAGTGTGGAGACCCAATCCTTTTCCAGTCTGTAAGTTGCGGATGCTATCATCAAAGAACAACTAAAGAGCAAGAAATCACTACGTTAGATGAACGCAGACTAGACAAGGAAACTGAAGGCTATGAAAATCACTTAGAATAGCTTTGAATCATTGGAGATCGTAATAGGAATGAAACTTGCATGTTTTCAAATGACAGCACATTCTAAACCTAATCCAAGCATTGATTCAACGTGCAAACAATATAGAAATGCAAAACCGATGAATTTCTGTGCTTGTAATGTAAGTTCAATTTTCTCACCGTCTTTTGAGGGCTGATGCCGGCGATCTTAAAAACCTGCTCAAATGCTTCCTCAAAAGGTTTGCAGACTACGGGGGTCCTTGGAAGTACAAGATCTGCATCAGGACGGGTAGTATATTCATCGAAGTCAAAAACCTCTCTGTCATCCCCGTCAACAGGATCATTTCCTTTATTAGCAGCATCATTCAAAGTCTCAAAGCATATGATCCTTTCAAAACAATCCTCCAATCCAAGCCTGCTAAGGACTCGACTTGCATGAGCCTTATCAGCATTGGTAAAGACCTTTCCATGAAGAAAAAAGGATTATTAATCACCAGCAGAAATCTGATGCAGTCAACCAAATACTTTTCCCAAATGTAGTGATTTTAAAAGTGTATGCAACTAAGGAAGGAAACCTACAACTTTACGAACAGGCACATTAAGTAAGATATTCCTCAGGACAGGGTCGGGTTTAAGCATCTGATAGGGCAATCTTCCATGAACAAAACTGCAAAATACAAAAGCGTAGGACCACATCAATTTCACAAAAGATACTCCTTGTATTAATACACATAAGAGCAAGAAATCAGTACCTATGGAAGTCATCATAGTCAAATTTATGCCCAATAGCCTGAAAAGCATAAAAATAGAAAGAAAAAAAAAACCCAGAAAACTTTTTAGTGAAATCACTGTAAATTAACAAAATCTTGTGAAAAAAAAAAAAAAAAAGCATCAAGTTCTTGGGTTATTACCCTAAGTCCAGCCATGGTCGTCCCATAATACTTGTACAATGAAAAACACAACTCAGGGGCTTTACTTTCCTCAATGCCAAGCTTTTTAATCATATATTCTATGATGAATCAAGAACATTCCAAATCAATTAGGGTATATCACATAACATAATCTTAAGGAGAGAGAGTGCTTCATTAAGCAATACCTTGAATATTTTGGGTAACATGGACTGATAAACCAGAACCGTGTGGATAAAGGGTATCATCAATATCTGGAATTTTAAATATAAAAAATCCATCAGTTATATTATAGTATTTTTATTCATCTTCAAGAAAAGAAGTCCACTAGAAGAAAATATAACATCAAAAGAAAATGCTTAACAAAAGAGCTTACCAAAAAGGAGGCAATCATATTTGTGCCCCAAAGCTTGCTGTTTCTGATCATCTTCATAAGACTCCATTTTCGTACTAACCAAAAGCAGAATCTTTATAAGTTGTTTTGATATCAACTGCAAGAAAACAACCAATTTAATTATAAAAAAAAAAACACTAAAAAAATCCAACTTCTCTTACTGCCCACCAAATCTGGAAATCAAAACGACAAGAAAAGGAGAAAAACAAACAGATTGGTTATAATATACACAGTACTCCAACACATTGTTATCCCAGCGGTCTAATTGTAAACAAGAAACCTGAGAGAGACAAAAGCAAGCAAGCAAATTACCAGATCTCCAAAGATCAGAGAGATGCTGTTTGAGAAAGAAAGGAAGATATTAGTTTTCTTTTAAAGAGGAAAGGAGGGTCGGTGAGTGAAATCAACGGTTAGATTTTTTAGATTTTTTATTGGATAAAAGTCTAGAAGAGACGCATCCTCATGAACTCCGGGAGACACGACTACTTTTTACTTCTTCACTTCTGATTTTTTTTTTTTTTTTTGTATTGAAATAAGTACAGATCAGTCATCAACCTATTATTTATTTCATGTATCGGTCCTCGATCTTCAAATTCTTGCAAACATTGCTCAACCCTTCATAATCATGACATCATTCATCACTTCATCCCACACTTGACTTTTCCGTTATTTTGCCCCGAGAATGTAGACATGGCACAATAACTAAATGGAGTGTTTTTATTGTTGATTTATATAATCAGGTGATTTTTTACGTTGAGTTGGGATATATTTTAATGGATGAGTATAGTTTTTGATGCATTTTCTGCTTTTGATTTGAAAAAAAATAGAATATTAAAATAGATATTTTAATTCAAAAAACATCAAATTATGGATTAGTTATCTTAATTATAATTTTTAAACCTAAAATTAGAGATTAATCCAAGATAAATTATATATCATGGGTAAAGTGAGTTGAATTGAATTAATTCGGGTGAATCTAATTTTTCTATCTTATAAAAAAATAAAAATAACATCATTTTTAAAAAAATAAAAGAAAAAATTCAACGAGCTTTAACTATTTTTTTAATGTGTGTTTTCTCTTAACTGGCTAAATTTTAAATTTATTCAGGTTTTTATATAGATTACGCTAGGTTAATTCTTTTATATTTTTATTGAGACTTGACTCGGTCTATATCCTGGTCACCCGGGTCATGAACTAACCCATCAGCTCATATTTGGATTTATAAATAATGATTTTAATTCAAATCTTAAAATAATTTAAATATAAAATGATACAAAAATTCTATAATATTATTTTAGTTGTGAAACACGTTATTCAAATTTCACCTCAAATTGAATTAAGTAATATTTTGGTGCCATAATGGCAAGAATATTGAAGATGTTGTCTCCAAAAATAATATTGAAATATTGAGCCAAATTTAACCAAAAGTTGAGAGTTAATAACTGATTTGTGAAGTGTATAATAATACATTTGGGACTGATTTGTAGTTATCCTTTTTATATTTATTATCTTGTTGTTGTTGTTATTGAAAATGTGTTGTATCAGGCTTTGACACGTCTCAATCTAACTTTACTCTTTGACGTGACTTGCTGCAGTCCTCTGCATAACGCTCTCCTTAGACTCTGGCCCGGTCTGGTTTTATTTCCTTTGACAAGCCGCATACGATTTGCCACGTCCTCGTTTGGAACTTTCTATTTAAAAAAATTTGCAACCTTACTTTTGTAATTTTCTTTTTATGATTTTTCTTCCTTTTTTTTTAATTTAGATTGCTTCACTGTACATGTTACCTGCGTTTCGTGGAATAATAATTTTTTTAACTTAAAAAAAAAATTAGCACGAGAAGACGATCAAATCAACGACACTCGCGTCAATTTAGAATATAAAATAATTCGATACTTACTTAACGGAAAAAAAATTAAAAAAAAAGTCAAACTTCAAAAAATACATCAACTTTAAAAATAAAAAAAAAAAATTTCAGATAAACCTCTTAAATCTCATCTAATTTAAAAAACCTTCAACTTGTTAGATCCTCAACCTGAGTTTAATTAAAAAATTAAATATCATCCAATTTAATTTTAAATAATAAAATCTTTGAAAAACTACCAATAAAAAAAACTTGCAAAAAAAATGAGCAACAAAAAAAGGAATGTAAAACTTGATAGAAAAAACTAAATAAAAATGAAATTTTTTAAAAAAATCAAAATTATCCTAAAAACAAACTGCGAAAATAATTAGGATCAAATTCAACATTGAAAATGAAAATTAAAAAAAATATAAAAAAAAACCAATAAACCGTGCAAAAAAATAGCAATTAAAAAATTAGGACTCGATGAAACATAAAAATCAAATGAAATTAAATATTTATAGATGAAATTGTAAGAAACTAATACATCAAGAAAATGATTTAAAAATAGCAATTAAAATAAACATGACCTAGTTTAACACAAAAATTAAATGAAAAAAAAATGTCTATGTGAAATTATGAAAAAATTAATCAATCAAGAAAACAATTCAAAACAAAACAAATAATAATTTAAAGAATGAGCACAAATTTGAAAAACAAATTTCAAAAATTAAATGATCAGGGATGGAGTCCTAATAAAATCCAATTAGAAATAACCAATATAAATAAATAAAAAATAGCAAATAAAAAAAGATGGATTAAATAAAAAAAACAATTAAGAAAGAGTCGACCACAATTCTAGTTAGCCTACACGCGAATCCATAAAGAAAGAGAAGGAAAAGAAAAGTTATTTTTCAGCCAAATTATACCAAACCACCACAAACATGTCATTCAGGAAGAAAAGATACACCAAAAAGAATCCAATGATGCAGCGTGAGCGTCAGTACAACCACCATAGTCGACCTCACATGCCGCTTGAAGTTGGCAAAGCAGTTGACGCGCTGGTGAGTGCTTTTTGTTTTTTTTAATTGCATAAATTTTAAAATGCCGCTAAAACTAATTAACAATTACAAAATATACCATGAAGAAATTAATATATAACCCCTGAATGCAAGGCTAACAAATTGGAATGGCATGAGTAATGTCATTGTTCCACCAAACATGAAGATATAAAAACACCCTTATGTAGAAAGCATTAAATTATTTAATGATAGTGTTACATGTTTTATTTTAGTGTGTATATATAAATATAATTATCAAAATAACCTTATTTAATTTTCAAAAGATAAACATATCATGTGAAAAAGATCATCTTACTCTTGAAGCAAAGACAAAAGTGAAAATGATTAAAGAGCAATATGTTAATTACACTATTAAAATGAATAGTAAATCATGCCCAGAAGAACAAAAAATCACCATCGGCTTTAGCTTTTTTGTTAATCATTAATAATCAGCTCTCCTGCTTACATTAGAATTAAGAAGATTCGAATTTTTGAAATCTAAACATGTTTAGTTAAATTAATTTATCAAATACACTCTATAATCAAATTTATATTTACAAATAACTAAAAATAAGATAATAGAAAAATAAACAATTAAAAATGAAGGTGAAGGTGAAGGTGAAACAAAATATGGTGAGATAATTTTTAATTAGTTAAGATAACCATTTTGATAATTGAGGGGTTGATTTGAAAGAAACTCCAACTTCAAGATCTTAATTTTAAACTATTCACCATGTTATCTCATTAGTTATTATCCAAGTCATTTAAATAGATTAAATATTCTAAAAAAAAATCACTCAACAAATTAATACTTGTACATTCGTTTGCCTAATTCTCTACTAAATAAATTTCATGAAAAGATATACATTATGTAAGCAGATAAACAAATGCTCAGTGAAACGGGGCGAAGCGAGAAGACTGTAAATATGCATTATGTAGCTTTAATTTAATAATTAGAGAAGTAAAATTTTTCGTTAATTCTATTAATGCAAACACTTTACTGAACCATTATATTAATCCAGTGACTCATGCATATTATTAATATTTTTTTTATCTGAATATTCTCGTACTTTTTTAAAGAGTGAAATTGATCCCATTAAAAGATTATGGCTACCCTTTCCAATAAATATGTTTTTTAGAGATTGAATTTGTGTTATTATTCTTACATGGATAACACATGAGTATAGATGCTGAATTATTTTTTTAAATAAATATTAAAAATTTATTTTGAATCAGTAATATTAATAATAGATTAACGTGAATGAAGAAAGTGTGATGGCTGCTGATGGTGCCCCATGTCTACAAACAAGAGAGGAGACGTTACATTTGGGCATGAACAGGTAACATTATGAACAGATCAGTAACCCATAATTCTGACTTTAACATTATTTGGAATCTTGGTGCTTGTTTTTTCTTGAAAATATATTTAGTGTTTATATTGAGGAACCTTTTGCAACAAGATCCCCATGTAATCATATAAGCATGTTTGATAGTGTGGTAGCGGTTGCTTTTCAAATAGTTTTTCATGCCGAAATACATGTCAATGATATTTTTTTATTTTTTAAAAATTATTTTTGACATCAGCACATCAAAACAATTTAAAAAATATAAACCACACTCAATTTTAATAAAAAATAAAATTTAAAATTTGATAAAACCAGATACAAACGCAATCCCAAATTTCACAAGGCGGAAGCTAGGGCTCATTAATTTCACATGCATCGTGTATTCCTTTTTTGTCGTATAATAGTTCTGCATCATTGTCTACTCTGCACGGTAGGTTTGAACATTTTTTTTCAAAGTAAAAAAAAAAAATCTAAATATTAGTATTGTGGTTATTTTATAATTTTCTTAATTATTATACTTGAATTGATATGTGAATGAATATGGTATAATCTAATTGACTGACTTGATAAATTTAAAACTAATTCAAATGATAAATAAGGATATAGTTTGATTTTAAAAAATTAAAATAATATTTTTAAAAAAATATATTAAAATAATAACATATTAGATCGACTTAACTCAGGTTAACCTGTCAAATTTGTTACCTAAATCATAAGACCCTGATTATTTTATAAAAAACAAATAATTTTTTTTATTAAATTCAGTTCTCAATTAACTAAATATTAAATGATAAAATTAAAAATAAAATTTATAAAAAAAAACAAGTCAAGTCAACTTAAGTTAATCAGTCAAACTTGGGTTATGAGATCGGGATAACCCTATAGAAAACAAATATAAATAAATTATGAAGCTCAATTTTTATTCAACTCAGTGTTTAATGATGAAATTAAAACAAATCAATGGAAAAAAACAACATAAAAACCACCCGAGTCAACCAACTAAATCTATAACTCAGGTCATGAGACTTGGATAATTTCATAGAAATCAAACCGAAATAAATTATAAAATTTAATTCTTAATTAATCTAGAATTAAAGAATAATATTGAAAAGAAATCAACTAAAAAGGGGAAAAAAAGTTAATCGGCCTAACTCGTGACCCTGATCATAAGACTATGATAATATGTCACAAAGCAAATAAATTTTTTTTTTATAAAACTCAATTCCCGATTAATAATTATTAAATTGAAAAAAAAAAGATAAACAAAATGACCCATATTAACTTGTTAAGTCCAGATCTAGAGACCGAGATAATTCCATGAAAAACAAATCAAAAGAAATTATAAAGTTCAATTCCTAATCAATTCAATTTTAAATGATAATATTGAAAAAAATATTTAATTAAAAAATAACAAAAAAACTGAATCAACCTAGCTAACCTGCAAAACTCGCAATCCAGGTTATAAGACCATAATAACCTTATATAGAGAAAATTAAAAAATAATTATAAAGCTTAATTGTTAATCGATTCAATATTGAATGATAAAGTTGAGAAAAAAAAATTGATTTTCAAAAAATTACATGGAGTCATCACGGCTAACCGTAAAACTCATGACATAGATCATGAAATTTGAAATAGTTTCATAAAAAATAAATCAAAATAAATTATGAAATTCAATGCCTAATAAATTTAATATTTAAAAATAAAATAAAAAAAATATGCAAATTAAAAAAAAAATCCTCAAGAACATGGAACAACATAGTGAAAAAAGACTTGGTATTTCACTGTTTGGTGATTGATTTATAAAATACTAAGCATTTTTAGTATGTGTTAGATAATTAATATGTGCACTGAGGGATGTGATCCAGTAGTGAAATAGAATTGTTTTTTTCTACTGTATATGGGTTCGAATCTTATTGTGCATGTTTATCACCATTGTGGTGCCTTACATGCTTACTGAGCTTATATGATGTTTAATTGGTTTTAAAAATTAGTTGTGGTGCGTGCAAGTTGACACGATCACTCCAGGTTACCAAAAAAAATAATAATTAATATGTGATAGGGAGAAGGTAAGTGGGGTGACGATAAATAAATACTCCTGTATATATATTCTTCTCTTTATCACTATGGTCACTCATGACACCGCCCGTGCCAACAGCCACACGTAGGTAATGTTTTCACTTTTCATACGTGTCGGCATCCCTATAGTTGGTGAAGTATCGTTTTCAAATCTCGTTAATTTCAACCTTCACACGTGCTTCACCTGTTGTCGACTTTTTAGTTCTAATATTATGTTTATGTTCCGTACTTCTGTCCCCTATAGTATTTTGTCCTGGATTCACATTTCTTTTTGAAAAAAAAAAAAAAGAATATATGATGGATTATTGGCTAGTTTTAAATTGAATTGAAAAACTTAAAATAAAAAAACATGATTAGTTGAATTGATTCGATTAAATCATGTTACCTTTCGGATTTTTAGTAGTTCGTTTAATTTAGTTAAATTCAATTTAAATATAGAAAAGTCAACATAAAAAAATGTTATTGTTTTAATAAAGTGGTTAAGTTATTGACCATTGAATTAATTCTGTAACTGAGCGATCCAAGCTAATTTTCAAGTTAGTTTTCGAATTAGGTATGACATGGGTATTATTTCTTATTATTTCAAGATTTCATACAAGGAGATCAACTTTTTACTATGTGATCCATAAAAAAAATAGCTGATGCTTTTAGTCATGTGTATTTTTAATTACTCTTTTTATTATTTGATTTAGTTTGTTAATATTAATTATTTTTTTGTTTAATTATTACACTTTTATGATATATATTTTAGGTTTGACGGATTAACTCAATTGATTTAGATATTTTTTTTATTAGTTTTGTTTTTCTAATTTCATCTTTTAATATTGATTTGATTAATAATTAAATTTTATGATTTGTTTTGTTTATTGTCCATTAGATTATCGTGATCTCATGAAGAAATTTTATCATACCTCTTCTCATAAAAGTACTATTAATTGAAATATTGCTTTGCTTTATATATTCAAAGGAAGATATTTTGAAAAGTTAAATTGATAAAATAATATTTTAAATAATATAAATATAATTTTTTTATTATATATATATTTCAATGAAAATAATTATTTAGAGTAGAAGAAATAAGTGTTTTATTTTTTTAATAAGTTTGATGTCAATTTAGCTATATTTAATTGGTTTTTTTTATTGGCTTTATTTTATTGATTTTAATTTTTTTAAGAGATATTTAAAAATAGCATCCATAGAAGAGAAAAGATATTTTAATATTTTATTTAATGTTACCTTAAAGTACATAAAATAAATATAAAAAAATTAAAATAATATTTTTTAATTTTTAGATTTTCTTTTAGTACATCCCTTGAAGAGCGTGTTTGGTAGACGGTAAATACATGCTAATGATGTTTTTTTATTTTTTAAAAATCATTTTTAAGCACATCAAAACGATTCAAAAAGCAAATGTTTCTGCATCCAAGCTTGCTTTTTACCTGATTTGACAGAATAGGAATGCCATAATTGATCATGATGGTTCTCGCCAACAACTGGGCTCCATGTACGAGGGCATCTATTTTTTAGTATTTCAAATTATATTTTTTAAATATTTTTAAATTGTTTTGATTTAATAATATAAAAATTAAAAATATTATTTTAAAAAAATAGTATTTCCACCGTAATCTCAAACACGCCTGATCTTCCTCTCCAAACCACCAATGGCTTTATCTCCTTCTGCCTCAAAATGCTCCAACGTAACCAGTGATCCTTCACTGGTTGTTTGGACTATTCACAAAAACTTCTGCAACTCATGGAATCATCTCAATCTAAAAACTTAAACTGTTAAGGTAAAGTTTTTAAAATATAATATATATTATTTTCTAAAACACCCCTCAAGTAAAAGCCATTTGAACTTGAAACTTACACAGGTCCATATTATCTTGTGTTTAATTTTTATCAAATAAATAGAATGGTGAGATTCGAACTCATGATTGCTTGAATTATCAAGGCTCTAATACCATATAAGAAACCATTTTAATTTAAAAATTTAAGCTGTTAGATTAGGTTTTAACTCGAATAGAAACAACCATATGATCTACTAGCCACGGCTCCAAAAGTCTGTATTTGAACTCTTGCAAACTAATCTGTCAATAATAAAATACAAGAAGCACACAGGAAGAAAATTAACGGTGCATCGTGCAAAAACGAAGGCATAAAATGACAGGTTCCGTAAGGATTTTCCAGAGCAATTCCATTTTTCCAAGCAAGTTGAACATGGAACCTGTCTCCCACTATACCAGTATTCAACCATGATGCATGATATTTATAAGAAAATCTGGCAGCAGATGCTTCGAAACCACACAGATTGGATGAGATAATATTATAAAACACTCCTTGTCTAATTAGATCTTTCAGTTTTTTGGACAAAAATATCATATGTTAAGAACCGGATGCTCAATCTTCGATGAACAAAGGTAACATTTCTGCGAGCATGGATTCCATGCACGGAGATGAAGGAGCGCAGGTGATTCTTATGTTCAAGAAACGAAAGCATTCTCACACGGACTGCATTATTATTCAATTCATTTCGATCCCACCTGAATCTGGTTTTTTATTTTATTTTTTCATTCATAACCTCTAATTAACAACACGTTAACGATGAAGGAGAAACTGTGTTTTTTGTGCTCGATGTTATTAGTTTTTCTTATTGGAGTACTTATTTTTTTAATTTATTTTTTTTGAAACTTGAAAAAAGAATATTATGAACATATTAGCACAAGATAAGATTATATTTGATGTCTGGATTTTTATTAATATTATATTTGAGTATCTCACTTTTAATTTTATCTATTTAAATTATTAATATTTTTCTTTTAACTTAGAAATTATTGTAAGTAAATATATTAGGTGATAACATGTGTATTATCTAGTGGAACATGAAGAAGAAAATAAAATGTGGAATCTTAAATTGAAAATAGAAATTCGAAAAAAATTAAAAATAAAAGAAATAAACGGAAAACAAATTTAAAAGGAAGATGGGCATGCACATCAGAACCATATCTAAAGAGTTTGTCAGTTCCTCCCCACAGAAAGCCCATCAGGATGAATGGGCTATTGAGGCTGGAGCTGGACATAGTTAGCCCAAGTCATGAGATGAGTAACAAGACACCTCAACTAGATTTTAAACCCGTGTTTTGTTGATCGGAGCCACGCAAACTAGACTAGACAGATCATCTTGTTCCTGGAGGTGGAACATGAAGCATCCCGTTTGGCTTGGCGTTAAACTTCCTTAATTTTTCCATAAAATCACTCGCTGCTCTCTCACTGCACTTTACTATGGAAACTATATCAGTTCTCCTTCACTCCAAAACAATTCCTTTCAGTTTCACCATCTCTCATAACAGCAGCAGAAAATTCTCTTTCAGGCATTCCAACAAACAGTTTCAATCCCGTTTGTCAAATAACAATTTCCTCTTTGGTAAAAGCCTTAAACCCATCAAAAACCAAGCAGAACTTCCTTTTTCACTATATCAATCAACTTCGTCACTGAAAATTACAAGAACACACTTGTTATCTCCTCCCAAATGCTCATATTCCGGCTCTGCAAGCACAGACGGTTCTCAAAACCACCCATTTTTAAAACCCTTCAAAAACCTCTCTCTCGATAAACTGAAAGCGACCTTTTTGCAATTAACCCCTATTGATATCATCAAGTGGTCAGGTATCTTATCAATTGCAATTGCAGCCACAAAATGGACTGTGAATTTGGTCTTGAACCCGTTTTTCTGGATGTATTTTAGCTGGACATGGTTGTTTTGGCCGTGGTTTGTGGCTATATCACTTGCTGTTTATGGGTTATATTGCTTTTATAAGCATTCAATCGGCGAAGCTAGCATTTTTGAGCAGATTGCAATTGTTACATCAGTGTTCACTTGGTTAACTCTAGTCCCTCCTGCCCATTTCAATGGATACCTACAAGGATGGCCTTTTGTGTTCTTTTTTGTGTATCATTATTTCTTTTTCTTCAATGTAAGTGTGAGGAAACGTTTGTATGGTGATTATTATGCACGTCCGCATGACCCCAAGTGGGATTTACACCCACCCAGATGGTCTCGCCTTTTGTTCTGCGTTGGGGTCATGGTTGGGCACTGGCTTGCAGCTTTTGAAGGTCCAGAGCTGCACCTCATTCCTGGTGGGTGGAGCAATGTGGGGATTTGGATTCTGATATTGGCAACTTTGCTAATGCAGTATAATTCTACATTTTACCTTGCCAAGTATTCGGAGAAGGTGGTGGTGCCTATTGCTGTCGTGCAATTTGGGCCATATAGGTGGGTCAGGCACCCGATCTATTCATCCACAATGCTTCTCTTTGCGACTTATTTCCTTGCGCTTCGTGCACCTTTGAGCCTGTTGTTTGTGGTAGCGGTATGTTTGATGTATTATGGGCAGAAGGCAAAAATGGAGGAGGATCTAATGATTGAGACTTTCGGGGAGAAGTATCTAGAGTACATGGGTAAAGTTCGGTACAAGTTCATTCCTTTGGTTTATTAAGACAGCATCCAGGTATGCGTTGTTGATTTCTCAACGTGACCAATTTTCTTGGATGAAAGTACTTGGATTTTTAACTGAGAAGGAAAAAAAATATTAAATTACAGTGTTCCATTGTTTTAATCGGTACTCATGTCTTTCGGCTTTTCTTCGTGTAAGTTTTCAGGGTGCTCTGCTGTGACTTGTTATTCATTCCTACGTTTAATGCAATGACCTAGTTTAGCGGTGACTCCTTGTGCTAATATGGATTGAATAATTGTAGTTGCGTGCAAAAGTATGGTTTTCTATAGATAAGCATGCTGGGCATAACTAATAATTTTGTATCTGCTCTTTTCTAATTTCTACTTGGTGCCTTCTTGATTCTCATTGCTAAGAGTGAACTTAACAGTAATCTGTTCATTGAGTTTCAGAGGGGAATTATAAAGTGCTCTCTAAGTTTATTATGCATATTAAGTTGCACATTCTGAAGAATGTTAGAGAGATGCACTTCAGCTAGAAGGTACAATCACTTGGCAAATCCTCTAGCAAGCTATATTTGAATGCAAATCATAAAATTCTCATTTATTTTGTTATACATATTTAATTGCAATTTCTGAAGTGATGCTTAGAGAGATGCACACAAGCAAGAATCTATCTCGGCTTGTCCTTTAGATTGCATTTTCACACAATTTGAACAAGGAAATTGTGTGAAGTAACTTGGGTGGCTTATGGAAAGATTAATGATGTATACGATTTGGAGACTTTTGATATTGCAGTTCCAGAAACAATTGTTGGAAATTTGACTATAAACCAAATAAGGATGTTTAAGAGTTCTAGTAAATGCATCCTAAGGAAAGTGGTGCCAAGACCAAGTTAGGACATTATTGAGCGTGAAGCATCTGATATCATTTTGTCGGGGCATTTTTCTTTTTGATATTTCCAGAAACAAGTGTTAGAAATTTGACAGTAAACCTGATGAGGATGTTTAAGAGTAAGTAAATGCATCCTAGGGAATATCACTTGGTCTTGGGCATTTTTCATTTTTTTCTTTCAGCATTTGAATGATCAATGATCATCTTTATTCTACAAAAAAAGTGTTCATCTTTTAATATATCCATATTTCCCACTTATTTAATTGTCAACTTTGGTATAGTTCTACACTTATTTGAGGCTTCTGGTGGTCTAGCAGTTGGATATGTTGGCGATAGCCATGCCGTAATGTTGTTTTATCAGTCATTCAGTATTTGAGAGATAATACTAATACTCTGAGTAGTGAATCAATATGTGCTTTTTTCCTCATTTATGCTGTGTACTTTTCTCTAGAAGCTAAAGAACTCTTATATTCTGTACATTAAAGTGGAAAGGTGTCGGTCTTTGGAGATCTTCAGCACTCCACTAGTGCATTGCTTTGCCAACATATGATTCTTGGTTTTAAAAAGTTTGAGCTCCTAACCATTGTCTTTTGCCTGTTGACCAGGAATACGATAAAGTTTGAGGCATCATTTCTACTTGCCTTTAAAGTTAAGTATTCAACAGGCAGTTTATTAGTTTTTTAAAATTCCTAAATAATAATCTACTTTTTATTCCACCTGATATAAATTTTTCAACATCTTACGATAGATTAATGCCTCAATGTTTATTTTCTCACTTTTGGTGGCTCTGGTTGGAAATTTTATGTTCAATTGAGATCATGCAATAATATGCATCCATATATCTTTAGTTAAAATATTTATAACCTTAGAACTTTGTTCTTTCTTTTTCCAACTTAGAGAGTTGCATAACCAATATAAACTGTACAAAGTGATAATGGCCTCATACAAACACCCTCTGAATTATTGGTCTTTTGGATGGAGATCCTTCTGTCATCTTTCATTCACTTTCTCCCTTAAAATCTCACGTGCTTATCACTGTTTTGATTGGCAACTCTTATATTTTTTTTCTTCTAATTATAATACCCAAGTTATGAGGTCATTGGATTGAGGCACCTCCATTAGGTTTCATCCGACGATACCACGGTTTTATCGATGTGAGTGTTCATCTCAATTTTAAATCCAATCATTATCATAGTTGACTATTTTAAGACTTAGAAATTTCAAATTGAAAAACTAAAAACTAAAATTTTTTAGTTTGATTTTGAGTTTAAAAATGGTTTTTGAGAGGTTGAAAGGATTATTTTAGTTGTTTTTTGAGTTGATTTGGTAGTAAAAAAGGTGAAGTTCCAATGGTGATGGTAACAAAAGGGGTTCTAATCTAAGCACATCACAATTCATGCATTGACATAAAAAAATATATATAGATGTCAATCAAAATGGTCGATATTTCAGGGATATTTATATGTTTTAGGCTAGGCTATCACACGTAAAATTTCAGGGATCTAGTAATCCGTTGAAAATTTGCTTTAAATCAATATAGGCTCTTTTTCATCCAGCAACTTTCCATCTGATATATCTCTGGAAGATAACTTACTTAAAGAGTCCACAGCCTTTGGTTATTGAGATGCTTATTTCATTTGTTGGGTGTTTTTACCATTCTCTTATCATATTAAGAATGCAATTGAATGAAATAGAGTCACAGATTTGGATGAATCGTGATGGTCAACAAAAGTTTTGTGTGGTTAATACTTTATTTTTTACATTCCCAAAGTTCCCTGGTTTTACCATTTGCTCGCTTAGAGTTTTGAATTAAACAAATACAATTGATGTTGAAATCTACACTAGTAATGCAGTATTATAATGCGGTTTTTCCACTCTGTAGATACTGAAATAGTGAAATGAAAATGCTGGGAATAGTTTATCTTGCAACAGTAAAAACACCTGATATCCTGGTCGATAATGATAGTTTCAAGTCCCCTGATGATTTCAAGGAAAGAGCTAAAATGAAAATACTTATATGAATTGAGCAACAAGACAACAATGATCTTATGATTCTATCGATGAGAACTACAATCAGCCCCTATCAGTGACAAGACTAGACTGATTGGTTGTCACAATTAAGAATTTCATTCTTGATCATTGATGAGCCATCCATCTTAAGTTCATTTATAAGCAATCTGATGATGCAACTATGTTGCTGTTAGACAAATATTTGTTCAATTTGAAGACCTTAGAGGAAAAATTTTGTTCATCAAAATAGAGGCTTTTGAAGTCTAGAAACAAGTTCAGGTTTCTAGTTTTCTAATCTGGGTGCTTGCTTCACAATTTATCGAGGGATTTTGTTGGCTGTGGCAAGATGGTACTTTCTGCACCTTTCCCGGTTGGGACTTGTTAGAGCATACTAAACAACCTTTTTGGTCATTAGATTTGGTGAGCAATACTGAGAATTCCAGCAACTAAATCAGGAATTTCAGCTTAAAATTCTATCCAATTATTGATAAATCATTCATTGACTTTTCAGATAGATCCACTTAAATTTGATCCTAGTACCAACTCTAGCCTCATAATTCCTTGATGACTTGAGATGAAGTGCACTTGATTATAGCACAAAGTAGTTGGTTGCGGGGCTTTCCTCTTCAATATACTTTTTTTTTTTTATTATTTTTTTATATATATATAATAAAAGTAGAGAACTTCAATATAGTTAGCTAATGGTTATTGAAGAATTGTATTTGGATAGGACTTAGCAGTTTATGCTCTCTGTAGAGAAGATCGATTCTTCTAGTTTGTTTTGTAGTTGCCTCGTTAACTTTGTTATAGAAACATTTATATCTTAATCCAACAAGGAAGACATGGTGTCAAAAGACCTTTGATGTCTGCAACTTTTTAGTTATCTCATTTTTTTCATGATCTGTCATTCTGCTGGAACTGTGCTGCGACTTACTGAAGCTGTTGTGTTGTGACATGGAATGCATTCTTTTACAATCCTGCGTCTCAGCCTTTCAGGGAAGCTGACCCAATAATCGATTGTTCTGTAGCATAACCCTTTAAGCTCAATCCTAGAAGAAGAAAATCTGGGCATTGTGGAAGCCAACTCACATGCACATGACTGCCAGCTCATCAAGATGTGAAATATATCAGCTCATGCATGCTTTGCAATCGCACAACCATGTCAGCATGCAGTTGAAAACCTCCAAGTTCTATCAAGAAAAAATCACTTGAAAATATGCATCTACTTTTCTTCTGATGGCAATCACGCACGATCACTTTCTTTGATGTCCCTTCATGTTCTTCCATTTTCATGCACCTCCATAATGTGATCCTCTTCTGGCTCCCGATACCTGACGAGCTTTACGTGCGGGGATCGATGTCCAGATTTCCTCACTTGTGGTTATCGCTATTTGATCTCTTCCAAGTGTATGTTGTGAGGGCAAGCTGGATTGACTTTTCTTTGTGTTCTGCGAACGTGCTGCTTGGAAGTTCACCGATTTACGTCTCAGTTATGTATAATTTAAGTATTTGTTCTTGCGGGTTCCTACAATTTGTCATTTCTAATCTTGTGATGGATCGTGATGATGAGAAGGGACTGGTTTTTACTACTTGTTCGATATTGTCATTTCCTTTACGAATTATCGTAGCCTTTTGCTACGTTGGAAACGTGGAGAAAATTTTCCACGTTTCCCCCCTCCTCTCGCCCGTGGTATTTCTCGTCATCTCGGTGGCCTTTTTAAGATTTCCAAGTTCAAACAACAAATCCCCACTTCCTAACTATTCCTGATTTGTTGAATTTTCTACGTTCAAACAACAAGTCTTTAATTTCTTTATATTTGATAGAAAATCTAGATACTTAATTCTATGTAAATCATGAAAATGATGTTTAATTTAATATTATCTCTATTCTTAAAATAAAATATTATTAAACTAAGCATGATAAACTCCGATCAAGGAATTACTTAATTATTTTTTACAAGGATTAATTTATTTATTTTGATAAACTTTAATTAAGGGCTAGATTATAATTAACTTTAACCAACATTACCTGTGAGGAAACAACTAGCATGCTTATTTTGGCTTTGGAGGTGATTTGATA
The DNA here is from genome assembly GCF_005239225.2 of Populus alba. Taxonomy (NCBI): domain Eukaryota; kingdom Viridiplantae; phylum Streptophyta; class Magnoliopsida; order Malpighiales; family Salicaceae; genus Populus; species Populus alba. Next base: position 28,795,662 of record NC_133284.1, read on the forward strand.
TGGTAACATGGTGGTGATAGGAGTTTTCTGTAACAACAGTAAGAAAGAGATGATCCTCCTGCTCCCGACATGTTAAAGGGGGAGGTGATCTTAGCATAAAGGAGTGAGTTATCGATGCAAAATCACGGGCACTGCTTCCTCCCCTCGACTGGTAAATAATATTGTTTCTATATAATGATACATTTTTTTTTTTATAAATTAATATAGGTATTCGGATTAATTTACATGTATTTTAACTAATTTTACTAGTTTTTAAATTAATAAATATATAAGTCTTCAATGATCATCATAAACAACTAAGCTCTTACTAGTTGCCACCTTATAATGGTTAGCCTTCTCATTTTACTACTTAAGAAGTCACTTGGTAAAGCCGTGCATTTAAAATGGTTAGGGCTACTAGCTGCTGCTGCTGCTGTTGTGGTTATGTAAAAAATATTTACCATACATCATGTTATTAAGTATTAATTTATCTGGCTAAACCCTTGAACTTCGCCAGTTTAATACGCGTTTTTTGTTATCTGTTTTTAGAAGGAAAAAAAATTCAAGATTTTAACTTGCATTTCTAACTTAATCATCTGTTTTTGATGTCCATGTATAGTTATTAATTAGACAAGTGACCCCTGTTTTGACGCCGGCAAGACACAATTAGACACAATTTTTTGTAATGTAAAAAATGATACTCAAGCTAGCGCTGTCAGTGTATTTAAAGAACAAAAAGAAAATCCACCACTTTACATTATAAAAAGAAAATTAAAAAAAAAAATAACGGTATTTGCGAATTGATCCTAAGAATCCAAATATAGAAAGACACAATTGAAAAAATTAGAGAAAAAAAAAGTCATCAAACCTGGGGGAGGTTATCAAAACTTGCCAGCAGCAGAATTATGCAAATGGAATAATCTAAAAGAAGACAAAAATAACATGGGCAACTGACCAAACTCATTGCCTAGATCATAACTTGGTTGAAAGAAAACCATAGAAAATAATGAAGTTTATTTTTCAAAATGAACATCTTCAAAGGATGTTATTGAAAAAAAAAAAAAAACCAATGTCAATCCGTGCTAACTTTTTAAACCTACGACCTTGGTTAGTGACTAAACCAAAAGCACCCCATTTAAAAAAACAACCATTTTAATATTAGAATCGACCCGATAGGTTGACTCATGACCCTATAGTGCTTAGGCCGGGTCGAGTTTTAAAAGAAATTGAGGGGGAATTGACCTAGTGTGAAATGATAAAAAAAAACTCGGTTTGACTCATAACCTAGTCAAGCCAGGACAAATTGGGTTAAAACTTGTTGAGTATTTTTATTTATTTTATTTTATTTTAAAAAAATAATGTTATTTTAACATTTTTATAAACACAAAAGGATTTGGTTGACTTGGGTTCACTTGGGTCAACCCATCTAACCCAGGACCTCAAATTGACTTTTCGATTGGGTCTAAAAACTATGAAATAAACCATAAGACCAGCTTCTAATAAATCAAATGTTGAATGATGAAATCTTTAAAAAATCCAATTATACAAAAGGGTAAATTTGATAAAAGGGCTAAGAATAAAAAAATAATTTAAGGGTCAAACCTTAAATATCATCAAATGTTGAGTTGAAGGGCAAAAATTGAAAAGAAAAATCAAATTAACAAAAAAATCCAAAACACAAATCAAAATAAAAATATTAAGAATCAAGATTATGGATCTAAGGGTGAAATAGAAAATAAATTAAAATTTGATAAAATAGCTAAAAATAAAGATTAGAAATCAAAATATTGAGAGTCAGAATTGAAATGTCATAAAATAAAAGGACAAACCTTATTTTTTTAATGGCCATCACAAAACTCAAGGAGGCAAAGAGAGAGAGAGAGAATATGAAAAGAAAACAAAGGAGTAGTTAATGACAAATTTTCATCATAACCATCATATGTGCCTCTTCTCATGAAAGGGGGTGCCATGTAGCTTCCATTGTCTTAGTTGAAGCCGGTATTTCTTCATCAGACAACAGTTCATAAGTTGTTTAAAGAGTGTGGGGTTGCCCCACATATTGACACATGCATGATGTTTTTTTTAAATCATTTTAAAAAAATAAAAAAGGATTGGATTGCTCCTAACCCAACTTAATAATAACAAAAAAAAAACACATGGGAAACACCCCTAGATGATGGCTTAGGCTTAGTAAATTTAATTTTAGGGCAATTTAGTCAATTAAAATTTTAAAATAAAGTAAAAAGCAAAAACAAAATCTCTTGATGCTAATTAAATGAAAATAACTTTTAAAAATAATTTAGTATTTTTACTGGGTAATTAAAATAGAAGTTAGCTATAATATCCCTTAATAATCAATTAATGACATTTGCACCATAAAAAAAAAATCAAATTATCCTCTTAATCAGGCTAAATGTTTTTGTGTGGTAGGGCTAAAATAATTATTTTATTGTGTGAATCCACATTAAATTACTAGTGTATACCGATACCTTCTAGTCTTTTTTTTTTAATTTTTTTTATTACTCTTTATAAATTTTCGGTTTTTAAAGAAATTTAAAAACAAAAACCAAGAATAAAAGAATGACAACTATGCCGAACGGGCGATAATGGACAGCCGTGTGAATGGGTGATCTTCTTGTGCATTTGGGTGTTTGCTTTACATGCAAAACAATGAGATATTTAGATTGCCAAGAACACAAACTCGTCTTGGAAATGCTTGATTCTTTTGACTCAAAAAAATAAAAATAAAAACAGAGACACATGTTTTTCGAGAATCACCTGTGCATCATTATTGATGTGAATTGTGATTGTTATGTTTTTTTTATATATTTTTATGAGGAAGCCAGCAGGGTGATTCAATGCCTTGTACTGAAAGGTCACGTAAGTAGCTAGACTAGGCTGCCATCCTGGACCATGCATAAATATTCTTTCAAATCACCATTCGCCATGGATGAATCTCAACCTGTGAAATTTCCAAGCACACATTCACTCGATGAATTCGATATTGTAGCCAAAGCAGCAGCTAGCCCGACGTGGAATCCTAAAGAGCACAGCCATGAACGCCACGTGGCACAACCCAGTAGCTTATCTTTGCCAAGGTTATCTTTCTCCTCCAGAATCTTTTAGAGACCAGAGGAGCAAAGAAAAAGATCTATGAACATGACAGCTACTTCTTTCACCATTCAGGGCCACAGACATTTGATCCTTGAAAGACACGAACTTGGTCCAAAAGCACCAATTCAAACGCACTTTTTTCTTTCTTTTGCACCCTTTTTTTCAATTCTTAATTTCTTCTTTTTTTTTTTTCTGCACAAATACATCGATTATATCGTGACAATAAAAGGACGTCAAGATTAAAGGCACAAATAGAGGGAAGAGGGTGCATTTGACATTGAAAAGCCAACGTATCTATATTTACAAACCAGACAAAGCCCGTGAACTAGAAATTTAAGGACCCTCGACAATGATTTTTTGACAACCAAAATAAAAAACTAGAGGGAAAAAAAAAAAAAATCAAAGAAGAAACTCAATGGGGTCGGGTTGCTTTTTTGGCCCCATTGAAACAGTTCCGTATCATCGGGGAGAATCCAATATCCGATCACAATATTGCTGACTTGTTCCGGCGGCTTACCCTTACAGGCAACCCGCATTTGGGCACAGGGAAAGGACCATATTGTATACCATCGTCGTCCCCCACAGTTTGCCACCTGAAACCAAGCATCACAAGATTACAAATTAAATCAGGAATCACAAAACGTTTATGGCCATTTATCGACTCTTTAATTTCATCGTCAGAATGGCTGCACTTAGTATGCTAATGATCAGCGTCATCTCCATAAATATATAGTAATGAAATTGCAGGAATGATTTTTCTTCTCTCTCTAGATTAATTGATAAGAAATAATTTTAAAATAGTGAGGACAAAAGAAGAGAAATGATGTGGGCTCCGATAAAGAAGAAATTAAGCTTGTGGTGTCGACCACCTGGCTCCGTTCATGTGAGACACACCATTGAATTTGTCTATAGTAATTTCCATAGCTGGCATCCTAAATGGGCTCCTACTTATTTTGATTTTTTGAGACTGCGTAGCTGGCAACCATGTCGCTTATATACTAGCTGAAGACTCTGTTTGATTCGCATGCTTAACATTATTCCCATGATCAGCCGTTGTTGCGGTGGAGTAGAGGTATATAGATACGTACGAGGATGGCGAGTTCTGGATTCAAATATTTTTGGGGGATATGCATACGTGGCAATGAAAATCCTATGAAAAAGATTGGATATTTGATGACTGTAACCTTTGCCACGTCGAAATCTATTACATATTAATTATATGTATGCCTGAAATCAACATATCGAAATCTTATATATAAACAAGGATGCATGTGTCAATTTTACTTGCAATTGATTATAATTAGGCTTCCTTAGCAACTAGCTAGGAAGCACATGCCACGAATCACGTGGATGGATAATGCTAATCCTATCAAATAACTAAAGTTTCGACAACCTAGAAAATTTTAGAATCTCATCTAATAATTTAAAATTCTAAATTAAAATAAAATTTTGATATTATATTATAATTTTATTAACAAAACAGTCACGAGTTTTGAATCTTATTATTTTTATTTTATTTTTAAAAAATTAAATAAAAAATAGATAAGCATTTATAAATTTCAATTTCAAAGACACTTAAAATAATGTCTTAGCATGCAATTAAATTAATAACATGTGTGCGACCCACCAATTACCATTGCCCCTCTAATTCTAAATAACTCTAGCAATGACTCGTGCCTAGGTAATGGAGTAAGTACGTTAGACACATGTATCATGCATGAAAGCCACGTATAATGAGAATGATTCTAAATTCTGTTTTTTTGCTAGCCTGGTATCCACTACTAGAATCCACTTAAAGGGAAAAAAAAAATAAAACAAAAGCAAAAAACAACCCCACTGGCGTTTCATTGTTACCTAGGAGGCTAGGACCACTTCCACGGCCCAAGGAAAATCAAGAGGACCACCACAACGCCACCATCAATGGCTCCCCCAGTCAACCAACACCAGACCTAAGCCACGTGGCTCGACCTTTATCTTACATTCAAAACAAAATCACTAGATATGTACGCAGAGCACTGTATTTCCCCCTTCAAATTAATTAGGTATACAGTCATGTTCAGATTACCCAAATCCTTTGATTAATGTAATTAAGCTTATCATCATGATTAATCTTGACGCGTGTGTGATAGATTAGTGTGTATGAGAGAGAGAGAGAGAGAGAGACGGGGGACGGACCTGTAAGTGGTGGTGAGATGATGCAGGAGGATGAGCATCTCAAGCTTGGCAAGCTCACTGCCTGGACAGGAGTGCAATCCATTGCCAAAGGGCATGAACGTGTTAGGTTTCGGTGGCACCTGCAACATCACAGAACATATATACTCGTCTTCATCTCTTTCCTTGTTTATCTTCATCATCAAGTAATTAAATAAATAAGCTCTGAATATATATATATATATACATTCTTTTTCCACAAATATATAGCTAGGAGATGATACTGATTTGTTAGAGCACGTAGTTGCTGTTTATGTTTGCTACTATACCCTACAAAAACCAACTCACGTGATCGGATACAGAAAAGATTTCATGACGACGAGCTGCAATCGATCATCTAATTAAATACAGGAAAGATTCACATAAACAAAAATGAAAAAGGACACTACTCATCAACCAGGATAATCTTTCCCTTATTAACTCTGTATTTCTACGTGATCCGAAACAAGATAGAATGTATGGCGGTGTCCGTATGACCCACTTCATGAAACTTGGTCAGTGACTCAGTAACTCAGAATGCATAGTCGACACACATTAATGTTTTTGGTATGTAGCTAAGCTTACGTACATGTGAATTAATTAGTCCTGGCCCTCACCTCGAATCTTGAAGGGTCAAATTTCTCTGGTCGAGGGAAGAAATCTGCACAATGATGAATGCTTCTAAAGAGAGGAAGAACCTTCCAACCTTTGGGGATAAAGTAGCCTTCAAACTCAACATCCTGCACTGCTTCTCTGAACGTGAAAGACAGTATACTTGCTGTTCTTAGCGTCTCTTGGATCACCTGGAATTAAAATCATATATAATCAATAAGGATTACAGCTAGCGCACGTATATACGTGGACATATTCATTGTAATATAATTATCATAAACACTACAATATTAAATTAAGTTGTTAATTTTGTAATTTTTTGAATATTCAAATCACGTAAAAAAAAACAAAAAAAGAGAGAAGAGGATGGCGATATGTCAATTGAGTTAGAAAACTGAATTAAATTAAATTAGACAAAATTGATAATTGATATTTGTACCCGACTTGTCAACGGCATGCGCCTTGTATCATCCCACGTAAGTCCACGATTTGCCTCTACTATTTTGCTTCTAATTCCTTCCTGTTCTCTCTGCAACAGACAATTAATCTTCAATGAATAACATATACCATCCAATACATAGTTGAATAATCCAATATTCGATTGCTTTCTCTCTGCCGCAAGCTTCTCCTCTCTTGAGAGGCATTATTTTAATAGACCAGTGATCGGTCAAAATAATAATAAAACACGAAATAAATCTAGAAAAATCAAGTTAACGAAGACAAATTAAAGAGTAAAAATCATACTATAAAAAAGAATAATGAGCTAAGGGGATGAATGGATTGGATTAGCGTGGGATCGAGATATTAACTTACCGTGACAGCTTCTAATAAATCTTCATTATCGTGCAAGTACTTCAAAATCCATGTCAGGACACTAGCAGTAGTATCATGAGCGGCAAAAATCACTCCAATTATATTATCAGCGATTTGAGAATCGCTAAGCTGATTATTAAGCTTCTCATCGTCTTTATCTCCTAATAATACTCCAAGCAAGCCTCCTCCTTGTCTCCTGCTTTGCCTTCTCTTCTGTATCAATTTCTTCAGTGTCTCGTTTAGTTGCTTCCTTGCCTTTCCAAACAAACATCAAAACCCGGCACCAGTTGTTATTAAAAATTGTAAATAGACTAAATCAATAGATATATATATGTTTCCTTGACCCGCAAAAAATACAATGTGTGCAAGACGAAGACAATGTAGAATTCAAGAGAGAGGGGAGCCAGGTAGCTCCTTACTTTCATTGCTTTGTGAAAGGGTGTTCCAGGTAAATCTAGAGGCATAGAATTATATCCCTTCTCCAGGCGCTGATACAGATGCTTAATTCCTTCCATTTCCAAGTCTTGTTTTTCACCGAAGGCAGAAATCATTGCCACATCAAAAGCATACTAAGAAAAAGAACGTTTTTTTAGCACCTCAATGAGACAAAAGTTGAACTGGTAAGAGATTAGTTTAGTTCTTAAGAAACAGACATGTATACATACCCTCTTCATTTCTTGCAAGGTGTTGATAGTGGTGTTTTTCCAAGAGGGAAGAAATCTCAGGACAATTTGCTCAATCTCCGAGACAGACCCTCTTATAGCAGAGGGTAAAAAAGAGGCCTGCACCAACTTCTTGAGCCTTGAATGATATGCCCCTTGATGAAAGAACAGGGCCTCTGGTCCTATCATTTTTTCCTTACTTGTTGGATATGTAGGCTTGAACAAATGCGCCCGAGTCACCAGAACAATTCTTGCTGCTTCTGGACTAGAAATCATCACACAAGGACATCCCAATATGTGGGTCTTAAATATGTCTCCAAACCTGCAAAATGAGCTTAATTATCAAGAACCAAAAAAAAGAAAAGAGCTACACAATAATATTTCAAAGAAAAGAAGAGAACTATATATATATATATGGTACATGTTGTGTAGCTTTTGTATACCGTTTTTGCCTGTTGAAGAAGAAGGAATTTGGGTTCTCAGCATAGAGCTTGAGCGTCTCTCCAATATAAGGCCAACCCATTGAGCCAGGTGGTAGGCGTTTGTCTTTGGGGTGATGCCATTGAAGATAAACAAGCAACAATAGAAAACAACAGAACAGGACTCCAGGTACCATCAGAAACACAACCTGGACCTGAGAATATCGTAAAGTTGCGAAAGCCAAGGGCGGTGATAAACTAAGTTGCATGTTTGTGAAAGATAATAAATTAACTATTCAAAGAAGTGAGACAGAGAGGTGGCAGAGGCTAACTCGAACAACTACTAGTGGTGGTAGAGAGAGAGAGAGAGAGAGAGAGGTAGTGTCGTAGTGAGGGAGGGTTATTGGCGTGAAGTAGTGGGACTTATATAGAGGAGAGGAGGGGTTTGTAGGTGACAAGCGTCACCACGTTTATGGGAACACCTTGCTCGTCAGCCCCTCTTTTAGGGCTATACCCCCACCTTACACTCTGCATTAATCACCCTTTTCTCTTGATACTGCTGTTTCTCTTTGGACACGTTCATTAGGACACGGCTCCCGCGTTGTTCTTGGCATTTACGGACCAGGCTACTGCATCATATCCACTTTATGTTTCAATTACATTTGTCTGGCACAAACCTTTAGCTTCTGTGATCTACTAGTCATTCGATTTCCCATTTCTCTCATGCATGCGGCAGTAGCTATCTCTATTAATCAAAACATTCCTGCTTTATTAAACCAAATCGATTTTATATGTTATCTTGCTGATTTATTGCATCTATGAAATATAGTCTGAGTTCACACAGCACCGATCCACTACGATATTTGTTGGTTCAATGAATCAATCAAGATTCACATAAATGTTTCTTACACATATAGAGGTTTCAAGAAATTCTAGCATTTACAACTATATTTTTGTTTCTTTTATTGTTAATACTAATTAGTAATTAACACCGTACCGGATCAGCTAATAAATCTTTATTGGCTACAATTACTAACGCTAATGCTATCCAAATTGTTTGAATCTAAATGATACTAATTATATGTGAAGCATGAGGAAATGGAAAAAGAAACAAAAGAAAATGATGGGAGAAAAAAAGAGGAAGTAGGTGTTTGGAGTACGACAGCGATCGTTTTTTTCAAAATTTTTATTTTTAAAATGTATTAATATAATATTTTTTAAAATAATTTTTTGATATTAATAAATTTAAATTAAAATGATCTAAAAATATATAAAATTTATTTTTTAATAAAAAAATTTAAATTTATCTAACTCATATTTAAATCGTAATACCAAACAAAAACAAAAATTACTTGCAAATAGATTACGTGCTGAAGTTTTGGTATCAAACCCTTGAAAAAAGAAAAAAAAAATATTTATTGGTATTGCGGTCCAGATGTTATCAAATTGATTTTTTTTTTTTAACTTTTAAGTGTTTTGCAGCAGAATTATATAAAATCACTTAAAAAATTAATTGAATAGGCTTTTAACAAAAAATACACTTTAAGAAACTGCATTTTCAAAACCACACGAAAACAAGTGTCAAACTTGATGGGAACGTTCTACATGTGTGTGCTGTATATAACCTCTGAGTACTTGTCAGCTCGCGGGAAGAGAAGGGAAAGACATGATAATGCATTCCTGATAACCTCAAACGCATCGTCAGTACTTGTCAGCCCGGCTCTTCGCGGCCTGGCCCATCCAATCTTATCCCGGCAACGTTGTCTGCACCATGGTGTTCCTGCATACGTGTCGTTAGCCAAGAGCATAAGCTTGACCATGTTTATGTTACCAATTTACTAATTGGAACTTGCAGTTTTCACGTGTCACGTATATGTGTACCTTAAATTTACAAAAAAAAAAAAAAAAACAAAACAAAGAAAGAAGAAGATATTGTTAGATTATTTATTTTATATTTAACTCATGGGTAGTTTATATAGCTATAAACCAAGATATATATAATTGATTATCTTCTTTAATTAAATAGTTGAAATAATTTTTTTGTTTGCCTTCAATTATTCAATTTCTGGATTTTTTTTAATTGATTAGAAACAAATCAATTATATTTACCATAATTATTTTCTTAACATGTCCTTTTATGGTCATATTAATTTTAATTTTCATGAATTTAATATACATAACTTCTATTATCATTATAACCTTATTTGCTAATCTTCAATGACTATATTTCTTTAAACATGACTATTTTTAACCATTTTTCTCCTCTTATGGTTATTGCTTCATTTCTCTAGTCAAACATTTCTTTTTACAATTTAACATTTCAAATAATCATTGTTCACTCTTTATTAGACTAATATCTTTTTCTTATCATGATTTCCTAGCCATTTCCTATCTTTTTCTTTAGAAAACTCTCTCTCTCTCTCTCTCTTTACGGGTAGTGTTTTTTTTTTTTTGTATCACTTTATCTCTTATACAAGAACTTATCAACTTGCACCAAGTCTCTTGTTTTTTATGTCTTTCTCTTGATGCAGGATCTCAATTCTCTTGTTGGACTTTGTCATTAATTCACACCTCTCTTTTTTTTTGTTATTTGATCATTCACATGATCTTGAGATATCTCTATATAATCAGTTGATGTATCATTAACAAAGGATAGTAAATAAAATATTTTCTACACAATGAAGAGGATTGAAAAAAAAAATGTTTTAAAGTGGTTGGACCAACTTCATATATAAAGCCACCTATCAAAAAAACAAAAAAGTTAATATTTAGAGTAAGATATATATGATTGACCAACAGCTGAAAATATAGAAATTAATATTTAGAGTATGATACAATCAACTTGCTTTGATACTATATAAAAATAATAATTTCAACCCTAAAATTTAAACTCTTAAATAAATTTTCAAAATATAATTTATATTTTTCTGAAAGACTTTTTATTCTTTACCTTTCAACATCAATAGTGGCCAGCTTTGACTTTGCCTTTCCAACTCAATTTAGCTTCCCCCCTTTTATTGCTATTTCAATTTCTATTTTTGGATAATAAAAGGCACATATCATTTTGTATAATATAGTATATACAAGAAGTCATTTCTTTATCATTTTTTATCTTTTAACCCATAGTTATAAAATCGATTCTTCTTGATGAATTGATATAGGACCCAATTGTTCAATTTAAGAGTCGGACTAAGATTTTTCTAAAAAATTCAATTAAAAAATGACTAGTTTAATCCAATTATGTAAATCTATATATGATCTGGTTAATACTTAATTTAATTTTAAAAAGAAATTTCAAAACAATATTATTCTAACTTCTTAAAAAGAAATTAAATAAAAATGAATTAACTTGTATCAACTTGTACACCTCGTGACTATGGCAAGCACTTATCCTTTTCTTTCTTACCAGCATTAGCACCCTCTTTGATTTATAGAGGCGAAGTGCTTGAAACATTTGCCAATGACAATGATTCATTTGACCAAATTATTATGTGAAGCCAGTTGTACAATAAAGTAATTTTCTTTTCGCATTTGAAAAAAGTAACTACAATTCACATACATTCCCCCTCTTATCTTAAACTACAAGAAAATTAAGAAAGATTTGTGCTTCGATCGGAGCTAAGTTGTATCTCTCTCGCTCGGCATATCATATCTCCATTAGTTTTCATTAAACTTAAATTATATCTTGCTATTATTTATGAAAAAGTAATGTTAATTTTTTTTAAAAAAATGTGATAAAAAACTTAAAAAATACACAATTAATAAAGATTTATAATCTCAATTTTAAATCAATAATCTAAAGACTTTTATGAATTTTTAAAATTTTTATCATCATATTTTTTTTAATGTTTAGCATCACTCATTTATAAAATAATTGAATGAAATTTGGGTTCTTATTAAATAAATCATACTACAACAAAATTTCATTTAACATTTACGACTTCTAGCTAGCTTGTGATATCCCTCTTTTATATACTATCAATAATAATATTTAAGACTAATTTGCAATACTTACATCAACACTATCATAATTCTATTAGAAATCTCATTGTATTATTTTAAATTCAATTACCTTTTTCCTCTAATGTAACAATATATTTGTTAGAATATAGAGATTCTTTTGTCATTAACCATATATTAATAAAAATCTTGGAAAAATAATACATGTTAAAAAAGTATTAGAAAAATAACATAGTTTGAACATAATCATTGTTAAGAATAATAGTTGTACATAATCGCTATTAAGAATAACAATTGTTTCAAAAAGAAAAAAAGGACAAAAAAAAGGGGTCATAAAAGACATATTAAGGCTTTGTTTTTTACTCATCCAGTACTGTTAAAAAGATCTCAGCAAAATGATTCTAACCATACTTTGAAAGACCATCAAACGAGGTTGTAATTGATTTGGGGTTTTGTTTGAGGTTAATATAGGGTTAATCACGACCTCGTTTGTTAGTCTTTCAATGTGTACTTAGAATTGTCTCGTTGAGAGTTTTCTAACGGTATTAAGTGTGCAAGAAAAAAAAAAATCCCCGGTGTGTCCTAGTTGACCCATTTTTTCTTTTCATTTTTTTCTTCTCTCATTTCTCTCTCTTGTTACATCACCTTATCTCATCTTTTTTTTTTTGGCTATTAGATCTTAAATTTTATCTTTCTATCATTAAATCTTCATAAAAATTTAAGTTGATTTTCAAATAACAATTGTATCAAGTTTTTTTTGTTGAGATACTTGTCATGATTGGGATGTGCCTGTTCATAAAGATTAGAATATGTAATTTTTAGTTTCTTGTATGAAGTTTTGGACATAAAAGTAAGTGTAAAAATTACAAAAAATATACTATTTATCATACCTTTACTTCTTCATTATATACATCTTTCAAAATCATAATCATCTTCAAGCAATCATCCCAACCAAATCCATTTTTATTTTTAAGTTTGGTTATTATTCCCCATTTTTTTCATGGTTTTGAGATGATTGTTCACGTGTTTAGGCTCGCATTGCACGTTGAACTTTTGACTAATTTCTGTAGCCACCTTAACAAAAGATTATGCTTTAAAGGTGGAAGAAGACTCTTTTCCTTTAAGTGCCTCCTTAACAAATATCTCAAGTAGCATGTGAGACATAGGCTTAGACCATGTGAAGTGCTTGCCCTTGCATTTTTCATTCTTTGTGGTACTTATTTCTACCAAAAAAAAAAACAAATTTATACAAAATAAAATCATATAATATTTAGATTGAATTAATTTTATACAACAAAATACAATCAATAATTGAAAGATAATACATGAAATACATAAGAAATTATAATAAAGTCAACAAGCAATCCAAATATATAACAAAGATAATACAAATTTAAAAAAAGACATAATAAAAACAAACACATATAATTAACATTCAATTACTAGTTTCTTTGAGTGTTATAATCATTCAACATGATTGATACAATCATTTCTCCTTTTATTATCCACTCCATATTCTCTTCCCACTCTTCCTATTGGCTTAAGCTGATTATTCTTCTAATTGGTTTGCTTTCCGAACATATTTTTTCTATAAGAAAGTCATAAGGATCAACTCAAATTATGTGATTATGAATAATACTACATGCAAGCACAACATTCACTTGTGTTTCGTAAGACCAAAAAGGTTTTCCATCAATTGATCTAAAATGACTCTTCAAAATACCAAACCCTTGCTCAATAGCGGTTCTCAATGAAAAGTGTCGGAGATTAAATAACTCCTTTTTATTTTCTAGTGAATGTTCTGTAAATTCATTCAAGTGGTATCAAACTCCACGAAAAGGAGAAATGATTCCTTTTCAAATACCGTAACCAGCATCACCAAGATAATATTTTCCTACAAAAAAAAAAAAAACCTATTACTATCTTTATCTAATTAGAAAATTTATATGTTTATTGCATATAATAAATATTTAATTTATACCTTCTAGAATTTTTAGACCACTAGGTCATGACAGTGCATCACCTAAAACTCGGGAATCATGTGCACTTCCTTCCCTTTCAGCTAAAACATATATAAACTTCAAATAAAAAGTTATAGCTGCTATAACATGTTGTGTTGTTCCCTCCTTTTGACCTTGAAACTTTCCTTAAATCTCAACAGGAAAATTTATAGGAACATGGGTATCATCAATTGCTCCCACACAATCCTATATAAACATGAAAAAATAATTTATAACCTTTTCTTCTAAATGTAATTAATTAATGTATAAAATATTGGTATTGTTCTCATACCTTAAAATAAGAATAGAATTTGCGATTATTCATTATCTCTGCGGGAACTGTATCTCCTGTGTCTTTAATAAGGTGTTTATATAAATTAAAAATTGCTTTTAATACAATTCTAAAGTAACGATGGAGAGTTTCAACAGACCTTCAACAGACCTATAGTATATACCACTAATAAAATGAAATCTTTGGTTTCGGCCTATAATTTGTGAGAAAACAATTACTTGCTCCCTAATAGACACATTTTGAGCTGATCGTAATAGGTTACGACTTGTGAGAACATCACATAAATTATATAATACAATTGGTTTCATATGAATTTGTTCAACACAATATCTATCACTTTAATTCAAAATGCTATCAATATAGAATTCTCGTTGAGCAATTGCATTTATGCATGGTTTTCTTAGTATGTAAATTCTATTTTTTTCTTGTTCAATAATAGCTACCCCTACACCGATAACAGTTAAAACTGCTCCCATATATGCTGTATGAATAATTTTACTACCCATAACAAGAAAATGAAGTTTTCTACTAACAAAACTTAAATATTTAGGGAAATAAATATTAAAAAAACATATCAAATACTTACACAATCAATGCAAGAAATTATGCTCAAACTAACACACATTATAAACTAAAAAGTTAGAAATAAAAGGAGCTAACAATGTTTAATAGTTATAGCAATGATATATGATCCCCTAAACAAACAAGGCCTTTAAGTAAATTATTTTATAATTCTCAATCATTATGTTTCATGGTTTGAAAATATAATTTTGAGTCGCTTGGAAAATCTTACTCATATAGAAATTAGCCTCAACTATATTACCCATCGTACAAATTAACATCCATCGTGTGTGTGTGATTTATATATATATATATATATATTGGGCAATATCATAACATTCAACATTTAAATATAAACCCTCTTCATTTCATCAATCATAAAAAACCTTGCCAACATCATTAGCAACTCATTATAGCTTTTAACACTCAATTTAAACTTAATATCATTGTCATCTCTATTAATTTGCCTCAAAATACCTAACAGAAAATGCATATCATTAGCAGAGACACAAGCTTTAATCATGGAAATGCATATTTTCTCACTAATACCAAATAAATTTTTGGGAATAAATTTTTTTAGAAAAAGAAGAAGAGAGGAGAGCCTAAGGAAGAATCTCACACTGCACATTCCAAGAGTGTTTGCAATGTCACTAAGAAGCTATCAATAACTGTCACACCAGAAAATAATGGGATTTGACAGTGTGTTTAAAGTTAGGTTTTATAAGGGGTAAGGAGTTGAAGAATTGGAAGGCAATATTAGGGTTGAGATCATGGTGGTTGTTAAAGTAGGAGGAAACATGGGAAGGGGACAAATTTAGGATTAGCTTATGGAAATAAGGGTGTCTTTTCCATTTAGGATGAGAAAGGATGGAGAGAAGGTGATGCGAGGAGAAATCATCAGGTGGGTCAAGTTTTACTAGAAGAGAAGCAATTGAAGAAGAAGGAGAGGAAGATGAAGAGATGGAGTGGAATTGAAAGCAGATTTGACAGGCCATTAAAGAAAAATAAAGCATGGATTGAAAGAAAAGACATGGAAAACTCATACTTTCCCATTTAAACAAACATAAACGTATAAATGAACATGAAAAAGAATTGCTCTATTGTTGGGTAAAGTAATGATTCTCAAAACAATTGATGAGAGAAAGTAAAGCAGAAAAGGCCAAAATAAACCAAAATCCATAAAAAAAACAAGCATTTCTTTCCATGACCGACACTATAATTGTTAAGCTAAATCAAGGTAAGACACAAGAGCAATGATCATAACTACAAATCCAAACAAAAATGAGGAAATATAAGGCAAATAATAAAGAGACATTTGAGGAAAAAGAGTTACCTGAAATAAGTGGATTTAATATGCTTCAATGGAGATTGTTGCAGATAACAAAGAAGAAAAAAGAAATTATGATTATTTTGTTCCCGATAAAGAGATTTGAGAGAGAGGGGGGGGGTATGCATCGGCCATAAGAAAGTGTTTTTTAGAGTAAATCGTGTCTTATGTATTTTGTAAAGAAAGAAAAGTGTTTTCCAAGGATAATAAAAGGAAAACACTTTCCTGGCATAAAAGCTAACTTTTCCTTTGACTAGGAATTGATTTTTCCTTAACTAATTTTCTATAAGTTTACCAGATATTAGAAAGTGAAGAAAATGGTTTCTAAAATGTATTTTCCTGAACGAACCAGGGCTAAATGACGGAGTGATGATAGAATCTTTTTTATCTTAAAAAAAAAAGTAGAATGTTTTTCACAGAAGTTGACGTGTTCCGGTGTTTGCTTAACAAAAGCTAACCACATGTGTGGTGGCGCAAGTCAAAAGAGGTACCAACCAGTTCACGTGGTTACACCGGCCATTATGGCCTGTTTGGAAGTGTGGTTGCAGTTACTTTTCAAAGTATTTTTCATGCTGAAATACATCAAAATAATATTTTTTTTTATTTTTAAAAAATTATTTTTAAAATCAGAGCATCAAAACGATTCAAAACATATATATATATATATATAGAATTTTAGTAAAAAATAAATAAATTTTAATGAAATGTGGTTTATATCGCAACGCATCAAAATTATCCCAAACAATTCAAATATATATAAAAAAATAATTTTTAGGAAATTAATTTGGTTGGGCGGTTTGCACCCCTTTCCTCTCTCCTCTGTATTCTCCTTCCCAACTAATGCTAGCCACCTGTACACTACATGCTTCGACCTTGGAAAGAGCTCTTCCGTTGCTAGTTTCTGGCCTTTCCTTTTCGACATGCAATCTTCTTTCCTTCTTCTAGAACAAAAGGTCGACACCGTATACGTGGTGATCACTTGCGCACTGAAAGAGCCCACAGATATATTCCTGAGGCTGACCACGAGTGATGATGACCCGGGAGCATCTTCGTGATCGTCGTCGGGGATGGTACCCAAGCACGCACTCTGGACCCAACAAATTGAATGTTCCATCTATGATATTTATATATTTTGTTTTGTATTATAAGTGTTAAATTAAACAGTGACGTGCCGCATCGGATCTTGAATTGATTTACTACAATGCTGCATTGGTCGAATCGATGCATATAAGATAGACTTTTATCCTCTTTTAGAAGCATAGTTGCTATGATTTTTTAAAATATTTTTTTATTTAAAAATAAATTAAAATAATATATTTTTTAATTTTTAAAAATTATTTTTGATACTAAACATATTAAAATAATCTAAAAATACTAAAAAAATATATTAATTTAAAATAAAAAAAATATTTTTTTATTTTTTTAAAAAAATACTTTTAAAACACTATTTAAATGACACATATCAAACTGAGGAGTGTACAAGAGCTTCGTATCTTGCTCATTATTGATCAACAGAGATTGTCCTTGGTCCATTATGATTAATATTCAACGATTCTTTAAGATATATTTGCTTTTAATTATCTGACATAAATTATTACAATTTAGTGGTTTGCTAATTTTGCACTGAGAAAATCACATGCATATTCATGAACAATATGATTATGCACCTAAACCATTCAAAGCATAGTTATTTTTTGAGTTTTTTTTACAACTTAATTAGATATTTAACTTCGTACGTATAGCATGGAAATGTAAATGAGAGTGGATGGCGGTTGATCTAGTGCAGTAAAATATGGATTTGTTGGGCTGCAAAAATTGCACTCCAAGAAAATGAATACTGAAATTTAAGATCAAGGGGTCTGAGAGTCTTTGAACCGTAAAAGAATCATCTCAACCCAATAGCTTAACCTATTAGATAAGATTTCAAGAAATGATTTATATTATTTTCTAACACATTCTCTCAAGTGAAAGTCTTTTGAGCTTGAAACTTTCATATATACATATTACCTTGTGCTTAATTTTTATTAAATAAATGGGGATGGTGAGATTCGAACTCGTGACCGCTTGGTCATCAAGGTTCTGATACCATGTTAAAGAATCATCTCAACCCAATAACTTAAGCTATTATGTGAAATTTTAAGAAATAATTTATATTATTCTCTAACACAACGAACTATGTAATTTTATTTACTGGTGTTCTTTTTCTTAGGGTTCCTGTTATCTATGCATCTTCAACCTAACAGAGATAGCCCGAGAACGTATTCCAGGCATGGAATGAGCCCACAACTGCTGCCAGCCAACTTAGAGCATCAGTGCCATTCCCATCAACCCATGACCAGTAACCTAAAGACTAGCAATTAAGTAATTTGCCATCATATTTTTTTATACACACAATGTCAAATTCTGTAAGTAACGTTGTTTTGTTGAGTAAGATTATGGAATAAATTAATGAGCAGCTATGAAAATATTTTCGAGGAATATCTGATGCTGGACTAAATTAATATTTTTAGCTTAATCATATATTTTAACTAAATTGACAGTTAATTTGACTATATATTGCACCACAACATTTTCCCTCCTGCCGCTACAAAATTGAACTTACTGATTAACAACCATTTACATGATCGAGCAACGAGTGAACTTTTAAAGCTAAAAAAGAATAAAAAAATCTCCATCCAAATAACTAATAATTCAAGACGTGTTCCTATATAAATATTTGAATTGGATATATGTTTGCAACTAAGGAGAGGATGAGTAAGCAAATCATTGGATGCTTGCATCTTTAAAGCTGAAAACGCTAGCTGGCGGCGCCACCATGCCTTATTAAGATATATAACCATCATTAACAAAACCAAGTGCATCAGTGGCATTGTTTACGTATAGAATGTTTACAAATTGCTATTTAACTAGTATACATGTCACTAAAACCGAAGGAAGCACTATTATAATTGACATAACAGTACCCGACTATCGATTTGACGAAGCTGATGCCCTCCCATCACGCCGGCTAAACTGATTCCTCCCCACTAAGATATTCATTATACAAGCAAAAGCATCCATGATGTTTGTCTTTGCCTTTACACGTAGTGCATACGCTTCGTAACCTATAATTAGCAGCAAGGATACTGTAACAGTGTCAAATGTGCACGAGGTGCATACTTTGGCAGGCTGTCCAAAACAATGCTTAAGGTTGTTGGCAGTCATGCCAATAATAGGACAAATTGACAGCGCAGATTTGTGTAGTTGTAGGTTCGTCAAAGGAAAATTAGCAGCATAGATTGTTGACGAATATGAGCTGGACGCTAGATTGTCCACGCTAGGTAGGAAAACTCATTAGGGGGATAGGCTGATGAGAACAGGGCTGTCGTGAAATTTGGCAGCGCTGATATTGGTAGCCTGCACGCAGATATGATTTTGGCAGCACATAGTAGCTTGTGCAAGTCATGGCTTCGACTTAGCAAGATCTAAAACTTGGATGAAGGTCTGTCCAAGGCATGCAAGAGACCTAACAGTTGATGCAACACAAATTGTCAATTGGGGCTGCCAGGTGGGCACACAGAACATGGGTTAGTGGCAATTATAGGCATCCAAGATCATGAGATCATGGGGCAGAACGTGGGGCAGAACATGTGTTGCTCTACAAGTTGCCGGATCATGGGATAACGGGGAGTAAATGTCCACTACTTATTGGAAAATAGGCCATTAAGATCATGAAGAGCATGGCAGAGAAAGTGCCCCACTATGTCCTGAAAAATAGGGATCATAGGTGTGCCTTGTAGCTTACATATTTGTGTATAAATAGGTTAGAAAGCTTTGGTTGTGTAGCATACAATTTATGTAATAGCACACACACACTTATTGTGTAATCCTTTGTTGACGAGATAAATAAGGGTTGAGAGTTCTTGTATTCTTGGTGTGCTATTGCTTGGTGTTGTGCATTGTCACTGTGTATTCCGCTTGTTTGCGTAATGTGAGAGAGTATGAGAAACCTTTTAGTGAGGGAAACACTTAGTTACTAGGCAAAATGAGTGAATCGGTGAGGGATTGGCCGAGTCTAGTGGAGACTAGGCTGTTGCACGGGTCTATTTGTGGAGTGAAAAATTTACCTTGTGATAATTGGTATTAGAGCGTGGTTGCTTTCTTAGCAGGACAACTATGGGCAAATTGACATATTGATTTAGGAGGGCTACCATTTATACCGATGGATAGGCAGGTTTCAATGTAATGATTAACAATGAGAATGTTGATGCTTCTTTTGACAAATCGGTGGATTGATTTGGGAGAACCATCGTTGCTGTCAATGGACTGGAAGACTTGAGAATAGAGCACGATTTGAGTTCAGGACGAAACAATGGATAGTTTCATAACACAAATGATGGATAATTCTGTGGGGGCATATCGAAGGGCTGATTTGTTCGTAGCCATTTTGTTAAAAACTTGCAAGCATTTTTGGGCAGAGTTGGTGTTTAAAAGCTTTCGAAGTTTGATGGCTTAACTACTCTATGGGCAACGCAAAGTGATGACAAAGGATCAAATTAAAGATGGGTTCTGATTTGGCCATCAAAATTGTCGATGGACTAGCAGACTTGAAAGCAGGGGCTAGCAAAGAGACTTCTGGGGTTTTTGAGTTTTTATCAAAGCCTAAGAGGAAGGTTGGGCGAAACAGAAGAAGAAGCAATTTAGTGGGAGCCCAAACTTGCAGCTGGCGATGAAAGGTCAGATGAGAAGGCAAATCGGTAAGGGTTTGAAACTGAATTTACACTGCTTTCTTAACGATGGAAATTACTTTGTGAAGGATCGTTGTCAAAAGAGGAGAAACCTTGATGCTGTTAATGTGGAAGATGGTGTTGGGACATTTGCACACGTACACCTCATACGTGTGCACAACAACTAAGTCGGGTTCTTGGTTGTGTAATGGAAGATTTGGAAAAGGTGAATATGTTGTCTTGGTGAAGGCAGAATACAAGAATTTTGTGCGTTTGGATGATAGATTGTTTGACATGATGGAAGCAAAATTTAACGGCTGGGTTAAGAGACTTATTCATGTGGCCAAACGAATTGAGGAGGATGTTGCCTGGCTAGACTGCCTAGTATAAGGCAGAATTGATGCCTTCGGTGGGGACCTTGACAAGGGATAGTACAAGGTAAAGAAGACAAAATGGATTACTGAAATGAAAATTTAGTTGTGAGTGGCTAGCCTAGTCGATGAGGATTTAGGTGTGGCAAAACTGTCTTGGGCGAGGCAGAATTTGAGGATTTTCGTAACTTTGATGATAAACAAATCATGGTGATGAAAGTAGAGTTGATTGTCGTACAATGGACAAGTAAGCAATATCTAAAATTGATGCATGCAGGTTTGGCACGTAGAATGGTTAGAGAATTAAATGTTCATATGGGAGCTCATATGGTTCTTCAAAGTGATTTTATATGAATGTATTTTGTGAAGAGGGATGGATACCTAGGATGCTTGTGATTAGTGTCCGAACTTCATGAAAACACACTTCCGAGTATGTGTGTTTGACATATGTCAAAAACTAACCGGCCAACACACAATTGTGTCACAGCTTGGTTTTGAAAGAGGTTGACAAAGAATTTGGTGTATTGAATTGTTCTTGAATGTGGGCAAAGCTAGAGGTTTTGTGGGGAGAAACATGGATTGTGACAAGGAACAAATGTGATGTAAAGGTACTTCAAATTTGATCCGACAAGGGCATCGGGTTCTTTTGGTGGGGGTGGTTTGTAACAGTGTCAAATGTACATGAGGTGCACACTTTGACAGGCTGTCCAAAATAGTACTTAAGGGTGCTAGCAGTCATGCCAACAGTGGGATAAATCGGCTGCGCAGATTTGTGCAGGTTAGGTTCGTTAAAGAAAAATCAACACCATAGATTGTTGACAAACATGGGCTGGATGCTGGATTGTCCACGCTAGGCAGGAAAACTCATCAGGGGATAGGGTGATGAGAATAAGGGCTGTCGTAGAATTCAACAATGTTGACATTGGTAGCCTTCACGCAAATGCGAATTCGGCAACGCAGACATTGGCAACCTGCACACAAATGCGATTTTGACAGTGTGCAACAACTTGTGCAAGTCATGGGTTTGACTTGGCACGATCTCAAACTTAGACTAAGGACTGTCCAAGGCATGCAAGAGACCCAACAACTAACACAGCACAAATTGGCACTTATCATGTCGACAAGGTGTCACTTTTCCTCGTATGAAAGAAAGGCGCTTCACTTAAATTTTCTTCTGGGAGTTGGACTGAATACTGATACCTTTTTGATCCATAGACGCACGTTACCATTTTTCTGCAAAGATTTTTATGAATTCATTCATCTTAATCCTTGTAAACAGTTTTATGGTCCAAAAGGTTTGTCATAATAACCGAAGACTAAGGTCAGAATTAAAGATTGGTTAAATAAAAAGGGTCAAAGATGGGGGATCTAAGTCACATGGCATGAAGGAAAGAAATCGAACATTATCATCGGAAGAAAAAGAAATTCTTATAGCAGAGTTGATTATAACTTAATACTTCTAGTTTATAAAAAAATTGATTAACTAATTTTGATTTTAAAGGTCAGTCCATGATTAATAAAATATGTTCTATTTTTTAATGTTTAAGTTCAAACCATTAATATAAAGTTATTAAATTCTTCTGAAATCACTAAGCCAATGGGTTAAGTGAGCTCTTAAAATCGCTTAAAGAAGACTTAATCTACATTAACGTGCAGGTTGATACGAGAATATCCTGTCGAATCAAAAAGTTCTTGTAGCAAAAACAATAAAAGTAAAAAATAATAATTCTTTAATTGGTGTTGACTATCCTTGATTTTGTAATTGTTTGTTCCAAAAATATTCTTTCATTTGTCAATTTTTCCATTTTACTAATTTTTTTCTTCATTCTATTTCTCTAAGATTGGAAAAATAAGTAAATTGAATACTTGGCCAAAGAAAAAATTAATCATATTACCATAAAAATTATTAAATTAATTTTTTTCAAGAATAATAAACAGAATTAGCTAGTCGTTTAAAACACAAAAGTTGTATTACCATGACAAATATTAAATCGGCAAACGCTATGAAAGTGAGGAGATATTTTAGCCTAATTTTAATATGGGTAATTATAATTTTCTAGGATGGACTTATAGACTCTTATATGATGGCATGAATAAGCCCCTCATTGTGATCATAGGAAGAATTGTTGAGAGAATATTTATATCTTTAATTGAAAAGAGAATATTTTCTCTGTACTAAAGATGCGTTGTGAATACTGAATAAAATCCCATATTAATTTAAAATGAAAAAAAACAAAAAGGAATTAATATATAAAGATGGATTGATAATACCCAAAATAGTTAGGATTTTTGAAAAAATAGAGGTAAGCCCAAGTTCTGGCGGTGCCACATTCAAATGATATGATTAAATTGTTAATGTATTTTTTTCTTAACCTGCACTCCACTCCAACACCAGTTATTTATTCTCGTATAAATACTCAACAATATATTAGTTTTAATTGTGTAAATTCATACTGTCTTATTCTCTTTAAAAATACTCACTCAACAACATATTAGTTTTAATTGTGTAAATTTATACTGTTAACTCTCAAGTGTTTCCTTTCTTATAATACTCTTATCTTCTTGCATTGTATCTATTTATTTTGATCAATACTACAAAACCAGTTATATATGTTGGCAAAACTTTCTTCTTCTTTTTTAATTTCATGGTATTAGAGCCTTTTAAAGCTAACGCTATAATTTTTACTTAATTAGACACATTTCTTCATAATATTATTTTCATCTTCTTTCAATGATTTTGAAAGCCTTCATCCACTCAATATTTCTTATAACTTTGCCTGTTTAGGACTGTGATAGTGGTTGCAGTTCAAAGTGTTTTTTGTTTAGAAATACATCAAAATGATGTTTTTTAAAAAAAAAAATTATTTTTTAGATCATGCTAAAAAATATAGTAATTAGCAACTAACTAATCCATTGCAAATAAAACTAAAATCCGTTGCTAAAACAATTTAGCAACGGCAAATATTGGATGCAAATATGTTGTTGCTGATTTTTCAACAACAGATTTGTTTGTTGCTGATTTCACAGCAACAGATATTCCAATGCTTACAATTTTCAATGGATAAACTGATGCTCACAAACCAGAAATGGATTTTTCGTTGCTTATATTAGGAATAGATTTTTCATTGCTGGTTTTCTGAATCAACAACGGATTTTACATTGCTTATTGATGAATTATTTACAATTAGCAACGGAAAATCAGTTGCTGACTATATTATTTTTATTAAATTAATTTTTTTATATCAAAATGACTTTTAATTTGTTTAATTAATTATTTATGGATGTTTTAAAAGTTGTAGAATATATATAAACAACATAAATTAATATTAAAAATGACTTTATCACCAATAAAAAAATGGAATAAAAATAATATTTATATTATGAAAATTTAGTTAAACTTGCATTAATGTAAATAAGTCGAAATACAATAAAAAGAAACAACAAAAGATACAATCATGGTGCTTGTTGCGAAGACGAACTATGATATTTTGGATCGACGCCAGATGAATCAGGATATAGTGGTCGAAGTGTAGGTTGATAAATTGGTGAAGATGTGGGACCTATAGGTGTCATTATCTGGGGAGCCATAAGTGGTGGTATAGATGGGGCTATTGGTGTTGGCATTGATGAGGCCAAAGGTGGTGGCATACCTTGGTCAATATTTGATGTTCCACCATGGTATCTAAGATTGTTCATAAGATATTCTTTCATGGAATCCATTTGCCGTTTCATTTCAAAAACAAAATCATCGTTTTTCTTTATCTCCTCTTCTTTATTTTTTATCTCCTTTTGCAATGCTCGTTATGATGATAATTCCTTCAACCCCGAAACCTTACATTGTGCCTCTTTCACACATCGTGAAATGCTTGAAGCATAACCATTAGGAAATGATAATTCCTTCATCCAGGACAAAACTTCTTGTTGTTGTTTCTTGTGTAGACAATAAGTGCCTTTAGGTTTGTAAACCCGACCACTCGTATCTTGTTGCAAATGTAAATTTGGCTTCTTATAATACAACTGAATATCCAACCTAGCCTTTAAATTGTCCTTGCTTCTATTAAGACAATCAATTACTGTATAAAAAATATTTTCAAAGACATTTTTCTTAATATGCATGACATCAAGATTATGACGAATAAATTTGTATACCAATATGGAAGCTTCAAGAAAATGCTCTTCTTCACCTAATTGTGTTTAACACCAAAGCCATAAATTTTATCATTATATGATGAACTTCCATTATGTCTCTTAGTAAACTTGGACACTTCATTTAACATTTTCAAACCAGATGGACGAGGTAAAGGAGGGAGACTTTCAATTACTCATTTTAAAAACTTATCAAATTGACATCTACATGGGTAGTTCATGGGTAGGAATCGTCGATGACAATAAAAAAAATATAGTTTTCTCATTTTTTAATCTAAAAGCCTTGTTATGCTCTATTACAATAAGGACAAGACAAGCCATGGGTACTCCAACCAAATAACATTTTCCATATGCTGGAAAGTCATCTAATGTCCCCATCAAAGCTGCTTTTATTGAAAATTTTCCTTTTTATATACATCATATGTTTCAGCACCAACAAACCACAAATTCTTTAACCCATCAATCAAAGGTCTTAGGAAAACATCAAGCTTTTTCCTTGGATTCTTTGGCTCATAAATCATCATTGCCAAAAACATGAACAGTCCAGCCATGCACTTCCACGGAGGCAAATTAAAAACAATCACAATTACTGGCCAACAAGAGTATGTATTTGAAGATATGTCAAATGGACAAAACCCATCAGTTCATAAACCTAACCGAATATTTTGCGGATCTGATGCAAAGCTTAAGTGGACACGATTAAACTCCTTTCATGCCTCCCCATCAGATAGGTACACCATAACCCCATTATCTAACTTATGAAAATGATGCCATGTCATATCTTTGGCATGATATGGAGACATGAGCAATCTCTTAAGCCTTGGTGTTAAGGGAAAGTATCGGAGTTGCTTCTCCGCCTTATTGGAACCTTTACTAGTCGATTTCTAGGTTTGTATTGTAAACTTCCACAAAAATCACAATTTATTTTCATTGCATCTGCTTCATAGTACAACATATAATAATTGGGACACACATCATATTTCTCATAACCAAGTCCAAGTGGCCGCATAAATTTCTTGACATCATAAAAATTTGATACAAAATTTCATAATTAGGCAGACAACTTTTTGTAAAATCAATAAATTTGTTGAAGGCAGTCTGAGTCAAATTTAAAGTTGACTTCATATTAAGCAATTGTACACAAGCATATAATTTGAATTGTTTGGTGCACCCATCCCACAAAGACTCCTTAATAGCTTTCAAAAGCTTAAAAAAATTAGTTGCCTCCAGATTTGGAAGTTCCTTTGCTACCACAGGACTAGATACATTATCATTAGAGTACGCATCACCAACCCCCATTGCATCCATAACCGGATTTCTATATGGATTTTTCTAGACAAATAATCATTCACAAACAAATGACTAATTCCAACTGATGAAGTTCTAGCCAATATTAGTTCTGTGACATAAGGCTCCCCATGTACCCAATTTTCATAATAAGGTAAAAAACCTTTTGTCAATAGATTCTTACCATAGGCATCATCTTCCTTTAAAAAACTTTTCGATTTTTGCACCTCACACAAGGACATTTAATTTTTTCCCCTAGATTAGTTATTTTTTATTAATTGAAAAATAAAAATTGATAAAATATTCGTAGACACCTTTGAATGTATTCAGGACGAGAGATGATCATGCCATAAGGACGACGATACATCACGATCAATCATCCATATTAATCTAATTAACATGATAACACTAATAAACATTTTAGAAATAAGCATACTTCTTTAACTACTAGTACTTAAACAATCCTTTAAAATAAAATATGTACCACATAAACAAACTTCAATTATTTGTCCAGCTCAGACACACACACACACACACACATGCATGCACACACACACACATAGTTATAGCCAAGAAATTAGTACTTTTAGAGTTCATGGAGGAGCTCATGTTCTTAAGAATTATTGTGGTTGCTTATTTAAGGGCAGCTGTTTCCAATTGGAAAATATATTTAATAACCTTAAAACTTTACAACAATTTTATAACTTGAGGGAGCATTAGATCTTGACAGATTTTGTTGGCAGTCTACATAAATAGTAGAGTTATGCTTCATGTGACGAGGGGGAACTTTTTTGTCTATCTGTAATTGGTATTTATAAACGTTTTCTTTTAGGGTAAGCTAGAAGATGGACAAGAAATTCATGTGAAGAGGCTGTCAAGGAGTTCTAGACAAGGATTAAATGAGTTCAAAAATGAAGTGATACTGATTAACAAGCTTCAGCACATAAATCTTGTAAAGCTTTCTAATTGAATTCATTTTCACATATATTTTAACCATTAAAATTGAATTCAATTACATGATTTAATAATTTATTTGAAATATAAGAATTGTAATAAGTTTTTAATTGAATCCATATTTAAAAAAAATTGTTATTTATCCATTTTCTTTTTTATTATTAGAGTAAACTATTATTTGATCCTTATAGTCGTAGTGAAATAATGATTGGTCTGTTTGGTTTGAAAAAAACTCAATATTAAGTTTTTATATTTTTTATATCTTTTTGGCACTTGTCGTCTCATAACATTTTTTTTTCTTCTAAGATCTAACTTGAAAATTTTCAATCTTGAACAAGATTACAAATGCATTTTGAAATTTCAAAATAACTAACATTTAATTTATAACAAGGAACTAACTTATGGTTTTCAAAAACATAATGACTAACTTATAAAATCATAAAAAATGCATAGACTAAATAATAATTTACTCTAATTATTATCTCTTAAAACCTCTAACTTAATAGGAATCTGTTATGGTTATGACATAATTTTCTACAAAACCGAGCCTTTGTATAAAAGGAAATTCCAATGAGATGCTTTTAGTTCAAAGAGCAAAACAACAAGGTATAAAAAGAATAGCAAAAATAACTTAACTGTAAATAAACCTAGCTAACCAAAAGTCAGATCAATAGAAAGGCAGTACATGACCAACAATTCACAGCAAGTAACTACTGCCTTCCCAGCAACAATCAAAATAAATTTGTAGTTAATTGATATATTATTTAGTCACCTCCAAGTTTCATTTTGGTCTTATAATTTCCATCCAAAAAGAAACTCAATATCAGATTTAATGAAAGAAAATCATTCAATTAATTTTTTTATACAAACTCGCATTGAATAAGGAAAGAAAAAAGACAGTCCTATGCCCATAAAAGTTAATTGAACATAACCAGCATCATGTTCACATGAACCTCTAAAACTAGGATCTACAAAGAAAATAAATTTAAATATAGATTATCTTGTCTGAATGAAAGGCATAGTTCCAATTAATTGAAAAGATTAGGATAGGTATGCCCAACAGATAAATTCCAAGATACTAGTTTATCAATCAATACAAAGTTACACCACCATTTTAATTGATCAAAGTATGATATAATTAAACAACCATCTAAAAATGGAGCAAAATAGACTTACCTCAGCCCCAAAAATCAATGGCCAAGGTGGAGATTTTATTATTGCAACCCAATCAGACTTAACCAACTTTATTGGTTTATATTGTGATCCAATAAAACTATTCATATTACTTGAAAAATAAAAAAAACATAAACAGTATGTTAAATCCATCCCCACTATAACCATTGTTAGTCTTTAAAACAAATCCAAGTTAAACCATAAAAAATAGAAAGAATATCAGCATTGGTAGCTCCTAAATCAACCATCCACCACCATAAAGAATTTTATACTTGATTAATGGAAGAATATGCTGAAAATTTATAACATGATTGAATATTTCATTAGTGAGAAACATGAGGACAGAACAAAATAGGTTGTGTAAGCCTTATTCTAAATTACTAAAAACTTTCCTGAAGAACAAGTTTATTCGTCAATGTAAATTAATTTACAAGAAACAAACTTCTTAATGCAGTTCTCAAAAAGTAATCAGAGTATACCCTACTTGTAAAAGCTGTTCAATTTTGAAATTTAGGAATATAATACAAAATAAATCTGCTATAAGAGTAACAAGAAATTTCCATCAATTGCTCTTTTCCAGACACTTGAATTTATGAATCGTAACCCTACAAATTAAATTAGAGGTTGTGATAAATTTTCAATTAAACATGCATAATTAGGTTATAGATTATGGTAAAAACATTTCATAAACCCTTATATTATCGAAGGAATAGCCTAAAACCATTATTCAAACAATAAAAAAAACATTGTTACCTGTGTTCTTGAGTTCTAGGTGAGCGAGATGAATCTACACGACAGAATAACACTTGAGATTGGGAAAGATAGGTTAAAACTTTTTAGTGTAAGTTAAATTGCAATAGAGAAAAACAAAAACCCTAAATTAATTACCTGAATTATTGAAGAAAAGAGTGCAAAACCCCACCCATTTACAAAGAGAAGGGGTAAATCATGATGTTCGATAGTGATAATGATGGGTCCGGTGGGATGTTGCCATGGGTCTGTATTTTTGGTGGTTTACAGAGAAAAATTGAATCTGTTAAAATAAAGGAGAAGAAGATGAAGAACAAAATTAGGGATGTTGAAGACAAAGTTTGGGACAAAGGAAAATCAAATCGATGAAGAAAAAGTGATTTTTCAACAGTTATGGATGTTATTAGGGACGAAGGAGATCCACTGAAAGTTAATTAATTTTCAGTTGTTGGTTTCTTTGTTCTCTGTTTACGTTTCTAAGGGGAGTACAAGTGTATAATTAGCAATGACAGTAGAATTAAACAGTTGAGATTTTATCATATCAAAATTAATTAACAGTCTATATAATTTTGGTTTTATATTAAGATTTAAATAATTATTTTTTCAATTAGCAACAAATAATCTATTGCAAAATTTATGTTGCCTTGAGCAACGATTTTCCGTTGCTAAAGCTTGCTAATATTAAAAAAATAATATATGTGTAATCCGTTACAAATTTGTTACTGAATTTAGTAACTGAATTATCCGTTGTTAAATTTAGATGTTAACAACTTTTTTTTTAGTAGTATCAGCATATCAAAATAATCTAAAAATATAAAAAATAAAATTTAACAAAAAAATATTCTAAATTTAAGGGAACATGGTTTAAACCGTATTCCCAAATGGACCCTAAATTAATCATTTCTCCATACCAACATCTTTTAAACTTGATGGCCTAAGTTACCTAGTATGGTGGCCACAATTTCAGTCATTTCATATTAAAAATGACCTCTTAGGATTCGTGGAAATTTCATCCAAGTTCCTCTTAGGATTCATGTTTGAAGAGAAATACTTAGAGATATTCACTTGTGAGTGAAATGCAACAAAAAATGAGGCATGTATATAAACTGGGGAAAGAAGAAGAAGAAAAGGGTGTAGCTTATATATGGAATTAAAGTGGCATTGAACTTAAGATTCTTCATATTCGAACCTTTTTATTAAAAAAAAAAAAAAAAAACAATTATGTCGTCAAGCACGTCTATTCATCTTTAAATGATCTTGCTAGGTCCACAATAAATTTAAAGTGATTGGGTCTAAATTGAAAAGCTAAAGCATTTGAAAAGCCAAGTGTGATAAGCAAGAATCCAAAAATCATTGAAGAAAGCAGCATTTGATCTCTGGGGTCTGATCCCTCTGTGTTCGCCTCCACAATCCACACACAACGCTTGTCTAATCGGCTTGTTCTTATTACCAATCCTGAAAGCCACCGCTCCAGCTTCTTCTTCTTCTTCTTCTTCTTTATGTTTATTTGATAATGTGATGGATGATATTTTTTTAATTGAAATTATATATTTTTTTAGTTTTTACAGTAAAGACATTTTAAACAAAATCTCAAACCACAAAAACAAACATTCTTCATAAACTTTATAAAAAAACAATTATAATAAATACGGTATGTATATGTCGATAACAAACAGGTGCAAGACTTTTGTTGGTTAGTTTGATTGTGAGTTTTGCCTTTCATTTTATTTATTTATTTTTTGATTTAGGTGGGTGTCCGGATCAGCTTGCGCGCACCACGACTAATCCCATGGCTCACTGAACATCCTGCAAATCCAACATGTAAGCACCGCGAGGATGACAGGCGTGCACAGTGAGATTTCAACCGAGGTTTTGCCTTTCATTCTTGTTTTTCCCCCCCGGTTTAACCTATAGCTAGTGGGACTCTCCTATGTAGCTTCACAATGATTTATTCTGGTGGGTTTTGCTTTAATTACTATGTCATTAATCATATTCGTTTCTTTTCCTTACTTTTGCTTCATACGTTATAATTGTCTCTGAGGGTCAGGGTCGGTCCATTAATACTCATGGAAAGTTCGATCTGATCAAGACCATTAGTCTATATTGGCGGACGCGGCATCATCAAGATTCACAAACTTCAAGGCTTGAGTGAGAGGGGTGGCATACGGTCACCTCCTTTAGTCGAAAGGGTCCTTTTTTATGGGAATCTTGATGATGCTGCATCGGCAAATATGTGACTATTCTTCTCTACTGTTGCATACCAATTATGTCCAGCAAGCTCTTCGATTTGATCAAAGGTGGAGTGTAAGTCAACTGTCAAGCAAAAACCATGGAGGTAATATTTCCTCAACATGTCTCAAGCTGCTTGTTGGATGAATAAATTGTGTAGATTAAGTTATCATGTCCTTAAGTGATTTTCACCTGCACAACCTGCTTGCTTATCGTTGCCATCTAAGTGAGACTTCATAAGCTGGTCTCAAGCTGCTTGCTTAAATTTCTTGGCATGGTTTACAGCTTTTAATTAGTTCTTAGAGAATCACTGAATAGTCAATATATAGAGATCATATGATTATCTCTAAACTATTGTAATGTTTACTGTTTTAATAGAATGATTACTCTCCACTTTTATGGCATCAAAACTGCACCCAGAAACGTTATGTAGAAGGTTCTCGAAAGACTTGATTTCGTGCTTATAATAAGCTCTTTCTTTCTTTCTTGGATTCAGAGGAGAGCATTTAGCTCGATGATCATTTTTTTTATTTTTAAAATATTGTTTTCAGGTTATGGTTATCCAATCTAGTTCTTGCTCGGTTCTCGTCTCCCATAATTTGGTGATTTACTCGAGTGTTTATCTGCTGCATTTAAACGGCAGTGTGCTGGTTCTCCTTCTTTGGCTGCTGGTCCGGGATTGTTCGGTGGTCTATCAGCTTCATTTGGTTGTGGCAACATTTTTTCAGTTTTCATCTTCTATTGTTCGATGATTTTAGAGCGTGTTTGGCAGTGTGGTAGCGGTTACTTTTTAAATAGTTTTTCGTGCCGAAATACATGCAAATGATGTTTTTTCATTTTTTAAAAATCATTTTTGATATCAGCACATCAAAACGATCCAAAAAGTACAACCATAACTCAATTTTAGCAAAAAAAAAAAAAATTTGAATTTTGTCAAAACGCCGGTTTGGCAGCAATGCCAAACGGGCTCTTACTCGAGTGTTGCTCTTTTTTTTTTTTTTCCCCTCTCGCGCCAAATAGTTCTGCCATTTTGGTGTTTTCTCATCACTAGCAGCTTTTCCTCGGATATTACTACCATGGTGATAAAACTCAGACCAATTAGGTCAATCTCGAGCCCTGGCTTGGCAACTTAAACTAGAATTTGGTATGGTAATTAAACCTAAAATCTAGCTTAAATTTTTTTTAAAAATCAATTAAATTTAACATGATTAACATGACTAGTTAAATCACAAACTCAATCAAAATTCATTTTGATTTATTTAAAACAATATCTTTTTTTAACAATTTTATAGAAATTAAAATGGATTAGTCAACTGAATATACCCGTGACTTGTACTAGGTTGTGACTAATATTTTTTTATTCATTTTTTGTTTTACTTTTTTAATTTTTATAGTATTTTTTATTTAAATTTCTTTATTAGATTGAACGTATCACAATCCTATGAATTTAAAAGCTATTATTTAACACCGATATTCATCCATTTAAATAAAAAGATTGAGATTAAGATCAAAATTAAAAAAAAAAAAAAAAAAAAAGTATTAGTACAATGAAGAATAGAGTGAGTACTGAAATCTTAAACATAAAATTAAGAATTACCCTTTTCCAATTCACTCCAATTCAGGCAAACTGCGGACATTCCAACGCTAGGTGAACACATACAAGGAGCTTAATCAATATTGTTCACAAAAATTGAGGTGTTTATCGGATACAGTAAGGCCTGTCAATCCTGCATCAAATTCGGTATAATAGAACTGTCATGAATTTTTTTTTAGTTTAACGTGGGTATCCGGGCAGCTTGCGCGTACCTCGACTAATCCCACGAGTCCTGAAATTAACGACCATGTAAGCCTCCAGTGGCCATTATATGAGCAACCTAAGGCTCGAACCTAAGACCATAAAGGGAGCAAACCTCTTGATCCCAAACTCTTACCACTAGGCCACAGCTGTCATGAAATTTTGCTTCACCTCATGGTGTATACCTGCTATATCAATTAAAATTTTGTTGTAATTTCAAATCACGACATCAATTTAAATGCATGATATTATTTAGATTCTCAAATAATAACATATAAAAATGTATTATTTCATCAAAACCTTTTGTTATTGTGTTAATTCACTATTTATTCTAATTGTATGGATTAATTGCACAATTTGTCAGCTCTAGGCGCACCACCCATTTTGTCTTGGTGCATCCATGGTATAAAGATTAATGACCCTATTCAAGCTCTAGTAAGAATTGAATAGGTTAAACCAAATTAAATTTTGAAATTTTTTTTTTTAAAAGTTAAAATGGTTTTATTTTGAAAAAAATAAAAGTCAAATTTGACCAAGTTTTTTTCAAGTTATGAGTTAATTTGTCAGATTATCTAGATCAAACCAGATCAATTTTTGATTTTTTTTAAAACCCTACTCAAATCAAGAATCTAGTCGGTCATGTTCCCAGTTGATTTATCAAGTCGGGTTTAATAAATGCATCACTCCCACCAGGTTGGTTTTTTTAAGCAAGGGGGTAAGTTGCACAAGTTGACACTTGCAAGTACTATATATGGTAAAGAGCTGTGTGGTAGGTTTTACCAGCCATTGATGACCTGCACAGGAAGTAAACTGTAGTTAACAAGAGATGAGCCAAGTTCAAGCGTCATCCTACCCTTTTGTGTTTCGATATATGAGGTAATTACGTAAATGGAGCCAACAAGATGAACTGTAAAGAGTCTCTCTGATGCTTTCGTTTAAAACAAATCAGTGGACCATTTGTAGACACAAAATTATGGAAAGTTTGACCTGCTGTTCTTATGGAGTGTAGCAGAGAGGGATCCATGGTTTCACAAGTCTTCCCTTCCCCGTCCTGAGCCTGACCATCCCTTGTGCAGCTCACATGTCTCCATGTGGTTCTCCCAATACGTGCATATACTCAAGCTCCCATGATTCACCTACGAATTTGCTGAGCCCACAGTCTTAGAATAAAAAAAAAAAATCCAAGAAGATTAAAAAAATAGATGCGTTGTGTACCCAGGAGAACATACCATGTGGCTAGATTTTGACTCCTCTATTCAATCACTCTGACCTGTGGGATTAGTGGAATATTTGACCGTTGTTTTGAGAAACTTTTATTAGTTTATAATTTCACCTCAATTTAAGTACCATTTGATTATTGATTCAGGGTTTGCTCTTCCTTGATTTCAAGTTCAAAACATTGTTAATTATTAAAGATTTATATGGTTATTAATTTTAAAAATTTATAAAATTAATTAGATATACACAAACTGACCGAATATTTATATTAATAATAATAAAAAAACAAAAAAAAAACATTTTGATCATGTACTGGTCTGGCTTTAAATATTCTCGTGAGTACACCATCTTTTTAGTTTTTTGAAGTTTGATGTCCAGCAACGGATGACGCAGAGCACAAACCAATTTCATCACATGGTGAGTTTCAGAAGAGCACCGTTGATGAATTAATAATTTGAGGTAACTTTAAATTTCATTTTTTATTTGTTCTATTACATAAGATTTTGATTAATTCAAGAACGTTTAGCTTCATTTCTACTGACCCAATGGGTTGCAGTACAATCTCTTGTATTATTTAATGGTTAGGGTGACCTAGCTAGAACATTCAGGACGAAAGACACGATACATATATATATATATATATATATATATATATATATATATATATATATATATATATATATATATATATATATATTGCTTTGGTGATTCACGGATATCAAGCTAGCCTAATATGGCATCCTTCACAGGCACCGAAACTCTCTGCTCTAATGTAACCAAAAATCCCAGGAGAAGAATCCTAGGAGAAGAAGAAGAAGAAGAAGGGAAGAAGTTTGAGCATCCAAGGCATTTTCCGAGACAACTTCCTTCTTTTTTTCGAATTGATTTTTCTATATATTTTTTCAACAAATGTGTTTAAACAGAAGATTAAAAACATCATGTGGGAATTATTTTTCTATATGGATTTTTTCTATGTTTTAGAAAAATTGACCCGCTTTCTATTTTTATTTGAAATGAGTTAATTAATATAAGATTAAATGACCCTAACTCCATTCAAAAGGATTGTTCCGTTTTATATTTTTGTTTGTCGATCGTATGATCCAAATATTTATGTCATGAAGTCCAACGTTTTGTGTTTTTTCTAGAATGTTTCTAATCGGAGTTCATTTTGTAAAACACCTGTAATTGGAATGTGTGTTTTATATATATAAAAAAAATGGTGACATGAAATATGAATAATTTATATGGCTATGACTTTTCTTTTCTTTTGTTTTTTTAAAAAAGAGTGTAATGAAATTTGATGGTTTAATCCAATGACTTTTTGACCGAAGACTTGGTTTAAGCTGGGATTTAAATAAATTGAGTAGAAATTGATATAATTTTGACTTTGGCAAACCAATAAGTAAAATTATTTACCTGTCAAAACCTATCTTAAATGATGTTATCGGGTTAATATAGATTAATTTGCTTAATTTATGAATCGGGTTAGCTTTTCATAAACCATATAAAATATTAATTAAAAGAATATAATGTTTTAGAGTGTAGTAAATGTTAGTTTTTAAAAGTGTATTTTACTTGAAAATATATCAAAAATAATATTTTTATTTTTTAAAATTTATTTTTAATATCAACTATTCAAAATAATTTAAAAGCACTAAAAAATTTTAATTCAAAAAAATAAGATTTTTAAATTTTAATAATAATAAAAAAAAAAAACAGGTTAAACCTGCAAAAATATGACCTTAACTTTTACAAGCGAAGGAAGGAGCCCAACTTCTGAACTTCGACGCGTATTGAACGTGCTCCAAGGCCACGGGCAGTAAACGTTTCAATTATTAGACCGACCCCTGTCCTTCGTTGGAACAATGAGCACAACCCTCTTCACATAACCAGCTCATATCTGTCTACTGAGTACGAACCGAATCTGGAAAATTAACTGTTATGGATTGTATGGTGACCGTTTTTTTAAATTAAAAAAAAATGCTAACCCATAATGGAGCTCTGTACGACAGCAGTGTCTAAAAATTAAATGATGGATCTCCGAGGGGGAGGAAGGAGGTTCAAGAATCAGGAAGTCACACAGTAAGAATACAGACCTTGAAGACCTCAGAACCAGCCAATAACATGAATGATGAGAGGTAAAAAAAAAAAAATGGATGCAAGGTGACCAAATATACAAAAAAAAAAAACAAAGAA
This sequence comes from Populus alba, assembly GCF_005239225.2. Lineage (NCBI taxonomy): Eukaryota > Viridiplantae > Streptophyta > Magnoliopsida > Malpighiales > Salicaceae > Populus > Populus alba. The sequence goes on from NC_133284.1 coordinate 28,832,416, forward strand.
TTTCAGCACCAAAATGAAATACTGGTTCACATCTTGAAACCCGAATCGCCATTACAATATATAATAAAAACCCACTCAGAGCGAGTCCCATCCTCGATCTTATCTCTCTCTCTCTCACACACACACACACACCAACTCTTGCGCACTCTCACACGTATATAGAACATACATAGAAGAATCATATCACTTGCTGTTAGTAGCTAGTAACTTGTAGCTTCTAAGGTTCTTCGTAGATGGATGAGAAGTGGAAGTCATCAAAGAAAGAAGGTTCATCTTCTTTCACGAGAAGTTTCTCGACTAAGAGTTCATCATCCAAGGCTCCTCTCTTGAGGACCTCGTCCCTCAAGAGCTCTTCTCCAAAGTGCCCTCTTCCAAGGAGCTTCTCTCAAAAAAACTCTTCTATTTCACATAAATGTAGTAGCTTAGCCAAGGAACAGAAGGCAAGGTTTTATATCATGAGGCGCTGTGTTGCCATGCTTGTTTGTTGGCACAAACATGGTGATTCTTGAAGGAACATGCAAAGAGATCGAGTAAGGGATCAAGTGTACCTTCTTGGTTCTTTCTTCTTGCTCTTTTTTCTCCTCCCCTCTCCTTTCTTAAAGATGGATGATGGGTTTGATTGAACTCGTAAATTTTCTGCCATCTGACCAAGAAGAGATTGGTGTCATAGAGTTTTCTTGTCTTTCCTCCATTTTTAGAATCAGCTCTGTAATTACAATATGAAGAGAGCTAGAATCATCTACTTTGTAACAAGAGATCATCACATATCAATTATAATCCAATAAAATCTCAAATTAACTAGCCACATTTACCTTGATGATTCTTCATTTTTTTTAATGTTCTGGGTGGATAGATTTTAGTCCCCTATTGGATCTCAACACTAGCAAGACTTGTTTTTGCTCTATTATTGGAGTTGTCATGGCAGTCTTATCTCTTTTCTTTTCAGTTTCCGTTTTCCTCTCTGTTTTGTCTTTTGATGGAAGAGAGATTCCTTTTAGACGGTGGAACTGGAAGTAAGGTAGGGGACATTATTAGTAATTGGATCTGCATTGGGAGTGCCACTCATCTTTCTACCATTGATAAAAATGAGTTCTGTAAAAGGTAATACCAGCAAAACGGATACCACTATAAATGACAACTTGCATACAGTTTGATTCTACAGTAGGAATCTGGATTCTTTCCAAGCATCTCTCCTCTTTGCAGCACAAAACGTCTAATTTTGTCATTTAAGCACTGAAAAAATATCAGAATCATCAAATGACATGTCGTGTCCCGCTTATTTCATCAACTGTAGGATAAGAACTTGTCATAAAAAGAAGGTACGGGAGTTTTTAGCTTCTCGATTTTCATCAAATCTTTCAGCAGTCTCACTCTAGTTAGGAGGTATCAATCCATCTCCATCTATAATCCTCTAACAAAACTAAAAAATAAAACCCCACATGTACAGCTAGATGCTCCCGCCCTTGTGTCGAATGAAACATGTGATGCTTTACCCAACAACTTCCAAGCAAACATGAATACAACAAGATTAGAGAAATCATCATGGTAACAGTGTCTTGTTAGAATCCATAATTGAACTGCATAACTGAATCATTGCATAAATGAGATAATGTGATAGACAACTGCATAAATGCGATAGATTCGTAGATATATACTATTAGTCACTGGTGAATCTGCTACAATTCTTTGTTTCAGTAGCAGAACACTGATACTTGGGGCAAAAAAAGGAAGGACGGATGTTGTTATAACTTTCCAAAGTCAGTGACAGTAAACACAAGAAAATGTATAGCAGCTTTTAAATCTGGCCAGAATCAATCATTACAATCCTTTCTGTAATTTGGTCTGATAATTAAAAGATAACGAATATAATGTTATAGTCATTTATTTACTGCAATTCGCAGGATTGAAATAGCATAAGATCAAGCATAACATGGAAAAAGACACTTCATGATCAAAATGTCATTAATCAACAGATACGAAATATTTTTTATAATTCCACCACAAGGTTGTTTACATGTCACCTGCGATAGGAGTGACGTCTGAAGTTGAAATGAAGCCGCAAAATTACCCCATCAAACGTGCTCTTGAATCCTTTTTTATGGCTCACATCCCAATCTTTCTTCACAATTCGGAATGCAATGTCCTCATAAGGTGGCCCTGCGTGAAATCTTATAATGCAAGTCTCGCCATTGCTCCCATCATCCTCGCATGTATAAGTTGGAGTCTCTGTCCTGTTTATCATGTCTGGGTAGAAGATATTAAACTTGTATCCTCGCACAATCTTCGGAGGTGGATTTTCATGATCGTAGTGAGTCCTGTTATATTTGTTCCATTCATATCCAGTGTGAAAAGTATTGACATACTTAGGCTTTCTCGGTTGGTACTTGTCACACCACCATTCTACCTGTGAATCCAGGTTCACTTCAGCTACAGAGCCAATTACTCCATCACCTTCCTCCATAGCTCCCATAGCTTTGTTCAGATTGAACTTCTCCAATAATGGAGGCGGTTCTTGTTCCACAGGTTCTTGAATCTGATTTTTTCGTTCATCATCATTAGCAACAAATTGTGGAATAGCACAATCCTCTTTCTTCTGCCAATCCTGAAACTCAGCACGGGCACGTTCTCTAGCTAACAACTCCCTTTCTTCCTCGTGCTGTCGTTTCTCTAGTGCCCTTTGCTCTCTTCTTTTCTTAACCTTTTCAATCTCTTCCATTCTCGCTCTCTGTCTCCTTCTTTCGGTTTTAAGAGAAAAGAAAGTCAGCACTTGCGCAATATCGCGCTCAATCTTCTTGCGCCACACAAATTTCTCATCGAGATTGGAATCACCAAAGGGATTGGACTGATTAGAATAAAAGGACGAGAATGATGATGATGATCTCGACGTCAGCTTGTTTGCTTTTTTGATCGCCTTCTTCACCAAATACTCTTCAATTTCTTCTTCACTTACCTTCCTGTTCACGTCCATGTTTAATTCTTTATCAGCAAACAATTCTCTCTGCCCTCCTCTGCTTTTGCATTAGGGTAAATAAATCATCTAAAAGAAACCTAATTATATAGGGAAAGTAAGAAACCCTGGAACCGACCTTCATTTTTTTTCTTTTAAAAAGGAGAAGGAGAACCGACCTTCATTTTTTTTTTTTTCTTTTAAAAAGGAGAACCGACCTTCAACCGACCTTTATTGTGAATGTATATATAACAGAACATTTTTTTTTTTTTTATAACAAAAAAGTTATTTTTATTTTAGGATATATGACATAAATTAATTTGTGTTAGAAAGATTTTTTTTATTATTTTTCAGCTTGTCACGTGAATTTTAGAATAACTAAAATGCATATACCTTAACCCCCATTGAGCTAAATTGCTTACAGGCACATGAAAATCAATATGTAATGCATGATGAACAGAACAGGCAAGTTAATCCGAATGGATAGCTGGAAGGATCTCCATGAGCAGCCAACCAAGGCTCGACCATGAAAGCATCGAAGCTATAGAAAATATGGCTTTGAGCATCTAATATTCCACAAGCAGCTAAATTAGACTGTTTGCTAACCAATTCAAGACTTGAACCATCTTCAAAAGCCATACCTGGTCTCTGGTGCCAATCTATACCCAACAACCACGACAATAATATCATCACACTGTTTCGTGATTCTCCCGCAAAACGCGGTCGTTCCCTACCGATTCATTGCTGCCTTTCACAAACCCGCCACCGTGAAACTGCAGCATCACCAGTGAAAGTTACATGGGGGAGGCAAATAGCCGCCGTGATCATGGGTTGAAGGGCAACGGGGAGGTGACAGCTCTGTGTCAAGCAGGCAAACGCGGAGTCAGCACGGATATTTTCGGTGGCTACACCCAATGTTCTCAAAAACATTTTTTTATCGTGATATAAAAATATAATACAAATTCAGATTGTAAATTTAAATTATAAAATTATAAGTAATTTTTTTATTAATTATATATTGATAATTCTAGTCAAAAAATTAAATTACATAAAAATTAATAATATTATAATTAATGAATGATATAAATAAAATGAAAGATATGGTTAAATTAATAAATTAATAACATGGAAAAATAAAAAGTTATATAACAAATTTCTCAATACATGGAAATCACTGGAAGGTAGAAAGCATATATAAACCTAGTGACAATCTAGTTGTTCCCATTACAATAAGTCTTGATAGACCTCTTTTGGGTTGCAAGCTAATGAGTTTTAAATTAGTAATTAACTAACATAAATTCAATAATGAAATAAACACCTAATCAATGTCTAATGCGCTAAAAAAAAAAATATTAAAAAAAAATAGAATAGAATAATAAAAAAAGTCTTCATGTTAAAATTCCTCTATATAGCCTGAATCTCTAATTTTTGTAGATTCTTGGCAAATTTGAGTCCTGATTTCAAACATATCGTTCTCTCTTGTTTGGATGAATTATTGGGTTTATGATATATAGTTGGAAAGTTGCAGATGTCTAGTTTATATCCCAACTTTAATCGAAGCAAAATTTCACCGGTAGCTCTTGATATGTCTCAAACAGTACACGAAGGTCTTGTTTGATATATTGGACAATATTAATTTACTAACTTTGACCCTTTGAAATATTATGTTCCCTAACTTAATTTGACCTGAAAATTTATCACATTATATTTTTATATATCTAATATTTCCCTATAAAATTGCAGCTTCATCCAGTATACGGTTTGAAAGATATGGTTAATTTTGCAAAACAAGTCAGCAAACATTTTCACTGAAAGGTAGGAAGCATATATAAACCTAGCGACAATCTAGTTGTTCCCATTACAATAAGTCTTGATAGACCTCTTTTGGGTTGCAAGCTAATGAGTTTAAATTAGTAATTAACTAACATAAATTCAATAATGAAATAAACACCTAAACAATGTCTAACGCACTACAAAAAACTGAAATTAAATAAATATTAAAAATTAATTAAATAAATAAAATAGAATAATAAAAAAAATCTTCATGTTAAAATTCCTCCATATAGCTTGAATCTCTAATTTTTGCAGATTCTTGGTAAATTTGAGTCTTGATTTCAAACATGTCATTCTCTCTCGTTTGGATGAATTATTAGGTTTATGATATATAGTTAGAAAGTTGTAGATGTCTAGTTTATATCCCAACTTTAATCGAAGCAAAATTTCACCGGTAGCTCTAGATATGTTCCAAACAGTACACGAAAGTCTTGTTTGATATATTGGACAATATTAATTTACTAACTTTGACCTTTTGAAATATTATGTTCCCTAACTTAATTTAACCTAAAAATTTATCACATTATATTTTCATATATCTAATATTTTCCTATAAAATTGCAGCTTCATCCAGTACATGGTTTGAAAGACATGGCTAATTTTGCAAAACAAGTTAGCAAACATTTTAAGAACAAATTTAAACCTTACTTGTTTCCTATCATAAAATTTAGTAAACTCGTAAAATCGGACTGAGTTTACCGATTTTACACGAGTTAAGTTTGATTTTATTGGTTACAAATTTTTAATCTGATTTAACATGTTAGATACATGTTCACTCGTAAAATCATAAAATTTTACGAGTTAACTCATGATTTTAACAACCTTGGTTGCATAATCAGTAAAAAAAGGGTTGTTAGCGACAATGGATTCATGGGGTTGAGAAGTTACGCCAAATGGGTTGGTAGGTTTCTGATAAGTGAGAGAAATTGGAGAAATGGATTCTAGAAGCATCTCCAAGGGACAAATGCTTTTTAGAAGAGACTTTTTCATGACCCGCGCTTTGTAGTCATGGATAAAAAAAAAAAATTGAATACATAAAAGAATGCTTAGATGATGAAATTAATTGAAAAGAAGTAAAAAAAAAAAAACTTTATACTCTATTAATTAACTCGGCTAAATTGGATAATTTAATAATATGATAATAAATATAAAAATAATGATAATAAATAAATTGTAAAAAAAATATTTGGTAACAATCAATTAAAATAAATGAGTTATCAATATCATACCCGGAAAAAAAAATATTGAAAATTCATTGTCACCTATGTTATGGATATTGTCAATTACAAAAAGAGTTTATTGAAATAGTTCAAACCTAATTGTAAAAGTCTAGACAACGATGTCAGAAGAAGTTGTATGTATCACTAGAGTAACATCTCTAAAAAGGAAACCGAACAAAACAAAATGAAGTGCGCACTTGATTATATTCAATAAATCAATTTTATTTAATTCAAGAATAAAATTTATTTTAAAAAATAAATTTAATAAAAAAAACAACAAATAAAAATACTTGAAATAACCCAATTAAATAAATATAAAAAAGAATGATAAAAGCAAGGTCATAGAAGGCATGAGAAAAAAAAAAGGCTCAATCTCCAATTAAATAAATATTGAAGGATAAAATTAAAAAATCATTAGCTTAAAAAAAAATAAAATAAAATAAAAAGCAATCCTAGACAAACCTCAGGAAGCTGGATTAATTTTCAAAGTTTGCACCTTATAAAATCTTAAATGCGAGCTTAACCAATAAACTCAAATCCAAACCAATTAAATATCAAAGAATAAAATCGAGTAAAAAATATACCAATTTTGAAAAACTTGCAAAGCAAAAAAAAAAAAGAATCAAAAGAATAAGGATGGAATCTAAAAGGAAATAAATTTATGGAGGGTGGAATCAAAAAATAAATACAACTCTAAAAATTATCTTAGATTACAAAAAATAATAATTAAAAGAATGAGGACCATATTTGACAAAAACAAATGATTGAGGATGATATTGAAACAAAAATTTAATTCAATGAATTATTTCAAAAAAAAATAACCAAAAAAACATGGACTAAATACAAAAAAAAAAAAAAAAAAAAAGAGAGAGAAGTTTAGAGGCTGACCTAAAAAATCGAGAGACAGGGTGCAAACACCAAGAAAAAAAGAAAAGAAAGAAGAAGAAAAAACAATTGTCAATGCCAAAACAAAGTATTCTAGGTGCGTGTGCCACATATCTATGTAGGAGACATTAAAAGGAAGTTGACACCACCCTGGAATGACCTTCTTGGCCGCTGGAATCAGCCATGCATGTTGTTTGAAAGACGGTAAAGTGGTTGATACACTAACACGTAGAGAACTTTTTTATATATCTCTTTTTATTTTATTTTTTTATTTTAAAGATCGAACCACCTCTATCAAATCTGGATAACAACAAAAAGATTTGTTGCACAATAACTAAAAAAATAAAATCTAAAGGCAAGTAGGTCTTTTAATTGTGCTTATAAAAATAAAAAGACAAAAGAAACCCCCATTGACAATTCAAATTCTCCCTAATTCTAAGGGTAATATAATAATTTCCCCATGTACAATAAAACAAAAGGACAAAAATACTCTTCTATAGAAAATAAACATATTATTTCCTTTTCTTTTGAGAGCATCAACATAACAAAGCAAGGAAAGTAAAATTTATATATTGTACCTAATCAAATTCAAAATGCCAAATGATCCTATTGCAAAGACGCCTCCAACCATTAGCCTACACTTTTTTTATTGGTAAAATGGTAATTTTATTGTTCCCATCCATAATAAAATATGTATAGGTGAAGAATGAATTCACCCTCCCTTTAAGATTTTTTAATAATTTGGTAATATGATTTTTTAAATAGTATAAATATTTTTTTATGTACATTCCAATGGTAAAATACCTTTTAGAATAGTCAATTGTATTTTTAATATATTTAATACACAATTATTTTAAAATTTTAATACGATCTGATTGACTTGACAAATCTAAAAAAACTCAAACAATTCATAATTAACTTAATATTAAATGATAAAATTGAAAAAAAAATCAATTAAAAAGATAGTAAAAAAAACAATCTGATTCAACTCGGATGAACTTACAAAACCCATAATACAAGTCATGAAACCATTATCATCTCATAGAAAGTAATATATATATATATATATATAACAAATCAATGAGAAAAAAAAAAAAAAAAACATTGTAATGAATAGCATTTTGTAAGATTTTATTATTTTTTTCAATAATTATGCTGTTGTCAAGATTTTTCTATACAATATAATGTAAAAATCGTGATATGTTTATCTATAACTTGTATTAAAATAATTTATTTCAAACATTTTTTTTTTAACCTCGTAGTTTTTTATAATATCATCACTAATTTGTTTCCTTATGAATCTCTCGAAATTAATTCTTTCTTCTCTGAACATACCCTTTCCATTGTTTGTCGTGCATTCAGCCCATCACATCCCAAGGTTCGAACTCATGTTCAATTACACATCGTAAACACATTAAATTGTGTAAGAAACTATTAGCTTAACATGCAAGGTATAAGTTCCATTAACAAACAGGCGCGTGGCTCAGCGGTGGGAGGGAGCAGCTTTCCTTCTTTCGAACCTAGGTTTGAGTCCCAGTGGGAGTGGGACTGGAAATTTTGCTCCTTTCCTGTCTCTACTGAGTCCTTCCTGTGCGGTATGTCTGTACGCGGTGCGTGCCTTATGTTCAGTGGGCCATTAATCGTGGTGCACGTAATTAACTAATTATCCATCACCATAAACCCATCTTTAAACACATTTTATCTTCCTGAGGCATGCTGTTAAAATTGTGATTTAACTTGTAAAATTTTATGATTTTATAAATAAATATGTATCTAATATATTAAATCGAACTAAAAATTTAAAATCAGTAAAATCATACTTTAATTTGTGCAAAATCGATAAATTTATTCTGATTTTACGAGTTTATTAAATTTATGATATGAACCAAGTTGGTTCAAATTTGACCTTAAAATATCTGTTGCCTAGTCTTGCAAGATTAACCATATTTTTCAAACCGTATATTGAATGAAACTGAAATTTTACAGAAAAATATTATATATATGAAAATATATTGTGATAAATTTTTAGGTAAAATGAAGTTAGGGAACATAATATTTCATTGTATACTGTTTGGGACATATCTTAAGTTACTGGTGAAATTTTGCTTCGATTAAAGTTGGGATAAAAATAAGTCATCTGAAACTTTCCAACTATATATCATAAGCTCAATAATTCATCCAAACAAGAGAACGACATGTTTGAAATCAAGACTAAAATCTACCAAGAATATGCAAAAATTAAAGATGCAAACTACATGGAAGAATTTTAACATGAAGACTTTTTTTTATTTATTCATTTTTAAATAATTGTTTTTTAATTTGAATTTTTTCTAGCGCATTAGACATTGTTTAGAGGTTTATTTCATTATTGAATTTATATTAGTTAATTACTAATTTGAACTCATTAGCTTGCAACTCAAAAAAAGTCTATCAAGACTTATTGTGATGAAAACAACCATATTATCATTAGATTTATGTGTGTTTCCTTATCTTTTAGTGATTTTTCCTATATTAAAAAATTTTGTTTTGAAACTCATTATTCATTGATTATAATATTATTGACTTATTTTATTATATTTTAATATAATTTAATTTCTTGACTAGAATTATCAATCTATAATTAGTTAAAAACAGGACTATCAGCCATTCAAGTTTGCCCAGCTCAATCAGAGCGAGGCTGGATGAGAAACAATCTGAATTTGAAGTTATAAATCCAATATACTGGTACATTATCCCAGCAGATAACAGCAAATCAACTGAAATTAACTCATCACTAGTCAATGCATTTCTACTAGCTTTTCTTTTGAGGAATTCTTTATATTACATGAAATGTCAACTGAAAGCTTGCATGTGCTAGCAGTGGACTGGTGATGAGTTAACTATCTATAATGAAGCTATAAATCGATAATAGATTGAGGTTAATTAACTATACATTAAAAAAAAAAAAAACATAATCAAAACACGCAGGCAACGGTAGAGCCAAAGATAAAATGTGTTGAAAGAAAAGAAAGAACTAATTTCGGCTATCAATGAAAATGTAATGATCTGTTCAATAAATATAAACAATACAAAAACTTCGTCAGATTAGCCATGCATTCTGCAGAAAATCTGGCAGGACATGCGAAGATGTCCCCACTTCAGGTTGGTTTTCTCTTTTAGTTTTCAGCTAGTCTACTGTTTACAGCATGCTTTGTATGTTTCTGTGCTCAGAAATAACACAATTAAGCTCCTGAATAAATTTTTAAAAAAAAAAACTCACAAAGGCGGAACCCCATTTGTTGGAGCACTTGGTGGTCTGTATTTCATTACCGCCACTTCCAGGACACCATCATTCCGGAAATTAGGACAGAAGAGTCGAGGGTCAACAGGGCCGGGCAATTTAAAAGAAATGGTGAATGGTCCAGGTGGGCAGAGTTGCTGGACCCTCATCTGGAAGACACTAGATGAATCTTTCAGCATCCCAGCATCAACAGTTACCACACCTTTTATGTGAACAGTCCCATTATGCTGGATATCACATTTTAAATTACCTGGGAAAAAAAAAGGTGGACCAGGTAATTTCCTATATCACAAAACAACATGCGGCCACCATTCCTAAAAGCTTCGGCCTTAGAATTTAATAGTGCTTACTGCATTGCCAAATTCTTTTTAATGGAATAAATGTGGCTTAAGGAGCATGATGCTCAGCATAAGCCGCCGCAATTTAACATTTGAGGTAAGAAGCTTACTTTCATTTCTCCGAATGCCAGGCAGTGCAACACGGAAAAGATATGCATTTTCACTGACGCCAATGTCGACAAGACCAATTGGTGGTCCTGCACTACCTTCCTTTGCAGTTCCACTTAAAATCACTAATGGTTTCAATTTTGGTTGGCTGGCAGAATCACAAGCATCCATGCTGCCCCCCTAGATTCCTGTGACGCTCAAGTTCTCAGTATCCACTTATTAACTCATGAACAGTAATGAAGGAGGAGTGCAAATTCCAATTGTGCATGCAGTTGTTTTCTATTCAGACAGATAAATGTACAATAAAAACAACCATTGAAAATTTAAAGAACTTGCATTGTTTAGATGTAACTGATAGTACTTTTGGTAGCATCTAATAACAGGCCAAGTAACTTATAATGAAGTTAAAATTTGTTGCAACTTTTGCTTAAAGGGGGAGCGATAAAGGCAAAGGATCAGCAAAACAATTCAATTCGTAAGTGTTGCCAAGACTCAAAAAAACAGAGCATAGGGAACCAAAAAAGGAAATTCAGAAATGTGTGAGGATATATTTGTCTGAAATTTCTGAGTGAAGAAAATTAGTGAAAGATAAACAACAAATAGGTAAAAAGATTTACAATTCAGTCTCTAAAGGAAACCTTAAATCCATAAGAGTAATCTAGCTCCAGAATGGCTGTTCCCAATCTGGACAGCTAGCACGCCAACCTTTACTTATTAAGACTAAAATATAAACCACTGGAACAAATATGCAAAGACACAGTATAGAGTAATTAAGTATTTTCATTTTTCAAAAGATAGCCAAACAATATTTCCAAGTTTCATGCTAAAAGAGGAATGGCAAGGGCCCAGACTCTGCATCATAATGGTTCAGCTAGTGCCGTCTAACGATGCAACTTGGAACAAGCATGAAATAAAAGACACAACTAGTATGAAAGCATGGCTGATCTGGGCATCTCATAAACCAAAGTACTAATATTTTCAAATCCATTTGTTGTTCTATGAGAGTATGGTATTCAGATGACAATATCATTGAAGATGACCAATGGAGAGCTTGCCATAGACACTCAATGACAATCACCAGATCACCAGAAAGCTTTAGGCCTGAAGATTACAATGAAGCTTGCAGAAATGTACATGACACAGGTTGCTTATGTTTCCTACAGGCCACCTAAGAGATATTGATTTCCAAGAAAGAATGGAAGAGAAGATAAAAGACTCCTCCACTAAAAACAATCCAATTTCAAAACTATATCTGAAATATCTTACCCATGTCAATGACACCTAGAACAAGAATCCTTTATTCATGTTGCGTAGGTAATGGATTTTCAATTGATAGCTCATTTTGATAAAATAATCCTTGTTGCTTCTCAGTCATGCTTCCAATAAACACAGAATGAATAGAGACACGAAAAAAAATAAAAAACATGTTCGTTGAAGAATCTTAATTTAGATGGCATCTGATTAAGTAACCCTAACATCTTAGTTTCGAAGTGCCAGTAATTTAAAGAACCAAAAAGACTAAGCTGACATCCAGCATCTTTAAGAAGAGACACAAAAATAGCAATTATTTTTTTATGGTTAGGTGAAAGAATAAAACTGAAAACCCAAGATAAAACGCGAAAGAAACCCTAATTTGATTCGGAAGAGACATAATTAAGAAATGGATAACCACATGAGTTCTATTTCTTTCTTCCATTAATAACATGCTAGAAAACTAGAGCTTAAATTTCATGGAACTAACTAAGCAATAATTCCGCTTCTAAACAAACTACTTCATAATCACAAATTCACTCCTTTTCTGAATATATTCTTTTCATGTTCTAATTTTATCCATTGATTAGAACAAACCCTCATACCACCAAGACCGCAGCGCTTCAACACCCATCATAATCTTCTTCTAGATCAATCGAGCCAAGAAAAATAAACACAAACCCATTCAGCTTATATAAATAAAAAGCTTCAATGCACTTATTATACTACAAGATAAACACAAATGATTGTGCAACACGGAAAATTTCATGCGTGCGTGTGTGTGAAAATGGAAGATCTGGATGTATTCGTTGTTATAGCCGGGAGACTTTACCGTTAATATTCCGGTAGGTCGTCGACGGCTGTGGATAGCAGAGCTTTCCCTGTGACTATTGAGTTGAAGCGGTCACTGCGCAGCTAGCAGTATTTTGGTCGTCTTCTTCAACTCCAGCATGGCATTAAATATATATGGCCCAGAACAGATTAGAGGACGCCGCGTCGAAATGTGGGCTCCACTGTGTGTGTGTGTAATTGTTTCAAATATGTTTTTAGAAAATTTTGATTTTTTTTTATTTTATATTAATTTTTTTATTATTTTATATCATTTTAATAAGTTAATATTAAAAATTAAAAAAATTAATATATTTTTAAATAAAAATATTTTACAAAATAACTATTACCAGTCTACCATAATATCATGTCAAGGATGAAAGCGCTTTTAATTTTTACTTTGGCATAATTTAGAAGTACAGTTGTATTATATTTTTTAAAAAAAAATTAATTTTTAAAAAGAATTTTTTAAAATTTTTAATTATTAATATTAAAAATATTATTTTAATATATTTTCAGATAAAAATCATTTTAAATAATTCTAAAACACTAAATAAATTTGGTTACCTAATTATTAGATTAATCTACATGTTGAATAATAATGATAAAATGGAGGTTCATCACATCACAAGTATTGTATAATGTACTAGTTACATGATCCGCGCGATGTCGCGAGTTAATTTTTTTTTTTATAAAAAATACCAAGAAAAGGCTAAGATTTAAAAATGTTAAAGTCTTTTTGCAAAACTATATCCAAGAATCTTGAGTTTTGTTGTAACACCTAACTCAAAAGTAATATTTATAATATTAATAATAACATTAAACTTGCACGACCCAGTAGGTCTAGCTGCAATACCAGACCTAGTAGGTCTAGGATACAGGTCTGGCTGCAAGGTTGTGTCATAAAAGTGTGATAATTAAATAGAAAAAAAAATAGAAAGAAAAGAAAAAAACTAATGAAAAAAGGAAAAAAAATCTAAATTAACTGGGTTAACCTTTTAAACCAAGTTAACTCGTCAAACCTTGGATTAAATTGGAAAAAAAGTGACGGGTTAACCCAGAATTAACTGAGTTAACCCGTCAAACCAAGTTACGTGTCAAACCCGAGATCCGTGTCATAAAAGTCTGATAACTAAATAGAAAAAAATTGAATATTAACAACCTAAACTAAACAAAAAAAATTAATTAAAAATAGAAAAAAAAAACAAAAACAAACAAAAAACATAAGTATGTTACTAATGAGAAAAAAAAAAATCTGAATCAACTAAGTTAACCCGTCAAATCAGGTTAACCCATCAAATCTGAAATTCGTGTCATGAAAGTTTGATAACTAAATAAAAACTCTAATGATTAACTTACATGCAGAGAGAGAGAGATTAAATAATCTCTGATAATTATTTTTATAAAAAAAAATCTTATTATAAAGAGATTATTATATTATTTTTAACTACAACATCAACAATGTAATGCTGCCGAACATCATTTAACAGAATCTGGCAATCTTGAAAACTAATATATTTATTTATTTATTTATTTTTTTTTTTTTTACAATTTATCTGTTCCTTGAACAAAAAGATTGGAGTCCAAAATCCTTTATGTATTTTGCAGTGTAACATCTCCCTAGACCCCTTTTAAGTTTCAAGTAATTAAGGGTTTATGTTACAAAACTCAGCGATTAAATTTGAGATTAATTCTGCTTCAAATTGAAGACCATTTTCTTTGAAAACACAAAAAAGATCGATGGTTTGTTCTAAATTAGTTTTTAAAAATTGTCCCTTTCTAGAAAATCAAAATGTAATGCTGAGAAACATATATAAATTAATATACAATCAACCGAAACCAAAATGGCTCAAGCAAAATTCAATGTTGTCTAAGATGTAATGAAAAAAAAACAACCTCGCAAAACATGTGAAGAATCCATTAAAACCAAGAAGAAGTAGAAAAAACACTAACTTTAAAAACACCGAATGAAAAGAAAATCAAAGAGCAATGAAATAAGCAGACAATTTTGATCACCAGTAACTAAATGAACAACCTATGTGCACCGAAAAAACACATAACATTAAAAAGAGCAATTGAAAAGAAAGATAAAAAGCAATGAAATAACTTGGAAATTCTGATCACCAGGAGTCAAACAAAAAGCTACTAGAAACCAAGTGTTCTCTTGAATGCAATGAAAGAAGCAAACCTTAAAAGCAATTGAAAAGAGACCAAACATCCTGTGAGTTACAATAAAATAAGATTAAGAAGCCATAAAAACCATAATAATTAAAAGAGAAAGAACGAACACACACCAATTAAAGAAGTTGCTGGAAAACAAAACTGGAGTTGAAGGCAACGAAGAATGCAAAAAAAAGAAAAGACTACGGAAAATTATCAAAGTATTTAAGGCACTATCGTGATCTCGCTTGTGCAAGTAAATTCTTTCCCACAAAAAAAAGACTAAATTGCAAAAAGCAAAGAAAAAACAATGTAAATTTTTAAAGCATTTAATACAAAAACATGATGATGTCGGTTTTGTAAGTTAAATATTTTCCAAGCTACAATGCTTTTAATAATATAATAATAACCAACAAAGACACAAAATTATCTGAAAGCAACAAAGAATGCAAGAAAAAAAAAGACTGCGGTAAATTGCTAAAGCATTTAATGCACCATTATGATCTCGTCTGTGCATTTCCCACTGCAAATAAGAAGAAAAGACTCGTCTGGGAAAAAAAAAAAAAAAAAAAAAACAAAGACAAAGACAAAACAATGTATATTTACAAAGCATTTAATACATTAATATGATGATGTTACTTTTGTAAGTCAAATCAACTAGCTACAGCTCTTCTCATAATATAATACTAACTAACATAGAAAATCATTCTATGAGAAAATACAGCACTTACAAAGAAAATTGTTTTGTGGGGAAAACACAGTACTTTCCCCACGTGTTTTAGAGTTTTTTTTAACAAGGATTCGATCAAACAAAATAAAAAATTAAAGAGACTAAATAAAAATTTAGAAGAGCATAGCAAGGAATTAAGGATAAAACCCTTTTTAAATTCTTACTAAAAGAAAATGCATTAAATACATGTCCTCTATACGGGCCCGAGGCCTTGTACAATTGAGTGAGGCGAGGCCTGCGAGCAAATGGACATCTTCTAAAAGAGAAATCTGCCCTGATGCAAGCCCGTCACACTTTGATGAGTTCATCTAGCAAATCTTCAGCTCTTTAATTTACAACCGTAAATACAGAGAGAGAGAGAGAGAGAGAGAGAGAGAGAGAGAGAGAGAGAGAGATACATTATGAAATGAAATGGAGAAAAAGCTGCAAGGAAAGCAAAAAATGCTGCAGTTGTTGAGAAAATGTGGACAGCAGCAGAGATGCTCGGGGACAAGATCTGCATTCTGCTTCTTAGCCAATGTTCATGGATATAATTCTCAATTATGATTGTTACAGATATTTTGTTTATCTGATCCAAGTACATTGTCGTCGTCGTCGTCATTTTTTATTTATTGGATTTGAATTTTTTTTTATTAGCCCTTTTATTAAAACAAAATTTTTCTAGTTATCCTATGTTAAATTTCAAACATGTGGATATGTAAGAATTACTGGCTAATTGAATTTTTGTTTAGACATCTTCTTTAGCATAATTTTTGTCGCGGGCGGTGAATGTACATGGCTTGGCAGGGTATGCCCAGAATCGAAAGCTGTGCAGTGATTCTCAAGATCAATGAAACTCTGTAATATATCACAAAACCTCCTCCACGTCTTCTTTTCCAGTGATTTCATCAGTAAACTTTTGAGAATGGCAAGCCAAAAACACAGAGAAATCCGATTGGAATGTTGGCGGGCAACTAGCAGTGCATCAACCAAATTCCTGCATCACACATTTCAATATAATATCCACTTTAAATTTAATATTCTACTACAAATAGTTTGAATAAATGAAATGAATTGTGTCAATTAATCCCATCAAAAAATATTTTTCTCCGATTCACTTCTCAAATTATTTCAACCACTGAATTTATGGGATTCACAAGTAAAATCTACTCTAGAATCAGTGAAAAATGTTCAAATAACAGCATGGAAAAGGAAAATGTGTGATGTGTTAATTATTATTACGAACCTGGATTGTCTGCACGAAAACGAATTGCCACCAACATTTTGCTTAGGGAAGATGATGAGGGGCCATAGACAGTAGCTCTAAGCCATGAAAAGTGAGTATGCCAGAAGAGAGTTCCTCTTTGTCCTGTAATAGTGAAGATGAACACATATGTCTGGTTTGTTTGAATAGGGCATTGTGTGATGCATCATGGCCCATCTGCCCATCCACTTTGAAGCTGTCGAATTCCATGCCTGTTTCCAATAATTTCATCATCAAAAACACGTCAACCATGAAGACCAATCACATAGATACGATTTAACCACATGTCATTGTTAGTTAATTAATCGATAAATACAGTACCATAAGACAAAAACTTAGTAAAAGAAACAATCATATGTAATACAAGTACATGATCGATATATACAGAGTTCAATCCATACCAATGGATGCTTATATTATTAGGAACATGATTGACCACCTTCACCACTAGACGGTCACCTTCTCTAGCAACTACGCGAGGCCCCACGAACATCCCATTAACTGTCTCCATGCTCTTGGTGTGGCACAACTGGGTCACATTGCTCAGTTTTATCAGAAAGAAGATGAAAACAAATGTCCATTATATTAATTATAATCAAGCTAGCCAGACAAAAGCATATAGTTAAAAGCACCACAAGTTTAGATAAGTGTAAAATGCAAAGTATATATATATATGTATTTACGTTGAACTTGTAGTGCCTCGTAATGCCTGCATGCTTTGCACTGGCAACCTCAGGAAAGGCCCAGAGGCAGCTTATAGCAAAGAGTAATATTGCAGAAGAATTGTTGGTGATACAGGAGCTGAAGCACCCATGCTTAAACTAAAATATTCTACTTGGTAAAAAGTGAAGGAGATAGGAGCTATAGGTACTATTGGTGAAACTTAAACTTTGCTTCTCATGTGCATGTCATTAAACTCAGTTGGGAGTGTCAAATTATACAGGCAAATAGTTTATAAATAGAGTAATACTGTCTGGTTGATTAGGTTATCAGAGGTTTCAGACATGAAGGAAGAGAATTACCTACTGCTATCCATGTTTGATTTTGGAGTGTAATCAAAGTCAATTGATTAGTTAATTTTATCTGTGCTTTAGCTTTTGGTTTGAATATGCTTATCTCGTCATCCTAATTACATAAACAAGTAGCATTATTTCGAAAGAAATGTCAGCATGCTAATTTCAATATCCCTTTTTCATAAGTTACCCCTTTCATCATTGAAAATTCTTCTCTCGTAGAATCAATTTTTTCCTCAAAAAACAACATGTTTGTAAGGAAATTTGACTTGATATTCCTAATTAAAGTAATGAAAGGTGTCTTCCACCACACAGTTGGAGAACATCAAGGATAGCGAAATATCATAGTCATGCCAAAATATCTATGTTCCACGATAGCGCAAGTGACTTCTTGAGGGACTTGGTGAGCGTGAGACTGAATACTTTCCTAAATGTCATTCTTCCCATAATCCTCGGCAATGCAATTTTCTACAGGCATTGGGAGTAGCTAGTGGTGATGGTGTTAGATTGTTGTGTGTTGCTAAAGGTCTTAAAACTTGTTGAGGTGGCAATGTCTCGTTTTGCCTTTTAGTTGATAGAATGGTCTAAGTAAAGACTTGTACTTAATTGATGAGTTGTTAAAAATCTAGTTAGATAGAAATGCCTGTAATGGTTGTAAAGGCTAGATCTGTCACGCGTCCTAGCTTAAGTGTCTTAGTTTTTTGTCGTGAAATGGCTTGAAAATATCAAAAACAAGTTTTAGAAAGAAACTGATGTTTTTATATTAGTTTCTTATAGACAACATCAATTGCTAATGTTTTAAAATCTATAATGTTTAGGAATAAGGTTTATCTGGTTAAATAAAAGGTCAATCATTTAGTTCTTGCAATCTAATCCATTCTATTTAGCCATGATGGGTGGTAGCTTAATGTGAGAAGAAAATTACTTGCAAAAGGTTCATTTTGATAGATGTGGGGATTCTCATATACTTAAGTAAATATATTTATGGAGAGAGAGTATAATGATATTTTAAATAGAGTTACTCTAAAAATACGTGTTCAAATATGTAGAGAATAAAGATATTATAAGCCCTTTACTTGGGTGATTAATGGAGTATTTATAACTCATGAATCTAGTTTTTTTGTTTAGATAGAGGGGTTGAAAAGTAACTTCATCCTTATAAATCATTATTGTTAGTCATGAGTTGTATTTCACTCAAATATATTAATGACATTGAGAGGTGGTGGGCCATAAGATATTTTTGTACATCTAGGGTTGAAGCGGAGTAGGATCCAAAATAAAATGCATTTGGTCAGTAAAAATCATGAAGAACTCATGTGGGGTCTAAAAAATAAGGTTAAGAGGGTTGCGCTCAAGTCGTCTGGTTAAAAGATAGGCACTTAAATGAGCTTATATGTGTTGTTTAGGCCTATGAAAGTGAGGCTTGAGCATGACACTCGAGCCCATAGGCGCTAAGTATTGGGCTCAATCTTCATGCTGAGCCCATAAGAAATTAGGCCCAAGTAGTTTGTTTGGTCTTTAAGGTTTTTGGGCTCGTAAACAAAAATATTTATCTTGGAACTATTGATAAATCTTGATCCATCACTTGTAGAGGCTAACATGAATGAGAAGGGGTACTTTTTAGTAGTGAGTTCGTTAAAACTCTCGTTCCATTGATAGAAGTATGGAGAGACACTATATGTGAAGGTGGTAACTAGCAATATGATTAAACATCATGCTTTCACCAATCTCAAATTTCTCAAAAACAAAGGTATGTTATCCTTATTGGTGTTGCTTTTGTCATTTATGATCATAAACACCATGACTGTTGATTAAAATGAAATGCATGATTAATAGAGATCTTAATAAGGAGGTTGACTTGAGAGTTTTCCAACAAACATGTAATTAGCCATGAATTAAATGTATTGTGGATATATGTCATCAAGTTTTTAAATTTCTAGTTTTGATTAGTTGCATCTTTCTCCTATAAATAATATATTACATAGCCTTTTTTATTATAAATTAAGTGAAAAATATCATATGTTAATGTTATTCTAGTTATGTATATACACTACACAATAAGATTGAATATATAAAATAGAGTGATTAAATACAAGCCGACAGAGCATTCTCTGTCTCTGCTCCTTCATTTTGTATTACAGATTTGACATTACAAGATTATACTAAGGTTGTACTACACACCAAATAAATCAAAGGCTACATTATAGTATTAGTACTTCTAATCTCAAATATTTATATGTGTGTATCTATGGTCCATCATTCTTGATGAGAATTTGAGGCATGTATGATATTTCAAGACTTAGTTATCAACAACAAATAAGGTTAATTATTTTTAATTAGTACTTAGTTATAATAAATTAGGTGATGGATGCAATTGTTAGGTTTTTTGTCATTAATGTGAATACATCGTCTCACATATGTAATAACCAAGAAAGGATGACATCGTCCATTGACAAAGAAATTATAACATTGTTCATAGTCAAGAGGTTGGCAAGATTGACAACTACTAATGTTGAGAATGAGCTGGAGTTGACGGCCATTAAATCTTATGAATAAACTGAAGCAATGAGAGTAAAGTAGAAGCTTATAGAGAACCAAAATGTAAGGAAATAAAAAGAGTGAGTGGGCTACCAAGGGTAATAGTTATGAAATTCATTACAGTACTAATAAGATAGAGAAAGAGTGGGACTGAGAGTTGAGTAGAGTGAATGATTCCTCCTCCTTCAGTGTTGTGGTTTTATTGTTCTCTCTTTAAATAATAAGATTAGCTTTTTTGTAGATGTAGGCAAGTTGTCAAACCATGTTAAATTTTGTGTGTGTTTTGCCTTCAAAAAGCAATGATTAGAACACTTGTGGTCCTAACAAGTGGTATCAAAGCTTTAGTGAAGAATAATGGTGTTTGATTTTTGTCCAAAATTAAAAGTGCTTAAAATATATTTTTGGATATACCACTGTAAATAGGAGGCTGAAAAGATCACAACGATAAAAATAGCATGCAAAATATAGCCAAAACAAAGTTGCCCAGACCAGTTAAAGTTTGCACAGAAAAGTCAGTGTGCCACATTAGCATACATTGACACTAAGTCAATCTCCAATCATCTGTCACATCATTAAATAGGTCCCATAAGACACACCAGCAAGCTGCAAACCAAGATAAGTTGGATCAAGTCGCGAACTAGAGAATATGATCCAGTGTGGTTAATCCTATATGCAACTAGATTTGTTGATTGAATCTAGGTTATCCATCAAGCCAGAATTGTTTTGATCAAATCTTAACCGTCTTGAATGTGATTTGGATGATTTTAGACTTGTTTCCAGCTAATAAATTTGTTTTGAATGCAAGGGTACAATCCAATTATTGAGATTTAAACCAAAAGTGGCAATGGTGATTTAATAATACATGTTGCCCAATAAATGGGCATTTGAAGGTCATTTAGTGGTCAATGAAGATGATGATGAAGAAGAAGATATACATGTTAGCCAAATTACATGTGCTAAATTGCTAAGTAAGGAATTCATAAGCCTTAAGTAAAGATAGAATTGGGTACCATGGACACCCGATCATGTGGAATGTAAAAGATAAAGGTGTAGAGTGAAAAAAGAAAAAGAAAGACGAGTCCTGACAAATTTTTTGCACTAATAGTCTTGCTAGATGTTAAGAATCAAGTAGATAACCAAGATATTCCATATCACATATAAAGAATATCTGCAACATGACTAGCATGCAATGAAATATATAAAAAAGACAGTATAGTGAATAAATATAAGCCTAAGAAGTTATATCTAATGAGGTTGGATTTTAAGTGGGACCATTGTAACCCCTCCAAATTTCCTGGGAATTTGCTTAGTAGAAGTATTATTCACATGATATTATTCTCATACATGAGTTAGCTAACAATATAAAAGAATAGTTGGGTTCTACATGTTCAAGGATATGATAAAGAGGTGATTTCTCCAAAATTGTTAGATTCGCTAACTTTGATTTCTCAAATGTATAATTGAGAAAGTTCTTGGTGAAGAAAAAGAAAAACACTAAGAAAAAAAAATTAGCACCTTATTTTAACTTGCACAAGCGTTATGACATAATAAGTTGTTGTCAAACATAAGTGAGGAATAGGTAAACCTAGTGAACAAAAATTGCATGAGAGCATATGGAGATTATACATGAGTACCCGTAAAACTTAATGAGGTACTAAAATACAACAAAATGCAATGAAAGGATATGTTCCCAAATGAAGCTTAGAGAAGAGATTGTAATATGGATATGTATAACAAATGGTTTTTTATGCTCTTATTAAAGACATTAGCATATGCCTTTCCAATCAATGTAATGATGGAAAGAGAAGTTATTACATAAGCATCTAATTGAGGGGTTTGATCACTTGTAATAAAAGGCAAACACCTATAAAAAAAGGCGAAGATACCTTGGTTTAAAGGTGTGGAAGGAGTATTGAGCATCCTAGGTGAGAGGGCGTAAAGGTTATGACAGAATATGTATAAACTCCATGTGATTAGTGGCAATAATCTCTCTTATAATGCACATAATGGTAGAGAGTGTTAGGGCCGCTTCAAGACATTCTAGAAGGAGAATACAATCGCCCTATGACAATAAGCAAGGACACCTTTGAGAGAAAGTGTGAAGGTTAAGGCATAAACCCAAGTTAAGATCACCCTAAAGTTGATGTTACAACTAGATATAAGTAAGCAGATGTATGAATAGCCAATGGAGTGGCTAAGACAAGTATTGAGACAATTGTCGAATTGACTTTCAAAGAAATTTTCATCATGCTAAAGATCAATGAATTAAAAAAACATTTACTTTTGACAATAAGTTGATGACTTATAGAGCAGTAAGATGAGACTGTTAGGTATGAGTAAAGGGAATGCGCAGGCTCCCTACTTTTTTTTTTATTGTTCTTTATTTGTTTTGAATCCTTTTTTATTAATTTTTTTTTATTTCAATTATATTCCTTAGCATTTTGCCCTTTTTTGTATTTGTACCAAATTTGATCCCTATTTTTTATTGATATTTTTTTAATTTGTTTTTCAATTACATCCCTTATTGTTTGATTAATTTTTAATTTCAGATTTAGCCCTTATTTTTTTAATATTTTTTTTTGCCTTGATTCCTTTCCTTTTTTAAATTGGTTTCTTTTTTCAATTTCATCCTTTAATATTTGATTTATTTAGAATTGAGCTTCATTAATTTTTTCAATGCAGTGATCTTGGTGTCAAGACACAAGTCATGGGTATGAAATTTTAACTCGGATCGATATTGATCTTTTTTTGTTATATTTTTAATTAATTTTTTTTCAATTTCATCATTCAACTTTGATTTTATTGAATATCGAATATCTTTTCTTTCTTTCTATGACAATAACCCAACCTCGTGACCCATGTCATACATTTGTCATGCTATCCCAGAATGACCCAGAATTTTTACATCATTTTATTCTTATATTGAATTTGTTCTTCAGTCTTTTAATTTTTTTTTTTTTTTGTTCTTTTCAAAATTAATTTTCTTTTTTTATTTTCTTCCTTCATCATTGGATTGTTGAGGACTAGACTTCGTTATTTTTTTTATATGGTCAGCCTTGTTTTATGGCCAAGATCATAGGTATGTGATATTAACTAGGGTTGACATCGATCTTTTTTAATATATTTTTTACATTTATTTTTTTCTAGATTTCAACCTTCGACTTCGAGTTTGTTACATATTTAGTTTTTTTTATTTTTTTCTATATACTTTATATGAGGATGTTCTGGCTTGTCAATTCAAGTCATAAATTTATCATGCTAATTCGGATTCGGTTAGGGATTTTTTTATTTTATTTTTTTAATTTCTTTTTCGTCTCCATCCTTTAGCATTAACATCTATAACTGGAGTTATAAATTTTTTTAATTTTAAAACACGCTTGCATTGTTATTTTAGGTTATGAAAGAAATTAACTCGCCTCACAGCAAAACACAGGACACCCCTCCGGTGATCACTGTATAACACAGTGCTCAATAAAGCATAATGATCGGACGATCTAAGAAAAAGCCAAGTCCACATAAGACGCAGAGGCTCATCTGTGCTGTCCGGAAGCCAAGCATAAGATCTTATACTTGGCAGCATACGTGGTCAAAGATGATTGAGTAGAATAACAACATTAATCAAATCACCTTAAAGGTTAACAGCTGTTTGATCGCAGGTCAGGCCAAGGATCATGTCGATAACTGAAGACCATTGGATACGTGGCTAAACGATTGACTTTTAAATTTTTAAACTATTATATGCCATCCATCTTGTCTGAGCGCGTGACTTATAAGTATACGTAGAATATTTTTTTAAGGTACTATAGTAATTATTCATATAATTAGCACAAATAAACCTCACCCTGCAAAGCTATTTTTTCTAAGCATCCAAGAATATAAATGTTATTTTATTAACCTTAGCAAAAGACCATTTTTTATTAAATTTTAAGGGTAAACGAATATTTTACTATACATTATAAATTTGAACGGCAACTTTATCTCTAATTAATTCTTAATTGACATTTAGATCAAGATATAATTTTACTCTTAATGTCAAGACAATTATTAGAAGCAATGAAAGTCAAAACTATAATTACACTGCTTGAATCCATAAAAATATCTCCTTATATATTACAGTAATTCACTAGGCTATTTAATATTTCTTTTTGTAATTCACATAATGATCTTAACATAACTGAGAAACTATATAAATATAATTTTTGTTATCAAAATAAGGGGGAAAGGCATCATTTGAATTTTTTTTTTAAGTTAATTACAACCTTCTCCCATTAATTTATGAAATTAATCAATTAATCTTTGTGGTTTTAGCAACTATATTTAATCCCCTTACAAGTTCATCCTTCATTAGTTTCACATTATTTTATGGTTTTTTTTATCTTTTAAAAAAACAAAATAGAAGAAGGAAAAATAGACAGAGTTACTAAAGCTGGTTTAGAATCAACTCGGGACGAGATTTGAGTTTCATGTTAAAATTATTAACCTAAATTAATGTAATTTTTTTTATATATATATATATAAAAAAAAAGAGAATCAAACTTGATAGGGAAAAAAATCATCTTGTTTATTATCAAGTTTGAACTGATTTCACTGAGTTAGCCATTTTTTTATTTTTATTTTTCCAACTCAAATTGATCTGAGCTTTGAGTCAATTGAGTTTTGGTAGACTTTGTCGATCTAGTATAGGTTTTATAACTATGATAAGACCCTGAAAATAAGTAAGCTTGAAAATTTTAATTAGAAAAGAAGGTAATTTTGAAAAAAACAAAAGAAAGAAAGAAAGAAAAAACAAAACTTATTATGATATACCTACAAAGTATTGCATTTAACTATTTGTCGTATATGCTTCTCCATGGAAATTCGTTTTTTCGTTACACATTCAGTGTTCAATGCTACCAATCAATCATGGATTCTTTCACAAGATCACGATAATGAATACCACCAATCACTCCTTCCCTCTGATTCTATTATCTATTAGCAAAGTGAACCTGAATAATAATAATAATAATAATAATCGTGTATTCTTCAAAGAGCACATTGTCTTTATTTAAAGAGATTTTTTAGAAATGGAGAGACCACTGTTTAGGCTTGACTTTGGTTGGTGCTGGTTAGGTGAAAGGGCAAAGTAAATTGCTGGTAGCCGATGCAGATCCAGCTGGCGCGTATTTCATTACTCAACCTGCCCAATTCTGGAAGCAATAGTGGATTTGACGACGACGATGTTAATATATCTATTCTATATTATAGTGTTTTTTTTTAATATATATATATATATATATATATATTTATAAATATATTAAACTAATTTTTTATTTTTAATATTAACATATTAAAATAATCTGAATATATTTAAAAAATAAATAAAAATAAAAAATATTTAACTTTTAAAAAAATATATTTTTAAAAATGATAAAAAAAAAAAAAAAAACCTTTATTAGATAGATAACCGTCATTACATGGATATTTTTTTTTATTTAATAACCTTGTGTAATTTTAATTTATTATAATTTATGAATAACGCAATGTAGAAAAGAATTGTATGGATTGTGAGGGAAAAAATTAAAGCTTACGGTAAAGATGTAGAGCAACTATTTCAAAGAAGAATATTTAAAATTTTAAATTAAAGTTAATTAACCTCTATAGCCTTTTTTGGACCATGACTAAGAATCAAAAGTTCATGTTTCTTTGCTTCCAAAATTGAAACATTGAAGCAAGCACAGCATTCCAAACTACGAGTCTTCTTTTATCAAAGCTAAAAAGAATCATAAAAGTTACTGTTTACTTTTCTTTTCTTTCAAGATTGAGACATTAAAAAGAAGCATTTTATTCCATACATACTGCTGTAATTGATTGCAGACCTCTTGAGAAATATTTATTATTATTATTATTATTAATATAAAATGATCGGATCAATTTACGTGCAGATCAATTAATTCTATAGGCTTTGAAGTTAATAATTATATAAGCTTCCAGTGACCCTAAGGTTTATAAAACTCAAACTAGTTATTTCTAAAAAGCAAATTTAAAACTTGATCAATTGAGCTATATCCCTCAGGGTTTCTCATTGAGAAATAATTTTTTTTAGATTAATGTAGGTGTCCAGATCAACTTGCTTGTACTTCGACTAATCTCACGGGCCCTGAATTTAATAATCATGTAAATCTCTAATAACCTTTAAAATTATAAAACTCGAACCAGAACCAGTGATCTTTGAAGGGTAAACTCAAAATCTGACTAATTAAACTGCACATTTTAGGATTATCATTGAAAAATATGAGTTGTGTTGACAAAATACAATAAAAATATGTTAATGAAATTTCTTTCCACTAAAAACAGAAGATTTGGAGTATGTTTAAAAGTGTTGTGGATTTTTATTTTTTATTTTTTTTTTAGATTTTAAAATTATTTTAATATGAAAAATAAATTTTAAATAATATATATATATATATATATATATATATATTATTTTAATATATTTCCAAAAAAAAAAAACACAATTAAAACACACAAAAATAAAGAATACCTTGTGTACAATAATGGATCTTATAAAATCGGATACAGGTAGTGGTTTGATATTTAAAAAGTACGTTGCCCTCTTTGACTTTTTGAATCCAAATCCTGAATCGATCGAAAGAATTTATTAAATGATTCTAAATTCACCATATCCAAATCAATATAAAGAATATATTGTTAAGATAATCTCTAACTTGAAACCAGATCATCGTAGCAAATGGAAAAACAGACGGGAGTTTCACTCCACCTCTACCATGGTAAAGACCTGTACCACAAACATACAAACGTTTTGGCAGATTATACTTGGATTTAACGTCCATTAAAATTGCTCAAAGCTCCACAAAGAGACCACTCACAATACTGTAAAGCGCAACACAAGGCTAAAGAAAGACCGAAAACTGGAAGCACGAGCAAGCAAAGAAATGGATGGATCAGACAGTCCGTCCCCCGTGTAAGCATTAAAAAGATCATGATTTGACCTGAAAATATGAGTGATCTGATCTCATGCTGCTTTTAAGCTCTGTGTGATGTTTTTGTGCAAGATGAGCTAAATTCAGTCATCCTCCGATTAATCCCCAAGAACCCAATCCCATCTAGATACACGGCAACTGTGACTTGCAAGAGAAAGTACGCAACCAACAAGCTCAATAGACTGCCAAAAGTAGAAATTTAATTCATAGAATGATGTTTCCGGTGATGCTGCAAATAACAAGGAAATTGCTAAAAAATGTTTTTTTAAAGACGAGGCATTTTGCTCTTCTACACTGTGGATTATCACCTATTTCAGTTCAGGTATCTTCAAAATTTCAGAACCAACAAAACTGAATCATTTATCCTTCTGCGGCAAATACAAAGAATTTTTCCATTTGAAGAGACGAGAAATCTCTACTCATTACAAATACACTCTCTTTCAGTAAATGAAAAATAAATAATTCTTAACCTGTTTAAGTGCTACGTATATACATACTTCTACCAGAAGAAGCAGTCCGTCTCTTCACCTCTCCATAGCCCCAGATGATATCACCACCTATCAGCCCCCTCCTCAACTTCCAAATCCAATCCTCTTCTCCTCCTTGTTACATGACTCGAATAACTTCTCTCAATTGATTCAGTTCCAGATACATCATGCATTCTTGAAGACGAATTAGGCCTAATCCTCCTCAAAAACGAACCCAAACCACGAAAAACTCTCCTAAAACCCCCACTGCCACTACTACCCTCCCTTCCTCTACTCCTAGTTACCCAAGAATCCCAATCTCGAGGCCTCCTGTTCCCACTAAGCCCACCATTCCCACCGCCATCCATCTCCGTAAAAACACCCGGAAACTCCCTCTCTCCACCTCTCCTCCCCCCACTAAACCTCCCAACAGCAAACCCGCCTCCAGGCAACCTCCATATAGTCAACCCCACAACCTCCCCTTCCGCCTCCTCCTCTTCAGAATTATCCACAGGCAACTCGTGCCTACAAACCGGACAAGAATTTCGCATCGCAAGCCAGGGCAAGATGCAATCAGAGTGGTAAATATGCTTGCAAGGCATCTCGCGAGCTTCGTCTCCAATCTCAAATGCCTCTTTACACACTGCACAGTACGTCTCCGAAACCACGTGCGTTTCGTTTATTTCTACGCGAGGCATTGATTCAACCACGGCTTTCGACGCCGGCGGGTTAGGGGCCGACCGGCCTAAGCTGTTTATCTCAATCTGTGATAATTGGTCCAGTAAGCGATCAAAACCAGAAACCATTAAAAACTCCGACATGGTCTCAGGTACGGGTCGGAGACCCGACCCAGTTCCATCGTCGTAGTAGAACTCGTAGGCGCTTCCTTCATCGTTGTCATCGGCGGCGGCGGGGCTTGTTCCGCGGAGGACGATCACGGGGTTGTACGGAGACCGGTCGCCATCGCTGCGGCGGTTTCGGATGAAGTTGGAAACCCGACTACGGTTTCGACGGTTGTCGTAGTTGGATTGGATCTCTTCCACAAAC
The DNA here is from genome assembly GCF_005239225.2 of Populus alba. NCBI lineage: Eukaryota > Viridiplantae > Streptophyta > Magnoliopsida > Malpighiales > Salicaceae > Populus > Populus alba. The sequence continues at coordinate 28,861,284 of NC_133284.1, forward strand.
CCACCGTCGCAGTGAGGACACGTGATGTAGCTGGCGTGGTTTTGTTCTTCGTCTTCGTTGCGAGGTGAAACGGTGACGAAGCGTGCACATCTGTAACACCAATACGACGTGGCCGTCGTTGAAGCCATGGTCAGATCGGAAAGTAGCTAGAGAGAGAAAGAGAATGATGATTGTAGTGTGCGAAGGAAATGAGAAGAGAGAAAGAGACGCCGGGCTTTTAAAGAGACGCGTGAAAGAAACTTGGGATGGCGGGCTATGAGCGTGAAAATAAAATGAGAGGGCGAAGGAGCGTTCCCGGTGGATCAAATACAGGATGTTACGCGTGAGAGTCACGTGGTTACGCGCTTTCATTGTTTTATTTTATTTTATTTTATTTGTTTATTTTTTAGAAAAAGGCGCTTTCCAATAATTGGGTAAGCTACAAGAAAAGCCCTAAAGCACCCCCTGATGTATTCTGTTTTCAATACCATCCCTCTCTCTTGCGGGTGGAAATTGCCTAGGCTGCCTTTTGCAACTAGTCGTGCAACCTCGCAAGCGGTGGAGTAATTTTTATGTCAAAAAATTGGGTTAAGTTAGTGATAATAAAGTTTTATATCTTTATTCGATGCTTAAATAGTTTGAGATTTTCTTTTAATAAAAGTTTGACTTTATTTACAGTCAAATCAACTAATATTTTTTAAAAACATCTTATATACACTATAGAGTGATTGACATTTTAAGTTTTTTTTTTTAATCTTTTATGAGATTTTTTTTATCTTTTAAAACACATACACCCTCTAAAAATAATTAAAAACCCTTAATGCTGAGCATTCGTTCTTGACTTGTCAATTCAATTGCCTTCAAAACAAGACTGGTATGGATGAAACTAAGACCACGGGGGCATTTAATAATAAATATTATATATTTAAGAGGCAAATTGACATAAAATACAAATTGCAGGAGGGGTTTTGTGATCTGAGTATTGACCGGAGACCTTGTCAGTGCCCTACGAGTTAAGGTAGACTTGACAGCTAGGACTATCAAGGGCTTAGAATTCTACTGTGTACAGTATTAGTATACAAGTGGCACATAGCTTGGATTGGGTTTGACTGAGTAGAGAACGCCCACTTTGAAAATTCAAGCGAGGTCACCTGTCGATTCGAGGCATCTTGCGAGGAATCCGAACGAGTAGTCTCTCTACTCCTTTGCGTTGCAGTGGATTGCCCTGCCTGTCCAAAACCACTTACTCCAATTTTAATCCTGCAATTATATTTTATTTTATTTATACGAAAGTTTTGAACCATTTGTTTGTATATATTTTGATTAAATTTTTATAAATTTTAAAAATTAATGAATATAAGTCTCTAGTTGTTATTAATATTAACAACCACAGGGCTTGAACCTGAAATCACAGAAAAACAAATTTTTTTTTGTTTTTTTTAATTAGTTTTTTTTATTTAATTTAGTTTGTTAAAATTATTTTTTTCTATTTAGTTATCATACTCTCATAACACGGATCTCAAGTTTGACGGGTTTAACCTAGTTGATTCAGATTTTTTTTTTTCTTCTTTACTAGTTTTTTTTTTTTAATTTCATCTTTTAATATTGATTTGATTAATAATTAAACTTCATGATTTATTTTGTTCACTTTTCATTAGATTATCATGATCTCATAAGATGATTTCACTTTTCATTGGAATAGTGTTTTGCTTTGTTTTCTTTTCTTTTAATATGACACGATATTGCAACCAGATCTACATCCAAGGTTCTTTGATCTGGTGTTGCAGTCGAATCCAAGGTATAGCATTATAGACAAACTCACTTAAACTTAAATAATGCAAATTTAATATTATTATTAGTATTAAAAATATTATTATTTATATTATAAATATTATAATTAATATTATAAATATTATTCTTAAATTAAGTCTAGAGTCTAACTTTAGAAATAAATCTAGCATTACTAGATCTTAGGTTTTTTATATATTTTTTATACCAAAATAAAATTGACCGCGGCCACCTAACTAGTTCAAAGTTAAACCACCTTTACAGAGTGATTAATTTATTTACAGTAGGGATGGATTGCGCCCCGTTTACCAAAAAAATGTGGACTCCAATTTTCAATGTAGTGATTCCATCCGGTTGGATTTTCATGTAGAGTGTGTTTGGTAAGCTGTTTGTGGTTTAAAAAAAATTGTTTTATAAAAAAGTACTTTTAGTTGAGTCTGTGGTTGAAATTGACTACTAAATATAAATATTATTTATATTTTTTTTAAATTAAATAACTTCTTACATAATAAAAAAAAATATTATTTTATATGAAAAAAAAAAATAAAAAATCATTGAAATTAATCAAATCCGATCCAACTCAGATTGCATTGAAACAGATTTATTTAAATGTAATCAAATTATTTAAGTTAAATTAAGTCGATCTTCGAATTAGTTAGTAATTTAAAATAAACTCGAGCCATGGAATTACCGAGTAGATTATTCGGGCAGGTAAATTTAATAATTATGAGCGAGAGGGTTTTCGGGTAGCGCTCCAGAAAAGAAAAGGAAAAGGGATTGGTGAGCACTTATTGCTGGGGCATGTCTTTTCTTGGATTTCATGTTTACCAGAGGCTCAAGGGTGCCTATGTTTCTGGCAAGGAGCATGCGTTTAAAGCGAGTAATTATGGGGGCCGCTGTGTGATGGGAACTATTAATTATTGCGAGACAAGAATTGGGGAAAAAATGAAACAGTGCTGCGTACAGTAAATTGAGATCTGGATATCAAGGGAACAAGATTGATGCCGCATCGGAGCCTTTCCTTGGACCCCGTTTTATCTTTTACCGGTGGAGGTGCCTTTCCTCGAGTGAAATTTAGTTTAATTTATTTTTTATATTTTAAAAATTTATTTTTTAACATTTTTTAGATCATTTTGATGTGTATGTTAAAAATAATTTTTAAAAAATAAAAAATATTTTAAATATTTTAAAAAACAATCACAATTAAAATCTCAACCATGCTTTTAATTTCTTGTATTATCGTTATAAAATAAAAAAAAAGTAGATGCTTTGTAATGATACGAAAGGTTCAACTTAAAATCGCTTTTAGAAAATTTAATCGCAATTGACGCATAAATTAATCTAGCTTAATAGGGAAAACAAAAAACATTTTTGGAGTTGCTTCTGTTAAAGTTGTTAGGATTTACTTGATTTGTTTTCTGTTAATAAATCCTATTAACTAGGAATCACAGCTGTGAATCACAGCTGTTGGGATTGAACGAGTCAGTAGGTTTAGGTTTCTGTTATTATTCTCTAACTTATTTTTCTGAGATCAGTTGTGATGTAAGGCTATTTAAAGTCACCGATTCTTCAAGTCTAAAGTACGTGAATAAGCACTATTAGTTTACTTGCTAATAAACATTCTGATAATCAACAATTGGTATCAGAGCAAGGTTATAGGATTTATTCGTGAGAGACAAGAAACAACAGTTTCTTAAGGAGAGTTAAACACAGAGAGTTTTAAACACAGAGAGAGTGCAGCATCAAACAATTGTTTCTTCTGTAAACGTTTGAAATGGCATCTGAGGGAAACACTAGTGGTTTTGTTCAACCAGCAATTCCAAGGCTTGATGGTTATTATAATCATTGGAGTATGCTGATGGAGAATTTTCTAAGATCAAAGGAATATTGGGGACTCATCGAGGAAGGAATTCCATAAGCAAGAGAGGGCACAGATCTGACTGAGGCACAGTCAAAGGCAATATCAGACTTTAAGCTTAAAGATCTAAAGGTAAAGAATTTCTTATTTCAAGCAATAGACCGGACTGTTCTTGAGACTCTTCTTAAGAAGGACACTGCAAAAGACATATGGGACTCATTAAAGAAGAAGTATCAAGGCAATACTAGAATTAAATGCGCTCAGTTGCAAGCTCTTCGTAAAGAGTTTGAAATGCTACACATGAAAGCTGGAGAGTCTAATGATGAGTACTTTGCAAGGACACTGACTATTGCAATTCGGATGAAAATGCATGGCAAAAAACTAGAAGATGTGACAATCATAGAGAAAATCCTACGCTCTATGACTTCTAAGTTTGATTATGTTGTATGTTCAATAGAAGAATCTAATGACATTGATATTATGCCAGTAGATGAGCTGCAAAGTTCACTATTAGTGCATGAACAACGCATGTCTAAACACATTGAGGAAGAACAAGCTCTTAATGTGACTTATGCTGGAAATTTCTTTGGAAGAGGCAGAGGTCGTGGAAGCTTCAGAGGAAGAGGCTAAGGACGTGGTCGTGGTACAAGAGAAGGAAACTTTGACAAAGCATTTATTGAATGCTACAATTGCCATAAGATTGGTCACTTTCAATGGGAATGTCCTTATAAAAAGGCAGAAAAAGCAAACTTTGCTGAAATAAAAAAAGAAGAAGAGGTGTTGTCGATGGCTTACATAGAGAACAACCTAGCTGGAAATAGAGCAATGTGGTACCTTGATTCTGAATGCAGCAATCACATGACAGGAAACAAAAGTCTTTTCTATGACTTAAATGAAATTTTTAGAGAAAAGGTCAAGCTTGGAAATGATTCTAGCATGAGTGTTATGGGAAAAGGAAGTGTTAAAATGTTGATGAACAAGAAGATGCAGAATGTAGGTGATGTGTTTTATATACCAGAACTTAAAAGCAATTTGATCAGCTTAGGACAACTGTAAGAAACAGGTTGCTCAATCATGTTCCAGAAAGGAAGCTGTCAAATTCATGATCCAGAAGGAGGATTAGTTTCTGATATTAAAATGTCTGGAAATCGAATGTTTCAACTATAAACTGAAACTTCTGGAGATCAAACCTGTTTCCAGTCATCTATTCAAGATTCCTCTTGGTTGTGGCATTACAGGTTTGGACACTTAAACTTTAGTGGACTTAAAACTTTGCAGCTAAAGAAAATGGTGAAAGGGCTCCCTCAGATCGAAGCTCCATCTCATGTATGTGAAGAATGTGTAATTGCAAAGCAACATAAAAAGTCGTTTCCTAAAGAGAGTACTTGGAGAGCAAATCAGGTTCTACAACTAGTGCACTCAGACATTTGCAGTCCTATGAATCCTACTTCTAACAGCAACAAAAGGTACTTTATAACTTTCACTGATGACTTTAGCAGAAAAACATGGGTGTATTTTTTAGCAGAAAAATCCAAAGCCATTGAAGTATTTAAGAGATTCAAAGCCAGAGTTGAGAAGGAGACAGAAAAAAAAATATTCAATGCCTTCGAACAGATCATGGTGGAGAATATACATCCAATGAGTTTGCAGATGTGTGTGAAAGCAATGGAATCAAGAGACAGCTGACTACAGCGTATACACCACATCAGAATGGTGTATCAGAAAGGAGAAACATAACCATTATGAATATGGTGCGAAGTCTTCTAGCAAGCAAGCACATGCCAAAGACTTTCTGGCCTGAGGTAGTTAATTGGAGTGTGCATGTTCTAAATTGAAGTCCAACATTTTCTGTGAAGAATATGACACCAGAAGAAGCTTGGTCAGGTCACAAACCAGTTGTTGATCACTTCAGAATATTTGGGTGTGTGGCATATGTGCACATTCCAGATCCAAAGAGAACGAAACTTGATGCCAAGGGAGAAAAATGTGTATTGCTTGGTGTGAGTAAAGAATTGAAGGCTTATCATCTTTACAATCCGTTAACAAAAAGGATTAGCATTTCTAAAGATGTGGTGTTTGATGAAGCCAGCAGCTGGGATTGGGAAAGTAACGATAAAGGGGGAAATTCAGTTGATCTTGAACTCCCGGACAATGAAGCAACTGACGCTGACAAAGATGCATACAGTGATAAGGAAGAATCAAATGAATCTGGTAGTGTGAATGAGGCAGCATAAACTTCACTACCTGAGGCATCTGATTCTTCACTGCAAAATACACAACGATTGAGGAGAAGACCAGTTTGGATGAATGATTATACAGATAGTGAAGTGTCTTCCGATGAAGACACATTGGCTCATCGTGTTTTATTTGCAGAAAGTGATCCTATTACATTTGATGAGGCGATTAAAGATTCAAAATGGCGAAAGGCAATGGATGCAGAAATTGAAGCTATTGAAAGAAATCACACATGGGAGTTAGTGGAGCTGCCTTAAGGAGAAAAAACAGTGGGAGTAAAATGGATTTACAGAACAAAGTTGAATGAAAAAGGTGAAGTTGACAAGTTCAAAGCTCGTTTAGTTGCTAAAGGATATACTCAAAAGTATGGAATTGATTATTCTGAAGTGTTTGCACCAGTAGCAAGGCATGATATAATAAGAATGATTATCTCATTAGCTACTATGAATGAGTGGACTATTTTTCAACTAGATGTCAAATCTGCGTTTTTACATGGAGAACAAGTATTTGTGGATCAACCACCAGGCTATGTAAAAAAGGGAAGCAAGCATATGGTCTATAAGCTGAAAAGAGCTCTTTATGGATTGAAACAAGCTCCAAGAGCTTGGTATAATCGAATTGACGCCTACTTCAGCAAAGCTGGTTTTCACAAGTGTCCCTATGAGCACACACTCTACATCAAAACTGGAGAAAAAGGTAATCTTTTGATTGTGTGCTTATATGTGGATGATTTAATATTTACTGGCAATGATGAAGGCATGTTTAGAACATTTAAACAGTCTATGATTAAAGAATTTGAGATGACTGATTTGGGAAAGATGAAATATTTTCTTGGAATAGAATTGACTTAATCTACAAGTGGCATTTTTATCTGTCAAAGGAAATATGCTCGTGAGGTCTTGGAAAGGTTCAAAATGAATGATTGCAATCCGGTTCAGGTTCCTATAATTCCTGGAACTAAGCTAACTCGAGAAGGTGAAGGAGAAAAGATTGACAACACCTATTATAAGCAAATGATTGGAAGCTTGATGTATATGACAGCCACTCGACCAGACTTAACATATGTTGTTAGTCTCATTAGCAGATTTATGGAAGCGCCAACTGAACTACATTATCAAGTTGTCAGAAAGATACTTCACTACTTAAAAGGCACTCTTGACTATGGTTTGTTCTACAAGAAGAAGGAGAGTGAAATACATGAGTTAATTGGTTTTAGTGACAGTGATTATGCTGGGGATGTGGATGACCGGAAAAGCACGTCCGGATATGTATTTCTCTTAAGTGGAACTGCAATTTCATGGTCCTTAAAGAAGCAACCTGTTGTTACTTTATCAACAACCAAAGCAGAGTTTATAGCAGCTGCATCATGTACCTGTCAAGGTATCTGGCTAAGAAGAATTTTGGAAGAGGTGAAGTATACACAACAAGGTCTAATTATGTTATTTTATGACAATAGCTCAACTATTAAATTGTCAAAAAATCCAGTCTTGCATGGAAGAAGCAAACATATTGATGTGAGGTTTCACTTTCTACGTGATCTCACCAAAGAGGGAAAAGTGAAACTAGTTCATTGCAGAAGTGTTGAGCAAGTTGCAAACATTCTAACTAAACCTTTGAAAGTTGAATCGTTCATGAAGCTGAGAGCATTACTTGGCATGTGCTCCATTGATGAAATAAATTGATTGCTTATAAGCATACAGTTTAAGGGAAAGTGTTAAAGTTGTTAGGATTTACTTGATTTGTTTTCTGTTAATAAATCCTATTAACTAGGAATCACAGCTGTTGGGATTGATCGAGTCAGTAGGTTTAGGTTTTTGTTATTATTCTCTAGCTTATTTTTCTGAGATCAGTTGTGATGTAAGACTATTTAAAGTCACCTATTCTTCAAGTATAAAATACGTGAATAAACATTATTAGTTTACTTGCTAATAAACATTCTGATAATCAATAGCTTCATTAATCAACATAAACTAAACGATGTGGGGAATTCCTGTGACACAGTTGAAAAATCACTATTTATTAAAATAGTGAAGAGACATGTTTTGTTTTTCTAACAAAAAAAAAAAGCACAAGGATTTTTATAAGATATAATTAGATATTTTCACGGGTTTATATATTATTATTGATTTAATTAAAAATTTTAAGGTTTATTCAAATTTACTTGGTTTTTATATTATTAAATTAGGAATGTTTTTTTTTTATAAATATTATTAAATAATTGATCTTATTAAACATGTTGACTTAACTACCCTAGTCTAGGATTATTTTTTTTCCAATGTAATCCTTCATTATTGTATTGGTTGGAAATTAGATTTTTTTTTATTGAACATGAATCTAAAATTTAATGAGCTTTGAATTTGAAAGATTAATCCATGCTTAGAAGATTTGTTTATATCTACTTAGTTTTTTATATGATTAAATCATGGTTGCCTTATTTTCATACTATTATATCAAAAGATCTTTATGGAACTCATGCGACTTAAGGACCAGTCTTTGATTTTTTTACTTCTCTTGCATCAACTTAATTCTTTTTTAATTATATATTTTAAATTTTTTCTGTGTGTGGTGTGGCGCCGACCATTGATTTAGATTTAGATCCCATCTGGGAACATGGTGTAAACTTCATTCCCTTAAATTTTGATTTTTTTTTTTGCTTAAAATAATTTTTTTTATGTTTTTGAATCGTTTTGATGTGCTAATATCAAAAATAATTTTTTAAAAAATAAAAAAAACTTTATTTTAATACATTTCCAAGAAAAAAGTATTTTGAACCACCATCACTACCACAATCTAAAATACACCCTCTCAAGTTGCTTTTTTTTTGTCATTTTTTAGATTTATTTTCTTATATTTGATAAAGATTACATGGATTATTATGTTGTTATGCTCCAAATCATTAATTTTATAATTTAATTAGGTTTTGCTTGAGTTTATTTAATATATTGTTATCTTAATATTTTTTATTAAAAAACAATATACTATCTATGTCAATATTTCAGTATTTTAAAAAAAAAATCTAGTATGTATCAAATTTTTTATTTCATAATGTTTTATATATATATATATATATATATATATATATATATATATATATATATATATTACCCCGAACGAAATACAGAATACAGGTAAAAAAAACTAATATGATATTACCTCGTGTCATTTCCCACCGGGTCCATCTCATATACGGTTTCCCGTGAAACCTTATGTTCTTGTGTACCAAGTCGAGTATGAAAAGTCGCTACGAAAAATTGAACATTGACTCGGTTTTGTTCGTCAAAGGTAACGTGATTTTTATAAACCTCTAGGATGGTCACGTTGGCCTCGTTTACAAGTCAAAAAGGCATTCCCCCGTATTCGAGAGTTCACTGTTGCCTCAAAAATGGCGAAGGTGGCGCGGCGGCGGAGGTGATGAGGGGCTCGGATTTGAAGCGGCAGGGCTATATAAATTCTCTAGATAAAGGAGATTATGAAGCTTGTCTAACCTGGTTGCAGGAGAAACTTGCACTGGTTGATTTGAAAACCCTATAATTTAAGGCAGGATTGATCATTTATTTTGATTCAAAAGACTATTTTTATTGATTCTGCATGGTTTGGAAACACTATATAAATTATATTTTTTAAAAAATATTTAAATATTTTAAATTGTTTTGATACATTAATTTTAAAAATAAATTTTTTAAAAATAAAAAATATAATTTTAATATATTTTGATATAAAAATCATTTTAAAATTAACTGCAACTCCTAAACAAAAATCATTAAGAGTTGGATTTAAAAGACTATTTACGCGATATTGATTTAACTCAAGGAAAGATTTATATATAAAAGATAAAAGATATGAAGAAGATGATAGAATACGTTTATATAACGTGTCATTAGCATAGATTACGTGATTAGCCTTCATTAAATACAATGATTATATTGTATACTTGGTCATTTAATATTCAGTCAAGAGAGGTTGATAGTGGGATTAGCGGCCAGAACAATCATAATACAAATACACATGAATTTTGACTTATGTTGGGTTTAAGTGCTTGACAGAGGGTCTATGTTCGATCATACAATTACACTCATTGGTAACCATTTATTATTTTTTTACTAATTTTATATTTTAGGAAGATCATTGTATATAGGCTTAGCCCACATTTTATATCTATATAGTTTATGACGAGGCTTGGGCCCACATTTTATTGTGGGTTGGATCAAAATTCAATCACTACATTAAAGAAAAAGCAAGTGTGGCAATTTTTTTAATGAATGCGATAAAATATTTGTAACGAGAGTAGTGTATTAAATCAAATTAATCAACCATGATATATGTTGATAAATGAAAAACAAAAATTGATATGACCTGCTCAACTTAAAAGTTCAAGAGTCAACTTGTCACCCTACCTGAATGGTGATTTGGTTAAAAATATTTTCATGCTGCCATCATTTTAACCTATAGGTAACCCTAATTCAAATGTGAAACAATGAAAATTTTAATGATTAAATTGCAAAAAAATAAAAATCTAGGGAGTGCAATGAACAAAAGGCGGCACATTATATTGATATGTGTTAACCTATTAAATTAATGACTCGAGTAATGAACATGATTACAATAACTTACCCAAACAACCTACCTCTTTCTTTTTCCTTCCCATACCCTCCTCCCGTCTAGGCCTTGATCGGGTATTAATTGATCTCGGGTTCAATTAAAGAATGGAGATAAAATCTAAGAGAAAAATAAATGTTGAATGATGAAACTAAAAAAAAAAATTCTTAATAAAAACAATCGAATCTAATTGAATCCTCTAAACATGGGTTAATCTTCAAAACCAGTAACCCATTAAATCCTAAACCCGAGTTCAATAATGTTGGAGGAGGAAATCACAAAAATAACTTATATTAATACCAGAGCAAAAGGAGTGGCAATAAAAAGAATAAGAATCTAATCACATAGGAAAAAATAATATGAAGGATGATGAAATTGCAAAAAAAACTTCAATCATAAAAATTATCTAGAATAAAATATATAGGAATCAAAAGAATAAAAATTAAATTTAATAGATAAAAAATTAAAGAAGAATTGAATTGAAAAATAAATAAATATTGAAAGATGAAACTAAAAAAATATTAATTTTTTTTTTTAAAACAAACCAAGGCAAATCCTTTAAAACTAGGCTAATATTCCAAATCTGTAACTCGTTAAATCTTAGACCCGAGTTCAATAAAAAATTCAATTCCCATCCAATTTAATATTGGAGGATGAAATTGATAAAAAAATTAAATTTAAAAAAGTTGCTAGATAAAAAAAAATGCAATAAAAATAACGATGATCAAATCACATAAGAAGATATTTGAAGGAGAATAAAATTATATAAAAAAAAATTCAAATCTAAAAATTATCTAAAATAAAACAAATAGCAATTAAAAAAATAAGAACCAAATATGATAAATAAAAAACTAAAGAAAGATGAAATTGAAAATAAATCCAAATTTAGAAAGCATTTCAAATAAAAAATAGTAATCAAAAGAACATGGTTCAAATATAAAGAGAAGAACAAATTAAGGGGCTGTTTTTTAAAATCTAGAGCGACATGTGTGAAAATCAAGGTAGAGATAGGAAAAAGGAAAAAAGAAAAGTCAATCATTACCAAACCGAAGATCAAAACACCACACGTGCTATCGTGAAAGGGAAGAGTGCCTCATACGCTATTGACCACCAGAAGTCACTAGAAGCGTTATCTGGAAGTGATAAAATGCCCTTTACTTTGACACTTTTAATGTACACGTCAATCAATTTTTCTTTTTTTAATAATATTTATATTTATTAAATTGCATAATTGCCTTTAAATCATATATACACACACATACACACCAAGGTTAAAGACAAAATAACCCTCGGAAGGCAATTTATTAATTTTATCTTTCTAGGGGTATTTTTTTTTGTAAGTGCACAGTGCTAACTATACAAAAAAAGAGAAAATGGATTTTAACAGTAGTTTATTATTTTTCAAAAGAGTAATTTGATAATTTTACTCTGTTAAAAAAATAAAAAAATTGAATTATCCCAGTTGAATTTTATAATGATTAACAAAACCAAATTATGTATTGTATTGCGGGACTCATTTAAAAATTTAAGTTCCAAACGTTGTTTTTGGAAAGCATTTCTTACATATTTTTTTAATTGAGTTTCATAAAATTCTGTTTGTTTTTGCGTTTTAAAAGTGCTTTTGAAAAAATTAAATTTTTTTTTATTTCAAATTATTTTGATGCGTTGATACCAAAAATAATTTTTGAAAAATAAAAAAATTATTTTGATGCATTTCCAAGTAAAAAGTACATTAAAAAACAACCACAACCACACTTCCAAACATAATTGGTACCAAATATTTTATACATATTTTTTGTTATATATAAATCTCAACCACAATTTTTACGAAACATGTATATAAATTAAACTAACTACACATAACCATATTTTTTTTAAACATATTTTTTTAAACCACAACTACAAAAACTACCTTTAAAACAAATACACTCTGAACCCCATTAACAATTGCTTGTAGCTCCGCCCCCTCTCCCTGTTCCTCCAATAAACCAAGGAGAGCTAAGAGCTGCTTGTTAGTGAAGATTTCCCACGAAACCTGCCCACACGTCAACATTAAATTCTGGCTTGCATTGACATTAGCATAGCACACTCATTATGGCAAAGTAAGTTAATTACTCAACTAAATAGCTGAAAAAGGAAAAGAGGAGAGAGTTCTTGATATATTGTTTCCTTAACACAACAATGGCGATGAATTCAGGAAGATAAAAACAAAAAACCGATGGTTTGAAACACATTGCTACTTTAACAGATTCTTCAACTCAAGTTTTAATGCCTAAAATGTATTTTTTTAATTTAAATAAAAAAAGAGAGGCGAAGAGGGTACAATCCGACTCTAAATAAACTGACGTGCAGCACCATGGAATTCTGTTGTTGTTTAGCAGTTTAGGGACACACGGGACGAGGAAAAACCAAACATCATTATCTTCTTTCTACTACCGATTTCTCTACATCAGTCGGTTATCACTTTGTCAAGTACCCATGTTCTTTTTAGGATTGGACTTAATAAATAAAGTATTTTATTTCTCCTTTTCTTTGTAGGATTCGTACCCATAAAAGAATTTCTTTTCTTTTTTAATATATAAATATCTCACTGCTTCTAATAAAAGTCTTTCTTTTTGATAGTTGATGCTCATCACTCCGCATTAGAACAAAACCCTAAGGGTTCTTGTAAGGACCAATCGCCGCCAGATTGATCTCAGCCCACTATAAAAGCCTCTTCTTCCATGTTTTTCTTGTTTCTTCAATGAAAATTGCTCTCTTTCTTTATCTATCTATTTCTCACACAATCTTTGCTGCATGAAAAACATGGTGCGCAAAGTTGTGTGCTTTGTTTCATAAAATTGATTTAGAAGATAAGAGAGGAAAGCCCCAACCTTTTTAACATGTTTTATGATTGAAAATTGAAGTTTTTTGCAGTTTAGGAGTGGGCAATTGATGCTCATCAATTTAGCAGGTGTACAAGTTTTGATCTTTTCTAGTTAAAAAGTTAACATCTTGAAGCTGTAAGTAGGGTTTTGGCTATTTCTAACGTAGACAAGTTTTGATTTTGGAGACGGTTTAGGTTTTAGGGTTTGATTATAACTGGTGGTTGTTGATCAGTTATTGAGTTGTTATGGGGGTAATGATCAAGTTGGGGTTTTGAATATGCTATCTGAATTGGGAAGGAGACCGATGGTAGGAGCTAATGATGGATCATTCGGCGATGATTTAGAGAAGGAGATAGGGTTATTGTTGCGTGAGCAACGTAGGCAAGAAGCTGATGATCGTGAGAAAGAGCTCAATTTGTATAGGAGTGGTTCTGCTCCTCCAACCGTGGAGGGTTCATTGAATGCAGTCGGGGGCTTGTTTGGCGGCGGAGGTAATGGTGGTGCCTCTTTCTCAGACTTTATTGGTGGAAAAAATGGGAATGGTTTCACGTCCGAGAAGGAGCTTAGGTCTGATCCAGCTTACTTATCTTATTACTATTCAAATGTGAATTTGAACCCTAGGCTTCCTCCTCCTTTGCTGTCGAAGGAGGATTGGAGGTCTGCGCAGAGATTGAAGGGTGGAAGTTCAGTCTTAGGTGGGATTGGAGATAGGAGGAAAGGTAGCAGAGCTGATAATGGTAATGGTAATGGTAGATCAATGTTTTCAATGCCACCAGGGTTTGAATCGAGGAATCAAGACAGTGAGGTTGAGTCAGAGAAGGTTTCTGGCTCACTTGAATGGGGTGGTGACGGGCTGATTGGTTTACCAGGATTAGGACTTGCCAGCAAACAGAAGAGCTTTGCTGAAATATTTCAGGTGTATTTCTATGATTTTGCTCAAGTCACGTTTCTGTTTGTTTGTAAATTTCTGGCTTTTGCTTATTGCTTTCTGGCATCAAGAATATCATTGGATTATTTTCCTTGAATTCCCCATTGTGGTATTCGGTGCTTCCTATTAAGGATTGGCACAATATTATTTGTGCATGGATGAAATAAATAAGTTTTTTGCTTTCCTTTTCTAATTTTCTACTTTGAATGTTACAGAAAATCAGTTTTTTTTTTTTTTTTTACCTGGGTTATTTTATTTTTGTATCATTCTCTATGCCTTGCAATTATTTTGTTTTCAGTTTGTTTGTGTACAAATGGTATTGGAGGTGTATTAAGAATGCGATCATGACAAATTGATGCAATATTTAGTTATTTTTATTCTCGAATACAAAGTGAAGAAGTCTATGAACTGGTCGGTATGTTTAACTTGTGAACTCTGAGGAGCTTTTAGTTGTGTGGGATTTAGTTCTGTGTAAATGACGAGACCATTACGAGGCCCCATGCTAGACATACACTTTGAACTCAAGCTTTGATTGGGATACCAATTTCAAGGGCATTGTCTATGGCCTAAAAGTTGCCTTCTTTAGATTGTCCACTCCACTGTTATATTTATGATTTGGTATCTTATATCCATGCAGGATGATTTGGGGCGTGCAACTCCTGTGACAGGGCCTCCATCTCGCCCAGCTAGTCGTAATGCATTTAATGAAAACGTTGAGACCTTAGGTTCAGCTGAAGCGGAGTTGGCTCATTTGCGCCGTGAATTATCATCTGCAGATACTTTACGATCTGGTGCAAATGGCCAGGGCTCCTCTCCTGTCCAAAATATAGGCCAGCCTTCTTATAGTTATGCTGCTGCTCTTGGTGCCTCCTTGTCTAGGAGTACTACTCCTGATCCTCAACACGTTGCCAGGGCTCCTAGTCCATGTCCTACACCCATTGGACAAGGGAGAGTTAGCACATCTGAAAAGAGAGTCACTGCTAGTTCAAACTCATTCATTGGTGTCTCATCTGGTATCAGGGAGCCTTCAGAGTTGGTATCTGTGTTTTCTGGCATGAACTTGGCAACAAATGGTGGAGTAGATGAAGAAATCCATTTGCCATCACAGGCTGAACAGGATGTTGACAGCCATCAAAATTATCTCTATGGCCTCCAAGGCAGCCAGAATCATATGAAGCAAAATACATACATAAAGAAGTCTGAATCTGGGCATTTACACATGTCTTCTGTTCCTCAATCTGCCAATTTATCATATTCTGATTTGGCTAGGAGTAATGGTGGTGGATCGAACCTCAACAGCTCATCTTTGATGGCTGACAGGCAGGTTGAACTACAAAAATTGGCTTTTCCTTCTGGCAATTCTTACATGAAAGGATCACCTACCTCGGCTCTTGGTGGTGGAGGTGGCTTACCTGCACAGTATCATCATCTAGATGGTATCAATTCATCACTTCCAAACTATGGACTGAGTGGGTATTCCATGAATCCAGCATTGGCTTCCATGATTGCTCAGCAGCTTGGCACTGGTAATCTGCCACCATTATTTGAAAATGTTGCTGCTGCATCTGCTATGGCCATCCCTGGAATGGACTCAAGAGTGCTCGGAAATGGTTTGGGGTCTGGAACAAATCTAACTGCTGCTTCGTTGGAGTCTTATAATCTTGGGAGAGGGGGGAGTCCAATAGCAGGAAGTGCTCTTCAGGCACCTTTTGTTGATCCTGTGTATCTCCAGTACTTGAGGACTCCTGACTATGCTGCTACCCAGCTCTCGGCTATTAATGATCCCTCAATAGATAGGAACTACTTGGGTAATTCATACTTGAATTTCCTTGAAATTCAAAAGGCTTATGGTCTTCTATCATCTCAGAAATCACAGTATGGTGTCCCATTAGGTGGTAAATCTGGCAGTTCTACTCATCATGGTTATTTTGGGAATCCTGCCTTTGGTGTTGGTATGCCATATCCTGGAAGTCCCCTGGCAAGCCCTGTCATTCCAAACTCCCCAGTTGGACCTGCCAGTCCCTTGAGACACAATGAACTGAATATGCGTTTTCCTTCTGGAATGAGGAACTTAGCTGGGGGCATCATGGGACACTGGCCCTTGGATGCAGGATGTAACATGGATGAAAACTATGTGCCATCCCTATTGGAAGAGTTCAAGAGCAATAAAACCAAGTGTCTTGAACTCTCAGAAATTGTTGGTCATGTTGTTGAGTTCAGGTATCTCTTGAACAAAAAAATATTATGTTCATTCATTGTCATAATTTGTTTTTTATATAATTCAATGATTTGAGATCCCTTATGAGCAGTGCGGATCAGTATGGGAGCCGATTCATTCAACAAAAACTTGAGACTGCCACAATGGATGAGAAAAATGTGGTTTACGAGGAAATCATGCCCCAGGCTCTTCCTCTGATGACTGATGTGTTTGGTAATTATGTAATTCAGAAGGTACCAGATATCTATGCTTTGTTACAGTGCACTTTGTTATGTTTTTATGGATTCCGCATATGAAAGTAGTAACTATGTATTTGTATGTAGTTTTTTCGAGCATGGCCTTCCATCACAGAGAAGAGAATTGGCTGGCAATCTTTTTGGTCATGTTTTGACACTTAGTCTTCAAATGTATGGCTGTCGAGTGATCCAGAAGGTACCATTAGTTTTGCTACCATTTTGCAATTTGATGTTACATGATACACCCTGTTACATCTTTGTTAGTGGATTATGGTACTATGGTGCCAGAAAGTATGCTTCTGAGAAAAAAAAATGTTTACTCCTGGTTTGTGTAAAAACAAAATGTTTTGGTCAAACAGCTCAAAGAATTCTTTGTCAGGGTTGTCCTCACCAATTTGCATAATGAAGTGTCTTGTATTCTCGTTTTGGGTAACAAGTTACCTATTCTGGAGGTGCAGCACTGCTTTTGTATTTGTCTCTTGCCTTCATCATTACACAATAGAAGAGTGACTATGCACAAATTTATGGAGATCCCTAAAAACTCACCAATCAAATTAAGATGAATATGATTATCAGGGGCACCTACTGAAGTTGTTGATAGCAAGTAACATGTTCTTTTGTTTATATTGTTTAGGCCATTGAGGTTGTTGACCTAGACCAGAAAATAAAAATGGTTGAAGAGCTCGATGGTCATGTAATGCGGTGTGTACGTGACCAGAACGGGAACCATGTCATCCAAAAGTGCATCGAGTGTATTCCTGAAGATAACATTCAGTTTATTGTCTCGACATTCTTTGATCAAGTTGTGAATCTCTCCACCCATCCATATGGGTGCCGTGTTATACAGGTTTGGAACTGTTTGCTTATTTCAAATGTACATGGACCTTTCTGGAAGAAAAGAAAATTACGTAACTGTTTCTAAATTTTGCAGAGGGTATTGGAACACTGCAATGACGCAAAAACACAGAGTAAAGTTATGGATGAGATTTTAGGTGCTGTTAGTATGTTGGCGCAAGATCAATATGGAAATTATGTAGTGCAGGTTGGTTTTGCATTTCAATGACTCCCACTTCGGATGCATATAAGTTGCTACCATTCTTGTTGAGTGTTATAACTTTTGTGTCATCTAGATACTGGGTATGGGATATAAAGCTCTCTGCTTTATATAAAAAAGTTGGTCATGATGTTTGTTTAATCTATAAAAAGCAGTACAGGTATTCTTGAGATGATAGGGAGTGTATTTTCTACAATCCTGGCTGAATCTCCAGTACTATCACCTTCATGTCTCATCCTTTATATCTGTCAATATTTTAGGAATATACATTCCTGCGTTGCAAACTCTATTATGTGAATGACTTTCTTGTCATTATTCCCCTTTGAGATGTGGTTCTATTGTACTTGAGCTTACTTCATTCACTTATTAGATAAATACCAGTCATCAATAAAGTGCAATCCACTGCTTCCCTCTCATTTCTCTTGCAAAAGAGTTATGTGCACCTGTGTATTTGTTTGAACTGCTTACTAATAACATTTATACATATGCAAGCATACTAATAACATTTAATTGATCCATATAAAAGCATCCTAATAGTATTCAAGACTTGGATCGCTTCTTATGGAATCTTAAATTGGGAGTAAACTCTAATTTCCAAGATACAGATCTTTATTCTTTTTTGCTTATGTCTCTCACCCAGACAAAGCGCAAGATGATGGAGAAATGACACTGCTTTCATTTCTTTTCTTAGTGTTCAATATGGCAGTTGGAATTCCTTCTTCCGATGCCAGTTATTTCCCTGTGCCATGTATTTTTAAAATTGCACTTCCCAAATATTGTTACTTAACGGCACTTCTCATGTTGTTTCTTAATATTAATCTCTATTGATTGATTAAGCATTGGCTTCTGTTTTAACAGCATGTGCTGGAACATGGAAAATCTCATGAACGATCTGCTATTATCAAGGAGTTAGCTGGGAAGATTGTTCAGATGAGTCAGCAGAAGTTTGCCTCCAATGTTGTGGAGAAGTGTTTAACTTTTAGTGGTCCTGCTGAACGCCAAATACTGGTCAATGAGATGCTTGGCACTACTGATGAAAATGAGCCTCTTCAGGTTTGCAACTTCTGTGCACTTTTGCAAGCTACAATTGAAGAATTTTCTCAGTTTCCACTATGCATGTTTGTGTGTGCATACATGTTTCAAATTTTGTTTCTTACTGTTCCAAATTTTGTATCTTCCTGTTGCACGATTAAGCATAATCATTTCCCAATCTCATCTGCTAATGTTTTCCCTTGTCTGTTCAGGCAATGATGAAAGATCAGTTTGCCAACTATGTTGTGCAAAAAGTGCTGGAGACATGTGATGACCAACAGCGTGAGCTGATCCTTACAAGAATAAAAGTCCATTTAAATGCATTGAAGAAGTACACCTATGGAAAGCATATTGTTGCACGTGTAGAGAAACTTGTTGCTGCTGGGGGTAAGCATTATTTTAATGCATATGATTTAATGTAAGCTTGATTTGTGGATATGCTTGTCTGTAATTGAAGTAAATAACACTAGTACCTTGTCACCTTAGTTGTGGATCTTGACATGGCATATGCTAGTAGAGCTTCTAACTGTTGTCACGCAAAATCCCTGTGAACCCTCAGTAGAGCATAAGCTTTTGGATGAAAGATTGGTGCTCTAATAGCTGCCCCATGTGGTGCTACCTACCTGTTTCATATGCATCTTCAATTGCATCTCAAAGTTAGCTGCCAGTTTTTTTATTCATAAATTTGACCAAAGCAATAGTTGATGAGTTATTTTGCATCATTGTGAAGTTCATATTGAGTTTATATTATACTTATTCAAAATACCATTAGTGGATCCTCTAACCTTGACAACTGTTTTTATTACTGATGTGTGAATACATTTGCATTTGTATATAAACATATGTTTTGCTTTGGAAAGTTGTCATACAGTATTCACCTTGCAGTTTACGATCTTTAATCCACTTAAAAAAAATGAGCCTATATTTAAATGTTTCATGAACAGGCTGTTGATTGGCAATATAAATGTAAAACTGGGACATGTTTTATGTGAACAAATTATGCTTTCTTTACCGTTTACTCTTCTGATGAAAACAAAGCCTACCTAATGCATGCAAGATGAAGGTGGTACTGCTTTTTATAGCTAGTTGTTCTGAGCAACATCTTGTGTGCATGCATGCCATGTCAATTTAGCTAGTAAGACCATACAATTCCTTCCATGTCAATTTGGCTCTCATTAATTCTGAATTGCTTGCAGAAAGGAGAAGTGCTGCACAGTCCCTGCACCCTGCTTAGTTGTGTTAGGAAAAAAAGTTTGTACAGCTAACCGAGGCTAGTGTGAGCTTCCTCTCTTTATTCCTTCCTGTTTGATGGCTACGTCTCTACCCATCTCTTTAGACAGGTATGAGCTGTTTGAAAATAAAGTTGTTGCTTGTATCGGAAACTGTACATTCTGTAGTTTAAGGTTTATACAGAGTTGAACAAGCTGAGGTTCAGATGTTGAATGCACACCTGATGCCCCCTGCAGAGGAGATAAATGACATACGAGTTTTTAAGGGTGTAAAAATGTCGGGGTAGTCTAAACGTGATATGTACAAAATGTTGGTATGTGAAGAGCTGTTATTGTTTAGGTGAGGGCAGAGTTTTCTTCTATGTATCCGGATTCGACCTTTTTTCTCTATTAAAAGTACATTTCTCTTCCGTTCAAGTATGGTTTTTGTCCGTGCGACAAAATTAGCCGTGGTTCTCTTCTTTCCCAGCCACTTCCCATACTGGAGAAAGTGAACCTTCATTTTTTATTTTTCGTCTTTTATTGGTCTTCTGCGCTTGTTTTGGCCGATCAAGGTTTGATTGTTAGTTGTTAGACAGGGAAATCAATTTCCATCGTCTTGTCTTAATTAAAGTCGCATGCATCCTTTGAATAACTATACATAAAAAAATGAAAAAGCATTCTCACACCAAAAGCAAAAGCAAGAGTGCGAAACGTATATGAACGTTGTTTGATAGGCCTACGGGCTCAGTCATCCTCTTCATCATGCATCATTGCGTCATTTATTTGTTGGTATTCTTTATATTCTCTCTACTTGCGAACCGCAACAGTTTTGAAAGGGTTGGAGACATGCTCAATTGCCATAATCCCTAGTTCCCTACTACACCGGGCTTCAATATGCAAAGTTTACAGCAGTTGTATCATTATCTTCGTAGGTGAGACAACTCTGAACTTGAGTCTTGTAGGTCTGAAACCTGCAGTGTGAGTGAATTCACGAAACTGCAGCGCTCCAGATTGGCTTTAGTTGCCAGCTTGAATCCTGTGAGCTATGTGCAGTGCTGCTGCATCGCTGAATTTACAAACAACCCAACAACTCACTCCCTTCCCCTATGATATTTGGTTGAGCACCGTTACTAAAAAGGTCTAAAAAATTTCAATGGTGAAGAATCTAATCCAATTTCAAAGAAACTAATCCAATTTCAAAGAAACTAACCAGTGACTGTTTCTTCTACGTAAAAGTTGGAGGACTATGACAAAACCCATGTCCTGTTGCAATTTCCATTTCTTGAGTTAAAGTGAATTAGTGTCTCCTTAACAATGGTAACATAGAATCAACTCTCAACAGATGAATGGTAGACAATAAGACATTTTCAACATTGTATGTGTGGCAAAAGTCACCGTGTATAGAAAGAATCAATAAAAGCTCCAATATCTTCAATGTTGCAAAATTGGAGTTCACAAAAGACTAGTCAAGCTTACATTATACATGTGCTAATCATCAAATTCATCATCTTCATTGATCTTCTGCCCAAATCCTCTTGGCCCAGACCTTGCTCTCACCTTTCTTTTCTTCACTCTCTTCTTCTTAGATTCCTCTTCCTTCTGAAGCTTCTCTGTCTCCCTCTTCTGCAAGAAATCTGTGACTCCTAAGTAGATTATCTGCAACCGAAGAAGCCACCTCAATTTAGCAACAGCCCACGTTCGAAAATCACAACATTTATCAACCACAATAAAAGCCCATTATTTTTATTTGCCTTGGAAAGCTAACCATTTGAATTTTGATTATAGATGGAGCAATGCTAAAGACAACTATGACCACAATTTCAAGATTGCAACTTTGACCATACAGAAAGCACCACCACCACCACCGTTATTATTATGTGAATCTTGAAAAGTAATTAGAATATACCCCAATAGTGAGAATGGATAGAGCAGCAAAGGCCACGAAAAGAAGGACTGATATGATATTGCCAACTCCATCACCATTAGTGGTGGACAACATCTGCTGGGTACTCTCCAGTGGGGTTGTATCTGAAGGCAAGACCTCTTCAGGGGTTGCTTTAATTTTCCAAATTTGGGCGCTCCTCCGATGAATTTCTAGTTTATAAAGAACAGTTCTTTTTGATGGTAGAGGATTGGATAAGGAGAGAGGGGAGGTGAGAGTTAAAGCTTTGTTGTGGTTGTGAATATAAGAGTGAGGGGGTTTGGTCTTGGTAATGGAGAGAAGATGTGGTGGAGCTAGTGAGATCATAGGATATGATGTTATAGCCATGGGGCATCTGCTACTGCTTTGCCACTTGCTGCTCTCTCTGTCTCTCTCTGCGACACCCTGGCAAGAGAAGTCAGTGACTCCCAAGGATAGATAGAAGAAGAAGAAGAAGAGAAATTATGGAATGGGCGATGGGCTCAAAACGCTGCAAAATCCCTTATTAGTCCTAACCAAGATTGGGTCATTGGGCTTCATATTTCGATAAATGAAGTTTTTATTTCTCTATGTTTTAATTATTATATCTGTTTTAATAATGATATTCATTTTCTTTATAATTTTATAAAAACTCACTTATTCGGTAATAAAATTTCTTCTTATATTTTTATACGAATCATTCTTTGGTTAATTAACTTTATTTAGTTCATAAAAAGTCAATTTGTTTAAAGTAATTGTTACAAATTATTAAATTGTATAAAATACTTTTTTGTTTATTTTGAAATTTTTAGTTTTTTCATATTATTTTGATGAAATAAAAAAATAATTTATTTTTTAAAATATATTATTAAAAATTATTTTTAAGAATTAAAATATTGACATGACATGTTTTAAATTAAAAAACATAAAATATTGGAGACATGCTTAATTACTAATGGGCTTGGAGAAAAACTTTGATTTTATCAGTTTCTAAGAAACTGATGATTAAAATGCAAAGACCCAAAACTTGATTCTAGAAATAGAAAGAAAACTCATAATAAAGAAAATACATGCACCCAGGCCACAAAAAGCAAACATGGGGTGCATGCAATCTTAGCTCACGAGTCAATCTTAGCTCACGAGTCAACACTCAGCTATCCCCGCTTGTAATTCCTTCTCATAATATAGTTGTATCATACTCGAATTATTTGCACGCAATGTGTAGCGAACCTCTAAGCCAACAACAATGATTTTCCTACAATATTTAGATTAATACACTTATAGGAGATTTATTTCTTATAATCATTTTTTCTGTATTTGAGTAAAAAAAAAAGTTTGGTATGTATATGTTAATTATTGGTTAAGCCTCATGAGGGATGGACCTGGTCCAAATGTTTAGAATAATTACTAAAAAAAATAATTATTTCCTCTCTCTATGTATATAAGGACATAACCCATATTAAGACGAAGTTTTTTTACTTTGAAAGATAATAATTCTCTCTTTCTCTTCTCTTATATTTGACTCTCTTAAATTAACTTGACAAGATTTACAAAGATATTCGTATTGTAAAATATTTTTTTGGTTCTAATAATTGAAGTAGCACTGAAACAATTGAACTAGAAACAAGAATGTGAATTCTTAAATCACCAGTAAGTTTCCTTTAAATCTACAATTGTATCAGGGTATGGTTTTCAAATTTGTTAGATTTTATACAATATATCTATTATAGTACAAACATTTTTTTTCCTGATACATATTATTACATGCTAGTTTTTTGTTTGCATCGAATGACTGCACCATGCATTATTTAAAAGAAGAATTCTAAAAATTTTGTCAAATTTTCATTTCTGAAGACAAAGAGTGTATTCTATGCTATTTGTCTGGTATTCATATATCAAACAATGTGTATACTTTGTAACAAAGTATGATACAAAAAAATTCAGGAACAAAGGCAATGACACTAATTTTTTTCAAATTCATATGGACGATGGATAATCAATGTAAGGATAGTAGTTCTGGTAGTGTAAATGATTTTTTTTTTTTTTAAAGTCTATGATGCCATTTGACATTATGTATCATAAATGCTTATTATTATTATTTTTAAAATTTATTAATTTGAGATAACTAAGTAAATTTTTAGAATTAATTAATCTAATAATTATGCATGGCACCTCTTGCCAAATTGTTCAAATAATTTGAATGAAGAGTTATCTTTTAAACTCTACAAATATATTGATATAAAGAGATGTATCTTTAAACTCTACAGACACTTTAGTATGAAATGATATTTTATTTATAAATATCAGTTTGATGTTGACAAAAAAAAAAACAAGAAATAATCTTATTCTCTCCCTAATTTTTCTCTACAAAATTTATGTTTATGTTTATTAGAAATAAAATTGAATTTCTTAATAAACTTATAGAAGTTGTTGTCTATAAATTTAAAGTTTTGCTTTATCCTGAAGGTATATTGCATATCATTTTAACCTTATAACAATATAATGGGGGCAATTAATACCTTAAAGATAATGAAATTCAAGCCTCAAAGCCTATTTATTATACGTTTGATTATTATATTTATATGTTTTTGGAATACTTTTTGTTGTAATGGATAAATAACAACAAATTGACCATTAATAATGTTTATAAAATCAAAGAGCACATTGATTATATCTAACATTGAATGAGTAAATTGACTATAAGTGGTGTTTATGAGCTCTACATGGAACATCAAATGTTAATCGTTCTTAATTCTCTGCTTGAGGAATGGATGTCAGTGCAATTATCGTTGAAATATAGGCTAGAATCTTTAAATTTCAACAATCTCGCTAATGAAATGTTGCTTAATATGGAATTTCAATATACCAAAAAAGATATACGACACAGTGAAAGAAGTGTATGTTATTTGGATGCTGCTGCTAAACTCATTCTATAGTTTGAGCATAATGAACTTGGAGGAGATGACTTTGATGAAGTAGATGATGTAATTGAAGACCCTAATTATATACCTGCAATATAAAATAATTCTAAAATATATTATTCTTAATTTTGTATTTTTTTTTGTTAAGATAATTGATTGATTTTTTTGTTGAACTGTATATTTTTTGTAATTTAAGTTTTAATTATATTATATGCATACATATGAAAATATCTGTAATTTGATTAGTGATAGTTGTTAGTTGAAACTAGTAACTATAATTTTTGCACTTATTTAAATTTCCAATACTAATTAGACCATCCAAATAAAAATTAATTAAGTGTTTAATATTATTTTCATTTCTATTGTATGTGTTAGATTACTATTTGTTTAATTTAGAATTGAGAGGCAATAGATGTCATTTAAATTGTATTAGATACTACTATTTATAATTGGTGTCAATAGCGCCTGATATGACTGCATATAAGAGTATTATTGTTGATTTGAACCATGAAAACAAGTTAAGTGAAAAGAATAATGATGTTTGGCATCGTAAGATTGAGTATTTCCTGGAAGAGCAATAAATGCTAAAAACAATCACATAACCGATGGTTGAACCTGAGCAAAGAAGCACTGCTCAGCACATGCTTGATTTGGACGCATATCAAAACTATAAGTGTAAAGATCATGTAGCTCAAATTCTAATGTTGAGTAGTATGAGAAATGATATAATGCTGGGTTTTGAAAGGCATCGTTCAGTCCAAACAGCTTGAGATGCAATGAAGATTTAGTATAGGAAAACCTCTACTACTAGACTTTGTCAATTAACACTCAAATTTGATGGTTACAAGAAGCATCAAAATTAGATAGTGAAGCAATATCTTACAATCATGTCTAACAAGATCAATAAATTAAGGGGTGCTGAGCATAAGATGATCGATGAACAACAAGTCCAAGCTGTGATCCGTTCTTTGCCAAGAAAATGGGAACACATACATGTTAACCTTACCCACGATGACAACATCAAGATATTTGATGATGTTGCTTGTCATGTTAAGCTTGAAGAAGATCGACTTCTCGCTGAAAGCCTATAAACAAGGCTTTTATATCTGAGACTAAGATGCAAGAGCATATGGCTCTAAACATAAGAAGGGAAAATGTAAGAGTCCTAAATATAGCAAGAGAGGAATAGAAGCAAATAGTAATATAAGCGCAAGCATAGAAAACATCGTAATAAGAAAGACAAGAATATGAATTGTTTTAATTATGGTAAACCTGGTCATTTACTTGCAATTGCATTGAACCAAAAACTTATGAGCAACCAACCACATAACAAGGGATCAAATAAATTTTGGTGGAATTTCATCAAATTTCAAAGGGAAATAGATGCATATACATGAGGAATAATGCTTCTGGTGCTGTGCTTGGGATCGGTACCTACAAACTAGATTTGCAAGGCGGTCGGACACTTTATCTTCATGATGTACTTTACATTTCAAAAGTTCAATGAAATCTTGTGTTTGTTCTTGCTATACTGTAATTGAGCTTTTATATTGTGTTTGTTGGTTATTGTGTGAAAAAATATATGAATAATAATTTTTTATGGTTCTGGTTTTGTATTAAAAGATTTTATAATGTTAGACACCGTTAATGTATCTATTAAGGATGATGCTTCTATTTATGTTGTTCAAGGTTCTAACACTACTAATAATAATGATATCATGTTATTTATTATTTGTTTTATAGAATATATCATGAGTATCGTATAATATAATTTGTTAAAGTATAATGATAGACTTAAATTGACTCACTTATATGAGTAATTACTTCTAACGCTTGTAAGGTGCTTAGAGATGAGATTATTTGAGTTTTAATGCTCAATAAGTGATTTTGGCACAATGAGAGCAATTTTAACTCAAAGTAATTAT
Source organism: Populus alba (assembly GCF_005239225.2). NCBI lineage: Eukaryota > Viridiplantae > Streptophyta > Magnoliopsida > Malpighiales > Salicaceae > Populus > Populus alba. The sequence continues at coordinate 28,888,032 of NC_133284.1, forward strand.
TGAAAATTCACCTGGGTTGGGACTAAGATGAGATTCTTAAATATAAGAATCAACATGAATGAATTCTTACCATTTATATGTCTATTATGATTGAAGTCCAGTACGAAATTATTCATTTGCCACTAATAATTGTGAGTAAATGAGAATTTATGATTTGAAGTCCATATTTTTTAGTGACAAGACTAGGACTCGTATGATGTATTTCCTCTAATAAGAAGAGAAACGACATACACTCTTTGTCTTCAAATAAGAAAAGAGTAAGCTCCACTATAACATGTATTTCATATTACATGTACTGATGGCCATTACAGGAATAAAGAATGGATCCTTGCTTTTTTATTAAATGAGTCTTGGAGATCATATATAAGATCTCAATACATTATCATTTGTGACTTTTGACTGTATAATAAGGTGAAGTATAAATGATCTCTATTTTAGGAGTATATCTTATGGTCATTGAATGATTCAACTTAAAGGAATACTTATAAGACAACGAGTTAATTCAGATCTGATTGATATAAGAGTGAACGAAAAAGTAATTTTAGTTCTATATAAGTTATTTGTGTTCATTGATCGAGATCATATAACTCGAATAAATTTGATATGATTTAAAATATTTATAATTGTAAGGACGGATGAGTATGAAATTATTGAGGGATTGAGTCCTAGAGATCATATATAAAATCTCAATACCTTACCCTTTGTGACTTTTGACTATGTCATGTGGTGATGTGTAAATGATTGTTACTTTAGGAGTATATACTATAGTAATGAAATGATTTGACTTAAAGGAATACTCATAGGAAAGCAAGTTAATTCAGATGCAATTGATATAAGAGCGAAAAAAAACTTAATTTTAGTTTTATATATGTAACTTATATTCATCGACAGGGATCATATCACTCGAATAAATTTAATGTGATTTAGAATACTTGTAATTGTAAGGATGAATTGAGTATAAAATTCTTGAGGGATTGAATTATATTCAGTCATGTGTAACTAAAAATGCTTGAGGTATAGTTGTACACTTTAAGGAGTAACTAATTATGAAGTTAATGTCTCCTATATGGCCTGTATTATGTTTCTATGTTGGAGCTTCTTTCATTGTGTGCTTCAGGTTGCATAGTCCGTTCATCTAGTATGAAATTCTTCTACAAGTTTAAAATATAATGTATTAGATATATCTAATCCTTTATGGATGACTGAGTGATGTTGGTTATTAGGTTAGGCTTGCTTCGTCTATGAGGGATGAGCCTAATCCAAATATTTAGAGGAGTTACTAAAAGAAATAACTGCTCCCCCTCTCTATATATATAGGGACATAACCCATATTAAGATGAAGTTTTTAACTTTGAAAGATAATGGTTTTCTCTTTGTCTTCTCCTATTTTTAACTATCTGAATTAACTTGACAAGATTTATAAAGACGTTCATACTGTGAAATATTTATTTGGTTCTAGTAATCGAAGTAACACCGAAGCAATTGATATAAGAACAAGAAAGCGAATTCTCAAATCACTAATAAGTTTCCTTTAAATTCTCAAATCATCCGGGGGAGGAATCACTCTATCCACCTTTTTTCTCTTTAAAATTTTGTATTTAACTTTTTTTTTTCAATTTAATTCTTTTGTTATTTAATTTCATGAGATAAAATTTTAAATTATAGTTGAAATTTCAAATTAAAAGAGAAATAACTATCATGTACAACATAGGAAAAGCATGCGGCCAATTGCAAAGTCGCTATATTCTTTTTTATTAATTTAATTCTTTTTGTTACTTAATTATATGATATAAAGTCTTAAATTATAGTTTAAAATTCAAAATAAAAAAGAGGATCACTTTATGAAATTTGAGGAAAACACGTAGCCAATTTCAAAGCTAGTAAAAAAAGCTTTCTAGCCCATATATTTTCCTTTCTCATCTAACTTAGTCATTTTAGCTTTTGAAATTTAAATTTTAGCCCAAGAATTCATTTTTCAATCTCAAGCTTTTGGAGAAGAGGGAGAAACTCACTGAAAAAACAGTGAAAGAGAGACAAAATTGTCGTTTGGTCACATAACGATAACAAAAAGAATGATTTTAATGTCAACGAGTTTCATTCGATGAGAAAAAAATCCATATTTGAGCTGTTTTGAGGCCTTTATCTTATTGAAAAAAAGTAGACGAGGTTAAGAAATAGGTTTTTCCCCCCCCGAATTGATTTTGTGTTTTTGGATTGATTTAAATGTATTTTGAGTTGAAAGATTGGTTTATTGACATAGTATAAAAAGTTTATCATATAGTTTTAGGTAAGAATACATTGAAGAAATGTTAAATAAAAAAATATCAACCTGACTCTTCTACCACCTATTCAATAGTCAGAAATTGGGTAAGTAGATTACATGTTGTCCTTTTTTTTTCAAAAAAAAGGTGGACAACATGATGTTCACTCCTTTTAATAATAATAAAACCTTTCTTTAAATAGGTTAGGGGCACTACCACACTTAGGCCTAGGTGCTTAACCTCTATATTGTGGGTTTATTACACATTTATTTATTTATTTATTAAATTTTTGAAAATAAATAGCTTTAAGATATATTAAAAATATAATCTCAATAATAAAAATGTAGTTTTTTTTTTTTAAATTATCTAGCATTTTTTATATGGTCCTTTATGATTTTTTTGGTTTTTTCTTTTTTCTGGCTTATCCGTGTAAAGTTTGTTTATTATTATCAATTTACTTGAACAAATAGACAGTGCTAAGTTCTCTGTTAATAATAATAACAAAAAAATTTAAGCTAAAACATATATTAACAACGCTTGTATTTTTTTTATAATAAAAAATTAATGGAGTGTGGATAAAGTTGAGTAGTATATAATAATGCATGAAATAGCATAAAACTAGTTTTTTGACCTACTATATACATTGTGGGTTAAATTATTTTTTTGTAACCTTATAAAAATATAAAAATATTAGGAATTTAAAAGTTAGACGAAGAATTTTTAAAATATTAAAGCGGTGACATACTCAATAACACATTGTTTTTTTTTTTTTTTTAATATATTAAAATGCTAACATATTAAATTTACCAAAGCCAACCATGTTTAATCTACTGAACTTTCGATTTAGGGATATGAGCACGTGACAACACCATGAAATCCAAATCGAAGCAATTAGGACCAATTCTAATTAACCAAAAATTAAAGGTCTAAAATGAAAAAAAAACATTAAATAAAAAAAAAAAGATAAAACAAATGACTTGAGCAAACCTAGAACAGTGGCTCGCACTATGTTGCGGCTCGAACCAGTGTTTTTAAAGAAGAAAGAAAAATCCAAGGTTCTAGTAATTGACATGAATGGATCTATAAGCCATACTAACTTCATAATATGATTAAAAAAATAATAATAAATGATAAAATAAAATTTTTTTGAGATAACCCATATCATTTTTAAAATTAGTGAAAAATCATATATAAACAAAAAAAGAGCCTAATCTCCAAATAAATCAAATGTTAAAGGATAAAAAAAAAACATGTGCGGGCTTAAGAAAAAAATAATATTGATTTTTTACCTTACACTATGCTACTAGTTAAATATTTATCCTCTAACATTAAAAAAATGATAAAGTAAATGGAAATGATGGCATGCTAAATGATATATTTTTAAAGATAAATATTGAGCAATTAATTTAATTTAATTAAAAAAATTCTTTTAAAAAAAGTTAAATCCAATAAAGAATAAAATATAAAAAGACTCGAGATAAACTAGGTTATTTTTAAAAAGCAATGAAAATCCTATAAAAAAACTATAAAATCACGAAACTCAATTTCCAATTAAATCAAATGACAAATGAAAATATTAAAAAAACATGAGTTAAAAAAAAAAATTAACCTGGGTGAATATCCTAAACATGAGTTAAGTTATCAAATTCATAATCATTTAAATCCTAAATATGGAGTTAATCAATAAGCTTAATTTAATGTTGAAATAAAAAAAAAACAATTTAAAAAACTTGCCAAGATTAAAAAATAACAATGAAAATAATAAAGGTAAAATCTGATACGTATTTATAATGAAAATGATTGAGATTATAAAAAAATAATTTTAAAAACTAATCTAAAATAAAAATAAGGACCTAATCTAAAATGTAAAAATAAAATAAAATGAAGAGAGATAAAATAAAATAAAACTCAATTTTAAAAATTAATTCAAATAAAAAAATTAATTAAAAAAACAAAAACCAAATCACAAGGAAAAAAAATTAAAGGGTTGCTGGGAAGGCACAAAGACTAAGGAAAAAAAAGAACAAGAAAAAGAAAAGCTAACTACTACCATATCGCTCAGAATTAAGTCATACATGCCGTCTAGAAAGGTAACCTCCACTGTTGCGAATAGAAAAACACTAAGAAAACTGGTTTTTCATTATTGTGAGCCACCATATACCTTGTCTGGAGATGGTGGGGTGACTCACTGACTGGTGTGTTCTATGAACATATTAATAATTATTTTTATTAGTTAAATTATTAAATCACCCCTGTTTCCTGTGGCAACGTAGTTATTAAAAAAAAAATATGTTAAATAATGAATATTGCCTTGAAGCAAAGCCTAAGATTTTTCTAGTGTATGGTTAAAGAAAATTTCAAAAAAACCTTAAAGACGATAGTTAATTTTTTTTTCTAGGTGTAACCGAGTAGTACACCATGCATATATATATATATATATATATATATATATATATATATGAAAAAATACCAAGAAATCTTATATAACAAATGAATCTAGATAAAAAAATTATTTTACCCTGTCTTGAATGTTTTTTTTTTTTTTTTTTTATGGAAAAAATCACCAATTTACTGTTACAATCCAAGTGAATTAAGGTATACCTGCCGTGGTTTTTCCAAACCATGTAGATTTGTTAATACTAGTGTGATGTAGGGTTTTTTTTTTTATATATATAATTAAAATAGATACACTTTAATTATATTCGATAATCGAGAAAAAGCTGAGGTGTTTCATAATAGTGCAGCACCCAGCTGTCCTCCAACCCTCTACTGTCTCATTGGTCCAAACCCTAAAGAATAAACGAAAAAGGGAAAGTCGGTTCTAAATTAAAGTGACTCCTGAAATTACCAATACAACCTCAAAAGTGCACTCCCTTTGCCTACCTGGCATCTGACAACCCTCTTTTCAAGCCTTTTCCACTTCCCCATCTACCATGACTAGTCCACCTCCGCTGCTTACGTGCCTGATCTTCGTTGGATACACTATACATCTGTCGAGTAGATTGAGCGAGTATCCATCTGATTCCTTGAGCTAGAAAGTGAGAGAGTGACACGTAGAGTGTAGATTTTTAGAGAATCAAAAATATCTGGCTAAGTCGTCCACGCTGGCACCTATGCAAGATCCAACTATCTGAATTGTCAATAAGATATTAGTCAATTTTACATTTTATTAACATAGTCCATATACTTTTATGTTTTTCAAAATCCACCCAAACTCTTGGTTCATTAAGAATGCAGTCCTTCCGTCCCTAATATTATAATTTCACATTGTTAAATTAACATATATTTTCTTAGCCTGGATTTTATGTTTTTACGAAACTTGTCTTCCATTTAGAGACAAAATAACGGTGTTAGAGATGGAGGGATCACATCCCTAACAAGCCCAGAATAGAGGGGTAGATTTAAATAAAATAGAAGCATAAGAATTTCTTTAAAACATATTAAAAGTAGAGGGGTGAAAAAAAAACCCCGATTAACTCATGAGATATTTGCACTTTTTCTCTCTCAAGAAGACACCCTCAAAAACTAATTTTCCTTTCCTTTCCTTCGAACCAAACAAACAAACCCAACCCCTTCCCTTAATTATCTCCAATTTCTTCTCTGAATCCGATCCAATTCCTTTTTCGATTTCTAAAAAAAAAATCCAAAAATTCTCCAATTTCAATATTTTTTGTTTTTCAACTACCATGGGAGAAGAAATGAAAATGAGTGAATACGAAATCAACGATGAAGATAACATCAACAGGGACGATGATAGAATTGATGTGTGGGAGATGGGATTACCTACACCTTATGATCTCACTCCTTTATCACAACCGTTGATCCCACCTGAACTTGCTTCCGCCTTCAACATCTCCCCTGAGCCTCACCGTACTCCACTCGATGTCAACCGAGCTTCCCAGAACACTCTCTCCAATCTCCACGGTCAATTAAACGCCCTATCGTCTTACAACTTCAAGTCCTTCAACGAAACGACAGGTCAAACGCACGACCCTATGGTAGTCGAGTTAGAGGAGGAGGAGGAGGAGGAGGATGTGACCGAGGCGATGGATCGGGACGGGTCCGGATCCGATGCCAGGAAGTTGAGGAGGATTGATTCTGAAGAGGCGGATTCAGCCTTGAGGACGGAGAATTGGGTGGATGACCCGTCATCTGCTGCGGCGAGGACTTTGAAACGGCCACGGCTGGTGTGGACCCCGCAGCTGCATAAGAGATTTGTTGATGTGGTGGGCCACTTAGGGATGAAAAACGCGGTCCCGAAAACAATTATGCAGTGGATGAATGTCGAGGGTTTGACTCGCGAGAATGTAGCTAGTCATTTGCAAAAGTACCGGCTTTATTTGAAGAGGAAACAGGGGTTGTCGAGTGAAGGACCCTCTGCTTCTGATCAGTTGTTTGCGTCCACTCCTGTGCCGCAGAGTTTGCACGAGAGCGGCGGCGGAAGCTGTGGGGGTGGGAATTTCGGAATGCCAATTCCAGTGCCTTATCATCATCCCGCCACCACGGCTGGTGGGATGATGCCAATGCCGGTTTATGGACATATGGGGATCCAAATGGTGAATGATCATGTTCATAATAATAATAATAGCAATAATTATCAGCATCAGCAAGTTAGTATGAATAGTCATCAAAATGGGTATAATGGAAATGTTGCTTTGCTAATGGGGAATAAGCATGTTCATAATAGTAGCAATAAGCATCAGCATCAGCAAGTTAGTACGAATAGTCATCAAAATGGGTATAATGGAAATGTTGCTTATGGACATATGTTTCAGCAGAGGGATTGGAATGGGACTAATTATGGTCCATACTCGCATCATCCTCATCATGCAGTATCTAATGATAATATGTGATGTTGGGAGGAGATTTTTTTTGGAATTCAATAGGAAAAGAGGTGAGTGCTGCTTTCAGTTGGATTTGTTGGATATAAATTAGTTGTCAATTTCTGTTATTATCTGTCTGAAAGTGTATTCATGAATTAAAAATGAAGCTCTGTAGCTTTAAATTAAAGTATGACTTGGGAAAAATTCTAATTTTGAATTAGCCCTTGTTAGTATTTGATTTTGATGAGTGTGCATATATAGAATCGGCGGAGCTTGCGTTTCATTGCTTAAAGTCACTTGTAGAACAGGTGCCTTCCACTGCAAATGCATTGCACCAGGGACCAGTGCTTTAAACTGGTTCTTCGTCAATTGCAATATTTCTTCAAGGTCACAATGGATGCTATTCCTAGGATTGAGATACTCCTTGCAAATGTATTCCTCAACATGCCATTGTGTTTTACTTGTTTGCTTACAATTGATTTTATGAACACCAATTTATCAAATGTATCAATGGCAATTAACATATACCATTCACCTGAAGCCTTAAAACATTTGATGGATGTATTTGAGCACTCATTTTCCTCCAAACAGACATCTAGAAGACCAAGTTAACTATACACTCATCTTCTTCCAAATCCTCAATCCCACGCTAGTTGGGGTCAGCTATTTATTTATTCACATTTTATTGGAGCCTCTAATTTTTTTGGTAGAAAACAACTAAGTTCAATTTATGAACTCTATAGCTTGCACTTTTTTCTATGTGCAACGAGAATTTGTGTTTAAATTCTGTTGTGAAAACTGAAGAGGGTAAAAAATATGTACTTGTTACAGGTTCTAAGTGACAGGGAAGGAACCCCCTCTCCTTTAACTCCTAAATGTGCACACAATCACCTAGAATATCTAGAAATCTGAAATTTTAAGATACCATCACATCGTAGGGAGATGGATATACAATGTCATCCTCTATCAAGCCTGCACAAAGACTTCAAGATGATAATACCACAGCATTATGCTTACACTCTGTGCACTTGCAAACTGTTGGCTGATAATAATTGTTGTAATTGGGGGAGTGAAGGAGTCGTATATTTAGGGTTAATGTGCATGGAATCGCTTTTAACCTGAAAAATTAAACCTTTTCTTGAATACTTAATACTTGCATGGCCATGATGTAAAGAGTTTGAATGCGAAACAAAAAAAATACAACTTAACTAGATGAAAGCTTGTAGATATCTGTCAATTTGCACCCTTGAACTGAAGTAGGCTCTTCTATAGATACCGGAAGGTGCATGCTGTTGCATCTGTCATTGTCCCACTTTTATCTCAAACTTTTTTGGTTTGCCTGTATGTACTTTATATGATCTGTATTGATCTTTATGTAAGATACTTTTGGGTCGACAATTTTTTTCTTTCTCGTTTTTCATTTTCATGATGTTATTATGTGATAGTTTTTTCATGATGTTATCATGTGATAGTTTATGTGCAGAAATGATTAGTGCGGTTAGAAGTTTGCTTTTCTTTCTCTATGATACAAGTCAGGTACTAAACTTTTTCCAGCAAAAAAGTTGGTATTTTAATTTCCAAGTTTTGATCAGTACTTTTGCTAGAGTGGTCTTTATTCATTTTCTTTTATTTTTCTTGTATTGAGAATGAATTCTAGAGCCTTATCTTGCTGACTAGTGTGATCTCTTTTGAGATGGTTTTGATGCCCTTTGATTTAGACTTGTAGTGATGTCAAACTTACAGGTTTGCAGTCCACCTATGTTTCGATCAGGTCCCCGTTATTTGTTCTAAGATTTACATCCCTGGTAGTTGCACACTGTCTGTTACGGTGCTTTTAGCTGATTGGCCAGAGAGGTGTTGCAATTAACATTATTTCTTTTTCCATAGATTCTGGAGATTGAGTAACCTGGCATAACTGTTGGAAGTTGCTGAAATTTAAGCACTTTACAAAAATTAGGGGGTTTGCAGGAAGAATTGTGTGGAGACATATCGAAGGCATATTTCCAGAGATTGTTAGGTTCTGCATGGATCAGGAAAACTTGCAATCCTTTTTTGAATATATATCTCATTGTACTTACCTGATGGCAGCAGGAACCTCAAGATATTACTTATCATTGCTTCCATGATGATAAGCAATAACTTGCATTCTTAACTTGTTCTTCAATTGATATATGCTGAATAAAGTGTGTGTTATTGGATGCGGCAACTCGTCTTCTAGGTCAACATAACAAATCTATAAAGGAACACTAAGCAAATTCAACCTAACATGTGATAATGTTTCAAAATCCGGAATGAGGTTTTTTGGTGTTTGAACAATGAATAATTATATGTTTATATCAATATTTTTATTTTTCCAAAGCTTAGGTGGTTGATGATTGGTGATAAAAGGGCTTAACACTGGTAAAAACATTCTTTTTTAATAGGGTTTGGGGACTTTCAGATGATGAAGTTAGTAACTTTTTTAAAAAAAAGATTGCAATAAATTTTAAATTTTAAGAGTATTTATTTGTTTTGGTATGGTAAATGCTCTGAAATTTAAAAGTACTAGTATTGTCATTTTATTAAAGTGGAGGGATCGAAGAGTTATTTCTTTCTTATAACATTAATAAAGGAATACGCATACTTTACACAATATTAATAAGGATAAATATCCATTACACTATTAATGAGATGAAATATAATAGTTATTGAGAGATTTTTTATTCACTTAAAGTGTAGGGAGATGAAATATCCCTAATATTAATATTTTATATTAAAAGTCCTAAGAATAAACAAACAAAATTTTATGGTTGGACATACATTAACATTTCTTGTTAAAAGTCATAAGAATAAACAAACTAAGCTTTATGATCGGACATGAAGGTTATGATGATCTCAAGACATTGGATGGTTGACCAGACTGCTTTTCAAAGGCTGAAGGCTGAGAAAGCTACATTGGAGGTTGAGTCGAGGGAGCTCAAGATAGCATATGTAGCGCTAAAGAAAGACATGAGAGGCTAGGTCGTTCAGTTGAACTCCATTAAAAGGGAGCTTTGTCTGGCTCATGATGAAATGGCCTCCTTGAAGCAGAGGATGATTGAGATGAGGGCATCCTATGAGGCTTTGAAAACTAAACTGCTTATAGCTAGAGAAGAAGTCAATTAACTCTCGTAAGAGGATAGAGGCTTTGAGGAGTTCCAGGAGATATTTGAAGGTTTCAACATTGAAAGAGATGGTTGAAGACAAGATTTTCCTTGCCATGTCTATCTTATATTTCCTTAACCTATAAACGGGAATTCAAGTGGAGAATGTGTCTATTCAAAACTGCTTGAGAGTAGGGGATCTGAGATCAACTCTTGACGAATTGATAAGAGACATTTAGGCATCGCCTAGAGAAAACAAAAATGTACTTTTGTCATTTTGAATAAGTCATACATATATTAAAAACTCACATTCTTATTCTTATTGATTGTATTTTTTCAAATAATCAGAGTGCTTAACGTGAAGGAGACTCTTTTCTTTTCATATCTTGTAAATGGAAGGTGTTTACCTTTTACCACCCTTGTGAATTTGAATGGAGATCATCCCATTTTAAGGACCAACTTGCTCTATCTTTCTATCTTACTCATAAATTCTAATTTCTTCAACACCAAATCCCAAAACTTGAATATTCTACTCTTAACTCTAACATTATGGTACTGGTTTTACGTCGATAAACTTCATTTCTAATCATTATAGTCAAACGATATTCTTCTAAGAAATCTAGATTAACACTAAGGCCTCTTCAATTTCCTTTTAATGTATAATGGATGACTCGGATGACACCCAATCTCAACTGGGATCATTGTCTCAATTTCAGAGGTTAGGAGAAATGAAGTTTTTCTAGTAGATGTCTTCTAGGTAGTATAAAATCTCATTTAGCAGTGATGCCCACTCTAATTTGGCATATGTTATCTTCTTTTTAAGTCCATTGAGAAAGACCTTGTTGGTGAGTTCAACTTGGTCATTTGTCTTGGGGTGAGAAATTAAGGAGAATTGATGGTCAATGTGAAGCCTTTGACATTGCTCTTTCATCTTCTAACTATCAAATTATGTCCTGTTATCGGTGATCAAGATTTTGGTAACTCTAAATCTATAAATGGTATTCCTTCACAAGAAAAGGATGATGTTATTAGTGGTGATATTTGCCAAAGTTGACATTTCATGAAAATTTAATTTTTTTGCTTTTTTTTTTTTTTTTTTATGTTTTTGAATTGTTTTGATTTGTTGATGTAAAAAATAATTAAAAAAAAAATAAAAAATATTATTTTGAACATCTTCCACACGAAAAGCACTTTGAAAAACAACTACTACCACACTCCCAAACACCCCCGAAGTAGTCTACAACTATCAATATGAACTGTCTATTCCACATGGCCTTTGGGAAAGGACCTAATATATTCATCCACCATCGGCCAAAAAGCCACAAGGAAGATATGGTTGTTAACTCTGTAGAGGGTTGTTTAGAGACTGATGTAAACTTATGACATTGATCATATCTTTTCACCAAGTTATTAGCATCGCCTATGATGTTTGGCCAGTAAAATCTTGCATTGGTGACCTGAGCAACAAGAGTTCTAAAACCAGTGTGAAAACCACAGATTTTTATATGAATTTCCCTTAAAACATAAGTGTTTTCTCTAAGGGATATGCAATTTAACAAAAGAAACAGAGCAAATCGTCTATATAATACCGTTTCAACCAAACAATACCTTGTTGATCATCTGATTAAATGAATGACCTCATTTTTGTCCAGGAGAAACTCCTAGTTAGTAGATAATTTTTGAAAGGAGTTCTTAAATTGTTGTTTTGTCAACTGGGTCAGCCACTAAACCTTCCTCTATGCTTGGTTTTTCTAAAATTTCAATCCATACATTTTGAGAGAGTTCAACTAAATTGGAGCTTGCTAGTTTGGACACGATATTTGCCTTGCCATTCTCATTTCTTAGAATTGTATCAATTAAAATTTCTTGGCCTTTGTCTTTTTGCAAGAACGACCTTTAGAGGGACTAGAAAATCATCGCGGTTGATAACTCTCAGTGTCATTTTGCCTAGCCTCCTATGAATAATGTAACTGTCTCCTAGCTAAGGAGATAACTTGTGGTTGAGAAGCTAAGGCTGAGGGTGCAACCTCATGTGTCAAGACTCATTAGGCTTAATTTTTCCCTTGAATGACCATCACTACCTCAGTAAGGAGCCAAACCTAATTAAAGAATTGTTGAAGCTTTGATGGAGCAAATATGCCAATAATTATAGAAATGTATATGACACATTCCATCCTAGATGTATCTTAATTGTCTGTTATGAAGTAACGTAAAAAGGTTAATAACCAAACTTATAAAATAGTTGATGGCTTTTTGATCAAGTCTCCCATGTATGGTGCCAAATGATGATGTTCTAAAATCCAGTATGCTTAGGAGTGATGGTATTTGGACAATAGATAATCATATGTTCATGTCAATATTCCATTCTATAGAGCTTATAAGGTGGGTGATTGGTGGTAGAAGGCCTAATACCTGCAAAACAATATTTTTTTGATGTGGTTTAAGGACTCTCAAATGATAAAGTTACTAATTTTTAAGAAATAGATTATAATAAATGGAAGAATGAACTTTGAATTCCAAGAACAAAAGTGTGTATTTTTGTTTTGGTATGATAAATGCTCTGAGATTTTGAAGTATTAGTGTTTAGAGAATAGAAATTGTGAACTCTTTACTTGGGTGGTTCAAGTGGTATTTATAACCCATGAACCTTGTTATTTTACTATAATGGAAGGGATGAAGAGTCATTGTTTCCTGATAGAATTAACGAGGGATAAATATCCTACACAATTTAATGAGAGATAAATATCCCTTACACAATATTAATGAGATAGAAATATGATAGGCCATTGAGAGATTTTTTTATACACCTAAAGGTGTAGGGAAACAAATATCTCTAACATTAACATTTCATGTGAAAAGTTATAAGAATAAACAAATAGAGCTTTATGGCGTAACATAAATACTATAATGATCTCCAGACCTTTAGCCCTTTGCTCTTGACACACTACCAAACCTAAGGTCAATGGGTATGGAAGCGAGTCAAATCCATGCCCAATTAGGCTTGGTATGCAACTAAGCCCGAGGTTGACGGGTCGCCAAACACATGCTCAAATGGGCTTGGCGCATAACCAACCTAAGAGCGATGAGTCTGGCAATTTACGAGACCCATGCACATTTTGGCTTGGTGCACAACCAAGTCCAAGGGCGTTAGGTCTAGGTCTAGCACCTCGCCATATTTGCATTTAAATACCTCTTTTACTTCTTTATCTTTGCTTCTAATACCTAGCTTGAAATAAAGGCACTACCTTTTAGGTGGGATTATCAACTTAGAGGCTTGTCAGAAACATTTGAATAGGCTTGATTTAATGTTGGTTGCTGCATGCACGAAGTTAAATGTATGAAAATAGTAATTATTGATCTAATAGGCATATTTAAGCCGTGGGAAATTTCATAATCAAGTTGAGCTGCCCCAATCCTTTTCGGTGTCAATCAAAAGTCAGGTTAATCATCATCAAGAACTTGATTGTCAAAATTTTGTTCTAAATGATGGCAGTTCGCAATGACATGGGATGATGAAAAGGGAGGGTGGTTTTAACTAGAAATTCTAATTTTTTACCTGAACAAAATTTTAAGATCTAGGGTTTCCACTTGATGGTTTCTATTTTAAACCTAAATGAAAGAAAGGGAAGAAAAGTTGCTTCCATGCAATAGTACTTATGTGGACTGTGTTTATAGATTGGCATTGCAATTCTTATGTAGTTATTGTAGTTGGTGTTTTGATGTTTAAGATGGAATGATTGAAATATATATAAAAACCATACATTAAACATACAAGTTCAATTATCTTTGGTGTCAATTAACAAAAGAATGTGTGATTCTTAACCAAGAATTTTGCAATTTTTATTTTTTGGGGGATGAAAATGATGTGTTTACTTTTTGACAAGCTTTCAAATACAAGTAAAAATACCTTGTTTCAGGACCCGTGAGATTAGTCGAGATGCACGCAAGTTGGCCCGGCCATCCACATTAATAATAATAAAAAAAATACATTGTTTAATTAAAAAGAAAAAGAAAAAAAACGAATCAACACCCTTATCTTTGCTTTAAATGCAATTTTCTTTTACCGTTAAAAGTTTTACCCATATTATTTTTTAACTAGCAATAGGTATTATTCAAGAACACAACAATACAAAACAATCACCCCATCTCAAACTACATAAATAAGGTAAAAATTATAAAAAAAATTGTGGTGCCAGTACGTGTCCTTCGTTCTCTGCTATTTGATCTAACATTTTTGTTACTCTCCCTAATATTAACTTTTCAATACCCAGTTTCTCAGCATTACGATCCCAGCAACGATCTAATATAAAAATATGGATTCTGAGTATAAGGATCTTCAACCAAATATTGCAACTTTCATTTAAGCATCTCAATTTTTTCATTTGTTATTGGCATGGCGTTAAATAATAACGTTGACACTTCCCAAACCAAAGACATCGTTTGATTTATCAAGCGGTTGTTTGGGGTTACAATATAACCTGTATTTTATAATTTTTTAAGGAAAAATATTTTTAGAATATTTTGATATATTAATGTTAAAAATAATTTTTTAAAAAAAATAAAAAAAAATTATTTTAATATATTTTCAAGTTAAAAAACTTTTTAAAATAACCGCCATCACACTTTAATCTAATTTTTTTTTTGTTAACAACAAATTTTTCTTTTAAAAAACAATATTTTGTTTTACAATGCGGTTGTTTGGGGTTGTGGTACAACCTATATTTTATGATTTTTTAAAAAAAATTAAAAGAAATTTATAATATTTTTAGATTATTTTAATGTATTAATATTAAAAATAATCATTAAAAATATTATTTTAATATATTTTTAAATAAAAAAATATTTTAAAAAATAATTTTCAAACACACTTAAAAACACCCAACCTTAGCTGTTAGCAACCACATAGGCTAAGGAAAGGAAGGTGGATAATTTTAACTTCTAATCCAAGTTTTTTTTTTTTTTTGAACAGCAAATTTTTTTAAAGTTGATGGGAGGAGAATCTGGTAAAGGATTGGAGAATAAAGAGAGATTCGTGCCCACTAAAATTTGGTGAAGGATAAAGAATGAAGAGTCACTTTATGCCTATTCCTTTGTTTTTCAATTCAAGAATGGAATAGTGGAGGGGCAAATTGCTTTCAATACAAGAAATGATTAATAATAGTTATTATTTGTTTTTGTGTTTTCAAAAGTATTTTTTTTTTAAATTAAATTTTTATTTTATTTTTTCTTCAAATTAATATATTTTTAGTATTTTAATATTATTTTAATGTATTGTTATCAAAAATAATTTTTTAAAAAATAAAAAAATATATTATTTTAATACATTTCTAAAATACTTTGAAACAACCACAGCTAAAAAATAAATTTTTTTCTCACCTTACTTGCATGTAACTATGGGGGAAAATATGCGGGCCAAAATACCAAGAAATGATTTTGTTTCCTGGATAGCAAACTTGAGTTTGTTTTGGCAATGTAATTACAGTTGTTTTTTTTTAAAAAAAATTATGTCAAAATATGTGTTAATGATTTTTGTTTTATTTTAAAAAAATTATTTTTGATATCAACATATTAAAATGATTAAAAACACTAAAATATATTAATTTGAAGTTAATAAAAAAAAATAAAAAATTTAAATTTATTTGAAAAATATTTTTAAAATAAATATCCTAAAATGGTTTTGGTCATCTCCTTGCATTCTCTGCCGCAACAGCAGCAATATAGCGAAGAGCTCTTTCATGAATATCCGTCAACTAAAGAAGCATTTAATTGGCAGGACTATAAAAAAGGTTGGCCAATAATAACATATAAACAAAAACATACTAACAGGATGAGGGTATTAAGATCAATTAAAGGAAAAGAGAGGCAAGCATTGATGATCATGCAATTGCCTTTGGCAAGATTTAATTGCACAGCATAACTACAAGCTACCAAAAAACAAAAATGGAAGAAAAGAAGAGGGTCCACTGTGCATAAATATTGTATATATCAGCAATAGCTGTTCTAATCATGCTTATATATCAGGTGGCTTCCTCTATCCAACTGCACCCCGGAAAGTTTTTCAGCCTTTTACGTTTCATCATCTTCTTAGACCTTGATACGTTCTCCCAGCTACCAGCATCAGCGTACAAATTTGACATAAGCATATTATTCCCAGCATTCTCAGGCTCAAGCTCAGCCAAATGCCTAGCTGCCACCTCAGCAAGACCTATATCCCCATGATTCCTACACGCCCCTAATAATGCTCCCCATACGAATAAATCAGGCTTAACAGGCATTTTCTTAATCATGTCATAAGCCTCATTAAGATTTCCAGCCCTACCAAGAAGATCCACCATGCATGCATAATGCTCTAATCTTGGAACAATCTTGTACTTCTGTTGCATCAAGAGAAGCAAGCTTTGTCCATGTTCAACCATTCCAGCATGACTACAAGCAGTGAGGACAGCCGTGAAAGTCAAGTGATCGAGCTTGTTTCCCTCTGATTTCTCCATTTGATCAAAAAGCTCAATTGCTTTCATCACAGTAACCATGATTTGCATACCCAAAAATCATCGAATTCCAAGTAACCGTATTCCTCTCAGGCATCATATAAAATAGCATACTTGCTTCTGATATAAAACCACATTTGGCATACATGTCAACGAGAGCACTTCTTACATATATATTCATCTTCAACTCTAATCACCACTGCATAGCCGTGTATCTCCCTCCCTCTCCTTACATTAGCCATGGTCGCGCAAGCAGCCAAACAGTACTAATTGTAGCTGAAGTTGGAAGAAATCCCTGGCCCAACATCTGTTTAAATGCATCAAAAGCTGCCTCGTTACGAAAATTTTGCACCAACCCTGATATAACCGAAGTCCAAGAAATCACATCAGGCTCCACTCCCTTGCTGATCATCAATTCAAACATCTTTGAAACCATTGCATCATCACCCTTTTGTGCAAACCCCGAAATCAAGCTATTCCAAGTTATTACATTAGGCTTGATACCCAATTTTTCCATTTTATCCATCAAAGCAAATCCTTCTTTAGCAAAACCATGTTGACCATAACCCGAAAGCATGGCATTCAAAGCCACCAAGTCTTTCTCCACCATCCTATCAAACACTCGCCGTGCCTTTTTCAACTTCTCCACATTTAGAGTACATATCGATCAATGAACTAATAACATAAACATCCGATTCAATCGAATACTTCAAAATAACAGAGTGCAAAATCCTCCCAGTTTGCACATCATACACATGACCACAACATTTGAGTACGCTAGGTATAACAAACTTGTTGGCCCCTAAACCCTGCTTTTGCATTTCAGAGAAAACACTCAAAGCTTCTTGAATAAGCCCACGACGAGAATAGGCCCCAATGAGCACAATCCAACGGCGGATATTTGACTCGGGAATTTTGTCGAACAACTTGCGAGCGTCAGATAACTGCCTAGTTTCTACATAGAAAGAGATGAGTTTGGAGGCAAAATGGGTCAAACGAGCTAAACCGTTAATGATGAGATGAGCATGAAGCTTTTTCCCTTGCTGTAATGCTCGATCACGACCGTATGTTTCGATGAGATGAAAATAAGTTTCCGATGATGATCGAAATGAACGGCGTGATATGATTAGGATGGGAAGCTTATGGTGGGGTCTAAAAAATGCTAAAGTTCCCTTGAATTGGTAACGGGAAAGAAGCAGGCACATTTCAGATTTCTCCTCAGCTTCTCGAATCCCAGTTCCAGTGCATTTCTTTCTTTCTTTCCTGGGCCTTGAGGCAATAGAGGATTCTTGTTGCCCAACAAGCGACCTGTCGTTCCTTGTAAAACTTATAAAAGTAACTTAAAGAAAGCTGCAAGGGAGAGTTTGGTGTGGGGACTTGCTAGTTTTGTTGTATGAAACAATTTTGAGACTTTAAAGATATTTGTATTTATCTATTTAAAGAATGTTAAAAGTAAGAAAAATTAACATTTCTTGGGACATTAAACTTTTGAAACTTTAGGGTATGGTTTTGGATATGGCCAAATCACTTGCATTTCCTCTTCCACTTTGGAGAGAAAGGAGGAGCAAAAGGTTTTACAAGAACAAATCACTTGAGGAGGTATCATGGGGTGGCTCTGATTCATGGAAGGATAAAAAATGCGCTTATAGCTATATTGTTGATGGAGCACAGCAGAGATTGGCTGGTTGGAAGGTGGACAAGCTTTCATTGGCTGGAAGAGTTGCTCTTTGTCAATCGGTCATTCAAGCCCTGCCTTTGTATACAATGCAATCTGCAAAGTCTTCCAAAATCTACTTGTGAGGATGTTGAGACGATTTGTAAGCGTTTCATTTGGGGAGATCAGGAGCATGCTGGACTACGGTGGTTTGGGTCTTAAAAATCTTGAAGCCATGAACGAAGCTTTGTTAATGGAGTTTGTTTTGGGTTTTGATGAAAGGGAATGATCAGTCCTGGGTTCATGTGCTGAGGGATAAATACATGAGAAAGGATGGTTCTGATTTCGGGTGGTTAGCAAAGCCTGATTCGTCTCCTCTATGGAAGACTGTTGATTACGACAAATATACAATAAAGAGTAAAATATTCTCTGCAACTTGTATTATTCATCTTATTTGGCAGCTATATCTACATGTCATTAAGGAGGCCTATTCTACTTAGAATTTTATTCTAAATTGGGCAACAATTTGTACAATGAAACTAACAGATTTCCATACATATCTTGCCAGCTAACACTCCCTCTCAAGTTGGTTCATAGATGTCTATCATGCCCAACTTGCTAATCATATGATAACAATCCTTGTTTGACACTGTCTTGGTGAGGACATTAGCTAGTTGATTTGTAGAGTTAACAAACAGGAAACATATAATTTTTTGATCTAGTTTCTCTTTGATAAAATGATGATCTATTTCAATATATTTAGTTTGATCATGTTGAATAGGATTGTGTGCAATTTGAATTGCCACCTTATTATCACAGTACATATTAATATGATCTATATATTTGATCTCTAAATCCTTCAGAACAATCTTAATCCATAACAACTCACATATTCTCTGAACCATTGCTCGAAATTCTGCTTCTGCACTAGATCTTGCTACCACTTTCTGTTTTTTACTTCTATAGGTAATCAAATTCCCTTCCACAAAGGTTAGATAACCAAATGTAGACTTTCTGGTTGTTTGATCCCCTGCCCAATCTGCATTAGTGTAGCCTTCAATATTTGAGACACCATTCTTTGAGTACAATAAACCTTTGTCAGGCGCACCTTTGAGATATCTTAAGATCTTATAGATTGTATCCATATGCTCCTCACTTGGTGCATGCATAAATTGGCTCACAATACCTATAGCATGTGTTATATCTGGCCTAGTATGGGTTAGATAGATTAGCTTACCCATAAGTCTTTGATACTGGCCTATTTTTGTAGGGATTTGATCTGGAAGGATCCCAAGTCGATGATTCATTTGTATTGGTGTTTTAACCGGTTTGCAGGCGAGCATCCCAGTCTCACTTATAAGATCCAATACGTATTTATGTTGTGAGAGGGAAATTCCTTGTTTGGACCTTGCTACTTCAATGCCAAGAAAGCACGTTAGTTGTCCCAAATCTTTCATTTTGAATTCTGTAGATAAGTATTCTTGCAGTGTCCTCATTTCTTCAGAATCATCACCTGTCAAAATCATGTCATCTACATACACAATCAATGTTGTTACCTTTCCATCTTTATGTTTTACAAATAACGTATGATTTGCATTACTTTGTTGATAGCTGGTTGCTTTTATTGCTAGAGTAAACCTCCCAAACCAAGCTCGAGGAGACTGCTTCAACCCATACAAAGCCCTCTTTAGTTTGCACACTCTACCTTCATGTTCAGAACTCTGTTTTATTATTCCACGCAAGAGTTCCATTTATACCTCTTCTTCTAGATCACCGTTTAAGAAGGCATTTTTTACATCGAATTGTTGTAGAGGTCAATCTCTGTTTGCAGCAATAGATATGAGAATACG
This sequence comes from Populus alba, assembly GCF_005239225.2. Taxonomy (NCBI): domain Eukaryota; kingdom Viridiplantae; phylum Streptophyta; class Magnoliopsida; order Malpighiales; family Salicaceae; genus Populus; species Populus alba. The sequence continues at coordinate 28,908,230 of NC_133284.1, forward strand.
AATGGTGTTGAGCTTGGCTACTGGTGCAAAGGTCTCCTGGTAGTCAATACCATATTTCTAGGCATACCCCTTGGCTACAAATCTCGCTTTATATCTATGAAGGCTTCCATCCGCTTTAAGTTTAACAATGTATACCTATCTACACCGAATCACTTTTTTTTCCTTCTAGTGACGCAACAAGTTCCCAAGTGGAGTTTTTCTGCAAGGCTTCCATTTCTTCATTCATCGCCTCTTTCCACCTTGGATTTGCCAATGCATCCTGCACATTACTAGGAATGGATACTTGGGATAATTGATTAATGGTTAGTGCATAAGGTTTTGAAAGTCTATGAGAAGAGACATAGTTATTGATATGATATCTGACATTGGTTTTAATGTCTGGCTCATATTGTTTCTTTGTAACACCTTTATTAGGTCTTGGTGAATACCTGGGAGCTGGTTGAGATGTGTCCTCAGTGATGGGATTATCTAGTATATTCTGGGCAAAAAACTCTTTGGTTGGTGGTGTAGGCAAGTTAGACCTCGTAGTTTCTTCCTCATCAAAGTTCATGGCTTCTATGTCACCAGTATAGAATTCAATCATCTTAGCTTCTTCCTCGTTATGATTTACAACTTTTGTGTCTCCATTGTCCAATGATAAATTCCTCTTCTCTGGAACAGTTTGAGTGGCAGTAGGCGAGATTGCATTTTGCTTGTTGCTACTCATCTGTTTTTCAAATGTCTCTAGCTCTATAAAAACACCATCACTTATACTTTTATCAAAAACAATATTGCAAAGATCTTTTTCTTCACACATAGTCTCCCCTTGAAGAGGAGAGCCTAAGTCTCCTGCTAAATAATACAGATTCGTTTCATGAAAGGAGACATCAAGGGAGATATGGAGCTTGTGTGTTTTAGGGCAGTAACAATAGTACCCTTTCTAAAAATCAGAGTAGCCAACGAAGACACAACGTTGGGCACAAGGATCAAGTTTGTTGCGCAAGATTTTGGGTATATGAACATACACAGTACAACCAAAGGTTCTGGGTTCCAAGTTTGGTTGATGGGGTGTGTCAAAAAAGGTTTGTAATTTCTAGTATGGAGTCTAAAATTCAAGCACTCGGGAAGGCACTTTGTTCATAATATATATAGAAGACTTGACAACCTCTCCCTAATAGAAACATGGCATATTCATTCCAAATAGGGATGCACGTACCATTTCCATAATCTGCCTACCTTTTCTCTCTGAAAGGCCATTTTGTTGAGGTGAGCATGTGCAAGAGGTATGATGCAACAACCCCAATAAATTTTCCAGCAATATATTAAGAAAATTCATGATGATTTTTTTTTTTCAAAAATTTCAGCAAAGTTTCTCCTAATTTAGCTTGTCCCAAGTTATCAACAAAATCAACATTAGTCCCTAATCAACCATTTCCACAATTCAATGTTCTTATTATACTCCAACATATCTTAATCAACAATATTTCACTTTCTCTAGCATATCAACTCAATGAATAATTATTTTGCTAAAAAGAATTATCTTAACCAAGAAACACAAACCATAGATTATGGATTTAATATAATCTTTTAAGTACAGTTTATCACAAATGATATTAACTACATGCTTTTGTGTGTGTGTGTGTATTTTGAAGATTATAATGTTGGGTATGTATGAATTTAAATGGATTAGCTTATTTAATATATCACCATCATAATTAGAAAATATTTACATAACAGAGTACAACTTAAATAAGCTAATCCATTTAAATTCATACATACTCAACATTATAATCTTCAAAATATACAGATAATAATGTTATTATCAATAATTTACATATCCAAAAGATTTACTGGTAATAGAAGTAAACTTTAAAAACTACTAGGAGGCGCGGTATTGAGATGAACCTGCATAATGATTTAAAAGATAATCATGATCAATTAGAGCATTTACATTTGTAATAACATATAAATATATGCATTATTTACTCACAAAATTTCCACATTTACTATCATCTTCCAAGTACTATTCTCAAATCAATAATCCAAAATTTAAATATATCCACATCATAGAACTTCAGTTCCAAACCAGTACAGTTGGACTACCAGCACCCATTCCATACCAACACAACTGGACTACCAGCACCAGTTCCATACCAGAATACCTGGTCCACCAGCTGCCCATTCACAGGGCACCAGTTCCATACCAGGATAACTGGTCATCAATTGCCCAATAACAAGGCACCAGTTTTCCATTTCAAAATAAATTATCATGGGAAAATCTACTAGCATTCCACATAAAATTTCGTTGATCGAGAGAAAATTTAAATATCTAAAGTTCAGAGAAAGAAAAAATATTCAAAATATTAAACACCTACCTGGTGTTTGCGTCCTGCTAGTTGAACCTATCTGCTGAGTGGTTCCTGCAGCCTCGTCCATTCCTGCAAGTTCATTTCATTACCAATTAAATTTTATTTCAACAAAATCAACTTGTCATCAATTTAATTATTTCATCAATAACATCACCACAAAACCACTTTACTTATCAAACCAGCAAAACAACTCATTGCTAATTTAATTATTTCATCAACACATCACCACAAAATTCATTTAATTTTCAACAACAATATCAACTCATCACTAACATAATTTCTTTATCATCAATATTACCTCATGACTCATTTAATTATCACTCAACAATATTAGTTCATCACTAATATAATTTCTTCATCATCAATATTATCACATAATTCATTTAACTATCAAAAAACAATATTAACTCATCACTAATATAATTTCTTCATCATCAATATTATCATTATCATCAATATTATCACATAATTTATTTAACTATCAAACAACAATATTAACTCATCACTAATATAATTTCTTCATCATCAATATTATCACGTAATTTATTTAACTATCAAACAACAATATTAACTCATCACTAATATAATTCCTTCCTCATCAATATTACCACATAACTCATTTAATTATCACTCAACAATATTAACTCATCACTAATATTATTTCTTCATCATCAATATTATCACATAATTCATTTAATTATCACTCAACAATATCAACTCATCCCTAATATAACTCCTTCATCATCAATATTACCATATAACTCAACAATTAATTATTGATCCAACATTTTCATTCATTTTCTTTCTCTTGGCCGAAACCTCTCCTCAAAAGAACCCATAATGTTTTTTTCTTCAATTTCACAAATTGAAACATTACCCACTATTATTTCATTTATTAAAACATTAATTCATCATAATTTCATAAGTTAACCCATTAAACCTCACAACTCATACCATAATTATACACTAATACAATTGAATAAAATCTTAACATACTAAATATATCAATTTAATTGAGAGGAAGAGATTTGTTACCTTTTAATTCAAAGAAATAAGAGATGGAAAGCTTGAAATCACCACACAAATTTCTTTCCTCCTTCCCCCTTTATTTTCCTCTCAATGCCTCCCCTCTTTAAAAAAAACATCTTTTGTTTCCCTTTTTGAAATTTTCTTGTTCAAACCCTTCCTAATAAACTTTAATCACTAGTTATATCTCCTTCCTTTTTTTTTCTTTTTTTTTGAATTTATTTTGGAGAAACTTTGATAAATTTCACTCAATTCTTTTCCCTCTCAAGCCCTAACATAGCCGGCCACTCCCCCCTTAAAACCACTCCCCACTTGTTTTTATATTTACAAGTTTTCCCCCCTTTTCATTTAAGTCCTTCATTGTTTTGTTTTAAACCATTTGGCCCAAAAGTTTGACTTATTCAATTTAAATCCTTGTCCACATTCACATTATTAAATAATAATTTCCACTCCATTATATATATAAAAATATTCCCCCCTTTTTTTGTACCTTTTTTTGTAAAAAAAAAAATACAGGAATTTACCCGGGTATTTACATTTCTTCCCTCCTAAAATGAAAATTTCATCCTCGAAATTAAATTTCTTACCAGATTTTAAGAATAATCCTGGGTATTTGCTCCTCATTTCATCTTCTCGCTCCCATGATTCTTCTTCCATTTGCGAACCCCTCCACAACACCTTGACCAGGGAAATCTTTTTATTTCTGAGCACTTTTTTGATTTGATCAAGAATTATCACTGGTTTGACTTCCATAGTTAATTCTTCATTAACTTCTATTGGAATTTGTGGCAGCACCCGAGTTGGATCAATTTCAGCTTTTCTTAGCATTGATACATGGAACACATCATGTATTTTGACCAGATGTTAGGGCAAGGCTAGTTGATAAGCTACTGGGCCGATTCTTTTCACGATTTCATAAGGCCCGATGTGTCTTGGCGCTAACTTCCTTTTCATACCAAATCTTAACAAGTGTTTCCAAGGAGCAACCTTCAAGTACACCCTATCCCCCACATTAAACTCAAGAGGTCTCCTTCGTTTATCAGCATAACTTTTTTGTCTGTCTTGAGCTGCTTTCATTCGATCCCTTATAATTCTAATCTTCTCTTATGTATCCTGAACAAACTCAAGCCCTATTAAATTTTGATCCCCTACTTCTTCCCAACATACTGGAGTTCATCATTTTCTGCCATACAAGGCTTCATATGGAGCCATTCTTATGGTAGCCTGATAGCTGTTATTATATGCGAACTCCACGAGAGGTAAGTGATCCTCCCAATTTCCACCAAAGTCCATAGTATATGCCCTCAATAAATCTTCCAGGGTTTGAATTGTCCTTTCAGATTGTCCGTCAGTCTGAGGATGAAAAGCTGTACTCATATTCAATTTCGACCCTAATGCACGCTGTATGCCAGGACATAACCGAGAAGTAAATCGAGGATCTCGGTCTGATACTATTGACAAAGGCACCCCATGTAATCTCACTACTTCATTGACATATAATCTAGCCAATTTATCAATTGGGTCAGTCATCTTCATTGGTAAGAAAAGAGCAGACTTGGTCAGTCGGTCTACTATCACCCAGATCGCGTCATTACCCTTCTCCCCTCTAGGTAACCCATATAAAAAATCCATTGTAATGTCTTCCCATTTCCACTGTGGTATTAACAACGGCTGTAAGGGCCCCACCGGCTTCTGATGTTCCACTTTCACTTGCTGGCATATAGGACAGCTGGCTACAAAATCTACTATCTGTTTCTTCATATTTGGCCACCAGTAGAATTCTTTTAGGTCATTGTACATTTTTGTACTCCCAGGGTGTATATTGAGTCTTGTTTCATAAGCCTCTTTTAATAATTCCCCTATCAAAACTTGGTCTCCTGGCAAATACATCCATTTTCCCATTAATACAATCCCATCATCCAAGATCCAGAAATGAGTCTCAATACCCAGTTTAATCTTCTCCTTTATTTTGTCAACTTCTATATCCTTTTGTTGCGCCTCTAGTATTTTCTCTCGAAATGTCAATTTTACCCTCAATTGGGAAATTAGGGAACCTTTAGGTCCAACCTCCACCTTGGCATCAATTTTTCTTAATTCTATTAGTTCTTTTTCATCACCATCATTTGGTTCTATAACTAATAACTTACTTTTGCGACTAAGTGCATCTGCCACCATATTAGCTCTTCCTGGGTGATAATCTATTACACAGTCATAATATTTAATTAGCTCCACCCACCGTCTTTGTCGCATGTTTAACTCCTTTTGAGTCATCAAGTACCGTAAACTTTTGTGATCAGTAAAAATTTGTACCCGTGACCTGTACAAATAATGTCTCCAAACCCGTAAGGCGAAAATTACTGCGGCTAGTTCTAAGTCATGGGTTGGATAATTTGTTTCATGGGTTTTTAACTGTCTTGAGGCATAAGCAATTACCCTCCCATGTTGCATCAACACGCATCCCAAACCCTTCTTAGATGCATCACTGTATATGACAAACCCTTCCATTCCAGAGGGTAAAGTTAACACTGGAGCCATGGTGAGTCTTCTTTTTAGCTCTTGAAAACTTCTTTCACATTTTGATGTCCATTCCCACTTCGTTTCCTTTCGGGTCAAACGGGTCATTGGAGCCGATATTGTAGAGAACCCCTCGATAAACCTCCGATAATATCCTGCTAACCCGAGAAAACTACGTATCTCTGTCATATTTATGGGCCTCTTCCATTTTAACACAACTTCCACTTTCCTTGGATCCACCAAGATTCCTTCATTTGAGATAACATGCCCCAAGAAAGTCACCTCTTTTAACCAGAATTCACATTTATTCGACTTGGCATATAGTCGATGTTCTCTTAGAGTCTGTAGTACCTCTCTTAAATGTTTTTCATGTTCTATATATGAATTGGAATACACCAAGATATCATCAATGAACACCACAACTGACTTATCTAAATAGGACCGGAAGACCTTATTCATTTAATCCATAAATACCGCAGGAGCATTTGTTAATCCGAATGGCATTACCAAGAGCTCAAAATGTCCATACCGAGTTCTAAAAGCAGTTTTTGATACATCTAGATCTTTAATCCTCAATTGGTAGTACCAGGATCTTAGATCTATCTTTGAAAATACGCTGGCTCCCTTGAGTTGATCAAATAAATCATCGATTTGTGGAAGCGGATATTTGTTCTTTATTGTCACCTTATTCAACTACCTGTAATCAATGCAAAGCCGAAGAGTTCCATCTTTTTTCTTTACAAACAACACCGGAGCTCCCCAGGGTGAGTTGCTGGGACTTATAAACCCTTTATCTAACAGTTCTTGTAACTGAAATTTTAGCTCAGCTAGTTCTACCGGTGTCATTCTATATGGTGCTTGAGCTATTGGTGTTGTGCCTGGCAATACATCAATTGAAACCTCTACCTCTCTCTCTGAGGCAAACCCGGTAATTCTTCTAGAAACACATCTGGGAAATCTCTCACTATAGGAAGATTTGCTAACTCATTATTCCCACTATTCAAGTCCATCACTATAGCGAGATATACCTCACATCCTTTATTCACCATTTTTTGTGTTGTCATAGCCGAAATAAAACAATTTGGTATGGCATTTCTCTCTCCTCTAAAAACCACCCCTCTACCTATAAGTTCAGGGAAGGTAATTGTTTTTGCAAAACAGTCCATTTGGGCTCTATGCCTACCCAACCAATCCATTCCCAATATGATATCAAAATCGTGCAATGGTAAGGGTATTAAATCTGCACTTAACTCACACCCTATAATGACAAGTTTGACATCTTTATACACTATATCAACATCTACCCTTTCCCCTAGAGGAGTAGTTATAGCAAACCCCATAAAAACTCTATGTGGACTTACACCCAGTTTTTCTATTGTTTTATAAGCAATAAAAGAATGAGTAGCTCCCGAATCAAAAAGTACAAACACAGGATGATGATTTAACAACAAGGTACCTGCAACCACATTTGGGGCAGTTCAAGCCTCCTCTCATGTAGTGGCGAACACTCGGCCTTGAGTTCGGTCACCCTGGGCTCTAAATCGACCTCGGTTACCACTGGCCCCATACTGTGATTGTCTAACCGGTCGGTCTACTGTAACTGATTGTTGTTGACTCTGAGACTGTTGTTGGGTCTGGATGAATTCTGACCTCCTAGGACAGTCCTTTCTGATATGTCCCTGTCCATGACAATAATAACAACCCTTGCCCAAGTGTGGGCACTCCCTCCACCTATGCTCACCCCGACAAACATAGCATCGTCCAGGTGTAGTTGAACAGTCCCCGGGATGTTTCTGGCCACATCGAACACACTAAGGGTATGAAATTGATTTCTGATCAGAAGTCCAACCAAATGATCCACTCTGTCCTCTTGACTGGCTTCCAATAGGCCCAATACCCGAACTCTACTCCATTCCCGATGTTGTCCCCTCCTTCCTTCTAAACTGACTAAACTGAGATTTCCCTTTCTTAGGAAATGAAGGTTTACTTTGAGTAAGATCAGTGTCCTTTCTCTTGCCAAACCCAGCTTGACCCTACTGACCCTTACTCATACACGCCTCTAATGCCTGGGTTGCTTCAATAAGTTCTCTAGAGGACTCAAATCGCAAAGCAACCAATCCTTGTCTAAGTTCTTGGCGTAGTCCATCCCGTAATCTGTCAATAATCTGCTGCTTAGTGGTAACAAACTGTGGGGCAAATAAAGAGAGGTCATGAAATCTTCTCTCATAATTTAGTACTGTCATGTTTCCCTATTTCAATGCCAGAAATTCCTGTTCTTTGATTCTGCACTGAAAAGGAGAGAAAAATTGGGTCTCAAATTGTTTCCTAAACTTGCCCCAAGTACAAATTCCAGTAGTCCTTCGAGATTGAATGACTTCCCACCATGTTTGGGCTCTATCTGAAAGTAACTGGGTAGCACAACTCACTTGCCAGTCCTCAGGTACCCTCATCTGAGTCATAACGCTTTCTACTTTCCGTAGCCACTTACCCGCAATTTTTGCATCATGATCACCTAGAAAAGCTTCACACCCTAACTCCCTCATATTCTTCACTGTCTTTACCAACACAGTTATATTATCGGAAGACACAAGAGTAACTGGAGTTGGCGGTGGTGCTGGAGCCAATGGAACAGTCGTACCTGACATGCTTTCAATAACTGCTCTAACAACTTGTGCCAGGAAAATAGGGTTTGTATATGGTGCTGGTGCAGCTACTGGTGGTGCTGGTGGGGGCACCCCTCCATGCCCCTGTTGTCCTAGTCCCTCGGGAGGAAGTGCAATAACTTGGCCCACCAGCTGCCCATTCACAGGGCACCAGTTCCATACCAGAATACCTGGTCCACCAGCTGCCGATTCACAGGGCATCAGTTCCATACCAGGATAAGTGGTCATCAATTGCCCATTAACAGGGCACCAGTTTTCCATTTCAAAATAAATTATCGTGGGAAAATCTACTAGCATTCCACATAAAATTTCGTTGATCGAGAGAAAATTTAAATATCTAAAGTTCAGAGAAAGAAAAAATATTCAAAATATTAAACACCTACCTGGTGTTTGCGTCCTGCTAGTTGAACCTGTCTGCTGAGTGGTTCCTGCAGCCTCGTCCACTCCTGCAAGTTCATTTTATTACCAATTAAATTTATTTCAACAAAATCAACTTGTCATCAATTTAATTATTTCATCAATAACATCACCACAAAACCACTTTACTTATCAAACCAGCAAAACAACTCATTGCTAATTTAATTATTTCATCAACACATCACCACAAAATTCATTTAATTTTCAACAACAATATCAACTCATCACTAACATAATTTCTTTATCATCAATATTACCTCATGACTCATTTAATTATCACTCAATAATATTAGCTCATCACTAATATAATTTCTTCATCATCAATATTATCACATAATTCATTTAACTATCAAAAAACAATATTAACTCATCACTAATATAATTCCTTCCTCATCAATATTACCACATAACTCATTTAATTATCACTCAACAATATTAACTCATCACTAATATTATTTCTTCATCATCAATATTATCACATAATTCATTTAATTATCACTCAACAATATCAACTCATCCCTAATATAACTCCTTCATCATCAATATTACCATATAACTCAACAATTAATTATTGATCCAACATTTTCATTCATTTTCTTTCTCTTGGCCGAAACCTCTCCTCAAAAGAACCCATAATGTTTTTTTCTTCAATTTCACAAATTGAAACATTACCCACTATTATTTCATTTATTAAAACATTAATTCATCATAATTTCATAAGTTAACCCATTAAACCTCACAACTCATACCATAATTATACACTAATACAATTGAATAAAATCTTAACATACTAAATATATCAATTTAATTGAGAGGAAGAGATTTGTTACCTTTTAATTCAAAGAAATAAGAGATGGAAATCTTGAAATCACCACACAAATTTCTTTCCTCCTTCCCCCCTTATTTTGCTCTCAATGCCTCCCCTCTTAAAAAAAAACATCTTTTGTTTCCCTTTTGAAATTTTCTTGTTCAAACCCTTCCTAATAAACTTTAATCACTAGTTATATCTCCTTCCTTTTTTTTCTTTTTTCTTTTTAATTTATTTTGGAGAAACTTTGATAAATTTCACTCAATTCTTTTCCCTCTCAAGCCCTAACATAGCCGGCCACTCCCCCCTTAAAACCACTCCCTACTTGTTTTTATATTTACAAGTTTTCTCCCTTTTTCATTTAAGTCCTTCATTGTTTTGTTTAAACCATTTGGCCCAAAAATTTGACTTATTCAATTTAAATCCTTGTCCATATTCACATTATTAGATAATAATTTCCACTCCATTATATATATAAAAATATTCCCCCCCTCCCTTTTTTTTTGTAAATAAAAAAATACAGGAATTTACCTGGGATTTACATATGATGTCTAATACTTTGTTGTCGAAGATAATCACCAAGTGAGTTCTTAAAGAATTCCATGGCATTGTCAAATTGCCATACCTGAATCTGTCTTTGAAATTGAATTTTTACCATGTTGATGAATTCTTGAAAAGTAGTACTCGCATCACTTTTTTTATGAAGTAAGGATACCCATGTCATTCGAATGCGTTCATCAATAAAGGTAATAAAATAACGGGCTTTAGACATAGATGAAATGGTTGCAAGTCCCCAAATATCAGAGTGAATAATCATAAAGGGTTTAGAGCTTTTATTGGAAGAAGGAAAATAAGGTTTACGATGGATTTTTGCCAATTCAAAAGTGTTACATTGAAAATTTGAAATTTGCAATTCTGAAAACAAATGTGGTTTCAATTTTTTGAGATAGCTAAATGAAAGATGTCCTAGCCTTTTATGCCAAAGCCACACTTCATACAGTGTCTGATCACCCTTCGTTGCAAAACACACCTTGTTATACTGCCCTTCGCTAGTTGTTGTCAATTCCAAGTAGTAGAGGTTGCCCCGTTTAACACCACAACCAGAAGTCTCTCGAGTCGGAATATCCTGAAAAACACAAAAAAGGCCAAAAAGTAACAGTGCAATTTAGTGCTGAAGTGATTTGGCTTACAGATAACAAATTATATTTAAGACGAGGAACAACGAATATTGTATCAAGAGTTATGGTCATAGTGAGATCAATGGAGCCCTTCCCTAAAATAGGAGAGATACCACCATTGGCTGTAGATATGACCTGTTAGGACGATGTAGATATGACCTGTTAGGACGATGGGTGAAGGTTTTGTAATTTATGAGAGTCTCTAATCATATGATCGGATGCACCAGTATCAATAACCCAAGTATTATCCTTAGTAATTACAGAAAGAACATTAGCCTTACCAATACTACCTGGCTGAGTTATATTAGCAGTAGGCATCGAAGTCCCCTCATGAGTTGGAATATTTGCACCTAATATGCCCATCGTAGCTTTCCTAATAATGTTCTTCCGTGGTTTCTTCAAAAAAATCCCACCATTCAGGATATCCAATAAGCTCGTAGCAACGTAACTTGGAATGACCAATGTCACCACAGTGGGTGTAGACATAATTATTCAGTTTTCCTAAACCTGGACTATGTTTTCCTTTGGCAAAACTAGAACTTGTCCCTCATTGGTGTCGATTAGTTATCATAGATGTATTTTCAGAGACCAGGCGAGAAACTCCCATAACTTGGTGTTGTTGTCACTCTCTTCTCACATATGCATAGGCTGTTTCTAGGTCTAATTTTGGTTTTTTTCGAAGAATTTCTCCGTGAATTTGATCATATTCAGGATCAAGACCGCTTAAAAAAATATGTACCTGCAATCTCATCATCGCTACATGAAGTTGTACATTCCTTCAACAGATTCTGCTTGGGGTGTGTTGCAATGATCAATTTCCTAGAAGATTGCAACAAGTTCATTATAATATGTGGATAAAGCTCTCCCATTCTGAGTGGTTGAAAAAGATTTTTGATTTAGTTTGAACAATCGTGTTTCATCAGATCCATCATAAAAAGTCCTTGACACTGCCTCCTAGATTTCCCTTGCTGTAACCAAACGGATAAATCTCTTCATCAGGTGAGGGCTCATTGATTCGATGAGCCAACTCTTTACTTTATGATTTTCGGTAATCCATATACCATAGTTCGGGTCATTGAGTACAGGTTTCGATGTTGCTCAAGTGAGATATCCCTCCTTGTTACGAGCTCTAATACGCATCTCCATCAACTAAGACTATAATGTGTAGTTTGTTTCATTGAGAATAACACTGACAGGAAAGCTAGAGGTGTCCTGCTGAATGATAATTGGGTTTGACAGGGGGTTGTTTGGGGTTACTGAAACAATTGGGTTTCGTTTGTGTTCTTTCATTGTTTGCAGGAGAAAATTCATAGAATACAAAGTTCAAGGGAGAGATGCAGGAAAGAACAGAGAAAAAAAAATCTTTGTTTTTTCAGGTTAGCTCTGATACCCATGTTGATTACGACAGATATATAATAAGGAGTAAAAAATATTCTATACACTTGTATTATTCATCTTGTTTGGCAGCAGCTATATATACAGGCAGTAAGGAGGCCCTATTCTACTTAGAATCCTATTTCTTAAATTGGAAACAACAATTTGTACTAAGAAAACTAACAGAATTTCCTATAATATTTGGGATCTAACATATCTTGCCAGCTAGCAAGACTATTTATAGACTTCATCCAAAGATGTCAGAAGGTGTTTCTTGGTAATGGAAAAGGCTCGGTTTTCTGGCCAGCATTGCAGGGTTGCTAAAGTGTCCTAGGCTTTTTTTGAGTTTTTGCTATGATTTGTTCCTTGGCAGCAACTTCAGACGACTGTCTTTCAGTTTGTTAATGAATGCTAGCCAGTGGGGTGGTCAATCTTTGATAGATTCCTACCTATGAAATTAATTCTTAAAAAATTACAGCGATATTGTTTCCTCCTCACGGTTCTGCTGGCGCGAGGGTATAATTTTATATGGAAAATTTACTTCAAATGTGAGAGTTCTCTATAAACAAGCTTATGGTATGTTAGAGGATCATAAAAAAGATACCAATTCTATATGAAAATAAGATTTTTTTTCCCTAGGAGAAGCTTTATGGTTATTTGAAAGTGAATATTTGATATGAGGAAGAGGTCGTTAATGTGAGAATTTACTGTTCATAAAATTTGACTTAGATGGTCTTCATGCTTTGTTTACTGTTTTTTGGATTGATGCTCATGCCCTCAGGTTTACTTGTAAATAAAAGTTGTGTAGAGACAAACGTACTAGTCTGTCGTTCTAAACAGTTCATTATTTCCTTGTTAGAACAGAGAGAATAGCAGGCTGTAGGTAAATTGATGGCGATGTCAGGGTTAGGATGGTGTCACACCTGTATATGAACTGGAAAAAAAATAAAGGGGATTTCTAAGTGTGTATATGAAGCTGAGTTTTTTACTCTGGGACCTATTGATGGCTAGTATTTGCGAAAGGAGAAACAGAGAAAAATACCTCTTTGAAGCCATATGACTAAAAAATGTGGGAAACAATTATGCAGATTTAGTTAACTTGGTATTCAGAGTAACTTCTTATGAATAAACAATTGCACATCAATTAAACATGCATTGATCTATAACCACATGTTAAAACAGAGCCCCCATAAATCTCTCTATCTTTACCAGGTGACATGTAGCTTTGTATTGTTCACTGCCATGTTGCAAAGAATTCGGACAAGAGATACTAGGCTACCTCCTCCTTAAATTCCCTCTCTATGATCCAAAGATGTGACCAAGGTATGGACATAGTGGAGAGAAATTAAGGCTGAAGGAAATTCTATTGCATACTTCTCAATAAACGTTAGTGGAGTAATGGCTCCATTGATGTCAAGCCACAACATGGTAAAAAGGTCCCCTGAAAATCCAACAACCCCAACTATGGATAAGAACTTCTTACAAGGAATTTCCAAAAACCATAAATGTAACCTCCATGGGTTAGGAAGAAAACATTGTTAATGAGTTTTGTTTTCCCTAGGAGGTTTGAATTGAATACAACTAACGGCAACGGGGATAACAACAAGATGGTCGAGCGTATAGCTTATCAGCAGCTGCAGAAATTTTTAGGATTTTGTTATGGTTCAGTCATTCATTCAACTCCTTTCTTTAGATATTTGAAAATTGAAAATAAATGTGTTTATAATTTATTTTACAATGTAAATTATTTAAAAAAAAAATGCATGTATTTGATTTTCCAAGAAGTCATGGAATTCAATCTTTATCATCTACTGACCTATGAGTTATTGCATGTGCAGCTTGGAGGGAGTTACCAGTGGTCGCCTACACAACCACACCTAACTTTTGTCTAAGGATCATGAGGCTGGAGTATGATCCAAATTCCCTCAATCAAAAGAAATCATTTATTACAAAAATGAAGGAGTCAAGGCCAGGAAATGGCAAAGCCACCCTCAAACAAGAAGAGAGCTAATGACGATGTAGCTCAAAGACTAGGTTCAACGAGATTAGACCCTCGTCGCTTGAGGAAGTTTAGAGCATCATCATCTGTACAGGACCCAACCAAAGTTAGCTTTTTAGACTATTTACATCAAATCCATTCCCAAATAGTCTTAGTAAGCATGCTAGCATCTGTTGTTACCATTTCTATGCCGAAGGGGCAAAAAATGCCGATAAAGGGAGTTTTAATGAAGTATTTAATGTACAATTCTAGGCCATGGAGAAATGGGCAGGAGCCCTTTCTAAGTTGAGTCACAAGCAACAAGTCTATAAGGAAAACTAGACTTAGCGCATTGTGTAGTGGTGACAAGGTGAGAGATGCTGATAAATTCTCTTCTTCTAAGTCCAGGAGTCCTCCTAACCCACAATTTATCCTTCAACTAAGAACTCACCCTCAAATATTTCATATCAACTAATGTTCATGGAAGGTAACTTAATTTTTCCCCTTCATTCTCTAGTAGCACAATTCGATTGGAATTATTGGGATATAGTAATTTGTTTAAAATAAATGTTGAATCAAAATTAGAATGATTAGTAAGTTGTTGACATTGATTTATCATTATTTACTGTTGTAACAAAGATTATCCTGACCTATCCGGGCTAAGATTGCAGTATGATTATGTGTCATGTATAATTAGAATAATTCCTCTTTCTCACGACATCTTGGTGGTCGCAGTTACTGAAGAAGAATATCATTCGAAGAATACATAAAGCCAGCTGACAAGGTGATTCAATAGATATTAAAGAAAAAATATTTGGTATTCAGTGTACCAAATTCTATATATTGTTAACAAATTAAGTAGCCAAACTATAAACTAAAAACGAGAGAAAATAGAATTTGTTGAATGTGTAGTATTAATAGATCATATCACGTATTATAAAAGTGCATTTTTCAGCCATTCCAATAAGTATTTTAGGAATCAATCACTGCATATAGTTTATCATCCTTATAGAATAGTTTTACTACAATAGGAAAGCTAATGTATACAGTTATCCTTCTTAATATACAACCTTACAGGGATTCATATACACTCCCTCTCAAGTTATGAGATGTGATATCCTGCACTCCAACTGGTGGACCATAGGAACTAAAGGGTTTCTTTCCCAAAGGACTCTCTAGATCCCAGATTATATTCATACGGCTGGTAAAGATGTTTGCTAATTTGATGTTCAGAGTTACAATGCTTGTTATCAAGAACCGTTTGATCTTGTCTCTAATTATAGTGGCAATCCATCTCGATTATATCTAGTGCGCTCATGAAAAATGGTTAGCTGCAATATGCAATGCAGCCTTGTTTATTACAATATAACAAAGTTAGGTTCATTGATTGCAAAAAGCCCCAAATTGCTTAAAAGGCTACAGAAGCCATGTCAAACTCACCAACATGCTCCTTGTCATCGCAACGGTACTTTGCTTCTGCTCAGACGGTGAGGAAACTGTTTTTTGTCATTTGATCTCTAAGAATATCAATGAAGCGGGCCAAGGAACATTTGCAGTTACCTTTATGTGGTTATTCTTAGTTAGTGGGATAAGGCTTGTCCAAATCTGAGTTAGAATAAGGCTCTTGCTTGAAATCAGTGTTGAGGAGGAAGACAGACCTTATACCAGACACACCCTATTAGGTCATCGAACAACACCGAAGGCTGCTGTCCATATGAAGCTTTTAGCGTTACTCAAAACATGCACTAACATAAGTGTACTGGTCTTTGAAAACTGTCATAAATAAATCAATCTACAACCAATCTTCTTTAAAACGACTCGGCATCTTGAAGAAAAAATTGCTTCTTGTCGAACCAACTTTAAAAGCCATTCCATAGGGGGTATCGTCCAGGGGTTGCACCCAATAACCCTGTATCCTTAAATAATTTCCTAATGCATATTTTACATGAAAGATAATGGAAAATCTCCTCTTCTCAACATGAAATTTTTCGAAAAATTTCTTTATTGATTTTTTTTATTTAGATAAGAATCGAGCAGTTAAATGAAAAATACGAAAAAAACTCTCAAAGAGGATGTTGGAAAACTCATATACCAAGGAAGTCTTTACGGGGCCAAGGATCTTTAAGGTGAAAATGATTGTGCACGGAGTGTTTTTAGGTCATATAGCAACACTAACGGATCATTTTCAGTAATCAAATGTCCATCAATGATAATAAGAGGGTTAATGAATAACTTTATCTTTTATTTGGTGAATAGAGAGTTATGAGTCGGTCTGATGATTGTTTAATCCAAGCCAGAGCAGATGGTTTCATAGAACTTTGCAAACCCATTGGCGCGTGATGCTTGGGTTTAGTCCATAGAGACTTATGAGATGGCACACTAAGTGTTCCTCCCCCTGTCGAAGAAGTCCTGTGGCAAGACATATAAATCTCATTGAAAGATTCACCGTGAAGGAAGGCTGTTGTGGACATCCAGTTGATGGAGTGTCCATTCGCAAGCTGCAACCAAAGCAAGCAAGCAGAGAACGAATATGATATTGGCAATTGGGGAGAAGGTGTCCATGATAGTCAATTCCCTTAAGTCTGGGTGGAACCCTTCGCAATTCAGAGCGAGCTTTGTATCTTCCACATTAAACCATCGGACCGGTGTTTTTGACATTGTAGACCTATTGGCAACCAATCAAAGTTATGCCTGCTAGTAGTGAAGTGAGGGACTAAGAAGTGCCATTATTTAAAGAGCCTGTAAAGTTTAGAATTGACATAATTGCTTGCATTCAGGATGGTTGCAGGCAACTTTCTAAATAAAAGAGCCAGGTTCTCAATGATACAGTCTGATTTGGCAACAAATAAGTTGATTGTAGAGGTTCATTGTATTGGTAGGAAACATAAGGCGACTAAGTGGAAATGGCGAAGTGTCTTTGGGCAGGACTGGGTAGTGAGGAGGATGATTAATGTGCAGACATTGGAGCAAATTTATAGTCGCAAGTTTTGGCTAGGGGCCAACCGTGGCGATTAGTCATTCACGAGGTGAGGTAGGTGTGGGGGAAGTGTGTTGGTGTCAGAGAGGAGGGTTAGTTGTTTTCAAGTAGGTTGATTCTAAGGAGAGGGTGATGGGGATGGTGGATTGGGTTAGCAAGTAGAGTGATCGATTGATCATAGGAGATGGTTAAGGCGGCGGGCATATGTGCGGAGAGTGGTGGGGTGTGGGGAAGATTTATGTGTCTAATAAAGGGAATTTGGGTGATGAAGTTGATAGCATGGTTAGTGTAAAGGGGGCGACTGGAAAGAAAGGAAGGATTGTGATCTTGGGTAATTTAAGAGGAATGGGACCAAGATCATAATATGGGAGAAAAGGTGGTTTGGATTTTGCATAAGGAAAAGTATTTTTCATAAATCGCACATCGCAGGCCAGTAAGGTAAAAATTTTTTGTGTGGAAAATCAAAAAATTTATATGCTTTATTGTAACGATAGGCATAAGCCGATAAAAATAGAAGGAATGGAACCGTACGAGCAAATTTTATAAAGGAGCATGGACATTGGTAACATAAGCTAAACATCGAATACGCCAAAAGATTAAGGAAAAAAAAAAAGGTGTTTTTTGAAATAGAAAGATGTTCAAAAGAAGTTTTGGATAAGAAGAAAGGACATGAGGAAGGGTGTCGTATTGATGATGTGCGAGCAACAGTAAAGGGCACATACCCAAAATTGAATTGGAGTTAAGCGTTGAAATTCTAGTTGCGAGCTACTTGTAAGATGTGACAATGCTTGCGTTTCATAACCCTATTTTGTTAAGGTTTGTGAAACACAAAGAATGTTGGAAAAGAGCTCCTTATCTCTAAAAGAAAGGGCGAAGTTGAGACGAGAAATTCTCCACCTTATCAACTTTTTGACAGAATTTTATTATGAACTTCAAATTGAATGATAACATAATTAAATAAGTTTTTTAAGAGTGATTATGCCTCATTTAACATCTTATAAGAAAATCATGTGAAACATGTAAAATCATCAATGACAATAAGGAAGTAATGAGCACCAGAGAGGGAAAGGTGTCGATAAGGACCCTAAATGTCACAATGAATCATTGCAAAAGGTTTTATGGAAGAAATTACACTAAGATTGACAGGTAAATGACTCTGTTTTGTTAAAAGGCATATAAGGCAAGTAATGTTTGGACTGAATGGGAAAAATTTAAAAACTTTTTGGTAATGAAACAGTAAATGAGAAGGTGATGTTATGGCCCAAATGATATGTCAAAGATCAGTGGATGAGATGGTAAAGTGATAGGTTAGTTGAGTGATGGTTGAGGAAGGGTTGGTCATATTTTGCTTTGTCGTCAAAGCCACCAAATAGTAAAGTCCATTATGGTGTTTACCCAAATCATTCATCCTCCTCGTAACCAAATCCTGCAAAAGACACCAATAAGGAAAGAAAATTATTGAGCAATTTAGGTCTCTCGTCAAACAATTTACATATATCAAATCTACTTTGAATGTAGGTACACATAACACATTGTGTAGAAAATAGACAAAATTAATAAGTAAAGAGCCCTTTACAACAATGTTAGCCTTTCTCCACATTAGGTAGTAGTACTGGAGGCAATGTTGTATTTGTTATGCTTGCTAGAAAAGAATTTAGAAGAAATGTGATATGTCGCTCCCGCTATTCAATGATCCAACTAGGAAGTGATTTCAAACAAACCTGGTTTTAGATACAATATTTGCATGAGAGCTAAGTCCTTTACTTTTATTGTTTAAAAGTGATAGGAGCTGTTTTAATTGTTCGTATGAAATCTCAATAATTGGTTGTCCATCTTCTGGAGAGGCTTCTATAGACACATGATTGGCTATGTGTTTGTTGTTATTGAAATGTTTGAGCTTGACCCATACTTGCCTTTATGTGACTCGCTGGGTACCCCATGCAATTCATAGCAGGTCTGTACCCACTCATGACCCGCTTTCCACAATGCAAACAATAAAGGCGTCCTTTGCCCCCACCAGAGCGCCGTCTCTCATGTTGAAATCGTCGTCCTCAGCTGGGATTTTCTGGTGATTTCTCCTGCAATCTGAAACTCATGCGACCCATATAAATTGATGAAGGCGGTTGAATCCTCCAATCTCCCTGATGTTCCTGCACTAAAATTGCTAGTTTTTATCTACTATTGTTATGTCAAACTGCCATGGCAGCACGCCACTAGAACAATCACTTATATGCATTGAGCTTAAGAGACATTGTTTTTTCCTCTTAGTGAGATGGAGGATATGCTTGACGAATTGAAATGAGGGATTAATCAAAAGGGGTTGTCCGCAAATGCCTGAATTAGCATTGTAAAGAATTCATCAATCCATAAAAAAAATTACATCAATTTTTGTTATTGTTCAGCTGTGTTTTGTGTATTGTGTCATTATAGGAGATAGTTCATCCCACGGATCTTTCAATTTCGTGTAGTAGGTAAAGACTGAGAGTTGTTATTGCCGAAGTCAAGCAATGTCTCGCTAAATTTCAAAGATGTAAGGTGCATTGCTTTCGTTTAGGAAAATCGTTCATGAAGATACTTTCCCAAACTTCATAGGTGGTTGATAGTAGATCATATTGTCTAAGACGACTAAGGACTGTTGATAATCCAAGAATGAACCAATATCGTTGCACCGAGACCAAGCTGATATACTTCTTCATGATTAATTTCTCAGAGGGAGCCCTTTGATTGAGCCATTGACAAAGCCTAATAATATTATTTCTTGGAATTTAAGGCTAAAGTCATTGCTTTTTTCAAGTAGGAATAATTGTCTTTATTTAATGGTTCTTTTGAAATCAAGACTAATCCTGGATGATATGAGTGGTGAGTGAAATAGGACCTGAGAGATTTGTTTTTTGAAGAATCCATAAAAAGATAATGGAAAGGACGAAAGGAAAGAATGCTAGGGGTTGTGGATTAGGATCTCAGCCTTAGCTATGTAAACTGAAAAGAAAGCATAGAATTTGCTGGAATGTGTAGTATTATTATTCATATCACGTATTTATACAAGTGCATTTACAGCCATTCCAAATAGATTAGGAACATTACTGCCTGCAATTTATCATCCTATTAACATTAGTTTTACAGCAGGAAAGCTAATGTATACAGGTTATCCATTCCTTAATATACAACTTACGGGATTCCTAACACCACACGAAGGTAGGCAGTAATTGCTTAGAATTAGCTAAAAAAACTATCTAATGCCGAATGCGTTTTTTGCGGATCCCTGCACTGAATGTAACATTTCTTCCCTATTCCTCTTCTGAATTTAATCATCAGAGTGGTCGTTTTAATTAGAAATGTTATATCACCTGATAGGCTTTAGGCTCAAATGGTTCACTTTTGATCAGGCAGGTGAGCTTTAAAATCAGTGGCAAAGCGGGCTGAAATGGATTCTGGAGATATGATTATATCACCTGTTAGAAATGTTTTCCCTTGCTACAGTTTTATGAGCATCTATTAACTGATATCAGGTGATCGTGACCGTAACAAAATTGTTTTATTACCATATTCACCCTGTTATAAACTACACAGCAGATATTCAAACGAGAACATCATAGCGATGGGCCATTGATTCGATCATCCTTGCAGGATGATTAGTGCTATGTACTTCTTTTTCGTTTTACACACAGAAAAACTAACAGTCGTAGTTGATGATTGAAAGTAACCTTAAATGACCACAGAAACCAGAACCGCAAATCACTGTAAATATTGCCCTTCCCGAAAAATTAGTTTCTCAACTTCTATATACAGTAGTGTGGATAGGGGGCATTTGGACTGGGATCAATTATCACAGATGTCTGTTTCCATGGTTTTGTAATGCCTCAATATTATAAAATAAAGCAGATCCTTACTTTCCAAACGACAGAAGTCCTGACGATGCTTTGAACAACATTTCTTGTAAAGGAACTCATCAAACCGGCGGGTGACTGGCCGCATCCTGGCACATCAGGCCATGATTTTGGAAAAAATATTATTTTATGCATGGTTTGAGCTTATATATTTGGAACTTGGAAAGGAGCAACTGTACAGTATCATGTTGGTCATTGCTATTTTATTTATTTATTTATTGTACATTTGGATAAGTTCAAAGAAAATACCAAAACTTCCCTTATTGGTCTGCTATTATTGTTTATGAAAATTCAAAGCAGACCACAAGATTCTGCTTTGAATTTTGGATTTCAGAGATGCCTGCGTTGTTAGGAACTTGGCCAAAACGGCAGGAGCAGTAATAATAGATTTTTGGCATCAAGCTTAGAGCGACCAAAAACTATCATATTTTCGTCCAGTTGCCAAATCTATGTTCATATCACAATTTAGTTGCTAAGAGAACACTGTTTTACTTGTGTTCAAAGAGCCCGTTGTTTACGTGATGCGGCTGCGTTTTAATTAAACAGCAAATTTAGTTGACAATTACAAATTCATCCTCCAAACCTCTGTTCCTTAATACGGGTAGAACATGCTAAGCACCGAATGTCAAACAAATAATACATGTAGTTGAAGTTAGGGTGGTGTATCTGTGCTGAAGTTTATTACTATAGTTTGAAATTCTTGTGATTCTTTATTATAGTGCTTCTTCCTTGAATTGATTTTTTTTAGTTCTAGAATATTCTTTTTGACTTGGACCTTCCACGTGCCACGGGATTTTAACAATTTGCAACCTTGATTCCTAGCTTTTATCCCACCAAAAGTCTTATATTGTTATCACTTTTCCCAGTCCAAGTTGTTGACCATTGCATCTGATTAAGCATGCCAATAATTCTGCTTTAAGGATCCGAATGGTCGAATGCAGCAAAGGCTAAAGGTTCATATCACCAAAGTTTTCAAAAAAGTTAAGCTGACAAGCAAAATATCATCCTTTCTTCTCTCTAGTTTTTCTCTATGGCAGCATTACTTAGAGCACTCCATTTTGTACTAGCTCTTTTATATCCTTGAAACACTTGGGCCTTGGCTCAAGAGATGAACCAGTTCTTCTTTACAATGGCTTCAAGGGAGCCAACACTGAGACTTGACGGCATTGCAAGTATCCACCCTCAATGGCTTGTTGGAACTGACAAACACTTGCTAAGCAGCAAATTTGGTCATGCTTTCTTCCCGTTTCCCTTCCATTTCAAATACATTCTCCAACAATTCTAGGTCCCTTTCATTTTCTTACCAACTTTTGTCTTTTGCCATGTGTTCCAGAAGTCACCTATGCGTGGCGGACATGGCATTGCATATCACATATCTCTCCATCTAAAGAGTTCAATGGTGCTCACTGCTACTCAATATCTTGGACTCTTTAATTCTACCACAATTGGTTTGTCTTTCCAACCATTTGCTTGCCATTGAGCTTGATGCTATAAGAAGCCCTGAATTTTGGAGATATCAATTGACAATCATGTTGGGATAGATGTCAACAATTTGACATCCATTCAATCTGCTCCAGCATTCGTACTTTTCTGAACATCGAGGAAATGAGATCTTGCAGCTCATAAGTGGAGATCCAAATGCAGGTGTTGTGGATTTAAATCTCTTTCACAGTACTATGATGAAATGGATAAGCTACTTAATGTAACACTAGCTCCTGTAAGCATCACGACAACCTCGAAAAGCCTCTCTTGAATCTACAACTATTGATCTTTCTCTAGTTCTTTTGGATTCTAGTATGTTGGTTTTCTCTTCATCCACTTGGGCTCTGTATCCAGTCACCATTATATTCTCGGGTGGAGCTTCAACAAAAGTGGGCAGGCACAGAGTCTTGGCACTTCAAAGCTTCCTTCACTTCCTCCTGAAAGAAATTCAAGTAAACAAACCAGATTTACGAATCGTCTTAAATATGATCCCATGATAACAGTATCTGTTTTTTACTCATAGCAAGTTTTGCAACTATGTGATATTATGAGGAATAAATATGAAGAAGTACGTGAAGATTGGGAGCAGCAATATGGTCCTCAAAGGTTTCGCTACAAGGATCTTTATGTAAAGCAACTAAAGGTTTCAAAGACAAAGAGGCTCCTTGGGAACTGGAGGTTTTTGGAGGGTTTACAGAAGGAGAATTACGTTCTAGTCCAAGGTTGGACAATCGCAGTTAAGAAAATCTCTCATGGTCAAACCAAGGAAATGAAAGAATTTGTGGCTGAGATTGCCAGCATGGGGGTTGAGGCTAAGGCATATAGGAACTTTGGTACAGCTCTTAGGCTACTGCCGGCGGAAAGAGAGCTTCTCTTAGTGTATGATGTATATGCCTAATGGAAGTCTCGACAAGTTCCTATTTTGCAATGAAAAGCCTAACCTTGATTGGCCTCGGCGATATCAAATCCTCAAGGGAGTAGGATCTGCTCTTCTCTACCTCCATGAAGAGTGGCAACAAGTTGTTCTGCATAGAGATGTGAAAGCAAGCAATGTCCTATTAGATGGCGATCTTAACGGGACGGCTAGGAGATTTCGGGCTCGCTAAGTTTCATGACCATGGATCTACTCCTCAAAACAACCAATGTGTTGGACTATTGGATATCTTGCACCAGAAAATTACTAGAACAGGTAAGGCCACAACAAGCAGTGATGTATTCGCTTTTGGGACTTTTATGCTTGAAGTTAGTTTGTGGAAGGAGGCCTGTAGAGTCAGAGAGACCACCCGAGGAGGTTGTTCTGGTTGAGTGGGTGCTTGAATGCTGGAAAAGAGGGGCCATTCTTGGGACAGTTGATCCTAGATTGAACGTTAACTATGAGGTGAAAGAAGTGGAGTTGGTTTTGAAGCTAGGTCTGCTCTGTACCCATCGCACTCCAGCAGCTAGACCTAGCATGAGGCAAGTGGTCCAATTTTTGGAAGGAGATGCTACTGTGCCTGACATACCACTGCATGGTGCAGGAATTGGTTTAGTTCCAGTTAGCAATCAATCATCTAGGAATCACGTTTTAACAATCCCTATATCATCAGATGATGTTTCTTCATGTTGCTTGTCTGACTGTGAATCCATCCTCAATGGTCGTTGAACAAGCGATGCTTCATGGCTTGATGAGGTAAACATGATGATGGACAAAAGAGATTTGAAGAAGAAAAAATAAGCTAAGAAGAAGAAGCTAAAGAAAGTAGAAGAAGCGAAAGAAAAGAAAGAATAGGGGTTGGAAAAGTCTACAACTTTGTAATTTGTATTCAATTTATCAATAATAGTTAAGCATTTAGAAAAATAAATATAAATACTAAAATCTTAACTAAAACAAGCAATTGGACTTATAACTCACTAAATAAAATACTCAACAATAATTAAATTAAATCCGACAAATAAAGCTTAATTAATAAACCTCAATTAAAAGTTCAAATTAATTAAACCAAAACAAAGCTAAAGCCCAATCTTTCAATGGTTTGGGCTACCATTCATCGTCTATGATCATACGAGTGCGTAAATAATGTATTTGGTCTGGTGTCCCCACCAATTCTTTTGAGGTTGGAAAAACTTGACCCCATCAAGTGTAATTCAAGGAGGCTCCAATAATGCTCCTAGAGATAATGATCAAGTTGTTATAATGTCTCTCTGATAATTCAAGTATAATCTGAATCTAGTCATCTAGCTTATATACTATGATTCGCAAAAATTCATCATCCTTGGTAAAAACAAGTTTGTGCATGCCAAAGTAATTAGCATTAATATGTTTTTTTTGTGCCAAATATATAAGGATAATGGGGCAAGGGTTTCAAAAAATCATATGTTTTTGAAATAAAAATAGAGAGAATTAATAAGAAAAGACAACAATGCCCTTGAAGGCTTAGATAATAGGTATAAATGAATTAGGGGTATTGTGATAACTGAATAAATAGCTTGATAAGTTTAAATAGAAAGATAAAAATAAAATAAAAAGGAGAAGTTTGAAATTGAGAGAGAGAACTGGCACTGGAAGAAGAAGAAGAAAAAAGAGGGAAAGATTGAGGAAAATGATTGGAGAAACTAATTGTTTAAGGTAAGACTTGTTCTTTAATGTGTAGTTGAGGTAATTAGTTTGATTTTGGTTTGTTAAGGTTTAGGGTTTTGAAGTTTATGTTTTAGGGTGTCACAACCCAATTCCCGGATCCATGACCGACACATAGGCAATGTTCCTCTCTAAGGTTCCATACCTATGTGAACCCAAACTTATATACGAACTTATCCTAACTTAATCAGAGTTCAACGCAACATTAATAACAAAATTAACTTCATAATATATAATTTGATTGTCTTAATATAAGAGATAATACAATTTTATAGTTGTTAGAGCACTAACTAGACATAAAGAAAAAAAATACTAATTTCAACAGAAGAGCAGGTTCTGACGGTCTAACAAAAGTGACCCGCTAACAAGTTATAAGCCTGAAAAGATAAATAATGAAAGGGTGAGTTCAACAACTCAGTGAATAGATAACATTCAATATACATACACGAGGTAATACAAGAATGATGAATATATATACAATTATGGCTCAATGTTCTTATATGAAGGCAATCCAAGTAAGTCATTGGAAAAGACATCGATAAACTCCCTAATTATAAGGACTTGGTCTAACTGAGGAACTTCTTTCTCTATATGCACTATTTATGCTAGGTGGCACTATACCCCTTTTTTGGGCCATTTTTCTCGGGATAGCCGACAACATAATCGATGAAGATGAAATCTTATCTCCCTGAAGTACCAACCCAACTTCTTCATCTAGATCAAACACTACCTTCTTGCCCCGATAATTTGCCAAAGTCGTATGCTTTGCTAACCAATCCATTCCCAAAATCACATTTAAATCAATCATATCTAAGACATTTAAGTCTCCTATAAAGATCCTATCTACAATCTCTATTCCACAATCTGAATACACATACTTCACTAATATTAATTCATCAAGGGGAGTAGAAACTGAAATGGTGGATCTTAACAAAGTTGGTTGTTTATCTAACCTCATGAAAAAATATAGGGACACAAATAAATGGGTTGCACCCGTATCAAACAAAAATTTTTCTTCGAAAAAGCAAACAGGAAGAATACATGAAACAACTGTGTTGGATGCCTGAGCATCTTGTTGAGTCAAGGCAAAAACTCTAGCATACCCTGACCCTGCTATATCTGACCTCTATCACCTGCACCTCGACCTCTCTGCCACAGCCACCAAAACATCTACCCCCATGAGTCACAAACTGGCTTGTTGATGGTGCCTAAATAGGAGGCTGGACTAAAGCAAATAACTCTGAAGTTGACAATTGTCTCCTTGGGCACTCTGTGATCTTATGACCTATCTGGCAATAACTGCAACAAGCTCTGGTCCTTCTGTAGCACTTTGCATTCGTATGAATTCCTCCATAATGCTAACATAAAAAACTATCTCAGGTGAAATAAATGAACTATGAGGTGCAGTCTGAACTAAACTCTAAGTACCACTACTGTCACTCTGACCATCTAAGCCACTAACTGAAAGTCTATATCTAAGCCTCTTTTAAATCCATGAGCCCTAACGGCCACTTTGTCCCCCTAGACAGACCTGCACTCGATCCATATTGTCTAAAAGATTGACTCTCTTCACTAGGCCTTTTAGACTGGCTTGTAGCCATATCCTCTAATTCTCGCGCCTCCATCAACTTAGCACTGTCAACAGCTAAGGAGTAGGATGGAAACACCTGTGACACCATCATCATATACATTGAGGATTTGAGTTCTCTAATGAACCTCTTCACCCTCCACTCCTCAATAGGTAGAAGATGTTTTACATACCTGAATAGTTGAGTGAACTTGAGATCATACTTATCCACTGTCATGCTCCCCTGAGTTAGCCTCTCAAACTCGTAAAGTCAAGCATCCCTAACACTCTAAGGGAGAAATTTGTCTAAGAACATGGTGTTACCATGTCCACTGAGCCTCTACTGGCCTTGCTTTCTTCTTAGACTTAAACCAAGAGATTGTGACATCTCCTTCCAACCTGAATGATGCCAAACTCACAGCTAGGTAGTATGTACATCCCAAAGCTTCACACCATCACCAAATATCATCTAGGAACTTCTAAGGATCCTCTGAATTGTTCATTCTTGTAAAAGTAGGAGGTGCAACTTCATAAAGTCATTCAACAGCACATTGACTCCTTGAACAGTATGGGATGCTGATGGTACCTCTCTATCCCTTCTTCTATCTCTCTCTGTAGTAAATTTTATCCAAGTCCGCATAACCTGGCTAAGCTACTGAAACTTTGTAACAGGCTCAGGGTCAACTACCCCTACACTTGTTTCATCAACTATATTTTCCTCTTCTATCTCCTAAGGCTATTCCTCCATTAGTGGAGGTACCTCCTCAACATGTTAAGGCACAGGTGCATCATGCCTCCTTCTTTACCTTACAGTTCACAACTACACAATAGGTACATTATCTTGGTTGTCATCTACTCTAATAGTATCAATTTTATATCCATTCATCGGCATATCCTCTAAGAAATTAGAATACTTAAGTAATGCTAGAACAATAGCATGATAATTATCACAGAATTATAGGAAAGCATCTTCATCACAAAGGAAGAAGACATGCTTGATGAGAATTCAGAATTTCCAAGATAACAAACAAGACGATGCGGATCCTAATACTCCACTTATTATAAAATTTAATTCTTTTTTTCTATTTTTTCTTTAACCTAAAGCTCTGATACCAAGTTTGTCACAACCTGATTCCCAGATCCATGACCAACACATAGACAAGGTTCCACTCCGAGGTTCCATATCTATGTGAACCCAAACTTACATACAGACTTATCCTAACTCAATCAGAGTTTGATGTAATATTAATAACAAAATTAACTTCATAATATATAATGTGATTGTCTTAATATAGAGTTAATACAATTTATTATTATGGAGCACTAACTAGACACAAAAGAAAAATACTAATTTCAACAAAAAAAAAGCAGGTTCTGAAGGTCCAACAAAAATGACCTGCTAACAAGCTATAAGCCTGAAAAAATAAATAATGAAAGGTGAGTTCAATAACTCAGTTAGTAGATAACGTTCAATACACACACATGAGGTAATATAAGAATGATGAATATATATACAATTATGGCTCAAGGTTCTAATAGGAAGGTTTCTCAAATAGGCCATAACAAGAATATCATTAGCAAAAGCTTGTTAGAAAATCAAAATGCAATAAGCATGAGGCTCCGTATTGTGGGATGATCAATCCACACAAGTTGGTGACTCCCCCGACCAACTAGAGTTCAGATACGATGTGCACAAAAACCAACACTACCATGTTAGCATGAGTATTCTGACTTACATACCATAGGTTCATAATCATAATCAAATAGACATATCCATATCTCAAGACTCAACTCATGAAATCAATCAAATGAGGAGCTATCAATTCAGAAGTCAATTCAAAATATATATTGGTTCATATCAAGAATTCAGATTTAATAATTGATCATGCTTTATCGTAACAAGGATAATAATCAACATGTATATATTATCAAGAAGCATGATTCAATTCATATTAACAACTCAAATATTTATAATATTTCTCATGCATAAGGAAAATTATCCACTTATCTGACTTGAAAGCAAACAACACTCAAAAGCAAATAGCGAAGGAAATCCTATTAATGTCTTGCCGGTAAAATATCAGGATTATCTTAATACAAAGGAGAGAACATATAACCTATTTAATACACTTATCTAATGGTATATTCCATAACCCTATATGTTTTTAGACTAAACTAGTTATTTTTCCAAAAATCCAAAATTAAACAGTTTTCCTGAAATCTAATCCATAATAAAAATAAATAAGAAAATTGGTAATGATTCAATAAATAACACTCAATTATTCATCAAATCAATCTGCAAAAGCTAATATTAGAGCTAGGGACCTATCTGAATTTTATCATATTTTTAAGGGTCAAATTGTAACTTTGTTAAATTGGAGGCCAAACTAAAAATATCATAAATTCATAAATATAGTGGAATTTTGTCCATAATTCATCCTCATTTCTATCCAGAATTTCAAATTATGCTCCAGGGATCATTCTGGAATTTTTATCAAATTTTTTAGGGTCAAATTGTAATTTTTGTCAAATAGGAGGACCAAATTGAAAGTGTCATAAATTCATAACTATACTGGAATTCTGCCCATAATTCACCTTTAATTCTGTCCAGAATCTCAGATTATATTTCAGGGACCAATCTATAATTTTTCAAAGTTTCGGGACTAAACCTTAATTTTCACAAATTAAAAGACCAAACTGAAATTTCATCATCTTCAACCTCAAACCCAGAATTTTCATAGATTACCTACTGTTATCTCATGATTTCTAACACAAATTCACCATTCAAACAAAATCATAACTCAAAATCATCATTTTTACTTACAATATCTCAAAATCAACTAATTAACTCATTACCCACAACAATCATCTCATAACATTTAAATCAATTCATCAATCAAGCCAAAACAAAATTTTTAAAGCCCTAACATTCATCAAAACAGAAATTTAAAGCTCAAAGAACACACATTTATACATTTTAAAAACCTAAATCTTACCTTTAAACTTATTTTCTCCAACTCCCTTCTATTTCCCTTATCTTTCCCTCTTTTCTCTTCTTCTTATTTCTCCCTTCTCTCTTGCTGGTTCTCTCTTTCAATTTTCAAATCCCTCTTTTCTTTTTTTCTATTTATATTATTAATTTTTGTTGAATTACCACAATACCCCTTATTAATTTATACCTACTTCTAAGCCTTCAAAGGCTTTGTAGCGTTTTCCTACTTATTTATTTTCAAAACATCACATAGGGTTAGATTGATAAATTAATTGATGAATTGATTATATGTGATGAATTAGTTGATTATAGTGTGATGGGTTGAATTGTAATAGGTTGGTTATGTTGGGTTTTTTGGGTTTTTAGGTTAAGGATTAGAATATGCCATTTTAGGAAAACTAGTTTGAAATTCTTAACTAACTAGTCGATTAATTGAGGTTGAACTGGTAAATTGATTGGCCTACTAGATTTTAGTCCACTGGTTGGGATAAACCGGTAGACCTATTAGGTGTTGGATTTTGGTTGACTAGTTGACCTCATAATAAGGGAAGAATGATTCTTTTAGATTCAATCAGTTTAGGTTACGTTTGGGATCAATTGGTGGATCGATTTTGATTTATAATTTCATTTGATTCAATCATTTGCAACACTTTGAATGGTTTGGCACTACTCACTTGTAATTTATGATCGGTTTACAAAGGATATCATTCAGGTCTAATCTATATCATGAAATAATTTTCAATGTTAAGTACATCATGATACTTATATAAATCAACTCAAAATTTGTAGTGTTCATTACTTGCTTGAATATATTTTATGATTTTAACATGCAAATTATAAACTCTACATGCAAGACTTAGCTAAATCAAATATTTTAGAGAAAAGAGACAAAAGAGGAAGATATACTTGCATCCTGGGTTTGTGACCTTGAACCTTATATGATTGGAAGTATGGAATGGAACACACACTTTTTGAGTCCTAAATGGATATGCATTGAACATAACATAGTGAGTCAGGGCCTTCCTTATCCTATTTATCATGAATAAGGGGTAAGGATTTAAGGAGCTCAATAGACTACTCAAAACTTATGACATGTTGGATGTTAAGCATAGAGGTCAAGGCATTAAGAAGATTATGAGGTTGTTCAAAATCTATGACATGTTGGATGTCAAGCATAGGGTGTGAAGAATAAGGAAGCTCAGAAGACTGCTCAAAATCTATGACAAGTTAGGTGTTAAGCATGTAGATCGAGGAATTAAGGAACTCACAATGAAAATTATCTTGAAACACTCCTAACATTGAACCTCATTTTCAAACTATTCTGGACACATTATATTAAGTCCTTATTTGTTCACATTCTTCTTTTTTCTTATTCTTATTGCAGGTCTTGGTGGTAATCCAATGAGTTTGATATTTTTACCTTTAAAATTGAAAGAACATGAATTTAATTAACTAAAGATGGTGATGTCTAATTCATATATCTATGACCTATCCAAAATGACATGTCCTACATCTATTGGAATCACATCACACCAAATTTCATCATTATAGTCTAGGAATTTGATAAGGAATAAACATCTCTCATTTACTGTTATGGAATTATTATTAACCAATGACACATTATATGACATAGGATAGGGAACAAGTTTTAGGCCTAAGCAAGCTACAATATTTGATGATATTGCATTGATACAACTTCAATTATCATTGATAATCTTGCAACATTTATCTCTACACTTAATATAGGTGTGAAATATTGCAGTCCTTCTCTGATCTTTAATTCCCTTAGGTTGTGTCAATGCATGTCTAACTTCACTTAACCTAATTGTCTCAAACTCTATAGTGTTTTGTTCATAATTGGTTCTAAAAATATCACTTAAGGTTGAATCCATGATAGTTTTAAACCTAAAGGTGGATAGCAGACAACTATTCACAAATGCATGTAACACTAACTTAAAAATAGAATTAAGATCACATATGATTCATGCAAGTGAAATCATAATACAAAAATAAAATTAATTCTATTTTTGTTAATATGAAGATTAATCAAGAACAAAATACACCACAAATAAAATTTTAAGCATGTATTACTAGACCTTTAAATATAAATAATTAACTAAATAAAAAGTCACAACTTTCACTAGTTTTTGGCGAGGTCCGCAATTAATAAGAAAAATGATTGATTGCTAAATTTCAATGATGGGATGGGCCAATACGGAAGAATATAACAAATAAAAATGCTAAATGAGATTATTTTTTTAGGCACTTAAGATATTATCTACACAACTTTGAATAACAAATGCAATATCAAAATAGTAAAAACTCAACATATCAAAAGGTAAAATAAATCAAAAGGTAAAATAATTCACTAGTAAGATTGATTGACTATGATGATAAATAACTTGGATAGTTGTTGATACTGACATAAGCTGATATGTAAATGTTAGTTTTATTAATTTTAGTTTTGGCTCTCTTCTTTTCTGATTTTTTTTTCTACTTTCTTTACATTTGATTTTTGACTCTTTTTTTCTCCTATCTTTTTTAAAAAAAAAAAATAAGATAAAAAAAATACAAATAAAACAAATACTATCCAATTTGGCAGAAGTTAAAGCCCGGTGCCAACTCTTCACTTGGTGCGGAGGAATGCAGATTTTTGTCAAGACTTTTGACTGGAAAGACCACCACCCTGGATGTCGAGAGCTCAGGCACCATTGACAAGGTGAAGGCTAAGATCCAGGACAAGAAAGCTATTCCCCATACCAACAAAGGTTGATTGACAATTGTGAAAAATCCATGTTACTAGCAAATCTTTGTGAAAGCCCTCACTGACAACTGTGGTGAATGATTGGTAGACTGATCAGAACTGTGGTGGATCTCTAGCGTGACTGATGTGTTGCTGCTGTCCCTGGAAAATTGAGCATGTGCACCTTTTTCTTTTTCTTTTTTTGAACAATTAAAAATCATACTCTGATATCAAAGTTAATATAACGTAAAAAATAATTGAAGATGAAGTAATAAGTTAAAGAAGGAAAAAAGGAAACTAAGAAGAAGAAAAATAAAAAGAAACGGTTAAAGAAGAGAGAATAAGGGTTGAAAAGGTATATAATTTTGAAAATTACTGTATAATATTTAGAAAAGTAAGATATAAATACCAAAAATTCTAACTAGAACAAACAATTAAACCTTGTATCCCATTAATAAAATACTTAATAATAATTAAATCAATAAAACATTAACAATTTAAATATATTAAACTAAAACATAAACTAAAACCTAATCGATGATATAATCATATAAACGCATAAACAATGTTTTGATCCGATGTCCCCACCAAACATATACAGCAGGGCTTGTTCATGTACATCAAGACTTGTTCGATGTCAAATATAGATTGTCATGTCCGCTCACCACAATATTGGGTACAGCGGGAAGTCGCTGGATTCTGTTTGCACGTCTATGTTGCCTCGTTGAGTTAGATGCATCCAGTGGCATTTTAAGAAAGACGATCAGCTGAAATGTCTCCTAACAGGAAAGCCATTGATTATTGTTTTCTTTTTGCAGGTTGCAACCTTTGATTTTGCTGGTGTTTGATATGGGAAGGTAAAGAAAAATCATAGAGAGAGCAATGAAATATTATTCTTAATGACGAACGGTAATCAAGTTTTAGGAACTAACAATTTTCTCAAATTATCTAATATTGCATACAGCATATATAGATATGCAAGCCATTACATTGTAGAGGTTGGAAAAAGATGAGCTTCCAATACCAAAATAACAGACTAACCATAACAATTTGCGCACTGGAAGCTTATGAGTTCTGACAGTTTCGAGTTTTACTTTAAGATTTTGGATTCAATTTCTTCCAAACTCAAACCTTTAGTCTCTGGGACGATGACCACTACAAACAAGAGAGACAACAAAGCTATAGCCCCGAAAAGGAGAAAAAGGTTCTCAGCTCCGAGCAACTCCTACAGAATGGACAAATATTGATGTAATAATTCAACTACCAGTAGAGAAAAATGCCAATCATGAGCAATTAGGTTGAAGGAAAAAACAACAGATGTGAAAGGAAAAGGAGTAACAGAGATCAAATTCAGAACCCCTACCTTCAATGGTGAGAATGCAAAGGTTACAATGGCATTGGAGCCAAAGTTAGTCAGAACTGCAAGACTGATTCCCCTTCCTCTGGTGCGAAGTGGGAAAATCTCTGAAACCATCAGCCAGCTAATAGGCCCAAATGATATCTGAGATTTTGAGGACAGAATTATCAGAACCAACCTTACCTTTTTCTTATGGACAAAGAGCATCTTATGGGGGCTGAGATGGCTATGTTTTAATTTTTTTCTTTTTCTTCTTTTTAAAGGAACAGTAGGATAATGGCTACAGCATCTTATGCTATATTCTATTAGCTTTTGCAAACCAAATATGATACTATGCCAGTATTCCATCAGATAGTTACAGGAAAAATAGACTTGTGTGACCACAGCCAAAGGAAAATAGACTTGCCTG
Organism: Populus alba; assembly: GCF_005239225.2. Taxonomy (NCBI): domain Eukaryota; kingdom Viridiplantae; phylum Streptophyta; class Magnoliopsida; order Malpighiales; family Salicaceae; genus Populus; species Populus alba. The sequence continues at coordinate 28,942,564 of NC_133284.1, forward strand.
GTAGCAACCGACATATAGAAGCAGAGCTGCAACAGCAACAAGAGGGAAACCTCCAAGAAATTTGTAATAAGCAGAAAGCAAAAACAAGGAAAGAGCCTGTAACACATACATATGGAAAGCAGAATACGCGTTCATAAACTTCCAAAAAAAAATAATAAAGAGAGAGAGAGAGAGATAGTAATGTTCTAGAGAGTAATAGCATGCATACAATCCCACTGACACCTCCAATTAGCAATGGTCTTCTTCCAAGATCATCAACTTTTAGGACAGCTATCCATGTCATTGCCAACTGTAGCAGACCAGTCAGCAACAAATAGGAATTGGCATCAGAAGTAGGAGTGGATGGCAGTTGGCACAAAGAACAAATACGAGTCATAATTTTAGAGGCTTCATGATAAGATCTTATGCAGTACCTTGAACAAACCAATTACAACAGAGACTCTTGTCGCATCAGCAGCTGCAGAGAATCCAGCACTCTTTGGAAACAATTGATCAAACATATCACATGATCGGAAAATGGCATGAAGGGTATCTTCCATTTCACAGACAGAAAGGTTTAATTTTTATTATTAATTACCTGAAGTATTGGACCTGCATAATATAAAACACTTGGTTGCCCAGTTATCTACCATGATCACGACAAAAGTCAGCTCATAAAAATGATATTGTTGACATTCTCTTGTTTCAACCACAAGAATAGAGATAAAAAAAAAAAAAAAAAAAAGTATATCATAAACAGGAGAGAGGAAGAAGCACCTGTTGGAAAAGCACCAAACCCCCACCAATAATGAATGCTTTCAAACTCGGTCCTTGAAACACCTCCAAGAAACTCCCCTCAGTTTCTTCTTCTTTATATGCAGACTTCAGTGAGACAAGAGCTTCCTCTATTTGTTTCTCGGACACTTTGTCACCAGGAGGCCGGCCCCTAAGTTTGCTCAAGGCAGAAATGGCCCTCTCTTTATATTCCTGGAAAGATCCTTTACCTTGAACAGCTCTGAGGAGCAACCATCTCGGAGATGGTGGGAGACTCCACATGCCTAATCCCATAAGCAAAGAAATTGGGACACCAAATCCATACATGTAACGCCAGCCCCCAACTGCATTAATTTGGATGCTTCCAACTAAAAATCCCATCTGTAGAAATGATATCAAATTTGTTATTCTCTTAAGAGATGGTGAATGAGAAGATAACAGTGTAAAGTCACTCAAATTACCAGAATTCCTAGAACTATGAAGAGTTCCTTCAGAGATATGAGAGTTCCACGAATCTGTGATGGGCAAGTTTCTGCAATATAGAGAGGAGCACCATGCATGGCCTGCAAACAATAAAATAAAGTGATTTGATAGACAAGGACATTGCAGTATCAGTTAAATCTTCAACAACAAGGTTGTCTGAGAATCTAACCAAGCCAATACCAAGACCATAGAGAAGACGTCCTAATAAAAGAACATTGAGACCTGGTGCATAGCCAGTGACCAGACCACCAAACACATATAACAATGCTGCTGCAATTAGTTCCCGCCTCCTTCCTTTAAGCATGAATCCAAACAATTAGGTAAACAACATCCATCAAGATGCATTGAAACTCAAGGTAAAGTCTATAGCAAAGAGATGTACCCAGAAAGTCTGCGATTGGATAGACAAGGAGGGAACCAAGAAGAGCTCCATAAAGAGAACCACTAACCTACATCCAATGCCAACCACTATAATGAGAGACCCAACACATTCCCACAACTAGCGAGTACGAAGTAATATTAAGATGCATAAAAACATCGTTCTTAAGGGGAAAAAAAAAGTAGAAGAGATAAAATCTATACCACAAGACCAAGCTGAACAGCAGAAAGGTTGAACCATGATATCCCGCTAAGCTCAGCTGACTGATAAATTGAAAAAAAAAAAAAAAAAAAATTAGATACAATCATAGATTACAATGTTACTTGTCATCCAAATTTATGCTATAAAATAAAATGTAATTGTTGGTAAAACTATGAGAAGGGACCACTAAGCGAATCACCTGCAAGGATAGGGTAGCACCAGAAGTGGCCCCGATGTCATACCCAAATAGCAATCCTCCCAGTGCTGGGAAGAAAAATCTGAAATTTAGTGAACCAAATTACTTCAACAGAGTTGTGGAACAAATGATCCAGTCCAATCCAAATTCAGTAACAAAAACAAAATCAAATCCAAAGTAAAAGACTTTTCATTGTGCCATCACTTAACATCTATCTTACTAATATTAGCAATATTGCTTGATAAAAGAAAGCCACAAAAATCCCACAATAGATAAGATAATCCAGCCCTTATCCAACAAAATTTAGATCAAGCCAAAAATCAAATCAGCAAAAAATGGTGAAACTAACACTCTCAAGAATATGAAAGAAACAACTGCAATAACTCACGGTAAAATGACAGAAGACCAAGAAAAGTCTTCCTGATTTGTGGCGTCAGTTACAAGCGGCTCTGCTTCCTCTCCGGCAGAATACTGAACCTGCACAAACAATTGCATCAAAATCCAAACCCAAAGAAAGCAAAAGGGAGATCGTTTATGATTCTTACATTGAATCTCAGTTTTGGAGCAGAGAGCAAAGGCTGGTGTGAAAAAAAGGGAATATTCTTGTTGGGTTTGAAAAGGCATGAAGTTTTTGATGTTGGGTTCTTCTGGTCACCAAACGAGCAGAAGACGAGAGAGTGTGGTCTGGGTTTGGGTGGTTGGTGGTGAAAGGGAGAGTGAAATCGTAAGGGAGGTGGTGAGGTTATGGCGCTGTAAGCCATGATCACTGACCGACAATATCAGACAGTTGTTAGGCGTTAATTTCCCGCTTTTTTAGACTATCATATTTAGATTGAGAAAAAAAAATGAACGCATGTGGATACGGGTTTAAGTAAAAACCTTTATCTTGATAAACAAATATCAACAACAGTAGTAAAACTTTAGTGCTACGGCGACATGTCGTTCATGATATTCGTGATCTTCTGCCTGTCGCTAGGAAGGCAATTTAATTCGAACCAAATGTTTATTGACCCCACTCAAATAAGTTGGTATTTTTTTAACTTGATCAATAATAAGTTAGGTATAAATATTATCAACCTCAATTTGGAATATATATTTACATTACATTTTTTTAACTTGATAATTAATTTGTAGGGATCGAGGGCATGCATTATTATAATATCACGTTATAGTCTCGTGGCTATAAAATGGAGTGCTAACCCGTGCATGGATCACATCAAAGTATTTATCACACGTGAGACTAAAAGGGATGTAGTGATTTAATGGAGATAGTGCTAAAAAGAGGAGTTTGGCGTTGATGGTGGCTGTGGTGCTTTTAGCCGCCGGTGCACCGGCCTTCACTCTTGCTAGAATTCAATACCCAATATCCACCTTCGATGCCAGTAAGATTATCAAACCCATGAATACTGCAGATAAGCTGAGCTGCTCAGGTACATGCAGCGTCTTCTCTGTTTGTTCTAGTGGGTGCACTTGCATCCCTTTTAGAAACTGTTTGTTTGCGTGGTTGTTTTTATATTTGAGGCAACCACAACAAACATTATATTTAGTTAAGTAAAAAATGCAATTTAGTTTTGATGGATTCATGATAATTCATATTTTGCACGTGATTTTGGCAAAGCAATTCCCGGCCGCTTTTTAATTTTCAGCGTTTACGTGCACAGTATAATTTAATTATATTGTTCACGTGAACAGTTTTTTTTTTAGTATGTTTTTTTTTGTACATTTAAAAAAAACATCTAGAGTGAATTAAATTACTCTCATTGTCATGTAAACAATATTTATTTCCCCGAAAAAACTAGTGTAGAGTGAATTAAAATTCACTCTCATTGTAATATCAAATCAATTTTATTCCTGATAATATTTTATCTAATTTTATTGCACGTTTAAAAAAATTATAGAAACTGTAGTTCTTGTCTGATGAATTTTGTACGTAATAGAATTGTAGATGGTTTAATGGAATAATTAAAAATATTTTATATAAAGTATTATTTATTTCATCAAGTAATAGCAATAGTTAAATCTACACTATTTAAATTAAAAACCATCAATATTAATATATATTTTTTAAAAATTATTTTATAACCTTAATTTCAAAAGCATTTTTAACCAAACGCATTAAACTACTCTTTTATTTAACCTCAATTTCAACTACAGTTTTAATCAAACACCTATTTTTTTCAAATCAATCTCAATTAAAAGTATCTTTTTATAAAATAATTTTTTTCAAATCCAATCATAACAGCTACCACAATTTCAAACACATTTTTAATATTATCTAAGGGGTTTGCATTTGATCGTGACCGAATCTCCAGCAAGGCTGGTCAAATTAATGATATAAGTTTTTTGTTCTATATGCATGTATGTTTTAAATCATATGTATTATTTCCCTGCGTGATGATCTCTTGTAATATTTCTTTGTATTGTGATGGTTGGAATTTGAATATATAATAATTACTGGGACTCGGCCTTGCCATGCCCACACTATCTTTTTTTCTTTTGAGAATCCTTGCTTAATCATTAATTAATTGTTAGCGTGATTTTCTTTTTTAATCCGTGCAATTAAACTACAACAAATAGTGGGTTTACTCCTTCGTTATCTATAGAATTGTCTAGTATGGAGCTAAATCCTCAACAAAAAAAAAAAGTTCTTAATTTGAGTGTGTGTGTGTAGATAGGTTTTATTTTTTAATTGTGTCAATCAAGTATTTCTATATAAAGATACTCACCTTCTTCGTTCACCTGCTCGGTCTGGTTCACCGCGAAGTGGGCTTGACGAGATTTATTTATCGGGAGTTTTTTTTGTCCGGCGGCCGCGTGACTGTTCGAGCGTAATGCAGTGGTGGTTGGTTCCGATTCGACAAGGTAGAATGCCTGGTCGAATTGACGACATGGTGGGACTTTGATCGATGAACTAACTTCAAATCTGGGTTTTTTTCTTCGCAAATGAGGATGAGGATGGGTAATATGCTCCCCATCTCCATGAAGGATCAAAACCCGATTATATTTATAAATTGTATATTTGATTTCGATCTTTCATCACGTGTTCCTTAAAACTATTAATCTTTTAATATCTTCTTGTTGTTTATTTTACTATAATATCAATATGAAATTTAAGATTTATATACAGACTTAATATTTTATTTTTGCATTATGTAATAAGTTATAACATCATATTGTAACCATAAAAATAATATTATTTTTCTCTACGGGGAACCCTTGAACTCCAAGGAGGAAAAATTCTTTCGCGGGTCATAATTAAATCCGATAAATATAATATAATGCGAGCGATGACTATAATTAATTTGATTAGATGCCTTACCAGCTGAAATGGCACCAAATTGCGTTGCCACACTTTCCCCTTCTTTCCTCCGTTAAAGAAGGAAAAATCAAAACAGAAAGGATAAATGGACGCATTTTACAGATGGAATTCCCATAACTTGTTATAGCAGTCAGACTGGGTTCCAGCCTAGATTCTCATCACATGACCGTTTATGGGTAACTGCCATCCAAAACGTCACTGTTTTTCTTTTTTTTATTTTCACCTTCATAACTGACCCCCTTGTTCTGCGCTTCTTTATTGACCGCTCCTATTAATCCCCCTCCGCTATGAAAATTGACTCTCGGCAGAGCGACAGGGAGGGGGCAGAGATAACAGAATCTGTTGCAGTATTATTGTGGTTGGCATCAGGTAGAGGACCATATTGTTTGCTCGTTTTTTCTGATAGCAGCTAGCATCTTCAACAATGGAGCTGTATGATGGCAAACGTGTTTCGAAGACCAGCACAAGCACAAGCAATACCCGTAACCGATACCAAAGCATGGAAGCCACTCACAAGGCTACAGAAGCAAGCCCCGGAAGCTCTGAGGCTTGATCAGCTCTCCATCACTGCCTCAACCAACCATTCTCTGCCTGCTAGCCATACCTCTCCTCCTCTTACTCCAATTCCCCTTCTATCACCACTCTCTGTATCTCCCCCGCCATTGCCATCTGAGGCTGAAGAATTTACATTTCCTGTAATATGTGGTGATATCGACAAGGGGAGGGAAGCTGATATTGGTGATGCATATTCGGAGGCAAGAGTTTGGCAGCATCCAGCAGTGGCCGGTGGATACACTGAGCCATCATCCTTGTTTGCCTTCTTCCGATCCAAATGTGTGCTCGTTAATCACGCACAGTCAAGATTCTGAACTGCATGTTCTGTTATTGTGATAAATTTCAACTCATTGCAGGTCTTTCCTCGTCGCAACTCCATTTTTTTAGGATTGAAATACCTAGGATTTCTTTTTTGTTTTCCCCCCTATATGAGAAAGATGAGCTGAAAGCACCTCCCCCATGATTTGGTTGATCTCAATGCACGGTAGTTCTCTTTGTCACGCTTTTTGGCAGAAGGATGGAAGCAACCGGGAATAAAAGGTATTAACTTCTTGCTTTCTGTTGCTAATCTTTCGAACAAGGCAGGCATATCATATTGGAATGGTCCCCTTCCAACCTTGTGATGATATAACAGCTCCGCGAAAAAGAGCTTTATAAGAATTGACGCGTGCACCCACCACTGAATCCACAAGGGACAAAATAGAAGACTAGAACCCATAATCTTGACACCAGTATGGTGAATTTGTTTGGGCAGCGTGATTGTGGATAACTGGTTGTGGATAACTGCGAGGTGACGATTACCTGCTAGTACCATTAGCCTTGCAATTTTTTCCAGATATATAATATAGACTAGGGTAGGGAAGCAGAATATAATGAACAACCGGGTTCTGCCTGCCAGAGCATGATCGTTGTCACGAACAAATTGAACAACCTGAAAAGAGTAAATAAACAAGAATGGGATATAGCAATTTATCCAGAGCATTCATAAATAAAATTACAGATTGCATTGGAGAAGTGGTGAATCCCCAAGAAAATCCTCCTGCAGTCATACAATATAAAGCCCAAAAAAACTCTTCCTTTATGTACACAATAGGCCAACCATCCAACCCAGTCTTCAAAAGGGTTTCAGTTCAAATAAATATCATCTCGTTCACTCCCCTTGAGCTCTCACTGGAGGACAATTCTAATAAAACTTACAACACAAACCAATGGCAACTCAGGATAAGCCCTTAAAAGTAATGTGATACTTGCTTGCCAAGCAGACATTTCACTAACAAAATCAGAAGTCAAATTCCCCTGTTTGCCTGCAAAAGGAAAGCCAGAATTCCAACAATTATTTTTTGGAATTTCAGTATAATACAGAACCAAATTGTAACATTGATCATGAAGAAAAACCATCTATAATTTGGTGGAAACACAGACCTTGTTAAAGAGAATGTCCCTGTTGTTTATATGCATAACACCATCCTTGAGTGTGCATTTCCACTTGTTCTTGGTACGAGTCACCTATTCATGCAAGAAAAATTTTACTATCAGAAGACCAGCATCATTGATATGTTACACCTAAAATCAGCTTTGTTATGACGTACACTACTGATCAAACAAAAAAGGAAAGGGCGTGAAAAACAAGATGAGCGGATGTTTACCTTGTCAAATTGAGCTAAAATCAAATGCTGTGTGTTCAGCTCCTCTCCTTGCTCCACACCATCCAGATCCTCGTCGTCGTCGTCATCTTCATTCAGTGGTTCATCATCGTCATCATCTACATCATCATTTTGACTGACAACAGCCTGGGGTACTTGCCTGTAAATCTGGGAAGGGGAAAAGAGGAAAACAAAAAACAAATACATTAATTATAACAAGCCTACTCACCAAGTTTATCGATTAGAAAAGGAATGACAACCTTCATCACATATTTCATAAACTTACCATTGGGAGCTGGTGTGCTTGCGATATTGTAATCTTCATTAGCAACTCCTTGATAATTGTATATCTTCAACAGAAAAACAAAATACAGAAAAAAATTAGAAAGAAACAGTAGCTGTTGCACCCTAACCTCTGGAGAAAAACATGATATCCCATACTCAAGTTCCAAAAAAGTCATTATAAGCAATGAAGTAATAATCTCAACACAACATAGGACCCCTAATAAGATTTCAGAGACAAAGTCATCCTACAGTACATTAACTGGAAGAGGCTGCTCTCAAGACCTGAACATCACCCTTAAAGTTGCAAGTCAAGAGCATTTAATAGCACTGACCCAATTTTTTAACCATCATTATCCAAATACATGCTCAGAGAGCAATGCTATTAGTATTTGATCCGAGTGAGTCAGCTTGTGGGAGTTACAGTCATCCTCATACTTACCAGCAACCTTATAAAGTAACCATGTATAGAAATAGTCAACTTGGTCCATCATCCCAGCCCCATAGCATAGATATAAACATGGAAGGGATTCTGGTTTAGCATCATAATCTTTTTAATAATATCTTACTAGGTTCTAGCCACGTTCAGTTAAAACATTCTGAGCCAACTGTGTGCCTTGGCATGCATATTTTCCAAGAATCATAGATACATAATCTAAACTACTGTTAAAAACAAAAGGTTGCAATATCCAAATTTCATAAAATCACTGCAAACAATGACGCTCATTATCACTTACGATATTGCTATTTTTCTCCTCAAGACAGGGTTCTTCACAGACAATATATTTGTAGGTATCTAGAGGCATGATTTTACATGTGGGCGCATCACATGATCCAGGAACCAGGAATGAGAGGGTCTTTCCATTTTTTTTCCTTTGCTGGGTAAAAACATTATATTTCTCATTACAAGATTTAGGATCAGGAAATATTATGATCCTATACTTGACCGGGCAATACCAGTTACCCTTCATAGGGCAAGAAACGCTGGAAATTGGATGAATAAAAAAACATCATTGGGATGAGGAGAGATGCACAGCAGCACTTCGCCAACACATGCATAATTCTAGAACATGAAAACTACATTGAACAGATACTTGATTAGATGCTTATATTTCAAGAAAATTACAAAAGCATCATACATACATTGGGAGTTGAAAGCATGTCATCATAAGGATCAGGAATTGGCCCATCCACTTGAGGAATCTTCAAATATGACCTCGACACATGTGCTACGATCTCTCTATTTTTAGTTGTGATAGTGTCATATCTGCCAAGGGGATTTTCCCTTGGCTTACCTGAAATTTACCATTACATAAGCTAAAGAAATAACAAGTTTATGAAATTATGCAGATCTTTTAATAGAGATGGGAAGTTAAAATGAACCATAAATAATCCACTTTTAGGCTAGCATACATCAGGTTTTCAAACAAACTAAAGAGCGAGTATTTGAGATAAACTGCAGCTTCCAAGCATATCAGCTCCTAGTTGCGTTGAATGATTGATTATCATACTTTCAAAAAGGCCAGAGTCCATGGAAGAACATGAACACTCACCCTCCACCAAAAGAAAACGAATTGGAAAACCAAAATAGAACAGTCTTTGGTGTATTTCTAAAGTTGCAAGTTTTAACCAGGACATATGAAACAAAGTAGCATACCTGCAGCAGTAAGACTTAATTTGGTTACAGAAAACCATGCTATGTCCTTAAGGTTAGAAATCATGAGACCCTCAGCATTTTGCATATATAATAGTTAATAATGCTGCTGGACAGTATTTATCCAGGGCAGTAGTTAATGATGTGATAGATAGTATCCATCCATTCTTCACTTGACCTAATTCAAAAATGTAGTCAACAATGCCCATTTATTATATGGTCATCAAACCAATTTACAGAAGCTGGATAAGTCAAAAAATATTTCGTTCAGCAATATCACATGAAGAGGAGGGAACAATTGTGGTGGCAGTGAAGCTAAAACTGGTGCAATTTAGAAGCAGTGGATCGCAATAGCATTTTAAGGACCAATAGAAGAAATATATTTTTCCATTTCATTTAAGAATAGGCAATAGATTCATGGTGGAAGATATATCAGCAGATAATTTTTCTTTTCCACTTGAAATGGCATCATTGCAACAGTTGATAATTCTATTGGCAGCAAGGAAATACTTTGGAAATGAACTTGAAAATGGAGTAGTCAGAATGGAAACAGAAGCATGATCGCCAAGATGTAATTGGTCTTAGTTAATTGCTTGTCCAAAGGAAAACAGAACTGTCATAGCTACATTAACATCCAGATCTTATGAAAAGCTAATGCAATGGTACATTTTCATGAGTAAGAATCCATTAGAATGCATTACATGCTAACATTTAAAAAGATCTTAGATCCCTTAATAACTATAAACACATGACTTTTTCACTGACCATTTCAGTTAAGAAACCGAGAGTCAATGCCATGGGTTGAGCCACTATCCTATTCACCATACTTGCAATTAAATAGTTTCCTAGAAGTGATCCAACAAAAACTTTCCCCAGTTAAGTGAAGAAATGTTTCTCAAATGATAAAACTTTTTCATAAAACAGGAAAATCAATGGTTCTCACATGGCATATATGAATAAAAGAAATGCAGAAAGAACAGTTATTAGAACAGAAGCGCTCCATGAATAAAATTAAGAAAACCAAGCAATAACAGACCAGGAAACAGCAGTTTAAGACAGATATTCAGAAGTTTTGTAATAGGAAATTCTCTTCGATGAAAATATTGCTTCAATGCACCAAAAAAACGATGAGAATAAGGTAAAACATAAACTCTCTTTCCTGTAATGGTTTTAGCTTACCATATTCAAAAAGCACTCAACATTAACCGAGTCAACAAACAAGCAAAAAGAACAAGTGGACTTAAACCTCACCAAATCACTGCCAAAATGAAAGGCGGAGAAATTCTATGTATCTTATCATCCACCTCTGGCTTATCAAGTAGCTTGAAAACTCCAAAAGTTCTCCCCACAGATGTCACACCTTAATATAACAATGATCTTCGGTTCAAGCTAGCAGAGAGAATAGAGCTTGTAGTAGCCAAAATTAACACATCTTAGACAATGAGTACCTGTTTGTTATTTTCTACTTGCTGGAGGAGGGCAGTATAGTTTAATTACAGAACAAACTCATCGCAGATAGATGATCAGAATTCCAACTTATTAACTACAAATCTGAATTCAACCACATTAACTGAACATTGAGGTTAAATACATATGAAGCACTCAACTTTGTAGTCAACGCCTGCCTCATCACAAAACTCAACTTTAAAGGTTAGGATGCATAAATGCTCTGACACCTTTATGGAAAAGAACGGTTTTCAAAAATATGAGACAGTAGAACATCACCGAGTAAATTAAATA